>NW_028227259.1:82900216-83535216 GCF_978045245.1 Mus caroli | reverse complement strand
GTGGAAACAGGGGTATAGGGAGGAGGTATGGGATGTGGAACAGTTGGAAGATGGATTGGGGTGGGGGAATAAAATCTGGAGTATAAAAAATAAATAAAGAAAAAAGAGAAAGAAAAAAGGAAAAAAAAAACCCAAAGACTCAATTATAGCAAAATCGGAAAGTTATCACCCTTCTTATTTTGTTTTTCTTCTTCTTCTCAACATCTATTTGTCCTAAAGCAACTGCTATATGAAGATTAATGTGGTGGTATGTTTCATTTGCATTCCAGTGAAGACAGAGTAGGAATCAGATCACACCTGCAAAGCGCTCTCCATGAAACGATGAATGTTGTGAGACAGAGTCTGGTCTTTATGTGAGCTGTAAAGTTCTCAGACTGCCAGGTTTATATTTAGACATTGGGCTCTTTAACAGTTTCATCTATTTATGTATGTACATTAATATGTATTCAAATATACACATTTTAATGTTTTCTTTTTGTGGGCTATCACTTAATACTTAAATTGGACGGGGCAAGAGAGCACCCAGTTTTATAGATACTGAAGCTTATAAAATCTTGATTGGCTCGTTAACAAAATAAATACAAATTATGTACATAAAATAAATATATAAGTGAACATTTATTTAGAATGAGGCAAGAAATCATAGCCAATTCCACCTTCATCCTAACAGCTAGAAAAATAAAATCTGTATTAAATACGTGCACTATAGATTACCCTGATATTTTTAACATTTCCTTCTCATTTCCTGTAGACTCTATAAACATGGGTATCATACAATATCACTTTTATAAGAGAAATATAATATAATGGCCCTTAAAACTAGCTTTAATCTTGTTACTGTTACTATTATTAGAAAAACTGATTTTCAATTTATTACTTGTAATGTCATGAAAAATTGTGAACCCTTTTAAAATGTAGAAGACCTTGATTAACCTCATGTCATATGTCAGCTACAAGATTTGAAAGAATGGCTTCGTGATTGACTCAGGGTGGCAACCATAATATCCTTTGCTTCTGCCTTTCCTAAGTGCTTCAGTGCCAAGTTTTGTGGGAAGAGCCCAAGATTTCTCCCCGACATATGGGAACAATATGTTAACTATGCAGGTGCATTTAGCTTAACTTGAGAAGGATATGAGAAGTTCATTAGACATTTTATAAAGGTGAGGCAAAGTGGGGTGCATGGAAGTGGTGGAGTAAAGAAAGGAAAGGAGGAAATTATGTTATTTCATTTAAATTTAATTATTTTCCCCTAAAGTTAGCATTAAGCTGAAAACACAAAGCATAAGGGTAGGTGAGAAATCAGAATAGAAAGACAGCTTTGTGAAATGATTGTATTTTGCATATTTACAAAAGCAGATCAGTGCCAGTGTGGGGATTACAAAGGAGCCTTCCAAGGAATGAGACAAAACACAACAAACAACAACAACAACAACAACAACAACAAAAATCCTAACTTTTAAGGATATAGCATAAATATAAGTTCACAAAGTAAAGGGACCTAGATGAGACAAGAGAATATGCAAACTAGGGCTTGGATTTAGAACTTGTGCTGTTGAGTAGTTCTTCCCTGTTCTGCTTAATTTAACATTATACATTTACGAACTTGCATTTTCTCTTCCTAGAATTGAACCTTTGGCAGTATAGACACTGTTTATCACATGGAGTTTTCAGGGCAATGCTCAGAATTGCATAAAAACTTCACAATGCTCTGAATCAGGCACTTTTGTTTATAGCTCTGAAAATAAACAATATACTTTATAGCTTGTATATTTGAAAATATAAATTTGACTTTCTAAGAATGCTTATAATTGGAAAGTTCATTTTTTAATCATTCAAATCTTAAAATTAGTCTAAGGAAGGCACAATGTAAATACACCTTAGCAAGTCTGTTGTAGCAGGAATCACTACACCATTGGTCAGCAACAGGACCCTGTCCAAAGTCCCCACTAATTAACCTTATCATTGCTAATGCTGATTAAATAGTATTATTTAAAAGATGTAATAGATTCCTTATTGTAATTGATGCAATATAAATCTAAAAATTTTAAATTAAGCATCATCTTATTTTCATAGAGAAATTGGATATGAGTTAAGTACTTAGTTTACCTAATGCTTCATATCCAATAAAACAAACAAACAAAGAAAAAAAATAGTCAACATCCTCTGGACTTAAGATGCTAAAGTTGGCATTAATTTAACTATGGTCTTTTGGGGCAAACATGTTTTTTCATTATTGTACTCACTTATTGAGGTCACTATTGCAAATTTTCATAACACTGACAGTTTAAAATAATAGAAATTTCCTGTTACATAATTGTGAATTGAAGAAAATCTGGAATCAAAAGTCGGAAAGGACATGCCTCCTTTGAAAGAAGGATTCTTACTTTCTCTTGGCTTCTTGTGCTTGTGGGCATTTGGTTTACTTCAATACATTCCTACAAATGTATAGGACTACGCAGAAGTTTTACTGGTTAAGAGGCCTTGATGTGAGTACTGAAGGGCCTGAGTTTAAATACCAAGTCAACACAAAAGTTTGGCACAGCTCACTTACATGGAACCCCAGCATATGGGAGAAGAGATGGGCAGGATTAGGAGCTTGTTGGCCATCAAACCAAGGTAAATAAGCAAGCTTCAAAAAGAAAGAACCCTGTCTCCAAAAGTAGAGGAGAGAACAATTGAAGTAGACACCAGAAGTTGTTCTTTGGCTTCCACATGTGCATATATATATATATATGCACACACACACACACACACACACATACACACATATATATATATATATACCATACTTGTATCTGCACATTCAGATCAATACGTTCACATTGTATCTGCACATTAACCATAAAAATGTGCACAGAACTATAAAATTATGTTGTAGTTTCAAAGATGTATAAGGTATATAAAACATTCTATTTTTTCTGAAGAAACCAAATTTTAAAATTATATTTTAGCATAGAATCTAAGACAATCTCTAGAAAATAAGTATTTATGTGTCATAAATTATTCTAAATCTTACTTTTATAAAATAGCATATTTAACTCATACAGTATTCTTGAAAAGTATACATGGTTATATACAATAAATGTTAAATATCAAAGAGTTTTAAGGTCAATGCAGTTAAAATGTAAATTTCAGTCTGGGATTGTTTAGCATCCAAAGTCTATGCTCATTTATCCCTCATGCTGTTCCCAGATATGGAAGGAAGGAAGGGACATATGTATATGACATAAAAATTAGTGAAATGAAACCAAATGAATTAGAATTGACTTTAGGAATTAGGGCTGATTAGGAAGATTATCATGGAGTTGTCCAAAGACTGAGTCTCAGAGGCTGAGTTTGAACTATCAACAACTACTTCAGTAGGAACTCTGATTATCTTTTGATATTTCCACTAAATTCCATAACTTAACGTTTTTGTGTTTGGGAACCTTTAGAGTGAAAAATGATTTCTGGATTTTCTCAGCTCTGTCTGCATTCCTTGATGCCTCCTGTTACCCACTGGTACAATCAGATGAGATCCCCACATTCTAGCCCCTTGTATACTGGGTCCTCCCAGCAAGCCCAGCAGCTGTGAGTTCTGCCTTGTCCTCTGTATACTCCACCTTCTGGTCCACACCTTTGCCTGCAATTCCAGATGGATCTGTTTTCAACTCCCCAGCAATAGTGCTGCCTGCAGTCCCAGAGGATTGCTGCCATCAAAGACTACCAGGTTTGCCAACTCAGGGACAAGCAGATGGCTAAAGGCTAGCATAAGAACACAATAGACAAAAGGTAGCATGATATGGCACCACCAGGACCCAGCTATTCCACTATCCAGCAAACCGTGGATATCCTAACACACCTGTAGTTCAAGAAAATGTCCTTAAGTCTAATCTTATGGTAGAGGCCTTTAAAGAGGAAATGAATAAATCTCTTAAAGAAAAACAGGAAAATAGAATAAAACAGGTAGAGAAACTTAAAGACGAAATGAGTAAGTATAAAGAACTTTAGGAAAATGAAATCAGGTGAAGCAAATAAGTAAAACCTTTCAAACGCCGGGCGTGGTGGCGCACGCCTTTAATCCCAGCACTCGGGAGGCAGAGGCAGGCGGATTTCTGAGTTCGAGGCCAGCCTGGTCTACAAAGTGAGTTCCAGGACAGCCAGGACTATACAGAGAAACACTGTCTCGAAAAAACAAAAAAAAAAAAACCAAAAAAAAAAAAAAAAAAAAAAAAAAACCTTTCAAGGTCTGAAAATGGAAATAGAAGCAATAACACACAAACTTAGGCAATTGTGTAGATGGAAAACCTAGGAAAGAGAGCAGGAGCTACAGAGGCAAGCATCAGCAACAGAATAAAAGGGATGGAAGAGAAAATCTCATGCACATATGTGATAGAAGAAATTGTATGATAGATGATATCAACACATCAATCAAAGAAAATGAAAAATCTAAAAAGTTCCTAACACAAAACACCTAGAAAATCTGGGCACTATGAAAAGGCCAAACCTAAGAATAATAGAAATAGAAGAAGGAGAGTATCCCCAGCTGAAAGGCCTAGAAAATATCTTCAACAAAATCACAGAAGAAAATTCCCATAACTGAAAGAAAGTGATGGTTATAAACAACCAAGAAGCATACACAACCCCAAATGTATTAGACCAGAAAAGAAAAGCCTCCCACTGCATAATAATCAAAGCACTAAATTTACAGAACAAAGAAAACATATTAAAAGCTGCAGGGAAAAAGGCCAAGTAACATATAAAGGAGACCTATCAGAATTATACCTGATGTCTCAACAGAGACTCCAAAAGCTAGACAGGCCTGGGCAGATGTCATGAAGATGCTAAGAAACTACAGTTGTCAGTCCAGACTATTATGCCCAGCAAAATTTTTAAATAGCATAGATGAAAAAAAAAACCAAGATATTCCATGACAAAATCAAATTTAAACCATATTTTTGTACTAGTCCAGCCCTACAGAGGATATAAGAAGGAAAACTCCAGCACTGTAAGAGTAACTACACGCCCCCCCAAAACTAAAAAAAATGAATGACTTCACACTGTAAATCCAAAAGAAGAGAAATACACACACACACACTCACACAACCACCACCGACATTAAAAAAAAAAAAAAAAAAACCAACCAACCAACCAAACAAAAAACCAGGAACTAACTACCATTGGTCACTAATATCTCTCAACATCAGTGGACTCAAGACTCCAATAAGAAGACAAAGGCTAAAAGAATGGATTTGAAAATAGGATCCATCATTCTATGGCATATAGGAAATACACCTTAGCAAAAGGTAGACATTACCTCAGCTTAAGGGGCTGGAAAAAGTTTTCCAAGCAAAAAGCTGGAGTTGCCCTTCTAATTTCTAATAGACTAGACTTCCAATTAAAAGTAATCAAAAGGACACTTTGTACATATCAAAGGAAAAATCCACTAAGATAATGTCTCAGTTCTGAACATCTATGTCCCAAATGGAAGAGTATTCATTAAAAAACATTGTCAAAGCTTAATTCATACATCAAATCTCACACATTAATAGCGAGACACCCCACTCTCACCAATGGGCAGATCATCAAAGAGAAACAAATCAGAGTAATAATGAAACTAACAACTTGTGAATCAAGTAAACCTAACAGATATTTTCATAACATTTCACCCAAACAAAAGCTTATACTTTCTTCTTAGCACCTCATAGAACCTTCTCCAAAATTTACCATATAATTGGTCACAAAGCAAACCTCAACAGATACAGGTAGATTGCAATAATTCCTCACATTTTATCAGATCACAATGGATTAAAGCTGGATTACAACAGCAACAGAAACCTACCAACTCATGGCATCTGAATAATTCTCTACACATAGACCACTGGATCAAAAAGAAATAAAGAAAGTAAAGAGTTCTAGAATTAAAATTTCTAGAAGTCAATGAAATTGAAGACTCAAGATATTCAAACTTATGGGACACAAGGAAAGCAGTGTTAAGAGGAAAGTTCAATGGACTAAGTGCTGTCATAAAGAAATTAGTAAAATTTTATACTACTGACTTCACAGCATACATGAAAATTCTAGAACAAAAATAAGAAGATACATCCATGAGGAGTAGACAGCAGAAAATAACCAAACTCAGGACTGAAATCAATCAATTAGAAACAATGAGAACAGTACAAAGAATCAGTGAAATCAAAAGGTGGGTCTTTGACAAAAGATCAACAAGATAGACAAACCCTCAGCTAAACTAATTAAAAGGCAGAGATACAGTACCCACATTAACAAAATCAGAAATAAAAAGTGGGACATAAAAATAGACATTGAGGAAATCCAAAAATATCCAAAAATCCCAAAGCCTTCAAAAGGCTATATGCCACAAAATTGACAAGTCTCAATGAAATGTTAAGTCAAGACCAGGTAAACAATCCACAGAATTCTGTATCCCCTAAGGAAGTAGAAGCAGTCATTAAAAGTCTCCCAACCAAAAATGGCTCAGGTTAAGTTGGTTATAGTGCAGAATTTTATCAGACTTTCAAAGAAGAGCTAATACCAATACTCTTCAAACTATTCCACAAAATGGATACAAAAGGAACACTGTCAAACTCATTCTATGAGGCCACAAGCAATCTAATACCTAAATTACTCAAAGACTCAACAAAAAAAAAGAGAGAGAGAGAGAATTTCAGACCATTTCCCTTATAAATTTGATGCAAAAACACTCAATAACATACAAGCTGACTTGATGAACACTAAAAAATATCATTCACCACGATTAAGTAGGCTTCATTCCAAGGATGCAGGGGTGGTTCTATATATGAAAATATATCGGTGTAATTCACCATATTAAAAAAAACTAAAAGAAAAAAAAAAGCACATGATCACCTCATTAGATGCTGAAAAAGCCTTTGGAACAAAAATAGCACAGCTCTTCATGGTAAAATTCCTGGAGAGATCAGGGATATAAGGTACACCTAAACACAATGAAGGCAATGTATAGTATGCAATAGCCAACATCAAATTAAATGGAGAAAAACTTAAACAATTTGACTAAACTCAGGGACAAGGAAAGGCTGCCCACTCTCTACTAGCTCTTCAGTATTGTTCTTGAACTTCTAGTTAGAGCAATGAGACAACTAAAGGAGATCAAGGGGATACAAATTGGAAAGGAAGAGGTCAAAGCATCACTATTCACAGATGACATGATAGTATATATTAGTGACCTCATTAGGACAAAAAGGCAGCCTACACATTGGGAAAGGATCTTCAACAACTGTACATCTGACAGAAGGCTAATATCCAAAATATACAAAGAACTCAAGAAGTTAGATAACAACAAACCAAATAACTCAATTAAAAATGGGGTACAGAGATAAGCAGAGAATTCTCAATGGGACTCTTAATGGCCAAGATACACTTAAAGAAATGTTCGAATAAAAAAAAAAGAAAAAAAATAAGAAATGTTCAATTACCTTAGTCATCAGGGAAATGTGAATTGAAAGGACTCTGAGATTCCACCTTACACAGGCCAGAATGAGTAAGTCTAAAACTCATGTGACAGCACATGGTGGAAAGGGAAACACTTCTCCATTACTAGTGGGAGTGCAATCTGGTACAACCACTCTGGAAATCAATCTGGCAGCTTCTTATTGAATTGAGAATAGTTCTAGCTCAGGACTCAGTGCTTGACATATATCCAAAAGGCGCTCCACCCTACCCCAAGGACACTTGCTCCACTATGTTTATAGCAGCTTTATTTCTAATAGAAAAAAACTGCAAACAACCCAGATATCAATCAATCAAAAACAGGTATAGAAAATGTGGTTCATTTACACAATGGAATAATACTCAGCTGTTAAAGAGAAGGACATCATGAAATTTGCAGGCAAATGGATGGAACTAGAAAATATCCCGAGGTAACCCAGGCACAGAAGGACATACATGGTATGTACTTACTTATAAGTGGACATTAGCCATAAAGTTCATGATATTCATGCTAAATAACAAAGAGGACCAACAGATGATGCTTGAATCTCACTCAGAAGGGGAAATAAAATTGTCTTTGGAGGTTGAAGGAGGAATGGAACAGGGTGAAAGAGGGAGTGGGGAGGGGAACAGGGCATTCAATCAGATGTAGGGAGAATTGCGGAGTGAGGAACTGGAGAGTGAGTGGAAATAAGCAGCTGGTAGAGGGAGTGGTTTCTCCAGGACATACCAGAGACATGGAATGGGGGAGGTTCCAGGCAGTCTATGAAGGTTACTCTAGCTGAGACTCCTAGCAGTGAAGGATATGGTTCCTGAGCTGGCTATCTCCTGAAGCCAGACAGAACTTCCTGTGGATGTATAAGGACACCAACCCACCCACAAATCTTTCCACCCAAAATTTGCCCTTCTTACAAGAAGTGAAGGGACAAAAATGGAGCAGAGACTGAGGGAATGGCCAATCACTGACTTGCCCAACTTGAAAAGTATCCCATGGGCAAGAACCGATCACTGACGCTATTAATGATTCTCTGTTATGCTTGTAGATAGGAACCTAGCAAAACTGTGCTCTGAGAAGCTCCAGCCATCATCTGACTGAAACAAACACAGAGAAACATTAGAGGGATCTCCAGGAGTCTTGTGGAAGAGTTGGGGGTGTTCCACTTTTGTTGAGTATAGGCTTTTGTAGTAGGAGCTGCTGATTATTTTTCCCTCAGTTTCTGTTTTGTCTCCCTTTTCATTTCTGATTTTATTAATTTGGATACTGTCTCTGTGCCCCCTGGTTAGTCTGGCTAAGGGTTCATCTATCTTGTTGATTTTCTCAAAGAACCAGCTCCTGTTTTGGTTGATTCTTTGTATAGTTGTTTTTGTTTCTATTTAGTTGATTTCAGCCCTGAGTTTGATAATTTCCTGCTGTCTACTCCTCTCAGGTGTATTTGCTTCTTTTTGTTCTACAGCTTTCAGATGTGCTGTCAAGCTGCTAGTGTATGCTGTCTCCAGTTTCTTTTTGGAGGCACTCAGAGCTATGAGGTTTTCTCTTTGCACTGCTTTCACTGTGTCCCATAAGTTTGTTGTGTCTTCATTTTCATTAACTTCTAAAAGTCTTTAATTTCTTTATTTCTTCCTTAACTAAGGTATCATTGAGTAGAGTGTTGTTCAGCTTCCACGTATTTGTGGGCTTTATATTGTTTTTCTTGTTAAAAACAATAAAAGGAAAGGTCATTCGGAGACTGCCCCACCTGGGGATCCATCCCATATACAATCACCAAGCTCAGACACTATTGTAGACACCAACAAGGGCTTTCTGACAGGAGCCTGATATAGCTGTCTCCTGAGAGGGTCTGTCAGCCTGACAAATACAGAGGTAGATGCTCTCAGCCAACCATTGGACTGAGCACAGGGTCACCAATGGAGGAGCTAGAGAAAGGACCCAAGAAGCTGAAGGGATTTGGACCCTCATAGGAGATACAACAATATGAACCAAGCAGTAACCCAAGAGCTCTTAGGGACTAAATCACCAACCAAAGAGTACACATGGAAGGACCCATGGCTCCAGCCGCATATAAAGCAGAGGATGGTCTGTTGGACATCAATGGGAGGAGCTGCCCTTGGTCCTGTGAAGGCTCAATGCCCCAGTGTAGGGAAATGTCAGGACAGGGAAGCAGGAGTGAGTGGATTGGTGAGCAGGGGAAGGGTGGATGTGATAGTGGCTTTTCGGAGGGAAAACAAGGGAAAATGTAAATAAAGAAAATATCTAATTTTTAAAAAGGAGAAAAAAGGAGAGGGAAAAAAAGAGTTGGGGATGGGCTGAGTAACTGGAGGGGATAACTAACCAGGACTCTTGTTTCCTCCCAGAGATTGAACCACCAACCAAGGAGCATACATGGGCTTTACCTAGCACCCAGCCTAACATGTGTAGCAGATGTGCAGATTGGTCTTCCTGTGGGTTCCCCAACAACTGGAGCTGGGGTTGTTCCTGACTCTGTTGCTTGACTGTGGATCCCATATCCCTCACTGGACTGCCTTGTCTAGCCTCAGTTGCAGAGGATGTGCCCAGTCCAGCAGTGACTTGCTGTGCCAGGGTGGGTTGTTTCCCAGGGGGACCTCTTCCTCAGAACAGAAGCAGAACAGGGAATAGAGGGCTGTCTGAGGGGTGACTTGGAGGAGAAGGGGCTGCAATCAGAATGTAAAGTGAATAAATGAATGAATGAATGAATGAGTAAATAAATAAATAAACCAAAAAAGGAGAAAGCAACATGAATAAAAAGAAATATGAATTTTCAGTAGGATATAAAACCAAGAAAGTAATAAAAGCACACACACCTCGATATGTTTAAAAAAAAAATAAGAGGAAAGTAATGATTCCCCATAAAA
The DNA here is from genome assembly GCF_978045245.1 of Mus caroli. Lineage (NCBI taxonomy): Eukaryota > Metazoa > Chordata > Mammalia > Rodentia > Muridae > Mus > Mus caroli. The sequence continues at coordinate 83,524,881 of NW_028227259.1, read as the reverse complement.
GAGGATGGGAAGACTGGCATTTGGGATAGAGGTGTGAAGCTTTACATATCCATCCATAATGTTTTCTAAGATCCACGATCAAAGCTTCTTATAGAGGAGGAAGCAAAGGCGTGTGTAAAAAGAGTGGTCCCTTATCTGCTTTCTGTTGAAATACCCAGGCAGAGAAGCCCAAGCTATTCTATCTGGAATAAAAGCTTGCCCAGTTCACAATGAGATCAACCTCTGAAAACTCCATCATAACACCTGTACCAGAAGTTTGTGAAATAACTCTTTGGGGATTTTATTTCAAGATATACATTATCAAATAGATCTTATATTTAGACATCTTTTACATAATTAAGTCAGATTTACCTTTGGCTAATGTTTTCTGTTAACTGTTCTAAGTTACTATGTTGAACACATGCCTGTGGAGAGATAGCCCATCCAGGAGTATGTACAATCTGTTGAATGCCTAGGGATGGTTAAGGGCTTTATGGATAGCCCTTTCAGTGACAGTATTTTGCAGATATGTATAAAAAAATTGGGCCATGAGCTGACCCAAATATCACTTTATTTTTTTATTACTTTTACTACCATTAAACAAAGTAGTAATCGAACCTCAGGGATTTCAGAGAGCTATAAACTATACTTAATCATGATAAATGTGGGTAATATATTCCCCAAATATTGTTTAATTTATTTATTGTTCATTGGTTATTCTTCTGTGGAACAGAACTAGGAAGCACAAAATATTAATGTTGCATACAGGTGTATGTAATTTTCTGCAGACATTTAGAGTGAACAGGTTAGCATCTGATCCAGGGATGGAATATCCAGCCTTGAAAAAATACAAGTTTTGAATTATCAAAAGTCCCCACATTACAAATAGGAAAATTAATAATAAATATTTAACAGTTTGTTACATTTTTAATGTTTATTTAAAAAGGAAGCTTGGCAGTAAGAATTTATATTACCTCACTTCAGTAGATTTGTCTAAAACATTTAATAACAGGATTAAGGTATGGGAATATCGGCTTGTACAGAGGCTAAAGACTTATAACTCATATATATGAACAAATGTTTGCATACTATTTCATAATTATTCCTGAGAAATCTATGCACCGCTAAAATTTCCTATTATAAACTCCCAAGTGATTTTTAGTTTTGATTTAAACTTTATATATATTTCATTATTTTCTTGTGTGAGAAAATTTAAACACTTGATATATAGTTAACTGTGACCTCATGAAATGTTTTGTTTTTATTGAGAACTAAAATTATGTTTCTCTAACCAATAAAAAGTACATATATTTCTTAGCTATGTAGGAACTTCTGTTTAGTCATTTTCTTTTTATTTGAGCATTAGGAATTTTCTTTTTCTTTTTTTTTTTTTTTTGCTTAGAGATTTTTTTTTTACATATTTTCCTCAATTACATTTCCAATGCTATCCCAAAAGTCCCCCATACCGCCCCCCACTTCCTTACCCTCCCATTCCCATTCTTTTGGCCCTGGCATTCCCCTATATTGGGGCATATAAAGTTTGCAAGTCCAATGGGCCTCTCTTTCCAGTGATGGCCGACTAGGCCATCTTTCGATACATATGCAGCTAGAGACAAGAGCTCCAGGGTACTGGTTAGTTCATCATGTTGTTCCAACTATAGGGTTGCAGATCCCTTTAGCTCCTTGGGTACTTTCTCTAGCTTCTCCATTGGGAGCCCTGTGATATATCCAATAGCTGACTGTGAGCATCCACTCCTGTGTTTGCTAGGCCCCTGCATAGTCTCACAAAAGACAGCTATCTTTGGGTCCTTTCAGCAAAATCTTGCTAGTGTATGCAATGGTGTCAGCGTTTAGAAGCTGATTATGGGATGGATCCCTGGATACGGCAGTCTCTAGATTGTCCATCCTTTCATCACAGCTCCAAACTTTGTCTCTGTAACTCCTTCCATGGGTGTTTTGTTCCCAATTCTAAGAAGGGGCACAGTGTCCACATTTTGGTCTTCATTCTTCTTGAGTTTCATGCGTTTAGCAAATTGTATCTTATATCTTGGGTATCCTAAGTTTTGGGCTAATATCCACTTATCAGTGAATACATATTGTGTGAGTTCCTTTGTGATTGTGTTACCTCACTCAAGATGATGCCCTCCAGGTCCATCCATTTGGCTAGGAATTTCATCAATTCATTCTTTTTAATAGCTGAGTAGTACTCCATTGTGTAAATGTACCATGATTTCTGTATCCATTCCTCTGTTGAGGGACATCTGGGTTCTTTCCAGCTTCTGGCTATTATAAATAGGGCTGCTATGAACATAGTGGAGCATGTGTCCTTCTTACCGGTTGGGACATCTTCTGGATATATGCCCAGAAGAGGTATTGCTGGATCCTCCGGTAGTACTATGTCCAATTTTCTGAGGAACCGCCAGACTGATTTCCAGAGTGGTTGTACAAGCTTGCAATCCCACCAACAATGGAGGAGTGTTCCTCTTTCTCCACATCCTCGCCAGCATCTGCTGTCACCTGAATTTTTGATCTTAGCCATTCTGACTGGTGTGAGGTGGAATCTCAGGCTTGTTTTGATTTGCATTTCCCTGATGATTAAGGATGTTGAACATTTTTTCAGGTGCTTCTCTGCCATTTGGTATTCTTCAGGTGAGAATTCTTTGTTCAATTCTGAGCCCCATTTTTAATGGGGTTATTTGACTTTCTGGAGTCCACCTTCTTGAGTTCCTTATATATATTGGATATTAGACCCTTATCTGATTTAGGATAGGTAAAGATCCTTTCCCAATCTGTTGGTGGTTTTTTTGTCTTATTGATGGTGTCTTTTGCCTTGCAGAAGCTTTGCAGTTTCATGAGGTCCCACTTGTCAATTCTCGATCTTACAGCACAAGCCATTGCTGTTCTATTCAAGAATTTTTCCCCTGTGCCAATATCTTCAAGGCTTTTCCCCACTTTCTCCTCTATAAGTTTCAGTGTCTCTGGTTTTATGTGAAGTTCCTTGATCCACTTAGACTTGACCTTAGTACAAGGAGATAGGAATGGATCAATTCGCATTCTTCTACATGATAACAACCAGTTGTGCCAGCACCATTTGTTGAAAATGCTGTCTTTCTTCCACTGGATGGTTTTAGCTCCCTTGTCGAAGATCAAGTGACCGTAGGTGTGTGGGTTCATTTGCGGGTCTTCAATTCTATTCCATTGATCTATTTGTCTGTCACTATACCAGTACCATGCAGTTTTTATCACAATTGCTCTGTAGAAAAGCTTTAGGTCTGGCATGGTGATTCTGCCAGAGGTTCTTTTATCCTTGAGAAGAGTTTTTGCTATCCTAGGTTTTTTGTTATTCCAGATGAATTTGCAGATTGCACTTTCTAATTCGTTGAAGAATTGATTTGGAATTTTGATGGGGATTGCATTGAATCTGTAGATTGCTTTTGGCAAGATAGCCATTTTTACAATGTTGATCCTGCCAATCCATGAGCATGGAAGATCTTTCCATCTTCTGAGATCTTCTAGAATTTCTTTCTTCAGAGACTTGAAGTTCTTATTATACAGATCTTTCACTTCCTTAGTTAGAGTCACGCCAAGATATTTTATATTATTTGTGACTATTGAGAAGGGTGTTGTTTCCCTAATTTCTTTCTCAGCCTGTTTATTCTTTGTGTAGAGAAAGTCCATTGATTTGTTTGAGTTAATTTTATATCCAGCTACTTCACCGAAGCTGTTTATCAGGTTTAGGAGTTCTCTGGTGGAATTTTTAGGGTCACTTATATATACTATCATATCATCTGCAAAAAGTGATATTTTGACTTCATCTTTTCCAATTTGTATCCCTTTGATCTCCTTTTGTTGTCGAATTGCTCTGGCTAGGACTTCAAGTACTATGTTGAATAGGTATGGAGAAAGTGGACAGCCTTGTCTAGTCCCTGATTTTAGAGGGATTATTGCTTCAAGCTTCTCACCATTTACTTTGATGTTGGCTACTGGTTTGCTGTAGATTGCTTTTATCATGTTTAGGTATGGGCCTTGAATTCCTGATCTTTCCAAGACTTTTATCATGAATGGGTGTTGGATTTTGTCAAATGCTTTTTCTGCATCCAACGAGATGACCATGTGGTTTTTGTCTTTGAGTTTGTTTATATACTGGATTACGTTGATGGATTTCCGTATATTGAACCATCCCTGCATCCCTGGGATGAAACCTACTTGGTCAGGATGGATGATTGTTTTGATGTGTTCTTGGATTCGGTTAGCAAGAACTTTATTGAGGATTTTTGCATCAATATTCATAAGGGATATTGGTCTGAAGTTTTCTATCTTTGTTGGGTCTTTTTGTGGTTTAGGTATCAGAGTAATTGTGGCTTCATAGAATGAGTTGGGTAGAGTACCTTCTGTTTCTATTTTGTGGAATAGTTTGTGAAGAACTGGGATTAGATCTTCTTTGAAGGTCTGATAGAACTCTGCACTAAACCCATCTGGTCCTGGGCTTTTTTTGGTTGGGAGACTATTAATGACTGCTTCTATTTCTTTGGGGGATATAGGGCTGTTTAGATCATTAACCTGATCTTGGTTCAACTTTGGTACCTGGTATCTGTCTAGGAACTTCTCCATTTCATCCAGGTTCTCCAGTTTTGTTGAGTATAGCCTTTGGTAGAAGGATCTGATGGTGTTTTGGATGTCTTCAGGATCTGTTGTTATGTCTCCTTTTTCATTTCTGATTTTGTTAATTAGAATGCTTTCCCTGTGCCCTCTAGTGAGTCTGGCTAAGGGTTTATCTATCTTGTTGATTTTCTCAAAGAACCTGCTCCTTGATTGGTTGATTCTTTGAATAATTCTTTTTGTTTCCACTTGATTGATTTGGCCCCTGAGTTTGATTATTTCCTGCCGTCTACTCCTCTTGGGTGAATTTGCTTCCTTTTGTTCTAGTGCTTTTAGGTGTGTTGTCAAACTGCTAATGTGTGCTCTTTCTAGTTTCTTTTTGGAGGCACTCAGAGCTATGAGTTTTCCTCTTAGAAATGCTTTCATTGCGTCCCATAAGTTTGGGTATGTTGTGGCTTCATTTTCATTGAACTCTAAAAAGTCCTTGATTTCTTTCTTTATTCCTTCCTTGACCAAGGTATCATTGAGAAGAGTGTTGTTCAGTTTCCACGTGAAGGTTGGCTTTCTATTATTTATTTTGTTATTGAAGATCAGCCTTAGTCCATGGTGATCTGATAGGATGCATGGGACAATTTCAATATTTTTGCATCTGTTGAGTCCTGTTTTGTGCCCAATTACATGGTCAATTTTGGAGAAGGTACCATGAGGTGCTGAGAAGAAGGTGTATCCTTTTGTTTTAGGGTAAAATGTTCTGTAGATATCTGCCAGATCCATTTGATCCATAACTTCTGTTAGTTTCACTGTGTCCCTGTTTAGTTTCTGTTTCCATGATCTGTCCATTGGTGAAAGTGGTGTGTTGAAGTCTCCCACTATTATTGTATGAGGTGCAATGTGTGCTTTGAGATTTACTAAAGTTTCTTTAATGAATGAGGCTGCCTTTGTATTTGGAGCATAGATATTCAGGATTGATAGTTCCTCTTGGAGGATTTTACCTTTGATGAGTATGAAGTTCCCCTCCCTGTCTTTTTTGATGACTTTGGGTTGGAAGTCAATCTTATCAGATATTAGAATGGCTACTCCAGCTTGTTTCTTCATACCATTTGCTTGGAACATTGTTTTCCAGCCTTTCATTCTGAGGAAGTGTCTATCTTTTTCTCTGAGATGAGTTTCCTGCAAGCAGCAAAATGTTGGGTCTTGTTTGTGTAGCCAGTTTGTTAGTCTATGTCTTTTTATCGGGGAGTTGAGTCCATTGATATTAAGAGATATTAAGGAAAAGTAATTGTTGTTTCCTGTTATTTTTGTTGTTAAAGTTGGCATTCTGTTCTTGTGGCTGTCTTCTTTTAGGTTTGTTGAGGGATTACCTTCTTGTTGTTTCTAGGGCGTGGTTCCTGTCCTTGTATTGGTTTTTTTCTGTTATTATCCTTTGAAGGGCTGGATTTGTGGAGAGATAATGTGTGAATTTGGTTTTGTCGTGGAATACTTTGGTTTCTCCATCTATGTTAATTGAGAGTTTGGCTGGGTATAGTAGCCTGGGCTGGAATTTGTGATCTTTTAGTGTCTGTATAACATCTGTCCAGGATCTTCTGGCTTTCATAGTCTCTGGTGAAAAATCTGGTGTAATTCTGATAGGCTTGCCTTTATATGTTACTTGGCCTTTTTCTCTTACTGCTTTTAGTATTCTATCTTTATTTAGTGCATTTGTTGTTCTGATTATTAAATGTCGGGAGGTATTTCTTTTCTGGTCCAGCCTATTTGGAGTTCTGTAGGCTTCTTGTATGTTCATGGGCATCTCTTTCTTTAGATTTGGGAAGTTTTCTTCTATAATTTTGTTGAAGATGTTTGCTGGTCCTTTGAGTTGAAAATCTTCATTCTCATCCACTCCTATGATCTGTAAGTTTGGTCTTCTCATTGTGTCCTGTATTTCCTGGATGTTTTGAGTTAGGATCTTTTTGCATTTTCCATTTTCCTTGATTGTTGTGGTGATGTTCTCTATGGAATCTTCTGCACCTGAGATTCTCTCTTCCATCTCTTGTAATCTGTTGCTGATGCTTGCATCTATGTTTCCAGATTTCTTTCCTAGGGTTTCTATCTCCAGTGTTGCCTCATTTTGGGTTTTCTTTATTGTGTCTACTTCCCTTTTTAGGTCTAGTATGGTTTTGTTCATTTCCATCATCTGATTGGATGTGTTTTCCTGTTTCTCTTTAAGGACTTCTACCAGTTTGGTTGTGTTTTCCTGTTTTTCTTTAAGGACTTGTAACTCTTTAGCCATGTTCTCCTGTAGTTCTTTAAAGTCCTTCTTGATGTCCTCTACCATCATCATGAGATATGCTTTTAAATCCAGGTCTAGTTTTTCAGGTGTGTTGGGTTGCCCTGGACTGGGCGAAGTGGGAGTGCTGGGTCCTGATGATGGTGAGTGGTCTTGGTTTCTGTTAGTAAGATTCTTACCTTTACCTCTCGCCATCTGGTAATCTCTGGAGTTGTTATAGTTGTCTCTGTTCAGAGGTTGTTCTTCTGGTGATTCTGAGTATCGTCTGTCAGCAGACCTGGGAGACAGGCTCTCTCCTCTGAGTTTCAGTGGTTAGAGCACTCCCTGCTGACAAGCTTTCCTCTTAAAGGGAAGGTGTACAGATATCTGGTGTTTGGACCTCCTCCTGGCCGAAGAAGAAGGCGGAAAACAGGACCTTTCCCAGATGCTGTGTTGCTTTGGCAGGTCACAGAAGCTGTAGGCTTCTGTGGTGCACACTCTCAGCTGTGCAGACTAAGTTCCTAAGTTCAGTGGAGTCCTGGATCCAAGGTGTGCTCCCTGCTCCTGAGGCAGAGGGCTCCTGTGCAGGGCAGACCACTGTCTTACAGCTGGGAGGGTGCCGGATGTCTGCGGCCCCAAAAGGGTGCTGCCTCAGCGGCTCTGTGGCTCCCGCCTGTCCCAGAAGCTGTCTGCCTATGTGGTCCTCACTCTCACCTGTACAGACTAAGTTCGGCGGAGTCCCGGAGCCAAGATGGCGCTCCCTGAAGGGCAGATCACTGTCCTCTGGCTGGGAGGGTGCCGGATATCTGCGGCCCCAAAAGGGTGCTGCCTCAGCGGCTCTGTGGCTCCCGCCTGTCCCAGAAGCTGTCTGCCTCTGTGGTCCTCACTCTAACCTGTACAGACTAAGTTCCAGTAATTTTCTTTACCTACAAAAATGTTGCTGTCTAATGCCTATTTTTGAACTGCTACCATAAGAATGTTGTAAGTGTTAGAAGTTTACTTATTAAACTTATGTTTCTAAAGAAGCTGATTTTTGTGAGAGCCCTAAGTTCTAAAGCTAAAATGACAAAAAAATAGATTATTTTAAATAATACTTTTAGCTTGTCAATACATGAAAATTTCCATGATTCTATTTAACAAAGTAGAAAACAATATTTAAATGGTGTCTATGTTGTATGCAAATCAGTCTGTGTTTGGTTCTATGGAGTGGTTGGCATGGGACCAATTAGATATTGGTAAACACTATTTAATTTCCTTTAAGGCAGGTTCACAACATGGAATTAAGCCATAGACTACTGGTTCTCAACCTTCATAATGCTGTGACCCTTTAACACAGTTCCTCATTTTGTGGTGATACCAACCGTAAAATTATATTTGTTATAACTTTATAACTGTAACTTTTCACTGTTGTGAATCATAGTGTAAATATCTGTGTTTTCTGTTGGTCCTAGGTGACCCCTGTGAAATGATCAGTCGATTCCCAAGGGGACTGCTACGTACAGGTTGAGAACCGCTGACATAGATGAATCTTTAATCTTATTTCTTTTCAGTTTTTCATTTTTCATAGGGGAATCAAAATAGCTTAATGACATTTTGTAGTCAAACACTTGTGACAGTGTTTTATGAACTTGAAAGGCAGTAATTTGGGAGTGTCTTTCAAAATGACATTTGAGGGTGAGTGTGTGTCTGTGTCTGTTTCCATATTTCCCACACTGAAGTCCTTAAAAGATTGCACTTTTGATTTAGGAATTTTCAGAGCATCAATAAATGTGAAATTGTGTATACTCAAATTTCTGGTAACTGAGTAACTCAAGAATAAAAGTTATTTCTTTGACCAACTAATATGGTATTTTCTGTACTTGAATAAAAATACAAGCTCTTCTCAAGAGCATAGCTAGATGTGAATTATCTTAGTAACAACCCAGCTGAGCCTCTTGCAAGCAAAGGTTTATATATTTGTTATTTCCTGTGTTTTGAAAAATCATGATATAGTTTATAACTACAAATACATACTTTAAGCTAACTATTTGGTAATTTTCTTTCAGAAAATGGACATGAATTTTTGTAGAGATAGCAGAAGACAAGATTTTACAATTAGGTTCCATTTCTTAGTTCAGAATGAAATCTTTATTTCCATAGTCAAGTTCTCCTCTGAACTATACAGAAGTGCTTTGATTTCTTTTCCTCTCCTTATTTTGATTTATTTTATAGAACATATTAACCACAGTTATTTTAAAGCCTCTGTCAACTTGTTCACCTGTGGATATGTTCTTCTGCTGCTTGAAATCATATGGTCTTGATTTTTGGCATGACTGGTCATGCATAACGAATGTTGGATACTTTACATTAAATATCTTTAAGGCAATGTGCAGGGCCCACTCTCCCAAGGGCTACAGCAAATGCGGGGTCAGTGTAAAATAGTTAGCAATTTTAGAACAGTAACCAGCTTTCTTGTCTCTTTGCCAGCCTTCCTTGCAGTTTCCAGCCTAGGCCCATTCAAAGGTTTCTCCCAACATTTCTTCCCTTGGTTCCCCAACAGTCTGTTCAAGCACCCCCTACTCCCAGCTCCAAACTATAACAACCACTCTAGCCTCTCTGCTCTGCTCAGCCTCTCCTGGCACAACTGCATCCTAAGAACATCTTCACCAAATGCCAAATGTCTCTCTCTGCTCTGCTTCCCCTATTCCCACCCCACCCCCACACTTCTCTCAGCCTCAGCTGTTTCTTTCTTCTTCTTCTTCTTTGTTTTTTCTTTCTGTACCCTGTTCCCAGAAATCCAAGAGGCAAGGAACACTGGAGGTCATAGGGTCAAGCAATTTCAACAGCTAAGGATTCTTAAAGGGCCAGTTAATTGGCAACCGAGGATCCTTTAAAGGGCCAGGCACACAAGATAAATTGCACTGCAAGGCAGCAATAGCTATTCCTGCTCTCATGCCCTCAGGGTCCCATTCTCCAGACTAACACTGGTCACAGGGTGGGAATGGGGCATCACTCTAGCACCCAGGTCACATAATGGTAGACAAGTGGCTGAGCTAGCTTTCCTGCAATCTCACCCTCCTGGTGGGTAACCTGTCCACTCTTCACCAAGACCAGTGCTGCCCAGGCTAGGTGCAGAGCCTGAAGCCAGTGAGGGACTGAGCCACATCAACTACTTTTGTGATTCTGGAGTCAGCTCTTCCAACTGACTCAGATGGCAAGGGGTATAGGAGTAGAGGACATAGATGCCTAGTTCAGGCCACCTCAGAAGAGGGGAGTGGCAGCAACAGCTCTCCCTTGCTCACTCAGCTAGATAGCTTACCCGTGTTTCTGCTACCAGGGCCAGCGCTACTGTGTGCCTCAGGTGAGGTACAGAGTCTGCTCTCCTCAGTGCTGCAGCTGGTAAGGGATAGATAGGGACAGATCTCATGCTCTCATCACACCAGGGCCAGTTCTCACCACTGCCACAGGTAGCAAGGGTTGGAGCTGGGGTATCTGCCCTCATCCATGGCATTGCAGATGAGTGGCAGAGCCAGCTAACTCACCTGCCCCCTCCACCAAGGTCAGCTCTGCTGTGCTGTCCAAGTGAGGTGCTGGGTCTGTTCCCCCAAGGGCTGAAGGTGGTGAGGAGCAAGGCTAGCTCTCCCATGCCCATGACCCTGTGGCCAATTTTCTCAACTGCCAGAGGTTGCGGGTGGGTGGGTATCACCTCTGCATCTGTGCCACTCCACAGCAGACTAGTGGTGGGGTCAGCGCTCTCACACACCTGCCCTTGGGGCTGATTCACCCACATCTCAGCCACTAGGTCCAGCTCCACTCTCCTCCCTGGGCAAGGTGTAAGGCCTGCTTTCCCAAGTGCTGCTGCTGCTAAGAGAGGGGGGCCTATTCTCCAGAGTGCCACAACCAAATGAATGGCAGGGTCAGTTCTGTAAAGACCCTGGGAATCCAGGTGGCTCTATCCCTGATTGTCTGTGTGTTCTCTGGTGGTGATATGAGCCACATATATCAACAGTGACCCCTGCTGCTATGAAACCATGATTCCCAACATGGCCTTTAGTGGTAGCTTAGGTGAGGACCTCCCACTTAGTCCCAGGTGGTAGGGTTATCCACTTACAACAGCCTACTCCTCTCTATCCTCGAGTCTCCATAATGTTCAAGTTGGGTCACTTCTCTCTCTCCCATTTGTCCACTGCATACTAGTACATTGTGGTGGCTCCTGTTACAGGCTGACAGTCCCGGTGTGACATTCCTGTCTTGTAAGTAGGTTTTTACAGCCTGTCTGTGCTGAGCACAGGAGGGTAGGCCTGTGGCTAGCATGGTGATCCTCATCTCTCTCTCTCTGTCTTCTTACCCTATGATGGCAGGTAGAGAGGACTCTGTGTGTCTATGGCTCTCAGAGGGCTTCTCCTCCTGAGCTGCACCGCCTTGATTTGATTTGATTTTTTTAATCCTAGGCATAAAACAGCTTTGGCCACCAAGCCAGATATCTAGCTAGGATGAGCAAAGGACTGCCATCCGTTCTGACCCTGACTGATGTAAGAACACTAACACCAACCAGGTCTAACTTGGCCCCATTGCCAGGGGTAGATTTTTTTTTAATATATCATAATACCATTATACCATTTCCCCTTCCTTTTCCTCACTTCAAACTCTTTTATTGATAGGGTTTGAATATGCTTGGCCCAGGGAGTGGCACTATTAGAAGTTATGGCCTTGTTGGAGTAGGTGTTTCACTGTGGGTATGGGCTTTAAGACTCTCATCGTAGCTGCCTAGAAGTCAGTATTATGCTTGCAACCTTCAGATGAAGATGTAGAACTCTCAGCTCCTCCAGCACCATGCCTGCCTAGATGCTGCCGTGTTCCCACCTTGATGATAATGGACTAAACCTCTGAACCTGGAAGCCAGCCCCAGTTAAATGTTGTCCTTTATAAGAGTTGCCTTGGTCATGGTGTCCACAGCAGTAAAACCCTAAGGCAGAAATTGGTACCAGGGATTGGGTTACTGCTGTGATAGGCCTGACCATGCTTTTGTTTGGAATAATGTGGATTTTAGGACTTTGGATTTGGAACATAGTGAAATGCTTAAATGGGATGTAATCTGCTATCTTAGTAGGAATATGGGAGACATTGCTATTGAGAGTGATTTGAATTGTGAGTACCTGGCCCAAGAAGCTTCAGTGGATAATTGCGATATGTGGCCTAGTGACTGTTTTTGTAATATTTTGTGAAGAATGTGACTACTTTTTGCCCTTGTCTGAAGAGTCCGCCTAAGGCTAAATTGAAAAGACTCAGAATTATTGTATTGACAAAGGAATTCTCAAAAATTCCCATCATAGACTTTGTTCTCTGGTTAAGTCTCATGAAGAACATTGTAAACAAGCATAGCAAACTGAGAAAAGAAAAATAAAATATATGGTTCGGGTATTAAAGGGGCACCAAGAAATGAAACGGACCTGAATCCTGTGTTCAAGGATATTACATTGAATTAAGAGAGTAGTAACATTGGGGCAAGATCCCACCCATATAAATATAGGTCCAGGGATGCTAGTACAAGCCTTTTTCCAAGGAGGCAAAAGCAAGCAGATCTCTGAGTTCAAGTCCAGCCTAGAACAGAGCCAGTTCTAGGTGAAGAAAACGTTAAATCCAGGCTTGGCAGACCACACCTTTGATCTCAGTGCTTAGGATACAGGCATGCAGAGATCTGAGTTTGAAGTTAGTCTATGGGGTAAGTTCCCAAACAGCCAAGCTTAGGCAGTGAAGGAGTTGGAAAACAGAAAGGTGGTGATAATATAATAGGACAAAGGGGCCATGTTCCAGTTTCACCAAGCAGCTGAATTCAGCAGCTTTGGCCATGTGGCTCTGGCTTAGGGTCCAGAATAAAAGGACTACTGGGACAATTGATGTTTGTTAGCTAGAGCTAAGAAATTAGTGGTGATTAAGAAGAGACCAGCATCACTGAGATGAAATCTTCTGGGAAGTGTTTTCTGAGAGCACTAAGAAGATGTGTTCCAGAGATAGTCAAGTGTACTTCATGCTGCAGCTAGACTTGGTAATGTGGAAGAGTCACCCAGGTGGTACTGGTTTTGAAGGCATGAAGGGTTCATGAAGAGGAGCTGAGGCTTGGTGCTGTGAAAAGTCATGGATGGCCATTGATGAAAGTGCAGACTCAGTTGCAATTTACAGTCCAGGACTGATGGTTCCATTCAAAGGAGTTGAGGCTTGGCACCTTGAAGAAAGCCTGTGAGAGGCTATTGGTGAAACCTAGTTGCAGCATAAGAGCCCATTATATTGTAGATGCCTGTACCATGGGATGATCACCAAGAACAGCAGCGGCAGTGGAGTAGATCTACCTGAGCTTAGAGTACCACAGAGGGCAGAGCTGAAGAAATGACAGCAGCCCTTTGCAGGAGTCCAGAAGATCATGTGTGGATCTCAGACACTGAAACAAGAAGATATAACATTCAAGTTGTCTTGGAGAACCCAAGAAGTATGAGATGCCAGAGCTGTGGCTATCTACTGAAGAAAGATGCTAACAGCAAGTGGAACCAGCACAGGAAAAAGAAATTTATTGCAGCCAACAAAGATGAAAAAGGAGTTGGAGATCTGAAGACCATTTGACGTCAGACATGGAGATTCAGAACTTGGAGTTTGCCAAGCTCCTCTTCTGTCTTGCCTTGGGGATTACAGTTAAATGATTGGATGGCTCTCAGAAGAGACTTTGAACTTTTAACATTGTTGAGACTGCTATAGACTATGGGTACTTTTGAAGTTGGACTAAATGTATTTTTACACTATGTTATGTTTAGGTATGGCCCCCATAGACTCATATTTTTGAACAAGCCTATGGGAGGGTTATGGAGTGGAATATCATGGTTTGAATATTTTTTGGACCAGGGAGTGGTACTATTAGAATCTGTGGCCTTGTTGAAGTAAATGTGCCATTGTAGATATGGGCTTTAAGACTCTCATCCTAGCTTCCTGGAAGTCAGTATTCTGCTAGCAGCCTTCAGATGAAGATATAGAACTCTCAGCTCCTCCTGCACCATGCCTGCCTGGATGCTGCCATGTTCCCACCTTTGTGATACTGGACTGAACATTTGAATCTATAAGCCAGCCCCAATTAAATATCGTCCTTTAGAAGACTTGCCTTGGTCATGGCATCTGTTCACAGCAGTAAAACCCTAAGACACTCATGAACCTCTCTTCTTTCTTTCAGATTCATGGCCTCTTTTCTCATTAATTGTTGATACCTGAATATATGTATATAAATATATACATATAATAATATATATTATGTATATTTCTAATATAACCTTCCCATCTGTATAATGATACATTCATGTATGTTCCCAGGGCCTATCATTTGGTATTGAATAACTAATTCATTTGCTTTTCCCCTCCTCCACCTAGGATCTTGTCCATCTTTAGCTTGTCTGTCTTCATGCTGTCAGAGTCTGAGTTCATATGTGCATGCAAAGTTCTTCTTAATTTCATAAGCAAAATATATATAGCCCCCCTCTCTAGTAGAAGAGTTTACAGAGCTGAAGAGCACATTTGGAGAAACTTACATGTTTATTGCCAATTATGTTGTGATTTTCTTATCTTTATCTCTATTATATTATTTTTTTCTAGAAAATATTTTTTCTCACACTCAATACATAACACCTGTTTCCCCTTTCTTCCAGTTTCCCCCAACTCCCCCTCTCTGCTAGATCCTTGCCCCCATCCAGTCCTCTTTGAAAAAATTAGGCCTCCAGGATGTGAAAACAAAACAGTATACAACAAGACAAGAATAAAGCTCTCCCCCTCTCCTTATGCTTATGCTAAGCTTACTCTTTGGTGCGAGGATATTTTGCAAAAGAATTATTAATGTAGTATTTTCCAGATATTAAGTGTTGCTTACACTGGGAATAAATTATTCCCTTGCTTGTGGGAAGTCTAACGGGAGACAATTTTGTTAGGTTGCTGCATTAATATATTATAATTTAACCCAATACGCTGGAAAAATTGCTCAGCAATTAAGAGCACTGGCTGCTCTTCCAGGGGACCCAGATTTGATTCCCAGCATCCACATAGCATCTCACAGCCATCTGTAATTCAGTCCCAGGAGTTCCAAAATCCTCTTCTAGCTTCTGGAGGTACTACATACACAAGGTACACTGACATACATGCAAGCAAAGCATTCATACACATAAAATAAATTTAAAAATTCAACCCAAATATGTTAGTCCTTTGCACTTTAAGGACTTTGTCTTTACATTTTCTGGATAATTTTGAAGATATGTTTTAAATATTATTTAAGAAGCACTAACAGATTTCTTTTGTAGTTCTTTAGAATTATGAATGCATTTTACTATGAATTTACTTCATTTATCCTTTTGGAATGTAAGAGGCAGATATCCTGCCATTACATTTTCTAGGACAGAGACAGTTGAGAGGCTATAATCTTTCAAGAAGTGTGAGCATTTATTATGCTTTCCCTAAATTAGAAAACTATTTGGCCACATGCTAGCTAATTAGAAGCAAAATGTGGGAAAATTGTTAGTAATAATGTAGAAAGCAAACTGATGTTTCATAGACATGTGAAAATAGGCTAACCGAAGTCTCAGGGTGTGTAGACAAGTAGGTGCACAGTCATTTTGCTTGTGAAACTGTTTCCCACTGTCGAGTGAAGATCATATGTGAAGAGTGTAACACAGTCCATTGGGTGGGTGCTAGTCATGGTAGAAGTATATTGTACTATTAGGAGTTAAACCTCTATGACACACCATTTTTTAGACAATTTTAAATATGTGAAATACTTAAATTAGGATACTTACACTTTATTAATTCCACAGTTTTCATTTTTCTCTTATCTCTTCTCTGTACTTCTGTTCATGTATAATGCTTTTAAAATTGTCTCTAATGCCTCAAATGATATTTGACTTGAGTACTGTGTGACTTTTCAGGGAGATGTGAATAAATACCTAGTTACTCCAGGTAGGACATCCAGGACAGATGGACTAGAAGACTTCTAGCTCATTGAACAAGTAACTTTATTACTGTCACTCACAAGAGACCAGGTGAGGAGTTGTTTACAACATAGGTGACTCACACAAACTCAGTCCATAATTAGTGATGACTGATAGCAACTGTATCCCTGCTAGTCTTATCCCCCCAGCAACTGGTACAATTGACTTAGCCCTATGGAGGGTCCTCATGCATCTTGTCACCTTCAGAATCTTTCTGAATTTTGTAAGTTTTGATTACTTTCTGAGTCTTTCCTTGATTCTTTACATGCATCCTTCATTTTTCTTTTCAGTACAGACATTTCAATAGCTGCACATCAAAGAAATATACTAGTAAATGTGTGTCTTTAATGTTGCCTATTCTTCCTTGCCTTTATTTTCTAATTCTTAATCTTTTTAAAATAAAGGTAATCTCAGTATCTTATATAAAGCATATTCCTATTCTTTCTGTTCATTTGTTCATTTCTTTTTGCCAGTTCTATAATTATGCAGCCTGGAATTATAACAAAGACTTTCTTGAAACTGAGTGTGGGGGTGAAGTTAGGGGAAAAAAAAGCTATTCTATTTAGCAGAATGAAAGTCCTTCAAAACATCACGAGTTAATTTTTTTTCCATTTTAAACATTTATGCTGTCTAGTTGTCATAGATCTCTTGTGAGGTAAACCCAATACTTAATAGGACTTGCAGGTGATCCTTTTATTGATAATCCATCAGACACTGACCCTTTTATTTGCCTTCTTTACTGGGGGCAAGAGGGGAGAGAAAGCTTGGCAAGCATTGTGCAATATATCTAGAGGAACTCAGGAAGAATTGCCAAGCTGATGGATGCGGGATTCATGTCAGCTCTGCCTCACTGAGTAGAGTCTGTAAGAGGGGGTAACTCTTCTGCCAGCCCCTACTGTACACCTGTCTGGGTACTGCAGCCTGAGAGAAGAATTTTGTTTATTTATATTACAACAATCCCAAGCATTGTTCAACATGAGGAGATAATCTTTGCCAAAACCAAATCAGATATGCAACTAATTTCAAGTTCTTGGTAGCCTTCCTGCCCAGCATTTTGGTTTGGAATACAGAGCGGTAGGAAGAAGCCATATGTGATTACATACAGTGGGCTCAGACTTGAGCCAGAACTCTAGTTCATTAAGTAACTGGGAATGAGTATGTGAGAATGTCAGTGGGGAAGAATTTTATTTTAACACTTGCTAAGTATATTTAACTACTCTTCATGTTATATAGGAAGAGCGACTGAAATTGTTTGGTTTATCATCTGTATTCTCCCCATGGTGGTTCTTTTTGTTTCAATTTATGGATGCTTGGTTGGCTCTTGATTTCTCTTATTATGTTATCATTCTAACCTTGGGTGCTTTCTGAGTTTTTAAATTAACTTTCACGTGGTGTGTGTGTGTGTGTGTGTGTGTGTGTGTGTGTGCACATACACACATGTGTGTTCACAATATGCCTGTGGAGGTCAAAGTACTTGCAAAATTGTTTCTTTTCATTGCTTCTCTCCTTGTCGGAGAGAATGTGCCATTGCTCCATCCACCTAGTAGATGTAGGGTATAGATCTCAGGTCATCAGGTTTCTCAACAAGTACCTTTACCAACTGAATCATCTCAAATCCGATTGTTCAAAAGCAAGATTGTTTTTAAAATCTTGATGAAACCTTCAAAATATATCTCTTGATTTATAGATCCACGTAGCTATGAAATCTAGTGTATGATGTTTAAATAGTTCTCTAATAAAAATTCCAGATGTATTTGTGATCTCCACTACCCACATATCAGGGATATCTTCTCTCTATATATCATAGTGGTATAATTTTATGGAAATCTGTCTGGACACCCCAACAGACTGACCTTCTGGTAGACCTTACAATAAAGTTATAATATTCACTGAAATGATTTAAGATTATGGATATACTTATACAGCCATCGTACTGTGTATTACCCTGTTTAAGTTTAACCCAATGTTACAAAAACAGTGTAACCTACCCCACATCTCTTAGATTTCCCATACGTCAGCTTTCACAACTTAAGCTGATGTACACATTTCATGTTAAGTTAGATAACTTTCCATTTCCTTGACCTAGAACATGTATGTTTGTGTGTGTTATGGCAATAATTTACCAAAAGCAGCTAAGAAATTGAAAGCAGAAATGAAATAAACATTTCCTATAGTTGTGCAGATGCAATGGATATAGGTTGATTATGGTTTTGTTTGTTTGTTTGTTTGTTTGTTTTTTCAATATGGAATGTTATTTGGGCTCAGGTGAGATCAGTAAAATAACTTCTTCCCTTTTGGAATCTATAATAAAGAGCTTTGTAAAGAATCCCTCATCCATGTTTTCTATGCTGCTTAATAAATACAAAGAAAAGATTTTGTTAAGCCAAGACACAGGGTAAAAGCAGACTTAGAGACACACAACATGCATATATCAGATAGACACACACAACGGACTACAGATAAGATGGAAGACACACAAGGTGAAGCATAAAATTCAAGTTTGAACTAATTTTTGGTCAAATTATTTCCAAGAGATAATGCTTTGTTTTCATTCATTAATGTAAACATGATGCATTTTGGAGCTCCCTGAAGTTATTTATGACTATACCAACACCATAATGCACAATACACTGTGGCATATTCAGCCTTTTCTCTTTTGCTTCTCCCTTTCCTGCTACATAAGATAGGAATAATCATAAGATATTTTGGGGGGGGCAAATTCTGTCATATTCTTATGTTATTCTGTTTTCAAAGTAGTGTCTGATTTTTGGGCTCTTCCCCCAATAGTGCAATAATTTAGTAGATAGAAGCTGAAGGAACATATTAGAATTATTTGTAAGAGTTTAAACTTTGATGTGTACATGGAGATTTGAGCATTTATATATTATTAGTAACAGACTTTATTAAAACATTAAGAATTAAAATTTCAAGTAGCAATGTTAATAATAAAGATTTTACTTATTACATTTTCTTCAAAATGTCTTTGGTTTGAGAATTACCTACAGAAAAAAATTATTGTTATTTAAACGGTATATTTGCTTCTGTAAGTAAATTCAAATAAGTCACTTGATTACAGCATTTCCCTCTTATCTCTGGTGGAAGACCCCCAGAAGATGCATGAAATTACAAAGCATACAGAATCCTACACACAAACAGTGCCATAGACCAGCATTTTGATCACCAACATGATTACAAAAGAACTAAAAGGCACAGTGTGTATGTAGTATAGATGTGAAACCACTTGGATAGTTCAAATCCTAGGTAGTCTAGATCAAGGTAGCATCAGAGTTAATTTTATTAGTCTGAATGGTGGAATTTGTCACTAAATACTTTTCAGTTAATGCTGTCTATAAGTGTCTAAGCTCTTGGAAAACACATCTAGAGAGCTACAGGCAACCAATGTAGTGTCTATCAAAACACAAATCCAAGGTTATATCAAAGTTGTTAGGTCTGGATCTAAACTGTGTCCTTCTAAAAAGCCAGTGGGTGTGTGTGTGTGTGTGTGTGTGTGCGGTTCAACAGTTGCTGGGAATGAAATCAGTTTTATTTAAGGGCAAGTCCTGAAAACTGACAGGGCCATCATTCTCAAAGCGCTGTCCTAGGAAAATAAGGGACACAAATGACCATTGAGGTAAGCAAAAGAGGCACACAGTAGGAAGGTGTCTTAGTTTGTGTTTGTATTGCTGTGATAACAGTCCAGACCAAAAGCAACATGAGGAGAGAAAGGATTATTTTAACTTATAGTTTCTCAATCAATGTATTTGAGACAAGTCAAAGGATTCACTCAAATATGGTGAGAATCTTCAAGAAAGGGTTGTTGCAGAAGCCATGGAGAAATACTGCTTAGTGGATTGCTTGGCATAGCTTGCTCAATCTCCTTTCATATAAAACCCAAGACCAGAAGTCCAGGGATGGTAAAACCTCAGTGAGCTGGGCTCTTGTGTATCTGTCATTAATGAAGAAAACACACTGCAGGCTTGTCGGTGGGCTACTTTCCTGGTGGGCATCTTCTTATTCTGGGATCTGTCTCTAGCATTGTCCACTTGACAAAAAACTAGCCAACACTACAGGCTCTGCATTGTCTCCATCACACAATAGATGCTTCGTTTTCCTTTTGGTCTAGAATAGCATAACCTCAATACATAAGACTAACTATAGTAGTTTTAAAAAGAGAAACATTGCTTTTATACAAGTCAAGCCTAACAACCTTTGAAGGCTTTGTGAATTTGGTACATAGAGAAGAGAACACAGAGCAGCATTGCTTATTCTGATTTTATCTGAAGGTCACCAGATGTTCTGGGCTTAGTAAGTCTTAAAAAAAAAGATGATTTGGTATTTAACATTTTAATCATTTAGATACATCTTCTTTTGAGAACTTAGAATCATAGATAAAAGTAATGATACAAGAACAACATGCAAAAGAGTGTGAAGTGTAAATATTTATCCATTTCCTTGATTTATTAAATGAAATAGAATGTTGTATCACTTACAACTATGGAAGGCTTCTGTGAAGTTATGACTTTCTAGCCTTAGCCAAATATTCTTAATTCTCACCACTTCCTCAAACACTTAATTCAATGTCTTCAACTAGTTTTTGGTTTCAAATATTACGGAAGTGTGGTTGATTATCAGGCAGCTTATACACGATAAGTACAACCACCAGCATCTCCAGAATTGCATCCTGTAACATTAGTAACCTACTGGTGAAATAACAGAAAGCTGACATTCTAATAAATCTGCAGGACAAGCACATGCCATAAGCGGAAACTACATTCAAAGCAGCTCTCCTAATTAGCATCATTGCTCAGGCACACAGAGCACTCTTTAGACCGTTGGCGGTTTATGTTCATGATATCCTGACTGATTGGAAGCTCACTGGTCCTGCAAAACACATGAGAGGATAGTACTATACTATATGATCACTAGTTAAAATAAAAAATCAAGATTTGAAGTTTCAAGCACAGTTTCTAATAAGTGTGTAACAACTTCACATTATTTTAAAGTAAACATCCTAAGTTGAAAATGGTTAAATCACAATAGCTCTGTATTTTTTTTCATAGTGCTTGTCTAGCATTTAAACATAGGTAAGGAGAAATAAGCAATGGTATATGACGTTAACAATTACTTTGTATTAACCATTTTAAGGCCAGGTTAGTTTTTAAAATGTCTTTCCATTGACCGTTGTAGGTGCAGGGTAGTTTGCAATTATCTCTCAGGAAATATTTTTGGGGAAGTGGCATTCCCCACATTTCTTCCTCTTTGTCCTACCCAGGGATACTTTCATCCTCTTGTGACATTGGTCCTTTCTTTCAAGGTGACAAGTATATCCTTAACCAGTAACACTTCTTGCTAGGTACACAAGGAATCAACAAACATTTTTTATTTCATTTAGCACCTTAGTCCTTAGCTCTCAGCAAGCTAAAACATATGGTTAAATTATATTCTGCATTTAACAGGTGGTTTCATGAACATGTCAGGGTAGCATGGAGAAATTAGAGAGAGCTCCCAGAGTGTCACACCCCAGACACTCTCTGTTGAGTACTGCATTCCCTGTGTCCAATCTTTTCCTTTCAATATGACTTTAGGTGATAATCATTTATTTCATCATAAAGTGGCATACTGAAAGAGTAATATATCTGATCAAATGCTATATATAAACAAAGAAGGAAGAGAGATGGAAGAATTACTATAATTTTAACCCTACATCCTATCCTGGTCTGGACTAAATTCCTAACCTTATTTAATTTTTTTCAGTTTTTATTTAAACATTTTTGCTTCATTTTACTTATTTTTTCCCCTTCCTTATTTCTTTCTGCCTTCCTTTCTTACTTTCTTATTTGTGTGTGTGTGTGTGTGTGTATGTGTGTGTTTATGGTCACATACAGGATCTGGCATAAGTATGGAGGTCAGAACACTTTAGAAGAGACAGAGGATAGTCCTCAGGCTGTCAGACTTGGCAGCAAGTGCTCTTACCCACTGAGGCAACTCACCAACCCCCCAATTTTGCTTTTAAAAGCAAACTAGCTGCAACCAAAATACCAATTCAATGCCTTTCCTTTCATTTTGCACAGGATCAGAGTATCTCTTAAATACAATATGTAAACATCTATCAAATGTGACATAATTGCATATGTGAACCTTTAAATATTTGTTTCTTTTCTCTACTCCTATGTTTGTATTTTGTTTGCAGAATATACTATTCCACGTTGTCTTATTGAAGAGATAAATAGTTTCTCATAGTCAAATGAAAGGAATATCAATCCTTTAAATTTGAATCCATCATAGCAGATAATGTCTAGAGCTCTTTAAAAATGTCAAGAAATATTTCTCAGATGCCCCAGGATGGCTTCTTATTCCCTCAAAAGTGAAGATGATTTCATACCAACTATCCCTTACAGGCATTTTCAACTTAAAAATTTGAAACAAATAGTATTATTCTGCTGTAATGTTATCTTCCACCAGAACTATTAGTGGAGATATAATTATCAACAAACCCATATTCCCTGTGCTTAATATCTATACACACATTCATATTTATCAATCCATAAATATTAAAGTCAATCTCTGTGGTAACCAAAGAGACTTTGTCAGTCAATAGGGATTGGGAAAGGGCAAGTATGTATGTTAGAAATTTAACTTTATATATAGAAAATGCAAATTTGATTGGATTGGGGTTTTAGGTAACTGAAAAACTCATAAAATCCAGGGATTCAGAAATCTCCAGTCATACAGTATAAGATGCATCTTTGAAGAAAGGCATCGAGTTCACATTCCAGAAAACTTGGTTCTGAAGATGAAGCTGGCCCCTTCCCCAGGACTAAGCTGTCTCTTTTGCCTTTTCTGGCCCTGAGCCTATTTCACTGGAACTGGACAGATGGTTACATCAACCTCCAATTGATTACACCTCTTTCAGGAGTTGACAAATGGTCAATTTGTCCTTGAAGTTCTTGATTTCGGTCATCACCACAGTGATTGAAAAGTGTCCATGCTTAAACACTTATTTTGCATTCACTAACATATCCTTCCTCTTGTACTGAATGTAGCAAGCCCTCTTAGAGAAGAGCAATAGGGCTTGCTTTTAGCCATTTTTTTATGTCACTACCATGTCTTCGTTAAAGAGGAAACTTTCACATTAAGGCCAAGCAGCGCTTAATAGGCAGTACAGAATTTGTTAGTAAACATAGTGACTCTTGATGTTTGTGTTTTTCTTATTAAAATAATCCATTATTAATTGATGTTTATATCTACTCTTCTCTAAACAACCTCAGATGAGGTCATGTGACCTTGCCCTGACCCATGAAAATAAATCATTTCCCTTATCCTCACTGATTCCTAAAATGGCAAGTGACAAATGCAATCCTACTGCTGAGAATAATCAGGAAAGAGATATATAGATAGATAGATAGACAGACAGAAAGACAGAGAGATAGATAGAAAATCTCCATTTCACCACTATTCCTATTTTACTTTCATAATAGTTTATAAAATTACAGTTTAAATTAAATTATATTTCCTTGCAAGTTTCTTTACAAATGTCACTCCTAACATTTACTTCAATAAAGAAATTAATGGATCTCTTTTTTTCTTTTCATGGTATTATGAAGAGTAATATTATATACATATTTAGATTATCAGAAAGGAAACAACGTTAATGCATTTTAAAACTTTTAGTTCATGACTGAATTTTGACCAAGATAAAGGGTTTTCTTATATTTTTTAATTTTATTAACTTCTTATCAGCCATTATGTTCAGTACTAGAATTAGAAATTAAAAAGCCAAAAAGTCAAATATGCAAAGGAACAGCTGTGCTTTAAAAGTCAATATAATTATATCAGAATTGAGTAGAATATCACTTGAAAAGCTTTGTTGGGAATAGTGAAAACTAAGGAAGCCCTGAGAATCAAGAATTTATACTGCTTTAGTTCCATATTAACTATTATCAATTCTTAATGGGAAAATGATGGAAATAAAAACCGGTAGAAGAAGCTGGAATTCAACAGGACCTAGAAAATAAATCCAAAAGCAAAAATACTAAGTCAGAGTTGGGAACAGGAACCCTGCCCCTGGCTTTCTAGGAAAGCCATCTTCCCTCAATTGATTGGCCAAAAGAATAGCTGAATTTGGGTGTTGTCAAACTACAGGCCAAAATAGAAGTGTTAAATAAACTAACATCCACACAAAGAAAAACCTAATATACGGTGCTAGAGAAATATTAAAGTTGGTTATGGGATAAAATCCTGTCTGAGTGGAAGTTTTTGTTAAATATTTTCTAAGACATAGATTTTGTAGGATTTGTGGATTTAAAATGTGCTGCTGTGCAGACATGCTAAAGTTAGTGGATAAATTTAAGAAGCTAAGTTATATAGCCACATAGGAGCAGCTTAGGAAGTTATATACCCACAAGGCTTAGGAAAGACATATGACTTTTGCCTATGGAAAAGAAATGGAGGCCTCCTTAATTTGGTAATTATCAGTAATGATGCAAAAAATAATCCCCATTCAGTAAGGTTATTACCTGTGCTGAAAATGCACTCATCATGATTCAACATAGAGACAAGATCCTCTTAGGAGGCATTTAGTAAGTTTTGTAGCATTTGAAAACAGGCATGTGTCGTCTATGCCCCAGTTAAATAGTTGTACATAGTGTATATCTTAGTATGATTGTGTTCTAATAAATCTTTTTGTATATAATTTGAAGTGTAGTTTTTGGACCTATAAAATATAGTCATGGTCCAGAATAAAAATATAAGTGTCCTAATGGGACACTTATATTTGCTTATTCAGTAGTGCGGTTACCATCGTCGTGGTTTAGTGTAACATACCAATGATTTAAAAACATGTTGGTCCACTTCCTGAAGCTAGACCAACCCACACGGAAAAGCACAAACATGATGCTTGTGAGAACCTATGAGAAATGTCCCAGCTCAAAGGGCTTGCTGAGTTGGACTTTGTTTTAGAATCCAACAGCCTTACATGTCTCATTCCTTCAAGATTCTATGTAGTGTTCTTTCACATTTTCTTCTGGAGTCAGACTCCTAAAATTTTCCTTCATTCAACCATTTGATATAGGCATAACTATACATTAAAAGTTCAATAGTATTTAAACACTTTAAATTTAATGGCTTACTTACAGTTTCCCTAATATATATGCATATGTGTGTGTGTGTATACATACACACACACACAAACACACACATATATATACATATGTATATGTATATACACACACATGTACATATACATACACATATACATACATACACACATATACACATACACATATATATGTGTGTATATGTATATATATGCATATATGTATACACACACACACACACATATATATATATATATATATATATATATATATATACACACACACACACCCATATAAATGTATATAAAGAGTCTCATCATCCTATGGGGTTGCAATCCTCAGCTCCTCAGAAGTGTACAGGGGGGGATCCATGGCTCCAGAGACATTGGTAGCAGAGAATAGCCTTGTCTGATTCCAATGGGAGGAGAGACCCTTGGTCCTGTAGAAGTCTGATGCCCCAGAATAGGGGGATGCTGGAAGGGTGGGGCAGGAAAGGGTGCCTGGGTGGGACAGTGCTTTCATAGAGGCAAAGGGGAGGGAGGTTGTGGGATGGGGGTCTTGTGGAGGAGTAACCAGGAATTGGGTATCATTTGAGATGTAAACCAATGGCATGATTAATAAAAAAAGAAAGTCTCATCAAATACATTTATTATTCGAGATTACTAAAGAAAATTAGAAATCAGTTGGCACGTATGTATTGCAAATTTATTATATAAACTACTTCATGTAATTAGGTATTTATAATCAAAGAAAATTAAGTACAAAGGAGATTATGTGCAGGAAGGGAACACAGAATGGGCTAGAAAAGAACATAATTATAAAACAAATAAATGATGAGAAGCGAGCCTGGACTCATTTGGGGATGAATCTAGACTCTAGGCCCAACTAATCATTATTCAACCATTTTCATAATGAACCTATTCCAAAGAAAGTCAGTGTGGGTATGCACTTGGTGCTAAATGAGTTTAGAAATAAAACAAAGCTGCAGAAGCCTTCTTTTATCCTCTGTCAAATTAGAAAAACCAAGTAGGTCTTTGTTCTCACAATAGTCTGTTTGCTTAAATACATAGACAAGTAGCAAGGGAATTATTTAAACGGCTGTAGGCAGTCAGTGGATTCAAGAATCACAAGAGGAGAGGCTGAACTCTGTGGTTCAGTGTCCAACTTTATTCTAATTAATAGCCCTGCGTTGTGTAGCTGTTTGTGGATTGCCCATAGTAGGAAAATATGAGGGTTGGTGTGGGAATCTAAAATTAGAAAAATATTAACCCATTATCATATGGATGTTTGGTCATCTACCTGGAAGGAGCAAGAAACTGAACACTAAACACTTAAAAACATTTGGTTCCATGAATAGCTCATGAAAAACCAAAGCCCATTTATTTCGCAGTCTCAGCTTACCTACAATTTATCCTTCACTAGTCTGCCATAGAACAATTGTTTTGGACTTCTAAAGTGAGTTTTCATCTGAATGTGTAGCTTGTAGATGTGAGAGCTCTGCATGGTGGAGGAAGGGAGCCAGTGAGATGGAACTTGGGGAGGGATGGAGCTGAGAGAGGACAATGAATGGGGGTATAAAAATATACTCTTGACACTTGCATGAAAATACCATAAGGAAATCCATTACTTGGTTGAATTTATAATTTTAATTTTAATTTAAAGTTCCAGAATCAACAAAAGATCTGTCTTTTCAAAATATGTCAAATCCTTACTATGTAGGCAAAAAGAGTGAATTTCTTCTAGAAAGTTGTGGTTTCTGCTTTTTTTTCTTTCTGCTTGCTTTTCTTCCTCTCTCCTTACCTTCCCCCCTCCTCCTTTCCTCTCCCATCTCTCTCTTCCTTCTTGTCTCCCCAGACTCTACATTTGAGACAGTGTCCCCTGTAGTACTCGAGGTTGGACAAGGGTGACTTTTATGTTCTGATAGTCCAACTCGAATGCTTAGATTAGAGGAATGCACTGCTATGTCTAGTTTTACGTAGTCCTGTGGATTAAATGCAGGGCTTCATGCACACTAAGCAACTATTCTAGCAGCCGAGCAATAATGTAAACCAACTGATTCATCTTCAGGGGAGGAGCACTTTGCTACAAAATTTTGATAAGCCTGGGCCCTTGTAAATCACATAAGAATATTAGATAACAAATAATATCAACTTTCAAACCGTATTATCTTAATTCTGCCTGTATATTTGAATGCCTTGGTTTAGAGAGCTTAGTGCACAGGAACAAATTAATAAGCATGTTTATGAATGATTTGGAGTTCAGGTATTCTTTTTGCTACCAGCATCGTTTAGCTGTATGTTTATGTTCTTCTGTGAAGTTCTATTAATCTAGGAATTTTGTGTTTATATTCTTGGGAAACCAGGTTTCCCAAGAAACCAGCTTTAGGCTGAGAATCCCAACATCTTGGAAGGCCTTGACAAATGAATTTAAGGCACATTGGGGCTATAGAGTGATTTCAAGGATGAGTTGGGTAACTTAGATTCGTCTTTTTATTTTATTACTGTGATTGTTTATTTTTAATTACATGTACATGTGACTATCTGTGGATAGGTATGTGCACCTGAGTGCAGTGCCCGTTGATGATGCCAGATGATGGTGTCATATTCCCTGGAGCTTGGGTGAGATTTGGGTTCTCTGTGAGGCAGTATATGTTCTTGAGAGGAGACCCATGTCTCCAGGCTTGTGGCTTTTCAACTACTTTTTTAAAGAGAAAATTAAAAAGAGCTGAGGGTATGTATATCTCTGACAGTAGAGAGGCAGAAGCTTCTATTTTCTTTGGCTTTATACATATATCAGAGTATCTTCTACAGTGTGATTTTGGAGTGAAATAAAAATTCATGTTTAAATACTCAGATTTGTTTGCAAATATTCATAGTAGACTGAAATTTTCTATAGGTAATCCTTTGTCAGAAATTCTTATGTTGTGATGGAAATATTGAAGTGAATTATGAAAAAAAATGACCATTGCTGAAACTGTGTAGTTTCATATAATTATATAACTTCCCAATCAGCCACAAGGGAATTCCTTTTCTTTATTCTGTGAATTTACCATCTAGAGGATGCCTCTTTAAGCTTAATCCTATCACTTTTGGAATGAGTTACAACTTTCATTGCAAGGTTCGTTCAAATTTTATCATTTATTTTTATCCTTGACCCCGGTGGTTGAAACTATTAACTAAAGTAATGTTAATTGTGGTGGTGTATTTTTTTCCTCTTTTGATTTAGGTACTTGTCCACCAGGAATTGGATGAAGACCAATTCATTTCATTCTGGCCACTGAACAGGCATCACAGTGTAATGATTTTTGGTCACTGTTCAAGAGTTTACATTAATATAAAGGGCAGTTAGAGTAAAAATCCAACCATAAATACCACCCTATACATTTGGGTAGACTTTTATGTACTAAACTGTGTGAACTTATAGGGATAATTGTGAATACATTTCAGGATTTTGCAATAGGATATGAAGCATTGCTATGAGTTTGCTTTGGTAGACTATTTTCTCATTATATATGACAATGCACATACATATGTGTACAAGGGTGGGAAAGGAATGATCTAGCAATTCTTTGATTAGCTAACATTCACAAGGGTTCATAGAAGGAACCAATAGGCCCCCTAAGTGAATTAGTAGTGCTTGTGTTCTCAGGATTTTGGTGTAGGGAACAGGTTAAGTAAGGGTATAATTAATTACCTATGGGGTAATAGAGACCATTTATGGGGATTTCATCTGTTTCAACCCCTCTGCTAACAGCTTTATATGTATTATGGCTGTTCAAACTTTTAAGTGTTTTGAGGTAAGCACTGCTATAGGAAAAGGAAATTAAATGGCAAGTGAGGGGAAGCAACTTTGCAAGGTCATGAAGTTAGTAAGTGTGTTTGGCAGTTGTTTTTTTTATGATGCTGCTTTCTTTATTAACCCATTAGTTTTCCCTCTATGGTAACTATACCCTGTCTTTATGTTTTCTTTATAGTACAACTCTAAATAAAAATGTAAACACTAAATTAAATGAAACCTCTACAAAAGTTGACTATCGCACACTGCATAGCCCTAGGGAGTGCAGAAAGTTTCTTGGGAACATAGCATTTGTATGGGGCCCTTGAGAGACAAAAATATGCAGAAATCTAGCCCGAAGTATTAACAATCCATTTACATGTCTCATTTGTAGGTTTCTATGAGCTCAAACTCAGTGTCTCGGGCATGGACATCGTCATTCTGACTCGCTTGTTAATAGATGTAGGGAACTGTGCTGGAATACCTTTCATTCTCCCATGTAGGTAGAGGAAAATCACATGACTGTGTTCTACCTAAAAACAAGCAAACACACAAAAAGGTGTGATGATTTGACTTAAGATTTCCCCCTACTCAGGGACCCCAAAGTGAAATACCTTGAGTAAAAACCAAAGTTTGGTATTTGCTGTTTCCCACAACTTGCAATAGGTGATCCTGTTCTGTATATTCACGACAGTGGCCATCAGCCACATAATCAGGAGAATGACTGATAGATATTCTATAGTGTGCTGGATTGAATAGCTGTGTTACATGGTAGGGATATTTAATGCATGTCTGACTAAAAAACTAACAAGGTTATGATGGAGTTCACATTCTGTATTTTCATCTCAAGTTGAGTAGTCTTGTTCAGACATTGTACTGCATATAGTGTTCAATATATGTAGATAAAATGCTATCATATATATAGGCCTAAGGTCATACTTACAAAGCCTCATGGGATGATCGTATTTCTGATATTTTCTTTTGTTGCAAATGTTTCATGAACCTTGCATGAAGATTATAGCTTGTGCTCACTGCATGCAAGAATCATTTCTCAAAGAAGAGCAGCCATTTAGTAGAAAAACTCATTTCAGACATTATTGAATGAGAAATAAATGCTCACTGTGGTGACCTATCAAAATTTTGACATTTGCTGATTGTGACATTTAGCCTATCTTCAGGCACATAAGAAATGTGAGATGCAGAGTGTCATATAGGATGAATACATTAAATGTGATTCTCATAAAGTGCAAGTAAGTCTGGTATAAAAGGTTAAAATTCCACATAGGAAGCTATCCTAAAAATTCCTCATATTATTCCACTAAATACCATAGCGTAATATAAAACATACATAATTATCTCCATCTAGATCTAAGGTCTTAATTTTCTTGTTCTTATGTTTATAAATTTTCTTTCTAGTATTTGTTAATTACTAAGCTTCTTTCTTTGGGATACTGGTAGAATCCCTAACACTAACTTCTCTGGCTACCTTGATTTTATGTCCCACTTTCTTAATGGAAAGGAATCCTAATTTTCTAAAAATGTTTGGCAAGGTATACTAGCTGTGTCAATCTATGCTTCTGCTCTTGCCTCAGACATATTTGTGTGATGTGATCTCATGAATCTGAAAGGCAGCTAATGATCTCACAACAAAAGTTCTCAACCTGTGGGTTGCGACCCTCTTCAGGGCCTTGAATGACTATTTTATAGGGGTCACCTAAGAGTATCAGATAGCACAGATATTTATACTGTGATTCATAACAATAGGAAATTACAGTTATGAAGAAGCAACAAGAGTTTTATGGTTGGGGGTCATCACAACACCAACTGTATCAGAAGGTCACAGCATTAGGAAGGTAGAGAACCACTGTTGTAGTAAACAAGCGTGCTTTGTCACCAGACGACTTGGGTTTGGATCACAGCTCTAACATTGATCTAATTATGTTCCTTGCCTTTAATCATGCATTTTGTTTTCCAATTGCATTCTTAAGACTTATCGGAGAGAACACATGGGCATGTGTGTGCGCGCGCACACACAAACACACACACAGGCATACTCATGATACTATGTGGGTCTTTAGAATTTTGTGTTCTCAAAGAAAAGTATTCAATCAGGAGACATATAGTTTGACCAGAAGTTTAGAATGCAAAACAAAGCTAATGCCCCAAAGAGAGATGGGAATAGCTATTTAATGAATATTTATGAAGCAGATGATATCCATGGGGCAAAATAACTACTTTTTCTTCCTTAGTCACAGTGTCCCAGATCTACTTCATAAACTATTTTGTCCCATCTTCATTTTCTAGAAAGTCACTCAAGAGTGAGGGGAATGTTAAAACCATTTGATGTGACAGTAGAGTGACACCGATCTTGTAGACTCTTAATCAGGGTACACTTGTGGGAAATGTCCTCATGACTCAGTTTCTGATATTACAAGAGCAGTTTAACTGTAGCTTCAAGGATGTTTAATTACAAAGAACGTTATGACCACCAGGGCACACAGGTACCAAGATGCAGGTAGATTTTATTTTTCAGTTAACTTTCCACTAACACCTTACCTATCTGGTATGAACAAAATCAACTACTCACTGGGTATAGTTTTTTTTTTTTTCTTTAGAAAGAAAACCATCTTTGTTTTCATGTTGTAATCCTAACACAATTTTTTAACCTCACTTTGCAAGTTTCTATGAGCACAATGCTATGTGAAACCTCTAAGTAGATACAAAGTAGGGGGCCCTAGAGAGATTCATTCACACCCAGAGAGAAGTCGATCATTCATTGGGTACTTGAATATTTTCTAAATTTTTTTTCTTTTATGTGTATTTTTCAGGGTTTTGCCTGCATGTGTTTATGTGCAGGACATGTGTGCCTGAGATCCATGGAAGCCAGAAGAAAATTTCCCATCTTCTCTGGCTGGAGTTACACATATTTACTTAGTGCCATGTGGGTATTAAAAATTGAACCTTGGTCCTTTGCAAGAGCACTTGGTATTCCTGACCTCTGTGCTGTCTCTCCAGCCCAAGGTAAAGTGTTATAAAAACAATGGTGCTATTGTACATTGTGGTTCTTTGCAT
Organism: Mus caroli; assembly: GCF_978045245.1. NCBI lineage: Eukaryota > Metazoa > Chordata > Mammalia > Rodentia > Muridae > Mus > Mus caroli. Next base: position 83,493,130 of record NW_028227259.1, on the reverse strand, counting down.
ACATATGCTTTATCAACATTGCTGTGCTTAGTCTGTTTATGTCAGATCTTCTTTATCAATATGAACAGAATTCCCAGATTAAGAATAGATACAATATATTAATTTCATTTTTTTCTTTAAAAAATTATTTATTTTTCTTATTAGATATTTTCTTTTTTCTTTTTCGTTTTTTAAAATTAGGTACTTTCTTCATTCACATCTCCAGTACTATCCCAAAAATCCATCCCCCCCTTCCCACCCACCCACTCCCAATTCCTGGCCCTGGCGTTCCCCTGCACTGAGGCATATAAAGTCTGCACGACCAATGGGCATCACTTTCCAATGATGGCCAACTAGGCCATCTTCTGATTCATATGCAGCTAGAGACAGGAGCTCCGGGGGGCACTGATTAGTACATATTGTTGTTCCACCCATAGGGTTGCAGATCTCCTCAGCTCCTTGGGTACTCTCTCTGGCTCCTCCATTGGGGGCCCTGTGATCCATCCAATAGCTGACTGTGAGCATCCACTTCTGTGTTTGCCAGGCCCCAGCATAGTCTCACAAGAGACAGCTATATCTGGGTCCTTTCAGCAAAATCTTGCTAGTGTATGCAATGGTGTCAGTGTTTGGAGGCTGATTACGGGATGGATCCCCGGATATGGCAGTCTCTAAACGGTCCACCGCTTCGTCTCAACTCCGAACTTCGTCTCTGCAACTCCCTCCCTGGGCGTTCCTTTCCCAACTCTAAGAAGGGGCAAAGCGTCCACACCCTGGTCTTCATTCCTCCTGAGTCTCCCGTGCTTCGCATATTGAGATATTTTCTTTATACACATTTGAAATGCTCTCCCGAAAGTTCCCTATACTCTCCCTCTGCCTTGCTCCCCTACCCACCCGCTCCTGCTTCTTGGCCCTGTCATTCACCTGTACTGGGGCATATAAAGTTTGCAATACCAAGGGGCCTCTCTTCCCAGTTCCCTCTCCATTTCCTGTTCCATTTTATAAATACTTTTAAACACACACACTATTTCAGGAGTGATCCCTTCACTATGTAGACATGGCTGGTCTAGAACTCACTAGTTAGACCAAGCTAGTCTCAAAGTCACAGAAATCTGTCTGCTTCTGTCCTGAGGTTTGTCAGGAACCTGAGAATAGCTGGCACCACTACATACAGAAATCATAATGTCTTTAACCCCACTTGTTCTAACTCTTTTATTATCAAAACTTCTAAGGAAATGATCATTTAAGCTAGGCAATGCACACATTTACAAATGTTGTCTTGGAATTGAAATATCTGCCATAGGCTTATAGTTTGAACAGTTGTGTTGCTTTATGAAGAGTCTGTGGAATTTATATGAGATGATGCTTGCCTGGGAGCAGTGAGCTACTAGGGGTAGAAACTTCAAAGTGATGAAGATGTGACTTATGCCAGCTTTCAACTCTACTTCTTGGAATACCATGGAGTGAACCTCCACACATGCCCTGCCTCCGCTATAGGCTGCCAGCATCATGAACACTACCTTATTTCCATAACGCACTGAGACCCCTCGAACGGTGATCTCAGATAGACATTTTATTCCTTAAGTTGTTTATTTCAGATGCTGTGGTCACAGTGTGTGCATTAGTTTCCCAACCTCTTCAGGGACATCAATAATGACTTCAGGGAGTGTTATAATCTTTATTTGGCTGAAAACGTAACAAATGACTTTTTTCACTATAGTCCACTTTATTTAGTGATAAAACAATGACTAAAGCAACAATAAATAATTACTAGACACCTAAATTTTATCTAGTAGTTTCCTTTACCTAATCTCTTATTTTCAATAACTCTATACTCATGAGATCAAATCCTACGCGAGGAGATGGAGACATAAAAAGACTGGAGGAATAAGGCAGAATTACATAAACCAAAGATCTAGTTTGCATTTGAACTAGTTTGTATTTGCACTTCTAAACCACCTTCCTGTGCTTGTGCTGATTTTCATTATGTTACATGTGTTGCTAGGTGCCATAAATCATATGTGGTAACAGAAGGGTAAAGGCATGAACTGTTCAGGAGACTGAGAAGACACATTTAACCGAATCATTTTCTTACTTTAAACAATTTTTTTTATTAGATATTTTCTTCATTTACATTTCCAATGCTATCCCAAAAGTCCCCTCATACCCTGCCTCCCACTCCCCTCCCCCCCCACTCTCACTTCTTGGCCCTGGCATTCCCCTGTACTGACACATATAAAGTTTGCAAGACCGATGGGCCTCTCTTTCCAATAATGGGCGACTAGGCCATCTTCTGATACATATGCAGCTAGAAACACGAGCTCTGGACAGCCCCCAAACGCTGACACTATTACATGCACTAGCAAGATTTTGCTGAAAGGACCCAGATATAGCTGTCTCTTGTGAGGCTATTCCAGGGCCTAGCAAACACAGAAGTGGATTCTCACAGTCAGTTATTGGATGGACCACAGGGCCCCAATGGAGGAGCTAGAGAAAGTATCCAAGGAACTAAGGGGTCTGCAACCCTATGGGTGGAACAACAATACGAACTAACCATTTTCTTACTTTTTAACAATAGATTTCCTCAGAACAGTATGGAAGACATGTGCATTGAAAATGCCACATTTTGCATATGTACACATTTAACATTGTTATTGTCCCCATGTTGAGACAACATGAATTAGAAAAAGAACAAATGTATAATACCTAGTGATATTATTTTAGACGGTGTTAAGCTTTATCTCTTGGTGAGTAGAAATATAGTTTTCTGTAATCCTATAGTCAACTTTCTGAGATTTGGTTGAGGCCTGAAATGCATCATTCGTTTTATTATTTATACATTCTAAGGGATTTTCACACAAAATTTACTCATTTAACTGTGGTCTCACCATAGGCTGTTTCTCATTTTTTATGGCCATAGGAAACTGAAACTCAGCAGTTGGAATTCAGCCGACAAATTAGATTGTGGTCTTGCACTTATACTTATGTAAGAAAAAACACAATGAATATCATCACAGAGCTATGTTGAATGTAAATATGCCATTTTAACAAGTGACCTCTGTAATTCCTTTGTATATAATTTATGACCTATTTACTCAATAATAATAGATGAAATTTTTTGTAGTTTTTTTTAAAGCATGCAATTTTAAAAAAAGTACATTTTATGTAATGTGTCTGAACGCATCCTGCGTTTCTACTGACATACAATCCTATGTTAGTGTTTTTCACTTGGTAAGCTTGATCTTCTCCAGCTTGGGTAGCTAGTGACATGATTAACTAGTGGGTTAATGGGTATGCCAAAAAAGAAATGAAATGGGTTACTTTTTTGCTACATGAAGAATCAAGTCACATTTCACTCTATTACTACTACTACTACTTATCAGCATTAGAGGTAGCTCAAAATTGTTTGTTATGTTACACTGAACTTACCCATTGCAATCTGATGGTATGGAACGATGAGGTCCTTCTGTAGCTGTTCTGTTCTGAGACAGAGCTTAGTTCCATAGCCCAGATATGCCTCGAATTTTTGATCCACCTGCATTTACCTCAACAGGAATGGGAATATAGCACTGACTCTTCCTTCATGTCAAGTTAAGAGACTAGTTTTTGTTTAACATTCTCTGCTTGTAGCAGTCCTGTTTTTCCATACAGATTTCAAATGAAGATTTGGGATGGGATGAAGCAATGAAGGAAATAACTATATCCAGGCTCAACCACAGGTGGGGAATGTAAAATAATGACGTCACTGCACTATGTGTTTTGTCTACTGTGATGGATGGAGATATAGGTAACTGATTCCATTACCATGATGTCATAATAAAAGCATAAATTGTCTAAATTTGTAGAAAAGGAAAAAATAGAAATTTGTTTGGTACATTATGATTGTGTCCCTGAAAATGTTTATTTGACCTGAAACTTGAGAAGGTAGAGAACTCTGGGAAAGAAAGAACTCAGTAACACATAGAGAAGGGCAGAGGAGCCCAGGGACTGGTAGAAGTAAAATTCTTTATTGATATTGAGTTGACTGAGAAGCAAACACTTGTGGCAGGAACACACACTAGGCATGGGTTTGATTGGGAAAGTCCTAAGGTTTTGTTATGGATTTTTTGTTCATTTTCTTCTGTGTATTACATGCTCTTCTTTTAAGAAAAACTCCAACAACAAGAGCAACAAGAACAAGAAGGACAAAACCAAGCACTCTGTATGGGGAGACTCACACAGTTTTACAGGAGTTGGTCCAAGATCTGTCCTGAGTACAGATATTACTTTGGAAGTTGGAGTGTTTGAGTAACTTTGGCTTGTTTAACTAACTCACTGTTTTCCCCAGATAAATGTAAGAAGAGTGGGTGGTCACCAAGGAAATTGCTAGAGTCCATCAGCAAAACTGAGTGATCCATGGGTGAAATTCAAAGGATGGTTGGAAGTGATATAGAATCTAGAATTTTGACTATACTGAGCTTGATAGCTGAGAGATGGGCATTGGGAGACATGCAAAGGCCGAGTCATTGCTCAGCTGTCAGGTATGATTTGATTTTAATACCTTGCAGTGATTAAGTACAAGGTTAAAGTCATAGGGACTCCCCAAACTTCCAAACAAGATAGTGATAGTATTCAAATGACCAGAGAGGAAGTATTGCAATGTCAAAAATTCCATACCTCCTGTTTTCAGTGCACTGCATTGGCTTTTGCTTATTTAATGTACCTACGATTTCCAGTCTCCCAAAAGAGAATAATAAATCTAGTTAAACACTCATATTTTTATGAAGCAAAAAAGCATTTGATTTTCTCCCACTTATCATATCAAGTAATGAATAATCACTACATATGCCTCTTCCTTCCTTAATCCAAACAGCAAAGACCCACCTCTTTGTAAATGGGCACTTGAAGTTGCTTTGCTCATGGTGGACCCCCAGGACCAAAAACAAGCAATGCTTCCCTGGATGCCAGGAGATGCCTTTCCCACTCCTTTCCTTTGTAGAGAAGAACTTCCTTGAAATACAATTCACCCAAAGTTCTAGAGTTAGCTCTTTAGCAATTCCCTGTTGTGCTATTTAAATAGTATCAGTATTAACTTGATACCTTACCAATATCCCTAAAAGAAACCATATCGTCATTCGTAGTAACAGCTCACTTTCTATGAACCATCCTGAGCTCAGATCTGCTTTGTCATTAGAGATTTGCCTCTTCTGGACATGTCATCTTAAGTAAATGAGCAACAGTATTTTGTCTTCTACATTGGGCATTTTCACTTACCGTATTTCAAGGTTCATCTGTGTCACAGTGTGTATCAGTGTGCCATACGTGCTTATGTCCAAATAATATTCATAGTAAAATAATATTGCATGTATGTATTTATTTATTTATCTACCTATCTACCCTTGAGTTGGTAGGTATCCAGTTTCCTTCTATCTTTGACTAGTAAACATAATACTGCAATGGACATCTATGTACAAGTTTTTTGTGTTTTCATGGCTATGTGCATGCCTAGCAGTGAAATTGAGTGTTAGGATAGTTATGTATAAGCAGCTGAGGGCTTCTCTGGCTGTTTACCAAAGCAGGTGGATAGGAAAGCCAGGGCTGGGGTGAGGTGGGGTTAGCAGGATCAGTTTATTTACCATGATCCTTATCTCACCATTTGCCTTTTTGCAAGTGCTGCACAAATAATGCAGACATTGAAGAAGCATACTTAGCTATTTGGAGTGAATAAGACAATTTCCCCTTTCAGGAAGGAGTTTTCATTGTGGTTAGATAAAGAAACATTAGTTACCTGAGGTAAATGGAAAGAAACCACTGTTTCCATGGAGCCAAAGAGCATGCAAAGCAAAGAAGCAGGCTCTGAAGACACACCATTTCCATGCATTTGCATAAGGTCTGTCTTTCTCTTTACCAGAGCAAATCATTGCTTTTCTGAACTGCCAGCCTAATAAGGGCATTGTATAAAGATTCTTGTACCCGCAGATCTCCAGAGAAACCAGGAAGGGACTTTTTTTTAGATTTTATTTTTTTATATTATTATTTTTTTTTAAAATTCAGGATTGTCTTTCCAATGGGAAAAAAGGAAAACAAACGAACAGGGCAACCAACCAACCAACCAACCAGTTCTTCCATCCAGAAAGTTGAGATTTGGAAACCTGCCCATCTGTTGGGCTAGGCCATATCAAGTTCCTATAACCAAGACCAGAGGTGACAAGTAATCTAAATGACAGTTAGAGCCAGGTGCTCCCAAAGCTTCCACAAGCAACACCAGATGTAGCTAATATTCAAAATGACCTCTGCATTATTTGGATGACTGAGACCAAGCCATACACGTAGGCCCTTAAGCCAGTACAGGGAGCTTGTCTCTAGAACCCATCTTCCTGGAGGAAACGATCCTGAGTTCACTTTGGATGCAATTATGCTTCTTTGTACTCCAGGGATTGTATTACACCAGGAAAAATTTCCCCCAAACTGGACTGTGTATAAATTTGTTGGGAATAAAAGACCTGATATCAGATCCTTTAGAAATTTTGATCCAGGTTGATGAAGTCAAACTGAACTGAGTTTTCATTCTCATCCATTCACAGTTTGCTTCTCTGCCTGACACCTGCAGAGACCTCCCTCACCTGACAAGTCTCTAACCCTCAGCTACTCCCCAGCTCCTTCTGCAGCCTAATTCTAGGGCCACAAACAGTCATTAACTCCATTGATACAGGCTCTTTTATATGAAACAGTTCTATGTGGTCCTTGGGAATTTAAAGTGAGGAATCTATGTGGGTGGGTCTGCTTTGGAGTGACTCTGTTCTCTGAAAAATGTCACTATTGGAATGTCTGACACATCAATAAATATTAGCAGGTGTTTATTACTGTTCACCATAGCCAATGACTTCTTAAGTGGTATATAGAATAAATTACTGAATTGTAGCATGAATCTGATATATGAGGACAAAAAAATATTATTGTAAGGATCATTTGGGAAACAGCTGTTTCCCAAATCCTTTTAGATGGTAGACCAGATTTTAGCCATAGATATTTGTTTTGGAAAGCTCTTTAGTCCATGGTGGCTGATATTTTCGCTATTTTATTAGTCAAGAGAGCAATGGTCATGGTTAGTATTTGAGACTTTTTAGGAACATCAGTATATTCTTGGTTGTGATACAACATGATGAAGTAATGGATGTTCAAATTCTGTATTGTTGTGTTTAGAGAGACAAGCTGATAGATGATAGGGAATTGAAATTGAAATAAATATTTATTCTCTTCTAGCCCCTCAATTTTTTTGAAAGTCTAATCTATGATGAATGAGGATTCTTCTCTCTCTCAAACAGTTCCATAATCTTTTAAACTGTTCTTGCAGTGTGAGCTCAAAAGGAATAATTTAAACCATCCAACAGCCAATAAAATAACACAAATTCAAATGAGAATATAAGACCTCCTTTATCACTTTCTAGACAATGACAGCCCCAGGAAGTTGCAATAATTTTGGGTGGTCCATTCCATCCATTTATTACTTGAAAGGCCTCTGTGGCAAGACAATTTCTTAATTGATATAAAGTTATGCATTTACCATCATAAAATAATATTTATGGGGTTGTTCTTTATTGTGAGTTATTGCAGTGATCTTCAATTAATTCACAAGGATGAATCAAAATCTATTTGGAAAACACATCTTCTTCCCGTAAAATTTTCTTTTCTACAAAAACTGGAGGAGAGAATATAATTTTACAAATGAGTAGTCAAGGGAAAATGCCTACCTGTTATTGTTATGGAAATTCCATGTTAAAAAATACTAATTCGATATCCTAGATCCATAATGTTTTGGGGTTGTCTCATATTCTAAGGGAAAAAAATGGATTTGCAATTAACATGCAGGGTTCTCTGACTCTTAGGTACATGGAAACTAGGTGTGCTCCAGGCAGTTAGAGCTATTTCACAAATTAATTGACCTTGCTGGATGGCTGCGGTAGAGCACCATGTTCCAAAGTGAGAAAGAGGGTAGATAGCCAGCTTAAAATAAATTCAAAAGTTGTAGAATGTAACTGAGAGTGAACAAGAAAAGTATGGTTCTGAAAGGTGTATTTAGGGACTGCTTTGCTGTGCATGCTTCTGCCCTTAACTGGAGACAGAGGCACCATTTCCATCCTTTCATTCTGACTTCATATATGATAGAAATAGTTTGTCTTCTGTTTCAAGTCCCTATGGGCAGATGTCAAAGCTATATTCCCACAAAGTTGCTGTAATGAGCTCTATAGCGTTATATGAAGACTTTTTTTTTTGATGACTCTTGTTTGTACTTACACATAACATTCACAGAGGAAAGGTTACCCTGTATAATTTCACTTATATGACACTCTGAAAGAGACAAAAGTAGAATGAGGCTCAGAGATTTCCAGGGGTAGGACATGCTGTGAGGATGAAGGCTAACTCCAGGGAGATTTTAGAAAAGATGGAATTAATTTGGAATCTTGGATTCTTCTGGTGATTGTATGATTCTATAGATATGTGACCTACAATTCCTAGCACTAACCTTATGAGAGAGGTCAACTTAACTGAAGTAAATTTATAGTCAAACAAAATGAAAACAATGGTTTGATTTTTAATACTAAGCTGTGAGCATTGATCTTAGATGGTAGAATGGGGGCCGCATGGTTTCTAGGTATGGTTTTCAGGATAAATTGGAAATTCGTGAGCCATTAATTATCTGTTCATTTTACTGATAACAATGGGGTCCAGTAATATCTTCCTATAATATAGCCTGCGAAATATCTGAGGAAGAGACTAAGGTAAATTGGGAATCCTTTTAATACATTTACTCTTTGAACTTCTCCAATAGAATGAAGTGAGTTTCTAGATTCTTCCTAGTACTAAAGACAGTGTCATAGAAAATCCCCAATGCAGTTTGTTAACAATTTTCATAAATTTGATATGGTAGAAAGTAGAATTATCTTAACATCATTACACTTGTTTCACTCAGTTCAAGTTTGCATTTTTAGTCCATCACAGTGGTACAAAAATAGTCTTTGGTTTGGATTTTCCTATTTTCCATTCAGAATCACATATTCCATAATACGAAACAATGTAAAACAAACCTATAATCTCTACATTAGGAAAGCAGAGACAGGAGTATCAAGAGCTTTTCTAGGTCATCTTATGTACCTGGGCAGCAGAGGATAATTTTCACTATACACACACACACACACACATACACACACATACACACACACACACATGCTTGAGCACACGTGTGCACACATAATTGGGTGAAAATGGAATTTACAACAATAGAATGTATCAGTGAAAAATTATTAAACAAATATCTATAAATTTACATTAGCTAGGGAACTCAAAGTCTGTAGTCTTTGGGTTCTAACTAAATTGGATAATTCAGCATGTTTTTAATGCCTGCCTTCAGAAAGTACCTAAAACCTCCTCTCTGCCTTGAATAGTTTTGATAAACAATTAAATATTTATACTGCATTTTAGACCACACCGAAATGAGAAGATTTTCAGAAACAAATCGCCTCACTAATGGTGTCTGTTTTTAATCCCCTATTAGCCTTAGAACTTTTCTATTTATACTAAAAGGTAATGATTTCCTCCATCATTTAACATTTATCAGTTTGCACCCTCAGATATGCAGGTTAGTAGGAAATCACAATGAAAGGAAAAAGCTGGTCCAGCACACAGATATCTACTGAATGCAGTGAGACTACACAAGTACAGAAAGAAGGAGCTTGGTGAAAATCCAGGTGAGCATACATATTATATGCTGTCTACTGTTGACAGATCATGGTAATATAACAGTTGATAGCCAATCTTTAGATTTTTCTCTCTCAAAGTGATTTACTTGTTTCTTTGTAGACAGTCATGCCCACAAAATCTGAACACAAAAATTATTGGGACACTAGACTACCTCTCTATGACATGTTTTGTTAATCCCATGGTTCTTTCCTGTATGGACAAATGGTGTTCCTGAAGGAGGCAACAAAAGGGAATAAAGGGAAGCCCTGTATTCTTAAGTGACAGATATTTACTGAAGAATATTGGAGATTTACTCTGGTTAGGGAATCTAACCAATTGAGAGTGCTTTTTGCTTTGTTTTTTTAAGACAGGGTTTCTCTGTGTAGCGCTGGCTGTCTTGGAACTCACTCTGTAGACCAGGCTGTTCTTGAATTCAGAAATCCGCCTGCCTCTGCCTCCCGAGTGCTGGGATTAAAGGCGAGTGCCAACATGCCTGGCTTAGATATATGTTTTTATAACTCACTTTTCAACTATAGGTGACTCAACATGGTATTGCTAAACACTCTTTTTATTAAAATGTCTTCTATACATGAAAATTTGTACCTATAAAAATTAGGGATATTCAATCACCTTAAATGGTTTGGGGAAACAAGTAATTACATATTATTTTATGCTTCAGATGGATCTCTAGGGGTTGTTCTATTGACATACAAATCACAGACAGAGGGACAGCTTCCTGAGCATTGATGGCTTTAAGTTCTAAACCAGTTTCTAAAGGTAGTTTTTGTTTTGTTTTGTTTTGTTTTGTTTTGTTTTGTTTTGTCTTGTTTGTTTTAATTAAGTCCTGGGAACTACAAGCATCTAGCTCCAAGCTTTCAAAATTCCCCGCTCTTGGCACTCATGGTAGAGGACTGTTTCAAAGGCCTCAATGCCAGTACTCAGTAGCCAGGTGCTTTTGAGGCATGGGGTCTGGTTCCTGTCTCTAGTTCTTTACTTTCTTGAATCCTTCTGGTATTAAGAACTTCTACTACTTAGTCTACTACTTTTGTCTCCTGTCTTTGGCTCTTTACAACATCTCAACTTCAATAGTTTAAACTCCTCAACCAAACTATGTAGCCTTTTGTAGATCGGGCCCTTGGTGGTCTTCTAGAATGCTTCAACTATCTATGAGAGTTAAAACTCAGAGCTTCAGCCACAGGGCATTCAGCTCCCAGGGACTCTCTAGTATTCTCCAGCAGCCTCCTTTCTGTCACTGTCTCTGCCAGGAACCTTTCCTTTTCCTCTGCATTTGAAACAATCTTATCTGAGGGCTGCAAGATGAAACCATTTGCTGGAAGCTTTTCCTGGGGCTTAGTGGTTCAACCCTAGAGTGGGTAATAGGAAAATCAATGTTGACAAACCTAGACTAACCTCAGATGATAGTAATTCCACCAATCACGGACTTGATGGCTCACAGCTTCTAATCTACTAATCACTAGGCTGTGATGAAGCCTGACCTCAACTCTTGCATTACACCAATTCCATGCAAGGTGTGCTGCTTAGTACAGAGTTACCTGGGAAGAGATCTTAGAGTGATCAAGAGAGTCAAGGAAGGTGCTCATAAAATGAATGAAGATCTTACCACCTCCTAATTGTGCTTAGAACCGATGACTATGAAGAAATGTATGGGTCTCTCCTAGGTCCTACGCATACATTTTACAGTTGTGTAGCTTGCCTATTTTTCTTTAATATTTGTTTATTTATTTACATCCCAAATGTTGCCCCACTTCCATACCCGTATCCTTCCCCCCACACAGGGGAGCTCTCAGGGATTGACCCACTGGGAGTAGGATCTGTCTTTGATTCTTTAACCTGCTTTTGGGACCTTTCCCTTCTACCAAGTTGCTTCATCCATCCTTGATGTAAGATACATGCCTGGTCTTACTGTAGATTGTTACCCTGAGTTTGGTTCATGTCTCTGGGAGGCCTGCTTCTCTTGGTGGGGAGTCAGGTAAGTCTTGGATGGGGGAGAGGGGAGGTGGGAGGAGAGACTTTGGGGAAGGGAGGGAGGTAAAACTACAATTGAGATGTAATATATGAGACAAGAATAATTTTTTAAATGATAAAAGACATTAATATAAATTTAAAAAGAAGAAAGATGTCATGTAGATTGCTAGTCACTTGTCCTTGAGTTAATGATTGTTCAGAAGGATCTAATATTTATGTCTTTGACTGATTAGTGTGTATGTAGCATATCTGGTTAGGTGCTGAAAATAGATCATAGTTCATTTAAAAATGGCAATGGTCATATTAACTAATGATAATGGGATGTACTATGAGAAATTCTATTTATTAATAAAGTCAAAATATTTTATATGCATGTGGTGTATATGTATGTGTTTGCACTTTCTGTGTGTGTTCATATGTTTATGCATACAGATGTGGAAAATAGAGGTTGACGTCAACTCTCTTCCTATATGACTGTGTATCCTTTCCCTCTTTTATACTCACATCCCCAATCTGCTTTCTTCCACCAACTCCCATCCCACAGTCAGGCACTTTTATTTCACTTTGTTTTGGCTTTGTAGCCCACTGAGCTTCACCCAAGCCACTTGCATAGACATGGGTATTACGCTATCTACTAGAGTCTAAGTAACTCACCATCCTCACTGATTAGGATAGAGCAACTAGCCAGAAGTTAGTACCTACCTGGCAGTGATGGGCTTGCCTTCTTTCCCACAGTGCTTAGCCTACATGTGCTTTCTAGTCTATGATCTTCTTATGTGAGCCTGAGCATCTGAACTCAGGTTCTCATGCTTCTGTGGCATTGTTTGCCCACCAAGTACACTCTACAGCAATGCTAATCAAGATGCTTTCCAAGGAACAGTGACATTCTTGACTTGCTTCAACTGGAGTATGCATACTTCTATATAGAAGGAAAAAATTCCCAGGAATTAGAGCATGGGAAAGGTTCATTTTCAGAAGTGAGGAATAAGTGATCATGGGCTTAGAAATGGACTCTTAAGTTAACACTATAAATGAAGACTATGTTTATCTAACTCTAATGAATCTAAGCAATAAATTTTAAAATAGAATGTGACTCATTTTAAATTCATGGCCATTATATTTTGTTATGCCCACAAAGTAATTATAGTTATGTTATAAGGAAGTGGTTGGTTAAGTTTTAATACTTATTCCCACAACATAGGACTGTGTATATTTCTGATATAGATAGGCACAAATAGTCAGTGTTAACCTTAATATTCCGATCATGAAATCTTGAAAATTAAATTATTTGATGACAGAGGGTCAAATAAAGCAATTAATATATATGAATGCCAAATAGAAGTTTTGAAACATACCAGCTGAGATGGTTATTAATTTGCTTTCCATTTTTATTGGGGAGTGCATATTTTATGAAGTTGCAATATGCCTTCAAAATATAACTTGAAGTAGTCATCCTTGAGTAACTCCTCTGCATGCTTCATTCATGATGAGAGCACTGCCTGTCTTCCGATGTCAAAGTAAAAAGAGGCAATCTTAAGAATTATATGATCGTGGTATATTAGACTATATATGTATATTAGTTACAAAAGCAAATTCAAAGGAGGGCAAGTAAGACATTTCTGTGATAAATGAAACCACCTTTTGGATGACTCTTTTCCATGTTAGAGAATGCTCTGAGTCCCTCCCTGCTCACTCATGTGTCATTCCATGTCACTTACTGTATATCTCATTAATTGAGTACATATTTTGACCATTTGATCAGTTTTGACCTTGTGATTTTAGGAGGTAAAAGAGCTTGATTAAAACCTGGAAGCCTTCAACATTGAACTTCTTGATGCTTTCCCTTCTGTAAATAGATTTGAAATAGCGTTCAGTGCCTGACCTGTTCCTTCAGCCTGTTTCAAGATTAAGAACATGACTATGCAGACAGAACTGAGCTGGAACCAGCCAGTGTGCAATGACTGACATAAAAGCCCTTTGTTTCAAGACTTTTTGATGTTCATTCCCAGTAAATAGTTAAGCCAGAAAATTACAAATTAAATTTCAGTTGACATGAAAATATTTCAATTCTTTTATTAGTATTTCAACAATAAAGTTAAGAGATAAGTCTTAATTTTTCTTTGAGATTTTGTATGTTTAGGTCTCAATTATTCATATGATTAGTTTCTTCTTATAATTTCTAGAATTCATCACATGTTCTTCATATGTCAATAGTTGTTTCCTATATCCACCTATACTTTGCCTCTGACAGTAGGCATAGTATATTCCAACATCTTATAAACATTTCTATGTATGATTACCATTTTAGTCACCTCTCTCCCTTTTTTCTGAATATAAGAGTAATTGTATTTCTTCTACATTAGTTTATCCAGCATATCTATCAGCAGTTCTGGCACACTGCAGAATAAAAAGGCATGTTGAGGGAAGGAAAATGAAATCAATGGAATGAAGTAAAAATATGGCATATTCATCCTGAGACAACATATGTCATCTTTAGAGTTTTGATATGTTAAATTTACGGTTTTGAAATTTTTGTTTGGGTTTATTTTCTAACACATAGAACATAATTTAATATCAGAAGTATGCTTTTTAAATATTACTTAGCTATTTATTAAGTCAAAATCTTACAAATTTGTTGCATAGCCTTCTGTAATATTTCCCATGGAGCAAGACTTCATTTCCACTTTTCTTAGTGCCTAAGACTAGTTGAAGGGTTTCTGTTGCCATAGTAACAGTACTTAGCTTTTACAGTGGTTTTCTCCATATTTTAAACATTACATTATTTCATTACTGAAACTTAAGAGCTTTGTGGCAAATAATATTGTCTGTTCCTGATGGCTAAAAGAAACACGATTTCATGTGCTTTCTGCTTGCATTTAAATTTGACTTTTAAATTATACTTATTTTAATGTAACTCCATTCTCTTTTGTGTTTTGAGCTTTATTATGTTCCAATTACTACAGTCTATCTTTACTCTTTTTTTACTTTATTTTTCTCACTGTGTTTTTTAATAAAAAAAAATTACATTTATCCACCAAATTTAGGTTTTAGCTATTAAGTCCTGAAAAGAGGCATATTAAATGGTGGGTTTATAGTAGACCTGAAGTGAATTCTGTAAGACAAAGCTAGGGCTCCATCAAACTATCAAAGACTAGTATGCATGGGCTTGAGGAATGTGCTTGGAAAAGAAGACATAGGAAGATGTCATCTATTGCTCAATAGGAAAAAGAGCTAATGTTCTTTGTGTGTGGAGTAACAGACATAACTGTACAAGAAGAAAACATTGGACAGTAGAGGAAAGAAATATGGGGTCGTTACAACTTTCTTTTCTTTTCTTTTCTCCTATTTTAGTCTTCTTTTTTATTTAACTCTTTTTTTAATTAAAATTTTTAGACTCCATATTTTATCCTCCCCCCATCTACCCTCTGACTGTTCCACATCCCATACCTCCTCCCCACTCCCCTGTCTCCAGGAGGAAGTCCCCACCTCCTACCCCACTTGACCTCTAAACTACAGTCACTTGAGGGGCCTCCAGTCTCTTGAGGGTTAGGTACAGTAACTCTAAATGAACACAGACCTGGAAGTCCTCTACTGTGTGTGTTGGGGGCCTCATATCAGCTGGTGTATGCTGACTGTTTGGTGGTTTAATGTTTGAGAGATCTTAGGGGTCCAGATTAATTGAGACTGCTGGTCCTCCTTCAGGATCGCCAATCTCCTCAGCTTCTTTCAGCTTTTCCCTAATTCAACAACAGGGGTCAGCTGCTTCTGTCCATTGGTTGGGTACAAATATCCACATCTGACTGCTTGTTTCAGCTGCTTGTTTGGGTCTTTTGGTGAGCACTTTTTTTTAAAAACTTTTAAACACATTTAATCATTATTATAAATATCATTACAAGTCAAAGAAAGCATCAAAAATATTTGATAAAAAGTTAACAATTATCTCATATTTTTAATTTGCCTACTTGCATATATGCCTATGTGTGTGCATGTGTGCATACAGTTATATACACTCTTATAATTTCTACAGTTGTAGCAGTTATCACATCTCAGCTTTAAGTCTACATGACAAGCTAGTCCCATGATATCTAGCATTTGCTGAACATTGATCATGTTTTATGGAGGGTTCTACTATGTTAAATCGTTGTTACTCACATCTGTCCTGTATGATTCATTTCCTTTGTATTGCATCTTGATCTCACATAGAGTGAAACTGCATGAAAGGAGTTACAGAGACAAAGTTTGGAGCTAAGACGAAAGAATGGACTATCCAGAGACTACTCCACCGGGGGATCCATCCCATAATCAGCCACCAAACCCAGACACTATTGTATATGTCAGAAAGATTTTGCTGAAGGGACCCTGTCATAGCTGTCTCCTATGAGGCTATGCCAGTGCCTGGTAAATACAGAAGTGGGTGCTCACAGTCATCTATAAGATGGAACACAGGGCCCCCAATGGAGAAGCTAGAGAAAGCACCCAAGGAGCTGAAGGGGTCTGCAACCCTATAGGTGGAACAACAATATGAACTAACCAGTATCCCCAGAGCTCATATCTGTAGCTGCATATGTAGCAGAAGATGGCCTAGTCGGCCATCACTGGGAAGAGAAGCCCCTTGGTATTGCAAACTTTATATGCCCCAGTACAGGGGAATGCCAGGACCAAGAAGCAGGAGTGGGTGGGTAGGGAAGCAGGGCAGAGGGAGGGTATGGGGAACTTTCGGGATAGCATTTGAAATGTATATAAAGAAAATATCTAATAAAAAATAAAGAAATTAAAAAAAAACACAACTCCAAAAATATAGTAACACACAGAGGACCTATTATCAAAGGCTCATAAACAGCTTGTGTTCTTTATGTAAGAAGTTCTTATTTTATAGAGGGCACTTTTTGTGAGTGCTCGGTAGCCTCAGTGATAGTGTCAGGCCTTGGGACCTCCCCTTGAGCTGGATCCCACTTTGGGCCTGTCCCTGGACCTTCTTCTCCTCAGGGTCCTCTCTGTTTCCATTCTTGTAATTCTTCCAGACAGAAACAATTATGGGTCAGAGTTTTGACTGTGGGATGGCAACCCCATCCCTCACTTGATGCCCTGTCTTCCTGCTGGAGTTGAGCTCTGTAAGTTTCCTCTACCTACTGTCAGGCATTTCATGAAATGTCCCTCCCTTTGAGTCCTGAGAGTCTCTCAATTCCTAGGTCTCAGGTACATTCTGGAGGGTCCGCCTAATCTCCTATTTCCTGAGGTTGCCTGTTTCCCTTCTTTCTGCTGGCCCTCAGGGCTTCAGTCCTTTTCCCTCACCCAATACCATATCAGACTATTTTTTTATCTGTTATTCATATCACATCCTTTTCTTTGATAAGACATTTGGGATAAACTCACAAATGGTTCTTTCCAAGTTTGATTTGCATGCATCTGATGCTCTGTTTTGATTCTGACAAGTTATATTACATGTGTGATTGAAAATATTTTAAAAAATATATTTTCCTGTAATTGTTGGGTCAATGTTTATGGACTTCCTAAGGGTGTGGAAGACATCACCAGTTTTCCTAGAGCTAACTGAACTTTGTTGATCTCCTCTCTGAAGTTCTGTAACTGGAAGCACTTGTTAGATGATTTAGAAGTTTTTTCTTTTTTAAATTAAATGCAAAATAACACTTCTCCCTTTTACCACAAATCATGTTATAATTTTTGTCTCATCTTCACATCTTCATATTCGCAGGCAAATGAGCTTTGAAACTGAAAACACAGTAAAGTGGTTGAATTAAAATAAATGGATGAAAGATGAGAACAAAAGGTCATGTTGAGGGAAAAGTCAGTAAACTGTTGTATTTCTTACTTTTTCAATATTTAGTGAATTTTAAAGGTTTGGAAATGAGGAAGAAAGTAGAGGGGCCAAAGAGATTGCACCTCCAGGGAAATCACTTGCCACTATGTCAGATGACCTGAAGTCAATCCGTGGTACTTAAGGAGAGCTGGAGAAAAACGACTTCCACATATCGTCTCTTTGATCTTCACACATATACTATGGGATCAGCAGCACCCACACACATGCACATGCACACAGATGTTAAAAAAATGCACGTAATAAAAATTTTTTTGAAATGAAGCAAGAAGAAAGAGAAAAATCTGCTTTGTTGTTCATCTAGGCTTCCAAGGTCACGTGCTCATTACACAAAATGAGCTTCTGCAGGAAACCATCGAGAGCTGTGCTGGCTGAGCGCATATACTGTGATAGATGTTATCTCAGCCACTTGCTATTACGTGAGACATGTGTGTTAGTGAGTCTTCTGTTCTCTGCAATTAGTGCTTTGTGTTCCCTAATTAACTTAATGCCCATCAATTAGCAGGTATTGTTCTCAGCCTAAAAAGCAAATTTCAGTAAATTGTGCATATAAATGTGAGGTTATAAGACAGTTCTTGCTAGCTACATTGTACTGATTAGAGTACTGTTAATAGTTATAACAATCAAATGTTGAAAGTTTATTTTATTTAAAATATATAGCAGGTATAATATCCTGTCATTTTAGCCCTGTTTTGCTGTTACGGAGTGAAGTTCAAAATGATGTATTGTTTATTTGTTTGGGACCATCATCGTAATATAGGCTAACCTTTAACTCATTATGTAACTCATGTTGGCATTGAACTTTTAACTTTTTCAAGAGGTAGGATTACTAGGCCCACCTTATAAAAAAGTTACTCAAAATTTCACCAATAATGCACATATAGTAAGAAACAGTTTGTAGTATTTAGGACCAATTTACTTTGATATTTTTTATCTGCTCAGTCATTTTTCTGAAGAAAAATTATCTAATGTAATTGAGGGAAATGGAGAAGACGTGAGGGCTAGGGAATGCTTGGGCTTAAGGGGTCATTTTCAAATTTTCATCAAGACAAGATGCATCAGATCTTACTTCTGGAAAAGCATATTTAGAAAATAAAAATTATTCATTTGTCCAGTCAAAACACACAGACTGGCTGAATGGAATAAAAAACAAATTTCTTGTATCTGTTATCTCCAAGAAACACATCTTAGCATTAAAGATAGATACTTCCTTTTTGTGATTGGATTACCTCATCATATGCACACACTGATATTAGCCCAGAAACTTAGAATACCCAAGATACAATTTTCAAAACTCATGAAACATAAGAAGAAGGAAGACAAAAGTGTGCATATTTTGTTCCTTCTTAGAAGGGGGAACAAAATTCCCATGGAAGGAGTTACAGAGACAAAGTTTGGAGCAGAGACTGAAGGAACAACCATCCAGAGACTGCCCCACCCGGGGATCCATCCCATAAACAATCACCAAATCCAGACACTATTGCATATGCCAACAAGATTTTGCTGACAGAACCCTGATATAGCTGTCTCCTGTGAAGCTATGCCAGTGCCTGGCAAATACAGAAGTGGATGCTCACAGTCACCTATTGGATGTAACACAGGGTCCCCAATGAAGGAGCTAGAGAAAGTACCCAAGGAGCTGAAGGGGTCTGTAGCCCTATAGGAGGAACAACAATATGAACTAACCAGTACCCCCAGAGCTCCTGTCTCTAGCTGCATATGTAGCAGAGGATGGCCTAGTCAGCCATCAATGGGAGGAGAGGCCCTTGGTCTTTCGATGATTCTATGCCCCAGTATAAGGGAACGCCAGGGCTAGGAAGTGGGAGTGGGTGGGTTGGAGAGCAGGGGATTTTTGGAGAGGAAATCAGGAAAGGGAATAGCATTTGAAATGTAAATGAAGAAAACATCTAATAAAAAAATAGAATTACCACAGGATTCAGCAATTCCATATCTGTTTATATACTCAAAGAACTAAGAGTAGAATCTTGAAATGATGGATATTTATACATCTATTTTTATAATCACCATTGTTCATAACAGCTAAAATGTTGAAGCAACTCAACTGTCAAGAGATGAATAAACAATCAGAATGTGGCACATATTCCCCCCCCCCAAAAAATTATACACTTCCTTAGAATAAAAGTGTGGACAGACTCATAGTTCTACCAAATAAGAAAAGGAAATAAGTAGTCATTAATATCTTTAAAAATATGTTCAAACTAAAGCTAATCCAATGTATGAAGAGGAAGACTTCTTAGCAATACTTCTTAAAAGAAGCTGAGGAGAAGGGCAACCCTGTAGGAGGATCAGCAGTCTCAATTATTCTGGACTCCTGAGATCTCTCAAACACTGGACCACCAAACAGGCAGCATACACCAGCTGATGTGAGGCCTCTGCTGCATCTGTGTTCATTCAGAATTGATGCACCTAACTCCAAGGGTCTGGAGGCCCCAGCAAGTTTAGAGGTCAGTTGGCATGGGTGTTGGGGACATCCATGTGGAGATAGGGGGTTGGGGAGGAGGTATTGGATGTGGAGCAGTAGGAGGGTGGGCAGGAGGGGGGATAAATCATGGAGTATAAATAAATAAATAAATTTTAAAAAAGGAAAAAGAGAATAGCATCCATGTAATTATAATATGTAATAGTCTTACTATATCACTCTAACATTGCCTGATATTTTTAGAAACATGGAATGATTTGACCATCCTTGACAGTGTTTTAAAAGTGGGAAGATATTTCATAGTGCATATGTCTTATCGTTTGTAATATTCACAGTTGTGGTATTTATAGCAGAACGAGTTTCCTAATTTGATGACTCTAGGGACCAGCACAATAGTCAAGAAAATTTGTTCAGTCAGAATCTTCCTTTTTCATTCCACTCTCCATCTTTGGATTCTAAAATGTATGAGTTTCAGTTTTCTCTAAATGCTTCAGGATATATATATATATATATATATATATATGATTACTATGAAAACTACAATGTTATGTTAGTACTCACTAAGCATATTTAGTTATTGTCTTAAATGACTCTTGACAAATTCGATAGAATCTGCTGGTTTGATATTGTTAGATAGGAAGGAGAAATGAGAAGGTTTGTTCTTTTTTTTTTGCGAATAAAGCAAAAGAGATAAAGTAGGAAGAAAAGAGAAGGAGAGGATAGATTATGAATGAGGATCTTTTGGGATTTAACATTAGTAGAAAAAAAGGGCAAATGAACAAGTACAGAAAACTCCTAAATATCTGTGCATTTAAACACAGTAACTGATTGCTTAAAGAAAACCTGATGCTCTCATCTGTAAAGAAATTGGAAGAGTTGCCATGCGGTTCAATACAGACCAGCAGGACAGAGCCTATTTCATAACATTTCTCAACATCAGAGCTGATGGTGATCAAATTCCTTGTATCTCTGAGAGATGTAACCAAAGATATTTAAGTGAAAAGCTAATAAAATTGTCCAGGCTTTCAACATAAATTTTAATGTAACACTTGGATATTTAAAATAAATTATATTATAATTTACTTAAATAGATTCCCATTAAATTCTGTCATCATGTGACTTAGACAAAAATTTAAGCGGTTATCCTAAGAGAGAAGAAATACCAACAGGAAATCTGCAATCAGAAGCCTTTGAATTCAGCAACAACAAAGATTCCCTGAGATCAAAAGCATTTATTGATAGCCAATATCAAGAAAAATTTTCATGCAAAAAAAAAAATCCAAGTGTTATTGTGAAGTCGGCTAAACTTTATTGAGCCCCACATTTCTGATGTGGTAGGTTGTTACAGTGCTTACTTGATTAGTTAATTACTTTGAAACAAGTCTAAAATCCATTCAATCGAGGGCCACAGACACATGGAAATGACTGTGAGTGACTTCTGAAGAGGGAAGGAACGACAAAGGGTTGATGTGTTCTCTGAGTTTCTTGTTACTTTAAATTCTTTGTTTAAATTCTCCTTCCAGACTCCAGGAGTACTTCTGTCCTCAGCTAGGAACAGACCAGCTGCCACTCCCTATTCTGGAAATCTGTTACACCAGGTGTATTTTCTTGATGCTTGTATGTGACTTCCATTAGTGTTAATGAGGGTTGCATTCATGCATAGAGAGGAGAGCCCATCCATTACCACTAAAGGCAGTTTCCTTTTTAATATATTGCTTACTCGAGTTTTATTACATGTTTCCCTAGTGTTTATATTACAGCCTCGCTTCTTTATTTACAGAAACAATGAGGAGAGATTGTGAGATTCAGGGCAGTGTTTAATGCCATGAATGTATCTGTGGAGCTAGTATCATCTGAAGTTTCTGTTTTTCTTTGATAAAATTATTATCATCTGCATTTATTTGGAACCCATAAATTAATTGAGATTAAACAAAAATAATCATCACAGTGCTATTGTGTCAACTTGTTGATGTTTTATTTAAATTGCAAATATACAGAAAAAAATCTCTCAAGTTTTTATCAAGAAGGGAAAGAAAACTTAGCAATTAATCGTTTCTGTGATGTAGAGACAACTTCTAAAGTTTCATCTAAAAATTCTGAGATTTTTTCTGTGTAGAATGAGTCTTAAAATAAAAAGAAGAAAGGAAGGGAAATAATTGGCAAGTGCCATCGGAGTTTAGTCAAACAGTGCTAGAAAATAATGGTAATGAGATGCGTAATTCTCTTACATTTTTCATTCATTCAAATGGGTTTTCTTTTAGACAATCTCTAACTGCTAGTGTGGTCAGTGAAATCAATGTGGCTGCTTTCAGTAAGAAAATTCGTTATGCAAACAGCAACATGGTCTTCGTGTCTCACATGGTAAACGTAGCCACATTGAACTAAGTGAGTACTGCTTACACAGGTAGCATCCTTCCCATAGAACTTCATATATTAATAAAATATGACTTATTCATGATTGTTATTGCTTTATAATAAATACTGTATAAAAGGTATTTTCATGTAGAAAATTGGAATGTGAAAAAAATGTTTTTCTTCCTTTTAAAGTTGAAAGCTGAGAACAAAACAAAATCAAACAACAGAATTGTCTAAGAAAGTGATTTCACTGTGTTTCCTCTTGTGAAAATAGAGACAAAAGTACTAATAATTGTCAATCAAAAACATGCTGTTTCATCAATATTATACATTATGCATCATAGCCTCAATATATTCTAAATGAGATTTGTAGTAGCATATCAATAGAGATGGACAAATGACAAAGTACTATTAATCTCTTGCTTTCACCCCTGCGTGCTGTAGAGCAGCAGTCTGGGAGAAGTCTTTACATTTATTGGAATGAAGCACTCCTCCAGTTCTGCCTCTCCCTCTCTTTGAATTTTGTTTTGCCTGATTTCCTTTTGTTTCCTTCCCGTCCCTTACTTTCTCTTCCCTTCTCTTCCATTTCCTTTCCTTTTAACTTTCTGTCTTTTCCTTCCTTCTTCTCTTTTAAAATAATTTTATTATTATTATTATTTATCATGCCCCCCTCCCACTGTCTCCAAGAGGATGTCCACACCCACTAGACCTCCCTACTCCCTGGGTTCTCAAGTCTCTCTAGGGTTAGGTGCATCTTCTCTCACTGAGACCAGACCAGGAAATCCTATGCTGTATATGTGTTGGGGGCCTCATATCACCTGGTGTGTGCTGCCTGGTTGGTGGCTCAGTGTCTGAGAGAGCTCAGGGATCCAGGTTTGTTGAGACTGCTGGTTTTCCTATGGGGTCGCCCTCCTCCTCAGGTTCCTCCAGGTTTTCCCTAATTCAACCATAGGGATCAGAAGCTTCTGTCCATTGGTTGGGTGTAAGTATCTGCATCTGACTCTTTCAGCTGCTTGTTGGGCTTTTTGGAGGGGAGTCATGATAGGCCAGTTTGTGAGCACACCATAGCCTCAGTAATAGTGTCAGACATTGGAGCCTCCCTTTGAGCTGGATCCCAAGTTGGGCCTGTCATGGAAACTCCTTTCCCTCAAGCTTTCCTCCATTTTTGTTCCTGCAGTTCTTTTAGACAGGAACAATTCTGGGACAGTGTTTTTGACTGTGGTATGGCAACCCTATCCCTTCACTTGATGCCCTGTCTTTCTACTAGAGGTGACTCTATGTCATCTAAGGTTCCCCTTTCCCCCTCCCTCTCCCTCTCTCTCTCTCACATAATTCGTCACTTTTTTCAAATATATAATAAAACAAACCACAGTAAGAAAAAACAAAAACTATCACATCAAAGTTGAACAAGGCAAACCAACAGAATGAAAAGCTCCCAAGAGAAGGCATTGGGATAAGAGACCCATTGATGATTGCAGAATAAGGCACCAGTATGGATATACCAGAATATAATTAAAGGTAATTTTATTAATACTTTTTTAAGTCTAGTTTTATTAGTTCTCTGGGCTACCTAGTCACTGGTTTTTGGTCAATCAAGCAACATTAGGCATGGGTTCCATTTTGTGGAGTAGGCCTTTAGTTAAGTCAGACATTAACTGTTTTCTCTCCCAATGCTCGTACCACCATTGAGTTAGTATATTTTGTAGGCAGAACAGATTGGCGATGCAAGACTTCTTGGGGGCCTGTTGGTACATACCTTATGAGGGGAGATATAGCTTGCAGAGTACTTTTCCATAATAAAGACACTAGAACATGGAGGTGAAGGTGCAATTAGCCTGATCTCTTCATGTTCAGTGAAGAGATTTTGTGAAGATTTTGATATTGTGTATCCTTCAT
This sequence comes from Mus caroli, assembly GCF_978045245.1. NCBI lineage: Eukaryota > Metazoa > Chordata > Mammalia > Rodentia > Muridae > Mus > Mus caroli. The sequence goes on along the minus strand of NW_028227259.1, from coordinate 83,468,924 downwards.
TTCATCTAGTTCAAAATACACTTTAATGTCCTGTGAGGTACTCTGCAGAGAATGTTCTGTTTACATCTAAACATTTAGAGATTACCTTCATCTCTTTGTGTTATTGATGCTGAATTTATTTTCATGGTGTTTCAAGTTCAAGGTAGATGAAGAACAAACCCATCACCATGGGTGTCTGTCACAATATATGAGCTCTAGTGTTTGGACAGAAAGTGTGAGGTAGCAACTTAATGACTCTAAAAAGTAAATTGGACTGAGCATGGGGTCCCCAATGGAGGAGTTAGAGAAAGGACCCAAGGAGCTGAAGGGGTTTACAGCCCTATAGGAGGAACAACATTACGAACTAGTCAGTACCCCAAGAATGTCCAGGGACTAAACCACCAACCAAAGAGCACACATGGTGGGATACTTTCCCGAGCTATTGTTTTCGCAGGTAAGAACACACTCGGACGACCGGATTCTTCTGCAGCAAAAGCTTTATTGCTTCTTTAGGAGGGAAGACCCAGAACCCGGAAAATGGTGCTGCTTATATAGCCCTCAGCGTGGCGTGTCAGCACCTGATTTTTTGCTCGCCCATCACCTCATTACTACGCCCCGAGATAGGCAGTGACTTGGTGTGAATTCACTCTCACACCTGTGCACAAGGCTTGTTTACTAGTTAAGCACAGCGGAAGCCAGCGCCATCTTGTAATGGTGATTGCTCATGGCTCTCCACAGGATTCATGGCTCCAGCTGCATATGCAGCAGAGGATGGCCTAGTCGGACATCCATGGTAGGAGAGGCACTTTTCTCTATGCCCCAGTGTGGGGGAATGCCAGGGCCAGGAAGCAGGAATGGGTGGGTTGGTGAGCAGGTGGAGAGGAGAGAGGATAGGGGGATGGTGTTTTACGGAGGGGAAACCAGGAAAGGGGATAACATTTGAAATGTAAATAAAGAAAATATCCAATAAAAAGGGGGGAAAAGTAAATAGAACAAAGATAAAAAAGAAAAAAGAAAAGGGAAGGGAAGGGAAGGGAAGGAAAGAGAAAACAGTAGAGGTTGACATTTGCATTCTATCTAGACAGGTAATATTTGCCTATGTATGTGATATTTGCATATGTATGTGATATATATGTATAATGTGTAACACACACATATATTCTGTCAGTTCTTTCTAGAGAACTATGTTTGGTCTTACTGTTTGAAAACATTATGAAGGATGCGGTGAGTCAGGTGCTCCTGGGCTCCCGTCTCACCATCCTGTCCCAGCCGCTCATGTATGTGAAAGTGCTCATCCAGGTGGGATATGAACCTCTTCCTCCAACAATAGGACAAAATATTTTTGGGCAACAAGTATGTCAGCTTCCTGGCCTCTTTTGCTATGCTCAGCACATTGCAAGCATCGATGGGAGGCATGGGTTGTTCACAGGCTTGACTCCAAGACTGTGTTCAGGAGTCCTTGGAACTATGGTCCATGGGAAAGTCTTACAGTATTACCAGGAGTCTGAGAAACCTAAGGAGTTAGAATCTGTAACTGTACAAAAAGAATGTTCATCCTCTTTTGACCGAGTTATCAAAGAGACAACTTAAGAGATGATTGCTCATTCTGCTGCTACCCTCATTACACATCCCTTCCAAGTGATCACTCTGAGGTCCATGGTACAGTTTATTGGCAGAGAGTCTAAGTACTATGGACTGTGTGACTCCATAGTAACCATCTACCGGGAAGAAGGCATGGTAGGATTTTTGCGGGTCTCATTCCTCACCTCCTAGGTGACATCATTTCTTTGTGGCTGTGTAACTCACTGGCCTATCTCATCAATACCTATGCACTGGACAGTGGGGTTTCTACCGTGAATGAAATGAAAAGTTATTCCCAAGCTGTCACGGGATTCTTTGCCAATATGTTGACATATCCCTTTGTGCTTATATCTAATCTTATGGCCATCAACAACTGTGGGCTTGCTGGTGAATCTCCTCCTTATTCCCCAATATACACTTCTTGGATAGATGCTTGGATAGATGCACTTCGTGGTGCATACTACAAAAAGCGGGAAATATGAGCCGAGGAAACAGCTTGTTTTTCTGGAAGGTTCCTTGTGGGAAGACTTACTGTTATGACCTAAGAATGTTAATCTGAAGATGTGGGACAGAGACAGTGACATTTCTATAGTCCCAATGCACAGAATTATGGGAGAGAATGTTGATTTCTATACAGTGTGGCACGCTTTTTTTTAATAATCATTTAACCTTGGGAAAATGGAAAAAAAAGGAAAACATTTTGAAGCCAATTTTCTTTCTCCTTCCTTCCTTCCTTCCTTCCTTTCTTCCTTCTTTCGTTCTTCCTTTTTTAAAGATTTATTTATTGTTATATGTAAGTACACTGTAGCTGTGTTCAGACATACCAGAAGAGGGAGTCAGATCTCATTATGGATGGTTGTGAGCCACCATGTGGTTGCTGGGATTTGAACTCAGGACCTTTCGAAGAGCAGTCAGCGCCCTTAACCAATGAGTCGTCTCTCCAGCCCAGAAGTCAATTTTCTTACAAGTCAATTTGGTATCTGGTGTCATCTGCTTCTGTTAGAAAATTGCATCTTGTGTCTTCTGACAATTTGGACTAGTTGTTTGCATGTAACACTGGTTACAATATTAGCCCATGAAAAGCTTATACCTTTTCTCTGTTCTTATTATACAAGAGTGACTTTTCTTTTTATACCTCAATATCTTTAAACTTCAACAGTAAGTGATTTTATATCTTAGATATAATTAATGTATAATTACCTTAAAGTCTATTAATAAAGTATTGTATGTATATATCTGTATATGATATTTTTCTTCTATCAGTATGACATTAACACTACTTTCCTCAGCCTTAATGAAATACTACAAGTGTTAGCAGTGTTAAACTCTACTTCTCACCCTTCTCCAGTTCTTGCTAACCACTTCTGTATTTCATATAAATTTATTTATTCTGGAAAATTAATGGAAATAAAATGAGATACTATTTGGATTTGACCTCTGATGTTTTTCACTTAGTGTGTTGTTTTAATGTTTTTGTACAATATGGTTTGAATCAATATGTCATCTCTTTATGTATGCATGTATTTTATTATATATATGTATATATATATATATAATAGAAACAGTATGCTTTATTTCTTGATTCATTAACTGATGGACCGCAGATTGCTTCCATTATGAGTTTTTTATATTAGTACTACTATGACTGTTCGTGTTATTTTTATTTGCTCTTATATATATTCAAATTTTGAATATATATCTAGGAACAGATTCTGTGACTTACTAAATTAACATTTACTGTTTTGCTAAACTAGCAATTAGTTTTCCTATGTGAATTTTAATTTATATTATGAGTGTAATTGAAGTTCTTTTTCTGCAAATCTTTATCAGTACTTGTTTTATCTACTAGTTTTTTTGATCACTCTAGGATGCATAAAATATATCTCATTTACATATAGATAAAGGTAGAAATGCATTATTATTTTTGTATGGATCTATTTAATGTTCATATCATAATTTACTGGAAAATAATTTCCCACTTAACTTTGTTAAAAAGTTAACTGACGAGAAATGATTAAACTTGTTCCTACAATACCAATTTTATTTCATTGGTCTACATTTGTCTCCTTATACTAGCTTCATGTAGTATTACTTACTGTAGTTTTTACATGAGGTTTCTAAGCCAGCAGGGACATTATTCTAATCAGCTGCTCTAGATCAGTGCTTCTGATATGTTGTGTGTCATAGATTTAATTGTGAATATTTTTTAGTTATTTGGCCATAAACCTACATGTGGCAAATCTAAAATAACTTTATTCATCTTTATTCATTTGTATTCTATTCTTCATATTTTCTTGTCTTGCAATATTTTCTTATCTTGAAGTATAGTCTATCAACATTATATGAAAGGGAAAAATTTAATTTTAGGATGACTTTACTATCTTTATACAAGTTTAATGAGTTTTGTTCCTCTGTTAAATGACTTAAAAGCATTAATCTCTGATTTCTTTCTTTTTTTCTTTTTTCATTTTCTTTTTTTTTTTTTTTTTAGAATCTCTGGACCAAGCATGATTCTGTGTGTAAAGAAACAAACAAACAAAAAAAAAACCAAAAAACAAAACAAAAAAACCTCTGGATAATTATGTAGAGAACAAATTCATCAGTAGGATACTAGATAATCCTCTAGTTATGGGTTATGAATTGAAAACTGTGACAGGGAACTTGTATCATCACTCTTTGGTCACACACAGTAATCATAGCTTTCATCACATAAAGTTTTCAGAATGATTCTGGTGGTTGTTTTCGAAGAGTATGAATCTACTACCATGCCTTAGTGGGAAAAGCTGGCACTTACAATGGAAAAATGCTAAAGCTCCAGTCGGGTTTAGAGCTCTCTGTGATCATTCAATTAAAATAGACAAATGTGCATTGACCACCCACTAGGAACACTTGGCTGGGCTCCGATCCTGCGTCCTGCTATGTTTGAGTTGGCTTGAAAACAACTTAGCCATGCTAAGTGTGTTTCCTAGCCTACCAGAGAATGAGGAAGGAGAACTCTCCAACTCTGTTGGGTCTTGATATTAAACAGCACATCCCTGAGAGTCCCGCTGCACCTGATATATACAGAAAGAGCAGGAAAAAAAGAATAATTACAATCAGGCTTCTGCTAGCTGGGCTTAAGCTCAACGAGTCAGCAGAGTGCCAATCAGTGCCTTTCTGCAGAAGCTTGAGAAGTTTCCCTTTGCTCACAGCAAGATGGCTTGGCCATGAGAAATAAATAACACCTGCGCGGCTTTTCAAGCCACAGTGCCCTTACTTAAAACAACAACAAAACACCAAGAACTCGTGCGCACCCGCGTGTACACACACACACACACACACACACACACACACACACACACACAAACACACAAACTGGCAAAGCAAAAGTGTCTCTGTGTTAGTAACTATATGGAGTGACTTCAAGACATCACCCGTAGGAGTATTTGTGGTAAGCAGAGAAGCCAGCTGAAGTTGGGCAACAATCAACATTTATGCGTTTGTTTATGTGTTATGGCAAGGCCCCTCAGGCCACATTGTCATTGTGCATTGATGGCAAACTCTCTAGCTCCCATGACTACCTTGGTATGTGTTGCAACAAGAATGTTCTGTTGACATTATAAACTTTTAGTCATGGGAACACCAAATGTTTGTGTCTTCTTTTTAAGGCTATACTGTGAAACAAAATTCAAATTTACTGTTTTAAGTAATAGCTTATATCTATGAGAGTTAGTATATTCTATTCTATTCTAAAGCAGAATTTTTGTATTATTATAATAGAATGGGTTTTTATAATTCTTTTTAAAAGTAAAATTAACTCCTAACTTTTTAATGCAATGATTTAAAGATGTGTTGAAATTATGGCAGTTTTTAAATTTCAGTAAATGTCACTACTTTAGTTTATTGCTGGTAATGAATCAGAGGGAGGGAGGATGGGATAGAGGGTTTCTGGAGGGGAAACCGGGAAAGGAGATAACACTTGAAATGTCAATAAATAAAATATCTAATGCGTATTGTGTATATATATATATATATATATATATATATATATATATATATATATGCATGTTTAGTGGGTGGTGGTGGTAGAATGATCTCTTTTAGAAATTAAGAATGAATTTCTGGTTATGTGTATTAGTTATCCTTTATGATATAGACAATTACTGTTTTACTTTTCTATTAGATATTTTCCTTATTTACATCTCAAATTTTATCCCCTTCCTTCATTTCCACTCTGATCACATCCATCCCATCCCCCCTCCCTTGTTCACTAACCCTTCCACTCCCGCTTCCCTATTGTAGCATTCTCATACACTGGGTCATCGAGCCTTCAAAAGGCCAAGGGCCTCTTCTCTCATTGATGGCCCACAAGGCCATCCTCTGCTACATATGCAGGTGAAACCTTGAGTCCCTCCTTGTGTACTTTTTGGTTGGTGGTTTAGTCACTGGGAGCTCTGGGGGTACTGGTTGGCTCATATTGTTGTTCCTCCTATGGGGCTGCAAATCCCTTCAGCTCCTTGGGTCCTTTCTCTAGCTCCTCCATTGGGGACCCTGTGCTCAGTCCAATGGATGGCTGTGAGTCTCCACTTCTGTATTTGTCAGGCACTGACAGAGCCTCTCAGGAGACAGCTATATAAGGCTCTTGTCAGCAAACAATTGCTGGCATGCACAATAGTGTCTGGGTTTGGGAACTGTATATGGGATGGATCCCTAGGTGGGACTGTCATTGGATAATCTTTCCTTCAGTTTTTGCTCCAAACTTTGTCCTGTAAGTCCTCCCATGGGTATTCTGATCCCTCTTCTAAGAAGGATCAAAGATTCTACAAAGTATCAAGAAGAAGGGTTTCCTTCTTCTAGAGCTTAATGTGGTCTGTGAATTGTATCTTGGGTGTTCCAAAATTTGGGCTAATATCCATTTATCAGTGAGTACATATCAAGTGTGTTCTTTTGTGACTGGGTTACCTCATTCAGGATGATATTTTGTGGTTCCATCCATTTGCCTAAAATTTTCATGAAGTCATTCTTTTTAATAGCTGAGTAGTACTCCATTTTGTAAATACCACCTTTTCTGTATCCATTCATCTATTGAAGGATATCTGAGTTGTTTCTATTATAAGTAAGGCTGCTATTAACATAGTGGAGCATGTGTCCTTATTACATGTTGGAGCATATTCTGGGTAGGAGTGGTATTGCTGGGTTCTCAGCTATGTCCAGTTTTCTGAGAAACCACCAGACTGAGTGGTTTTACGAGCTTGCAATCCCACCAGCAATGGAGGAGTGTTCCTCTTTCTCCACATCCTTGCCAGCATCTGCTGACACCTGAGTTTTTTATCTTAGCCATTCTGACTGGTGTGAGATGAACTCTCAGGGTTGTTTTGATTTGCATTTCCCTTATGATTAAGGATGTTGAACATTTGTTTAGGTGCTTCTCAGCCATTCAGTATTCCTCAGTTGAGAATCCTTTGTTTAGCTCTGTACACCATTTTTAATAGGGTTATTTGTTTCCTTGGAGTCCAACTTCTTGAGTTCTTTACATATATTGGATATTAGCCCTCTATTGGATGTAGGATTGGTAAAGATCTTTTCCCAATTTGTTGGTTGCCTTTTTTTCCTATTGACAGTGTCCTTTGCCTTACAGAAGCTTTGCAATTTATGAGGTCCCATTTGTCAATCCTTGATCTTAGAGCATAAGCTCTTGGTGCTCTGTTCAGGAATTTTTCTCCTGTGCCATGTGCTCAAGGCACTTTCTTTTCTATTAGTTTCAGTGTATCTGATTTTATTTGGAGGTCCTTGATCCATTTGGACTTGAGATTTGTATAAGGAGAAAAGACTGGATTGATTTGCATTCTTCTACATACTAACTGCCAGGAACCAGAATCATTTGTGGAAAATGCTGTCTTTTTTCCACTGGATGGTTTTTAGCTTCTTTGTCAAGGTCAAAAGACCATAGGCCTGTGGATTCATTTCTGAGTCTTCAATTCTATTCCATTGATCTTCCTGCCTGTCACTGTACCAATACCATGCAGGTTGTATCACAATTGCTCTGTAGTACAGCTTGAGGTCAAGCATGGTCATTCCCCCCAGAATTTCTTCTATCTTTGAAAATAGTTTTCGCTATCCTGTTTTATTATTATTATTTATTATTATTATTCCAAATGAATTTGCAAATTGCTATTTCTAACTCTATGAAGAATTGATTTGGAATTTTGATTGGGATTGCATTAAACCTGTAGATTGCTTTTGACAAGATGGTCATTTTTTACTATATTAATCCTGCCAATCCATGAGCATAGGAGATTTTTTTATCTTCTGAGATGTTCTCCAATTTTTTTCTTCAGAGAATTGAAGTTCTTATCATATAGATATTTCACTTGCTTAGTTAGAGTCACACCAACACCTTTTATATTATTTGTGATTATTGTGAAAGGTGGTTTTTTTCTAATTTCTTTCTCAGCCTGTTTATCCTTTGAGTAGAGGAAGGCAAATGATTTGTTTGAGTTAATTTTATATACAGCCACTTTGATGAAGTTGTTTATCATATTTAGGAGTTCTTTGTTAGAATTTTTTGGGTCACTTAACTATATTATCATTCATCTGCAAATAGTGATATTTTGACTTCTTCCTTTCCAATTTGTATCTGTTTGACCTTCTTTTTTTTTTTTTCTTTTTCTTTTTTTTCTAATTGTTCTGGATAGAACTTTGAGTACTGTATTGAACAGGAAGGGAGAGAATGGACAGCATTCTCTAGTCCCTCATTTTAGTGGGATTGCTTCAAGTTTCTCTCCATTTAGTTTGATATTGGCTACTGGTTTGCTATCTATTGCTCTTACTATGTTTAGGTATGAGCCTTGAATTCCTGATCTTTCCAAGACTTTTTATCATGAAGGCGTGTTGGATTTTGTCAAATGCTTGTTCAGCATCTAATGACATGATCATTTGTTTTTTTTTTTTTCCTTTGAGTTTGTTTATATAGTGTATTTCATTGATGGATTTCTGTATATTGAACTATCATTGCATCCCTAGTGTGAAGCCTACTTGATCATGATGGATGGTCATTTTTATGTGTTCTTGGATTCAGTTTGCAAGAATTTTATTGAATATTTTGCATCGATATTCATAAGGGAAATTGGTACGGAATTCTTTTTCTTTGTTGGGTCTTTGTGTGGTTTAGGTGTCAGAGTAATTGTGACTTCATAGAATGAATTGGGTGGTGTTCCTCTGTTTCTATTTTGTGGAATAATTTGAAAATTATTTATATTAGTTCTTTGAAGATCTGATAGAACTCTGCATTAAACCCATCTGGTCCTGGGCTCTTTTGGATGGTAGACTATTAATGACTGTTTCTATTTCTTTAGGGGATAAGGGACTGTTTAGATCATTTATCTGATCCTGATTTAACTTTGGTACCTGATATCTCTCTAGAAAATTGTCCATTTTATCCAGGTTTTCTAGTTTAGTTGAGTATAGGATTTTTGTAGTAGGATTTGATGATTTTTTTTTTAATTTCCTCAGATTCTGTTGTTATGTCTCCCTTTTCATTTCTGATTTTGTTAATTTGGATACTGTCACTGTTCCCTCTGGTTAGTTTGGCTAAGGGTTTATCTTTATTGTTGATTTTCTCAAAGAACCAGATTCTGGTTTGGTTGATTCTTTGTATAGCTATTTTTGTTTCTACTTGGTTGATATAAGCCCTGAGTTTGAAAATTTCCTGCATTTTAATTCTCTTGGGTGAATTTGCTTCTTTTTGTCCTAGAGCTTTCAGTTGTGCTATCAAGCTGCTAGTTTATGTTTTCTCCAGTTTCTTTTTGGAGGCACTCAGAGCTATGAGTTTTCCTCTTAGCATTGCTTTCATTGTGTTCCATATGTTTCGGTATGTTGTGGCTTCATTTTCATTAAATTCTAAAATGTCTTTAATTTCTTTCTTTATTTCTTCCTTCCCTAAGTTATCATTGAGTAGAACATTGTTCAGCTTCCATGTGTATGTGGGCTTTCAATTATTTTTGTTGTTATTGAAGACCAGTATTAGTCTGTAATGGTCTGTTAGGATGCATGGGATTATTTTAATCTTCTTGTATCTGTTGAAGCTTGTTTTGTGACCAATTGTATGGTCAATTTTGGAGAAGGTACCATGAGGTGCTGAGCAGAAAGCATATTCTTTTGTTTTAAGTATAAAATGTTCTCTACATATTTGTTAAATCCATTTGTTTCATAATTTCTGCTAGCTTCACTGTTTCTCTGTTTAGTTTCTGTTTCCATGATCTGTCCATTGTTGAGATTGGGGTGTTGAAGTCACTCACTATTATTGTGTGAGGTACAATGTGTGTTTTGGCCTTTAGTAAAGTTTCTTTTATGAATGTGGCTGCCCTTGCATTTGGAGTTAGATGTTCAGAACTGAGAGTTCTTCTTGGTAGATTTTACCTTTGATGAGTATGTAGTGTCCCTCCTTATATTTTTTGATTACTTTAGGTTGAAAGTTGATTTTATTCAATATTAGAATGGCTACTCCAGCTTGTTTCTTGGGATCATTTGCTTGGCTTGGAAAATTGTTTTCTATCCCTTTACTCTGAGGTAGTGTCTGTCTTTGTCACTGAGTTGGATTTCCTTTATGCAACAAAATGCTGGGTCTTGTTTACTTATCCAGTCTGTTAATCTGTGTCTTTTTATTGGAGAATTGAGTCCATTGATATTAAGAGATATTACAGAAAAATGATTGTTGCTTCCTCCTATTTTTGTTCTTAGAGGTGGAGTTATATTTATGTGGCTAACTTATTCTTGGTTTATTAAAAGAAGATTATTTTCTTGCTATTTTTAGGGAGTAGTTTCCCTCCTTGTGTTAGAGTTTCCCATTTCTTATCCTTTGAAGGGCTCGGTTTGTGGAAAGATATTGTCTAAATTTGTTTTTGTCATGGAATACCTTGGTTTCTCAATCTATGGTCATTGAGAGTTTTGCTGGGTATAGTAGTCTAGGCTGACATTTGGGTTCTCTTTGGGCCTCTACAACATGGGCCCAGGATCTTCTGGTTTACATAGTCTCTGGTGAGAAGTCTGGTGTAATTGTGATAGGTATGACTTTATATGTTACTAGACCTCTTTCCTTTACTGCTTTAAAAATATAGAATGCTTCATGAGCTTGCCTTTCATCCTTGCCCAGGGGCCATGCTAATCTTCTCTGTATCATTCCTTTTAGTTAGTCAGTTAAAGCAAAATAGGTGTATTATATTGCCAGAGCATTACAGTCAACGTATCAAATGAAACTGTAGTTTCTGAAGGTTTAGAAACCATTTCTAAATCATTTTTAGAGTGTCTAGGCTGGCCTTAAAGCCTTGGTCTTCCTTTCACAGTTACCTGAGTGCTACGATTATAAGTATGTGGCTCATATCATGTGTGTCCTTTTGTAATTGGGTTACCTAACTCAGGTTATCCTCCAGATCCATCCATTTGCCTAAGAATTTCATAAATTCATTGTTTTTAATAGCTGATTAGTACTCCATTGTGTAAATGTACCACATTTTCTGTATCCATTCCTCTGTTGAGGGACATCTGGGTTCTTTCCAGCTTCTGGCTTTTATAAATAAGGCTGCTATTAGCCCAGAAACTTAGAATACCCAAGGTACAATTTGCAAAACACAAGAAAATTAAGAAGAAGGAAGACCAAAGTGTGGATACTTCTATCCTTCTTAGAAGGGGGAACAAAATACCCATGGAAGGAGTTACAGAGACAAAGTTTGGAGTAGGAAGGATCACTCAGAGACTGCCCCACCCTGAGATCCATCCAATAAACAACCACCAAACCCAGACACTATTGCATATGCCAACAACATTTTGCTGACAGGACCCTGATATAGCTATCTCTTGTGAAGCTAAGCCATTGCCTGGCAAATACAGAAATGGATGCTCACAGTCACCTATTGGATGTAACACAGGGTCCCCAATGTAGGAACTAGAGAAAGTACCCAAGGAGTTAAAGGGGTCTGCAACCCTATTGGAGGAACAACAATATAAACTAACCAGTACCCCCAGAGCTTTTGTCTCTAGTTGCATATGTAGCTAAGGATCACCTAGTTGGCCATCAGTGGGAGGAGAAGCCCTTGATTTGGTGAAGATTATATGCCCCAGTACAGGAAAATGCCAGGGCCAGGAAGCAGGAGAGGGTGGGTTGAGGAGCAGAGTTGGGGGCAGGGTATAGGGGACTTCCAAAGAGGAAACTAGGAGAGGGGATAGCATTTGAAATGTAAATGAAGAAAATATCTAATAAAAAAAATAAGTATGTGGCTCAATAATACACCCCTAAGATGCGTATTCAACATGGATACTGTCCCCATGGAATGTTGACAGGAGTGCTAAAGAAATCTAAGAGATGAGGGCACATAGAAGCACAACTCTTACCACATATCCTTGGAGGTTCCATTCAGTATCCTCAGTATCTATACAGTATGGAAGGCATAAGCAAAGCTATGTAAACCAGAAAGTGGCAATGCCAAGGAGTCTGTCTTGCATGCTATTAGAAAAGTCAAAATGCTTATTTTAGCTTTATATTTAAGTTCTATTAGACAAATGACACATTTATCATATATTTATATGATGCTCAAAAACAGATATACAGTACAGAATTGGTAAATCTTTATGCTTAAGAGGGTTTTCTAATTAGGACTAGAATAAAAGTTTTTTGACTGAATATCTTTTGTTAGGTCATACTGTACCTTTTCTCTTTCATGTAAACAAATTCTCCACTTGTCTTCTATACGATCAAGTTTATAATATTTTGGGGAACAAAGGGTGAAGAAATTCTACCTTCATTTAATAAAGTCATTATGTATGAAGCTTACATTGTTAAGTCTTAATAGACCTTTCCCTTTATTTCCCTTTATTTCTTCTTAAATTTTATCTATAGTATTTAGAATTAGTATTTATCTATAGTATTTAGAAATGTGTGGTCTTTTCCTTACATTGAACAATGAATACCAACAAACACGGAAAAATATATTACTTGAAGTTTTGTGTGGACACTGATTATTCTATCCACCTGCCCATATCTTCTCTATTTAATTCAATATTGCTGAAAGAATCAACCGCACACCACGCTTTCAGATGAAAAAGTTCAGAGGTTTTCTTTCCAGAGTTCTCTATTTTTAAAGGAATCCACAGAACAGGAGTAATAATGTGTTTCTAGGGGGAAGGGAAATTACAGAACAATATGATTTTTTTTCTCTCACTCTGTTCTTTTCCTACTTGAGGAATGATGCATTGGGAGTAAAATGCCTGTATTTCTTTGTGAGAGATTCACAATAAACACCTCTTTATAGGGCATACAAAAATGACCTAGCAGCCTTGAAAGTGTTATTTTAAAGTCTATTACATTTTGTACTAACATTTCTAAATGGAAGCCTTTTTCTTGCTTGATAACTTTGATTTTCCAATATTGCATATGATCATGTGCCTTAATGTGCAAATTCAAATTCCAAAAGACATCTTATTTTTCTTCAGGATTATTCTGTTTCTGTTTTCATCTCTGTTTTGTTTCCAGTAAGTCTATTAGCAGTCTCTGGTCATGACATTAAAGAAGACTGGATGACTCTAGGTTTGTATGATTGATATACATTTATTGGTAATAAAATGTAGAAACATTGATACTTAATTTGAGAAAATTGCTGCTTAAAGATGTTTAAATGTGCTATATACAACACTTTTTCTGATTAATATTTTTCATTTTGACATTTGTTGAAAGCTACTATATTGAATTATTTACTATGCATAAAAACTTAATTGAAAAGGTTGGATTGTTACAATGTTAGTCTTAGTCAAATGTTTGGACCTAGTTAATTCCAGAATTATCATGCAATATGGAACTTTTATATTTTGAATAATTTCTGTATCTCCAAATATGAAAAATTCATAATGAAAATACATATTTAAGAATGAGCACTAGACCCACGGAAACTAACTAGAAGGTCCCAAGGAAGGATACAGGAATCTCACCTGGAAGAGGAAATAAAATAAATTATTAGAGGTTGATAGAGGGTAGGAACTTGGTGGGAGAGGGAATGAAGAGGGGATTGTGGAAGAGGATCAGCTGTAGGATGTGGGAGAGGGCAGAGAGAGAGAGAGAGGATGGAAAGGGATGGGTGGCTTTTCTGGTATTAGCTGGAGGCCTGGGATGGGGGAATATCCTTGGAGTCAATGGACAGACGTTAACTGAAACACTTAGCAGCTGGGGATATGGACACTAAAGTGGCTACCTCTTGGATCCAGGCTGAACTATTTCCAGTGTAGGTAGGGGGATATCAGCCCAACCACCAAAACTTCAACCCAAAATTTGTCCTGCCAACAAGATGCACAGTAATAAAGATGTGGTAGAGATTGAGGAAATAGCCAACCAATGACTGTCACAACTTGAGACCTATCCCATGGGGCAGGGCCAATCCCTGACATTATTAATAATACTCTGCCATGCTTTCGAGCAGGAGCCTCATATACTTATCTTATGAGAGGCTTAATTCAGTACTGTATGGAAACAGATGCAGAGACCCACAGCCAGATATCAGGAAGAATTTGGAAGTTTTGTGAAAAACTAGAGGATGGGGTTGGATGAGCTGGAGAGGTCAAGGACACCTAAAGAGTCAACTAACATGGGCCCACCAAGTCTCCCAGAGACTGGGTGACCAACCAAAGAACATACAGGGGCAGGACCTAGGCCCCCTAAACATTTGTAGCAGATATGTAGCTACATGTGGGCCCCCTAACATTTAGAGCAGAGCCTGTCTCTAACTGTCTTGCTGCCATTGGATTCTCTTCCCCTAGCTGGACTGCCTGCTGAGTCCTCAGTGGAAGAGGATGTTCTTAGTCCTGCTGAGACTTGATTTCCTAGGGAAGAGTGATTCCCAAGGGGGCCTTCTCCTTCTCAGGGGAGAAAGAGAGGAGGTAATGGGGAGGAATTTGTGAGCGTGGGACTGGGTAAAGGGGAGGGAGGGGCCTTTAATAGTGAGATTAAATAAATAAATAAATAAATTAGTGGGAAAAATAAGGAAATGCCATCATTTGATAGGGATCTCAAACCCACACCTTAATCCTGTGGCACAGATGCCATTTCAATGATAGAGACATAGCTAATATGAGCTTATTTTTTTCATATAGAGTCCATCCCCATGAATTGTCCATTTTATTTCCTAATGTACCTATTTATCTTTTTCCAGATCAATTGCTATCGCCTGATCCACATTTTCTATTAGAAATACTTGTGAAAAGGAGTTAAGGAAAGCTTAAGTGGCAAGGAAAAACAGCAACAAAAGGCTTATGAAAAGGCAATTTAGAGTTCCAGTTCCAGTTCCAGTCTTCTGTGCATTCTTCAACCACATGCCCTTGTATTAAAAGGTTCTTCCATACAACTATAGAGAAATCCAGAAATATTTAACACAGAACAAGGAAGTATAGTCTACAAGGATTGGCGAGGTCGACCCACCAACTATGGTTCTGCACACTGGGAAGTACATTGTCTCTTGACATTTAGCTTCAACTACACTAAAGGTAATTCTAGATTTAAAAACTTACCATGTAAACTAATTTTTCACTTAGACTTTAGAAGGCCCTCCCCAAGAAAAGTTTAAATAGTGTTTAGATTTCATTCTGGTCTTAAGAGCACTTGCCCTTCTCACTAAGAACCAGAGTTGATTCCCAGCATCTACTGGGAAGCTCACAATTATTTGTCACTCCATGTCTAGGGGTTCTGATGAGTTCTTCCTGTATCTGTGGGTACCAGGCATATATATAGTACACATAAAAACACAGAGGCAAAAAAATCCTGTACACAATAAATGAAATGAATGAAAATATATTCTGTTTGGCTATTTGAATCAAACTTCAGTTAGTGGAAAAATGTCTTAAAAATCCATAGGCTATCTTTATGCAGTTTCCAACTCTATTTTTGACTATGTGTTGTTGACTATATTAAGTTGACTATATCCATCCACAAAGACAATGGTAGTAATTTTTTCCAAAGAACTTGCTGTTTTCTTCAGTAAGACTTGGTTATCTTTATGGAAATGACAAATAAACCTTATATCTTCTTTGATGTTACATTTTAAATGCCTAACATGTACTTTGGATTCTGAGACATAGTAAAATAATTATTGCTTGTCAATTAGTCATTAGGTGTTTTCAGAGCTAGAAAACAAATTTCACTTTAAATCATTTTCTTTTCTAATCATCTTGACACTGGTGTGCTGTTCTTGTTTTTGAAAGCAGCTCTTGTATTTGCCTGCTAGACAGCCTGTTCCCTCCTCCTTTGAGCTGTGATAGACATGACCTCTGTATAGACATCTATACAGAGAGACCCTTCAGCCATCTGGTATTTAACCACTTTTTTCTACTTCACCAGGAAAGAAAAGTAGGGCCTGGTAATGCAGGGGACGTTGTAGGGTGAAGAATCATAGCTCCCTTCTGTCTTTTTTTCCCTTATAGGAATTTGTTCCCTTTCAGTAATCTCTGCAATTTAACATTTCTAGCAAGCTATTGAAAATGAGAAAACTGCTATTTTCACCCCCAATAAGAGGAATCTCAAGGTCCTGTCACAATTGTTGAATAGAGAGGAATTGGTGAATTAAGCTTATACTCTCTGATTTCATTCAGTGAGTTCAGGCCAGCATTTTTCAGGTTCTTCTAAACCCCCTTTTATTTTTCTTCATAGAAGCGCTAGTTTATCCAGTAATGTGAACCATGCCATAATTTTCTCTGCTTCATTTCTATCTAGGAAAAAGCTGAGCTAATTTATTTTCTACTTTGTGGTCAACGTCCAAGTAAGTTTTTTTTTTTTTTCCTTTGAAGCTTAAGTCCTAATTCTACTCCTCGTTTTCATTTAGAGACTGTTCCAATAGAAAGAGCATTTGAAATCTGAGTTGATAAGGTTTTCGAGTAGAAAACTTGCTCTTCTTAAATTTAAGCCTTTGGTTCTTGTTTCAGGCTGTATAGTAAATCACTTTTCCTCTCTGTTTTTATGTTGTTACTATCTGTAATAAGAGGAGAAAAAGTTCATTTAACAATGGATTTACAATGCCCTCTAAGGAAAAGAAATATATTTATTGGTATAAAAAACCAAGTAAATGTTATTGGGGAAACAGGACAGAGTATCTAGGGTATACATGAAATTATTATTGAAATTAAGGATGAAACATTTAATTATTGCCTTCAGAAGGCACAGGGGAGACAGGGACAAGAAAAGATGATCAGTGCGCTAGTGCAAAGTTATTTAGCCTGTATTTTTCTTTAGCCTTTGCTATATCTCTGCCTCTTTAACAACTACAACAAAATGAAGAGGGAAATAGAGAAAATCTGTAAGCATATGACCATGAGATATACACTTGAATAAATAGTTACAGGGGACTCATTTTAATAAACCATGAGAAGGTAAACAAAAGAGATAGAGAGAGGAAACGGCATTGAAAGGAAAGGTGCACATTGTCTATTACACCTGCTTTGGAGGTCTAGATGCTTAGAACACATTTCTGAACATTCCCTTGTAGGACACAGGCAGTGGAAGGCTTCTAAAGATTCCCTTTCAGTTTAGAACTGCCTTTGCTGTTTTGCACTCCACTGTTGTCTTTCTTGGTTGTCTTTGTTGTCTAAATATTAAAGCAAGATGCTATCCCCCAGAGTACTACTCACTTGTCCTCTGTCTCCCCCAAATCTTGACCAGAGCCTACTAATAGTATGCTGGGCTTAACCCTGAGTGATAAACAGAATTGTATGAAGACCATTGTTTGAGAGAGTCTCATAGAAAGAGATGAGCCTTCCGGCTGAAGACAGATGAACATAACAAAGTCAGTTGTAGAAAGTGCTAGAAATTTTTCAGAAGGTTATAAACCCTTATCAACTAAAATAATGAGTTTGATTCAGAATTTGGCCAGATTTCTGAAAGCTATTAGAACTTACCCTAAATCAACAAATTTCATGTAATTAATGTGAAAGTTCTCATTACTATGAAAAATATTATAAATGTGTAAATCAGATTATAAAAATAGATCTTAATATTTTATTGTTAGAGGCATTTACTTACATGAGAAATATTCCATTATGAAAAAAAAAAAACCCTTGGAAATAAATGAAAGACCTGCACACCAAAGTAACAGACCTAAAGAAGATACATCTTAATGGATGTATACAGTGAGAATTGACATTCAAAAGGAAAGCTGTAAAACTTTATGTTGATTTTACACTTTCAGCATTAAATGTATTTTATTCACTTATCCAACCCCCAAACCATAAAACAGAAAGTGAGAGGAAATTTATGGCAGAATTAGAACTAGAAAAACATTTAAATTATATATATAAACCTCACACATTCTCAGATAGCAATAAACCACATATTTTCTCTTATATATGGAATCTAGATGATTGCACACACACAGACACAAACACACACACACACACAAATGTACATGGGGCATAGCATAACTTGAGTTTAAGATAAGAAAAGCTAAATATGAAGGAAGCAATGTAGAAGGGAATGGATACTACTTTTTAAGAGCTTAAACCTGTGTCTATTGTCAAAAAACTGGAAACTGATTGTTGTGTGGTCCTAGATATTTGTTCTCTCTATGATGTCTGTCTTAAAAGAGAAATTTCTCTGGTAGATTCCATTCAAAGAATCATGAAGCCATGAATGTTTTTCCTTCTACCTTCTCTCATTCCACCTTGCTACCTCTACCTTTCAAATTCACTGTTGTTTCTTTCACATATTTACAGTATCTAGAACAGTATCTGAACAAAGTCATCTGTTGCCTGAACAGATATGTTTGTTACCTGTGGGATTTCAGACATGGCACTCTCATATCTTTATATTTTCTTTACAAATGTGGGAAATGAATCTAAAGTGTAAGCAGACAAGTTTTGATTATTTTACGTGGAGATAGTAAATGCTTCTGTGGCTCATTTTGAGAGAAATGAAAATGTACTGAGGGCGGAGGGGAACTATAGGACAGCCAAGGTCCCTTGTCCTGCTGGAGGGTTTTATCCTGTTTTTTTGTCTAATGGTATAGTACACATATGACTCTGCGCTTCTCTCTCTCTCTCTCCCTCTCTCTCTCTCTCTCTGTATGTGTGTAAGAGAGACAGAGAGAGAGAGAAAGAGAGAGCAAAAGTAATAACCATCCTTTAACTTGTAACTGAGGGT
Organism: Mus caroli; assembly: GCF_978045245.1. Taxonomy (NCBI): domain Eukaryota; kingdom Metazoa; phylum Chordata; class Mammalia; order Rodentia; family Muridae; genus Mus; species Mus caroli. The sequence continues at coordinate 83,450,224 of NW_028227259.1, read as the reverse complement.
AACTGTCAGCATGACAGACCACCTTATAACTGAAATCAAACTCCTAAAGTGCTTTTCAATTGAAACTAATTTGGAGAAAGAGATAATATATGACTTTTCATGGGAAGTAGACTGACTAGACTGCTTCTAGAGCTTCTTTGTGATGACTACGTGATATCATCCTTATTCTATCATATTTGTGCCAGATAGCTTTCATGGTGTCTTCATGGCCAATGTTTTTCCTTCTGGAACTCTCCTCTTATCTCTGGATTTCCTTACTACCTCTCTTTTCTATTGAGCTTTCAATCTTTACTGTTAAAAAGATCATATTTTGTTATACAGCTGTTTTATATGCATTCATCTTTAGTATTGAGTACGATTTTGAGCTTCATAAAGACTGGAATCATTTCTTTATTTTCATTTGCTCTTTCTTGGGCTCACGGAGGTGTGTAACAGACTGTCAACATGAATTAGTTTAATACCTCAATACAAAAAGACACATTTTTTATCCCCAGACAAAAGGCACTTTTTCCACTTGAGGTTTTTGTAAGTGTTGGAGGAATGCTCGTTTTCATTTATTCTCAAACATAAATGCTTTGTACCTCTCTCAACTCCTCTTAGATTCACCCAACTATATGTTCTGTCTCTTAACAAAACGAAGCAAAAAACACAAAACAAAGTTAAAACAAATAAACAGAAAATCAACAAGTCCTAGAAAAACAAAACAAAACATCCACCCCCACAAAAAACCAAACCAAATCAAACCAAACCAAACCAAACAAAACAAAAAACCCTCACCAAAGCAAACTAACCAACCAAACAACATAGGGTCTATTCTGTGCTGACCAGTTACACCTGGACAGGGACCTGGCCTGAGTGTGTTTGATATATCCAGTGACACATGTCCAATGTAATCAGCTCCTTGTTCAGGGTTTGGGACTTTGCACAATTCTTTTCAGTGTTATGATTTTTGTCTGGTTTGAAACTGTGCAGATCTTTTGAGTGCTGGCATTGTCTGTTTGAGTTCATATGTGCAATAGTTACTATTGTTTGTTCTGGAAGACACTGTTTCCGTAGAGTTCTCTGCCAGCCATGGTTTTTAAAATCTTTTTGTCTCCCTTTCAGAGCAGATCATGATGCTTTGAAGGGAATAGTTTGGTAAAGTCACTCCATTTGTTGTAAAGAAAAAATTAAATATTTTTAGTAGATGCACCCTTTTTTTCTCTCAAGAATTCATTTTCTTTCATTACAAAAATATAAAATAGATTCTGTTGGGTTTAGCATCTCTTCATTGTATAATTTTCCATTTTCAGTTCTTATATCAACCTTCACACTAAATTTTTCTATGACTTAACTTTCAGTTAGTGCTCTTTTTTTTTTTCTCCTTATCGTTTGATGTTTTGCTTCTGTCTTAGTATCTTAAACCAAGAAAGCTTTCAAGGAGGCTTTCGGATTTCTGTGTTGAATTATCTTTATAGATTTCAGAGCATATCTCTGAGTATTACTCATATAGAAAGACCACGTGGAACTATGCAGTTACCTCAGTCTCCTCCACTCTTAATTTTTTGCATGAGAAATCACATTGTAATCTAAGATACTTGCTTGTTTGTTATAAGAAAAAAAAATGTAGCCACAGAAGTCATAACAACTTCCAGCCTTTTTGGAGGAACATATCTGAGAAAAGTCAATCATGATCTAGAGTTTGTGTGCTAAGTGTGGAATTTGAGAAGCAGCTTGAGATGACTCAAGTGTTTCACTGGATAAGGCTAAGACTGCTTCTGAGTAATGGTACATCTGCAAGGATATCTACCAGTGTGATCTTCAGTTTTGGTAGGTAGAAGCCACAAACACTCTCATCAAATCTACAGGCAGTTTCTTCCCTTTTACAGGTAAAGACTTGAATCTTCCTTTACTCATGGGAAAACCTCCTGAATGAAGCATTCACTGCATAGCTGCCATGAAGGAGTCACCTATGAATTATGCATTGTTCTTAGAGTAGAAAATGTGACTATTAAAGTGAATGAAGTATTTTGAACTGGGAAGTTTAGTTTGTCGTTTGCCAGTGTGGGATATGACTATGTAAGTTAGTGAGTTGTTTCTATCTTCAATTTTCTCTGCAGTAAAATGAGGATAATGTCTGTGAAGATGAAGCAAGAGAGACTCTGTGATAATGATTCATGTCTGTTGTGTAGTTTATTATTAATCATAATACAGTACTTCATATCCACTATGTGGCTTATTATTAGTAATAATGCTGTTTCTGTTTTCTAAAATGAACAGTCTAGTTCACCATCTGAATGAAACTGTCCAGTCCCTGTAACCTGGCTTTCACTCTTCTGGTAGTGGTACGTTGGTTAGAAAGAACCTGCAGAAGAACTCCACAAAAGACACTTGTGGAAGTGTGACATAAAACAGACTTCTGAGTTCCAGCATGACTACCTCAGATAGCTACAGGAATACATTCTGTTTTGATCTAGTGTGATGGTTTGTATTAGGAAGGGAGAATATTCTCCCTCCATTCTTTTGAGCAGAAGAAGATTCCGAGATAGAAAATGAGAAGGTGACAAGGGAGAGTTATTCATCAGGGTTTCTGATAAGATGGCTGCTCTGATATCACAGGTAGGGTGCATTCTCCTGGGTGACAGTGTGGTAACATCAGTCACTGTTTTGGATCTTAAGCTGGAACTAAGGGGTGACATGCTTTTGTTGATTTTTCTAATCATAACATCCATGTGACCCTTTGTCATGTGTGGGTCAGAAGACATCTGCAGGGGTTAGTTCTTTCCTTCTACCATGTAGATTCCCAAGACTAAGCTCATGCCACTGGGTATCTTCATCTGCCAGTCTTGATCATTCCTGAGATATTTTGTATCCTGATATGCAAAAACTTGGCACATTGTTATTCTGTCTCCCCTTGTCAGCATTCCGAGAGGGTGAGGGCTGCCTTGTCACTGATGAAGTGTGAATAGAACTGACAACTTCACACAGCCTTCTGAGTGATTTTCCTTGTTATCTTTTGCCTAACTAGCATGACAATAGGTGAAACTCTTCCGTTGAAAATGGCAGAGGAGCCATTAGACTAATCTTAGAATGGTGCAAGGAGAAAAGCTGGATTTGGTCCAGAGCTTTTACTCCATCATTTTGTATAAGAAAGGCACACACTGAACCATGGTATTTGTTTTAACCAAGTTACCATTAGTAACTATCACGTAATTTAATATTTGTGGTCACAGGCTGAGAAGCTGGATAAATATGTTATATCATAGTAACACATTGACATTTATTAAAATTAACCATACCTTGGCATGTAGGCTACATGTTAACAACATTTAGTAACAGTGATTGGAAAGAGCTTAGTGTTTATATGTGTTGGCTGCTATTCCTTGTTTCAAATAAGGTATTACCAAATTTTGCAAGTTTGTGCACGAGGATTGAAGGGTAGAGAGACATTTAACAGATGAAGGGGCCCATAGGGTTGGAAAGGTCGACTATTTCCAGAACTTGAACAAATGACTAAATATAAAGACACAAGGACATTTCTCTATTAAACTAAGTTATTGTGGTATATTAGTGAACTTGTCATTCCTACAACAAAATATCAGAGCAATGGCCAATGGGATGGTACCCAATGGGAAAGGTACCAAATGATCTGAGGTTAGTCTTGGAAATTGACCTGGTAGATGGAAAGAACTAAACCCTGCAATTATTCTCTGATACAACCCATGAACTAAATAAAGCACACATCCTTTAAAAGAGAGTAAGGAAAAATTTAAATAGAAAAATTAATTACGTGAAAAATAAAGTTTGAGGGGAAAGGTATATCTTGGCATATCCATTTAGAGTTTTTAGCTCAAAGCCAGATGACTTCGTTGCTTTTAGCTCTGTGCCAGGCAGACACATCATGGAAGAAAGGCACAAAGAATGCTCTGCCCCAAGGCAGCAAGGAAGCAAAGACTGAAGTTGCTCTGTGGGGTATTTTCAAACTAGGGATGAGAATGTGGGTATTGTAAGTCATCTTCTCACCTCTTCCCTGAAGCCCACCAACTGACAGTCAACCTCTTTAGCATATGGGCTTTCTATAGAAGTTTCAGATCAGACCAGATGAACCATGAGAGCTCAGCTGTGTTTCCTGGCCCAGTGTAGTTGTCCTGTATACATTCCTTCTGGCGCAAATCTTGCATGCACACATTCTGCAGAGAGCTTAAGATGAAGTGAGACTGAGAAGGCCCTGTCCAAGGCATTGTTTTATATGCACTCACTCAGTCTTTGAGGGAGTCAAACTGCTAAAGATAAGAAGTGTCCTCAGACCTTTCTTCCCTCTTTGGCCTGTTGTACATCTCTGTCATTGTCCAACTTACACAAACCAGAAGTGGCTTGTGGTAACTGTCATCCCAGAAGAAGATCATAGAGACTGTTGCAAAGGAAGGGTGAGGGACTCCACAGCACATCCTAACAGGAGACAAATCCAGGCTGTTCTGAGGGTCATAGACAAGGAAGTGGCAGACAGGGAGTAAAGGCACAATTCAAGAAAGGATCTTTGCATCTGTTAGGACTGGATCTTACTCAGAGTTTACTTATCTCTCCCATTTCAGTTGCTGCTGTTTGTTTCTCAGTGCCACACCTTCCCCTTGAAAGGTAGTAGACCTTAAGTTTTGAACAAGATATTTATGACAAAACTTGAACTTGAAATATAGAAAGCCTGTACAGACAACCACTCTTCCAGTTTCTCTCTAGCTCTCCTAACTATTAATATCTTTCATTCCTGTGGTGTATTTGCTACCACTGACAAGTCGATAATAATATGTTATTATTGACTATATTACATAGTATCAATTCAAGTTTGCTTTTTTATGAGTCTACATTTTTATTGAAAAATAATTTGTATGTATTATAATAAATATAATAAATTGTATGTATGTATGTATTGTATGTATTACATACAATATTTTCTGATTATATGATTCCTCCTTCCTCATCTCCTCTCAGATACTACCTGCCTTCCCTCCCATCCAACTCTGTACCTTCTTTCTTTCTCTCATTAGAAAGCAAAAATAGTAGAAGGACACATCACCATCTTGACCTACAGATCATACAGAAGTGTGCCACTCTCCTAGACATTCTTTGCATTCAAATTTATCCCTCTGTTCCAATGCCTCCCTCTTCCCTGGCAACCACCGATTTATTTTTATTTTTTGTGTTTATATTTTAGCATGACCGTGATTTTCCTTTCTGTTTCCCCTGGAATGTCATGTGATTGTAGTTGTACATCTTCTTGTTGGTTGGCAAGTTTTTGTTTGTTTACTTCATTTTTACAAGGTCTAACTATGCAGTGTAGGCAGGCTGTGTATGTGAGTGGTACCCTATCTGGCTTTCTTAAACTGCTGCCGCCTCCTCTTCCTCCCTGATTCATCTCCAGGAGATCACACAGATCTTCTCCTTCAGCCTGTCTCACCATCCATCCCCTTGTTTCAGCAACCAAGAACCACAGTCATTTCATAGAAGCCCATCTGCTACACATGCCAGGGAAGAATCTATACTCTCCTTCCTTTCACCCTAATCCAATACCTAGGCTCATCCTGGATGTTCTACAGACTCTAAGAGACCACAGATGCCATTATAAAACCAAATTCAAGCATTATCTATCAATAAACCCAGCCCTATGATGGCACCAGAATGAATACGTCAACATGAAAAGACTACTAACACCCAAGCAAAAAGAAAAAAATAAATGATAGCAGATGAACAAATGAAATTGGGTAGTGGGAGTTGGATCCACAACCAAACAACAAAATAATGGTAATTAACAAACCTTGCTCTGATAACTTTCAACCTCCATAGTCTCAACCCTGATAAAAAGGTACAGATGAACAGAATAGACTCAAAACCAAGACCCATCCTTCTGCTGCCTGTAAGACATACACTGCAACATCAAAAATAGATATCACTTCAATAGAAAAGTTGGACAAAGCTATTCTAGGCAAATGAATCCCGTAAGCAATCTGTGGTGTAATTTTGATATCTGACAAAATAGATTTCAAACTAAAACTAGTCAGAAGAGATATGGAAGGACAATACACTATGTGCTATAACACATTGTGCTGTCTAGTTTTAAGACAATTTGATACAACTTTTCTGTTGGTGGTGCCACTTCTGGGCTGGTAGTTCAGGATTCTATAAGAAAACTGACTTAGCCAGCCATAAGGAGCAAGTCAATAAACAGCACCCCTCCATGAGATTTGCATCAGTTCCTGCCTCCAGGTTCCTGTTTTCCTTGAGATCCTGTCCTGACCTCTTTCAAAGATGAGCAGTGATATGGACATGTAAGCCTAATAAACCCTTTCTTCCCCAAAAGGTTTCAATAATATAAAGAAGAACTGCATCTGATGAAGAAATTTGTTTTGGTAATAATGGTGGGCTTTAGATTGCATGCAATAAAAGACAAGGCTTAGGCTACCTTTGCTAAGGGAAAGGAGGGAGGGTATTGTCTTGGAGTATTTGCAAGGCAGAGTGGTTGACTGGGGTAAAGATGCCTATCTATCTGTGTCACTCAGTGCACATTTTCCCCTTTCTGCCATTGCAATCAACGTGCTGGTCATATGGCTGGTCAGCCACATTATTTCTCATCTATTATCATTGTTGGGCTTAGTTCTGAGTCTTTGCACTTTCAACAGTGTGTAAGTAAACGTAACACATCCCACTCCTAAGGTTTACTCTTAAAAAACCCAATCTGCTTTCCTTTAAATTCTTTTACAAGATTCTTTAAGCTGGAATTGTGATCAAAGTGAAACCAGAAACCACATGTTATAAATGGCCAGTCTCTGGTAATTTAGGTTCCTGATGAACACGTGCAAAGGCACAACTACTTTTCCTTATGGACTGCTAGATGAGTAATGGATGCATGCTAGACAACCTTGAGCTCCAGCTAAGGGAGATACTACTTGCAACAATAGCTATGCTTACTCTAATTGATACCTTTGTGTAATGTAAAGTATGTTCTTTCCTTCTTGTCTAAGCTCTCATGATGCTTTATGTCCTGGCGGTCTTGGACAGGCATTTTGATCTCGCTTTAATTTGATTATTTTCTTCACTTGGTGGCCTAAGAAAGCAGTATAACAGAAATAAATTGTCAGTTGCTAGGTTCTTTACTGCCTTCACTGCAGGTGTTCTTATCCTGGAACCTATTTTGAATTTCAGTTCATTAATTAAATGAGGAACTATTAATATATATGTCATAAGCTTGTTATTTGAAAATTAATTGAAACAAATCATGTACAATACTTAATATATTATTCAGCATATGGGAGCATTTCAGCAAATTTAGCAATTAGTGGGTTTTTAAATTTGTGAGGCTGATTTTGAATTTCACATTTAGTAGAAAGACAGCCTTAAGTTTAAACCAATATAGGAATCTTCTTGATATTCTCATAGATGCTATATGGAATAATTTTTGACTGTAGTCGGTGTAAGAAATTGAAGAAGTATAAAAACAAACAAAACAAAACTAAATAAAACATGAAAACACAACCAAAACAATAATTAAAAAAAAAAACAGTTTTTCTTTGATTTCCTGATGGAGTTGCCAATTTTTCTGAATCAACTAAAATAATAGCACCTCCCACTGGGCAGAGTGTTTGCATGGAGAATTGCTGAACCTCTCAACCCCTAAACCAGCAGTCAAGGCAGATGCCAGACAGAACTCTAAGGGATTACACAAGGAATCTTGAGTGTGTGCAGAGTTCAGCAACTGGCACCCACAATGAAAGCTGCAGCGAGCATGGGCTGCAGGGAAGTTATTGGCAGAATGAGTTCAGAATCTTGCAGCAGCTGGAGCAGTGAAGGCAGCAAATAGTTTAAAGTGGCAACAATGCTTTCACTAAAGCACAGGTAGGCATGATGAGTGGCTCAGAGAGAAGGGCAGAGAGTAGGTGACAAAGGGGGTGACTGAGAGGCCACAAAATCCAAATGTTAGATAGACCAAGCTATGCATCATTGTCAAATATCTGTGTAACACAACCTCTTCCATGGTTCCAAGGCAGACAAGAGAAGAGCAGAAGTGAAGACCAGTACAGAGTTCCCTTTTCAGATAGAGGACGGTAGGCAGGTCGGGGGACGTAGGAAGGAAAAAAAAATCTGCTTCTTAAGTAAGGAGGATTTGATGAACAAATTCACATTTAAACTTTAAAAAGGTATTGGGCCATTTACATGGTAAATTCCTGTAAGTCAAGATTGAGACTTGTTACTCTTCTTGATTTGAAATTCTTACAGGTAAGTATTCCCCATTAAAACACAGCACAGAATCTAAGTCCTTCCATGTGTGTGAATTTTATAATCAAAGGCAGTCAGTGATTAATTATGCTGAGTTGAATCCATTTATATCACTTGCTGCCCTATAAAGAGGAGAAGAATGTCTGCTTTGAACAATCACCGGAGGAATTTAAAATCTTTTCTGTAGCCTCCAAAGAAGGGATAGTGGAAAATGAATCAAATTTAGGTGTAGAAAATTTCTGTACATGAACAAGTTAAGAGATACAGATGTAGCATTGTTTTTAGAATGTTATCTTTTTCTAAGGAACAAAAATTTCAAAAGCCAGAGACAGTCTTTGATCTTTTGTTTGCTTTACAGCAGGGCAGGCTCATCAGTGAATGCTATTCCTGTTTTTATACAGCCTATGTCATTGCCTACTGTGTCCTGACATGCCGTTTCCAGGCCAGGCAGTCTGACCATTCACTCTGCTTTATTACACTGGATATTCTTCTTGCTTCTGAGCATACATACATTCTGTGTCATATCATTTTCCCTCCTTTTGAAATGGTCTCAATTTACTATATTCTACTCAAACATTGCTCAGATAAAGTATCCTTCCCTTCCCTTTAGTGGATATCAATGGAGACCCCCAAGGATGTCTGAAATAGAACAGAGTACTAAAGCCCAGGGATGAACAAATATGGCTCTTATATATGCATCACTATGATGAAAATTTGTTTTGTAAACTAGGAACATCAAGAAGTTAAAAATAGTCATAAATCATAAAGTTCCAAATTATAACAATATACCATAAGCAAACTTAGATGAAATGTGGTCTTTCAACCGTCATAAGATTAACAGATGAATTGAGGACTGATTCATACTTCAAATGAGCAAATCTGGATAAAAAAAGCATAAGATTCCTTCATGTTAGTTAGAATGGCAAGTTAAACCTTGTTAACAATTCATCCTTGGGGTTTTCCATCAATATACTAAGATTTGACTGAAAATCAGTGAAGCCACCTAGAGTCAACCCAAGAATTGAGATAACTACTGTAATTGTTTGAAGCACAGAAAGTTAGTTTTTTTATTCTTTGAATCTTTCACATTATTTGATGTGTGTAAATCATATTTTGGCAGTAAGATAAGTACTTTGAGTAAAGTGCATAGGTCTTTCAGGCATATGGTAACCATTCAAAAATATTTATTTATTGATGGCTTAATATGCTTCTAATGCATATGCTACTCTGAGGAAATAATTATACAGTGGGGGAATTCTGTCTAGACAAAAATAAATGCAGAGGGAAGTTGAGCAGAGAACTGAATAAAAACAAAGCTTACATTAATGGTAGCAAATGACATGATTAACACTTTTTTTCTGGCAGCCTTACAGCTTGAATTTGATAAAGAAATGTAATTTCTCCAAAGATCCAAAAGCTAAATTGAGTGATTGAATTTAACTCCATAGTGTGAGGCTGTGCTAGTAATTTTTTTTTTAAATAAAAAGATGACATTTGAGTGTGTTCTAAGTGCAATGCATCAATCTGCCATTGAGCTAATGAACTTCAAGTTAAAAATCACTGAGTAACTTGGTACAGATGACTCCTTCAAGTATCCTTGGGGAGGCAGGATGTGTAGGTAATTGAATGAAAATCTATCTTGACTGACCCCAATGACACAGTGTCCAACTCACATTACAAATCACTGGGAGGCTTTAATGGACTATTTTTTAATTGCTTTAAACGCGCTAATGGTGAATACAAGCAGGTAGGGTGTTTTTATTTGTGTACTCTTCATCCATGCAATGAATTGTTTCAGCATTGGAGGGTTACCATGAGCTTGGACAGCATTACTTTAAATTTTAGAGGGTGAGGGGAAGTGCATTTGGTTGTCTTCTGCTTTGCTTAATCTTACCATCTTTATGGATACCTTGAAAATATAGGATCAAACTTGTTCAACCATAAAATGTGGAAATGAATTAGGAATTGGTGATTCTAAACGTATAAAAAGGTAAATAAAACACAGAAACATCGTTTTCTGTGAGTTCTAGTAGATTTGAATCCAAGTTTACAGCCCAATTAAAATATGATTTTTTTGTTTTCCTAAAGGGAAACATAAATGTTTAAAGACTGTTAAACAAATAATATATTAGGAATGATCCATCATAAAAATGAATATATTTCTGAGAAATTATGGAAAAATATGTAGCTGGATAACTTTAAAATATGTAGAAATATCAATAAAAGGAATAGGCTAATAGAACTTTCATCAAATGTGATCTTGGAATATCATTGGAATCACTAGAAATTTCTCAAGTGTAATTTCCTAGGGCATAGCTAGAACTACTGAATTAGAATTAATTTATTGTGAATTACAACAACTCAAGAAATAAAGAGCATATTAGATAGTTCTTATAAAGACAGAAAATTATAAAAACACACTTGACTCCACTCCTGACTATCAAAAACATACCTTAAAAGAAAAACATTAATCCACTACACTGTTATCTACAGTCTATAATATTGGAGGAAGACAAACCCTTGTCTTCCAGTGAGATTCGTGTCATGCTATCCCTCTCTGTTATTCTCTAGTAATAGAGAAAACACATGTAATTTGATGCTTTCTGGTATTGAGTTATTTTTTGAGTGTGAATTCTTCCTTCCCATATCTTTTACTTGACTAATGTTTATTTAAATATTTGAGTGTGACAAGGAGTTAGTCTGATCTGAATTATAAAACTCGTCATGGTTTATAACATCTAAGGAGCTAAAGGGGTCTGCAACCCTATAGGTGGAACAACAATATGAACTAACCAGTACCCCCAGAGCTCGTATCTCTTGCTGCATACATAGTAGAAGATGGCCTAGTTGGCCATCACTGGGAAGAGAGGCCCTTTGGTATTGCAAACTTTATATGTCCCAGTACAGGGGAACACCAGGGCCAAGGAGTGGGAGTGAGTGGGTAGGAGGGGGGTAATGGGGGACTTTTGTAAAGCATTTGAAATGTAAATGAAGAAAATACCTAATAAAAAATTGGAAAAAGAGATTCTTAGTTGAAAATTTTAAGTTATCCAAGTATCAAATGCCAAAGTTACCTATGATGAGTTGTTAGATATGACTATGCAGGGCAATAAATTGTGAAGAATATTTAGGAAAATAAGAATTTCCTGTAGAGCAACAGTTACTCAAACTTAGGAGTCTAGCACCCCTAAAATTGTACTGTTGAAATGCTTAAAAGCCTTTAGATAGTCTCAAATTCATTCACTTTTTATAATTTTTTTTAAAGTTAAAATGAAAGTAGAAGGGGTATAATGTATCTTAGTTGGTATTCTGCTTGCCTACTAGCTCTGAATTCAGTCCTCGGCATGACATAATATGGACACGGTGGCACATGCCTGTAATCCTAGCACTTAGGAAGTAGAGGCAAGAGGGTCAGAAGGTTAAGGTCACCCTTAGCTATAGTGACTTCCTGACCAGACTGTAGTATAAGATCCAGTCTCAAAGAAAAATGAATAGATAAACAAGAACAAAACCAAAATCATTATAATGTCATCTAAGAGGTTCACTGCAGCATAACCTCACTTTTTCTAGTTCTTCCTGAACTCTGACTGGCTGGTTCAGCTCAGCTTTTCTGGCTTAAACTCCTTTTCTGGCTGACCAATTCAAACTGGCTTCTCTCAGCTTCTCACTGAATTGTTCTGCTTTGCCTCGAGTTATCTCTAGCAATTTGCTCTAATCTTCTGGCTCCTTATTTTATGGCTCATTCTGTCTTCATCTATGTCTAGCTTGTTCTCTCTGCCATCTGTCTCTGTAAAACTGTGCCAGTAAAAATTAGATCTGAACTGAACTCAGGTAAACTCCACTGCATTGCCTGAACACAAGTGAACTGAGTTTTCCTCTTAAGTCACTTCTCATTCCTGCCTGTTCATGTGAGAGTTGGGTATATCTACCTCTGATTTGTCATTTTGTCCCAAATAGAGATCAATTAGGCCACAATAGATATCAATTTCAAACATGGCTGCTTTCTTCTAGAAACTAACTTCACCTTCATTGTTAGGGATTATAGGTGTACACTAAGGGTGTGTCTTCATTCTAGCCAGAGGGATTAAGGGTGTATCATTCTATGCAGATCATACAGATCTTAAAGGTCTGTGGATGTGATCCCTAGCCAGAGTATCCATGTTGCTGGATTAAAAGTCCTTCACAAAGTACAAAACTAACTCATCTTGATTAAAACAAACAAACAAACAAACAAACAAACAAACAACAACACCAAGTTGCTGTGAATTCTACAGATAGCTCAACAAAAATCAGAATGGTTGACAATAAATAATTTTGAGTAAAATCTAGGATGTTAACAAATGTGATACATAATAAAATCCTGAGAATTAATAGTAAAGATATAGACAGACCTTGGCAAGTGTTAAGATACAACCTGAATGCTAACATTTACTTAATTTAGGAGGAAACAAAACATAACAAACCTCTAGAAAAAAAAAAAAAGACATAGGGATAAGTAACTTGCCCTGTCTATATTTCATCCTTTGCTTCTTTTTGCACCTCAAGTGTAACTGAACAAATTAAGAACTATTTGTTGACCAGAGCAAGAGCTGTTTTCATGCACATGGATGCTTGGGGATGTATGTGGTTTCCATACCTGCTCAGTGGTGGCCTGTCTGTCCCGGGTCTTTATGTGAAGGAGAGTTTTACTCAGCTCCTGATCTACCCTGGATGAGTACCAGGAGCATAGTTTGAACTTGGATCCCATCATATGTTAGAGAGCAAAGCAGTTCTGATGCTCCTCACTGGGAACCTGACAAATCTAAAACGCATTGCTTGGGGGAAAACAGCGACTCTATTTGAGCCTTCCAAGGAAGCCTCTTCTTGTCCTGGTGTCCTCTAGGCTTTAAGATTCTTCCTGAATTGCCTTTGTAAAGAGGAGCAAAAGACGTTCACTACTTGTCCTATCCTGAGAAGCTGTGTGCTATTCTCTTGTAGTCATTTCAGTTTTCGTATCTTCCATATTTCCATCCAGTCTGACATTAAAATCTATCATAGGCCTGATGTTAAGCCTTGCCTACGTCTTGAAAGCCATGTATTTTTTTCCATCATGACCTTTGGTGGGACACTGAGCCTTGCAGCACGAGCTGTGTGTTTAAGGCTCTGTCCTAAGGACTATTAAGTCTCACTCAATTTAGTAATTCTTGGTTTTTGGTTTTTGGTTTTTGGTTTTTCTTCTTGCTGAATGTTGGGGCTCCAAAGTCTTTATGTACTTTTCAAGGCCAAACTCCTTCAACATTAGCTGTCCTTGAGGGAAAATTTGACTAATTTTCTAGATACACTGTTCCTGAGAAAGGGCATGTAATTTTCATAGAAGAGCATCTTTCATTAACTAAGAGGCGTCCAGTATATTATTGTCTCTAAGACCTAGCAACCACCGCTACTTGTAAAATGAGACTGATTTATCTGTACACATAAGTGGAAAATTATTTCTTTTGCAAATATAGCCAGGAAAGAAATGTTTTCTTGAGTACCATATCTAATACACTGGTATGAGGGTGATGGGCCGGTTGGTGTTTATGGTCATTTGTAGTTTGAGAGACTGATGTTGCCCTGTGTTGCCCTGAGCAGTTTTAGCCATGCGGTATTACGAAAGGCTTACTGAGAACAAGGTACTCTGTGCTTCAGCTCACTCTCCACTCCATGTTTTCCGGAGCATACCCAAAGCAAGATGTGGATAGCATTTTGTGCCACTCTTTTACAATATTCCATTAGCCTTGTAATGGATACAAACACTGCAAATAGCATTCCTGTTTATGTCTGCCTACTCTTTGACTAAGAATCCTTGCCTATAACGATGTGGGTCCCTATAAAGTTACAAAAGCTAACTCAGGTTTAAAATGCCATGGGTAAAATTAAACAAACTAACAAACAAACCATTGTGGAGAGCCTCACATTAGTGAGATCAACTACATTCTCATGTACAGTGCATTGCACCATAGCATATTCTTCCTGGGATTCTGTGGGATGAATTTCATGAGTTCATCCTCACTTCCTGTTCTATGAATGACCATCCTACCATTATCATCAGGAGTTTTCAAAGGACCTTCTCTGTTCAACAACGTCCTTTCCTTCCCCCTCTATTCATAATGCAGTTAACCCGCTGCTCTTCTCTCGTTCTCATTTTCCTTACACATGCTTCACAGAGTATTTCAGCAGAAAACCTGAAGGGATACTGTTATTCAACTGCTCTATAAGTTACTGTCATAAAGGGCATTAGTTTTGTTTCACAAACAGGAAATAAATGAGCCTCAGAAAGTTCCAATGATTTCCCTGTGGCCACATTGGCAGTAAATGATAAAATGCTATCTGAAAGGGGGGGGCCTTCTGATTTCCAGCTCAGCTCTCTTTGAATGGCCCTGGACTATATACTAACAGGGGGCTGTTTTCTTTTCAACTGCATTATTTGTGGGAAAGTAAGACTGTGAGACTGTAAGCATCTATTGACTTCTCATGTTGTCATTTTATATCACTTCTGGAATCCATTGAGAGGTAGTAGCGGGAGATCAAACTGTAATCTATAACTGTCTTCAATACTATCATTATTCTTCTTTGCTGATGTCTTGATCTAATTAAATTGTCATCACCCTGTTCAAGTATGGCTACAGGGCATTTTATGAAGTTTAGTTAAAGAAGAGAGAAAATGAAGAATTAATTATCTGGTATAGCAACATCACAGATTTCTTTGTTGACATGCAATTTAAAGTTAAGATCATTCCTAGAAAAGAGTAGAAGGCATTTTAATGTAAAGTATATCCCCTTGAGGGTAGCAATCTTTACATACATGTATGTTATTTAAATACACAAACAGTAGATTGAATTTATAATTTTTCTCTATTTTTACTCTGACTTTAACACAAACAAGATTTATTTGAAAAACTCTGAGACACTGACCTCTTTATTTGAGTAAGTTTTTATGATGCAAGTATAGATGTAACAAGTTAGCCAGAACTGGAATTTCAGAGGATTTAATTTTGCTGAATACATATTTTTTAAAATTAACTTTGTGCAAAGTTGAATCTAAGTATAGATGTATACTGCTCATTAAACCAAAATTTTATATAGAACTAAATTGTGGACTGGACTTACTCACAAATACATGTCAGTCCATTAGCTTCTCACATTCAGTATCCTGCTGGTGGCTCAAGTTAAAAATAAAGTAAGTCTGCTGTTATTATTAATATTAGTATTATTATTTAAAATGTCTGTTTCACATCAGATTTTTTGAGACTATCAAATTGATTACTCATCATCTTTATCATAGCATATAGGGTCTGCTCTTTGATTTATTTTTGGGTTATATTTGAATACATTACAAATAGAAAATATGATTAAGTAAAAAATGCACTTAATATTCCTATGAAACACCAGGCCTTATTTTTCTTGTTCTACCTTGAGTAGAATAATTATGGTTGTGCAAAATGAGATAACAAAAACATAATTTAAAATAAGACATTTTGAATCTCATGCACATGTTTGTTTTTACTTTGTTTCTTTTCTTGTGGGTTGGGAAGTTGTGCTAGCTTTCTTATCACTCTGACAAAAAGAATTTAGAGGAAGAGATATTTATTTCGTTCACAGATTGAGAGGTTCCAATCCATGCTCTTTCTGGGCTGGTGGCAAAAAAGAACCTGAAAATAACATAAAGACCACAGGGGCATATGGGGAAGATGGGTCTTTAGAGAAGAAACTTGAAATGTATGGTTTCTAGTGAATGTACATCACTTACACGGTATTACAAAGTCAAAAGCCTCTTTTTTTAATTTTTAAAAATTTTTTATTACATATTTTCCTCAATTAAATTTCCAATGCTATCCCAAAAGTCCCCCATACCCTCCCCCCCCTCTTCCCTACCCACCCATTCCCATTCTTTTGGCCCTGGCGTTCCCCTGTACTGGGGCATATAAAGTTTGTGTGTCCAATGGGCCTCTCTTTCCAGTGATGGCCGACTAGGCCATCTTTTGATACATATAAAGCTAGAGTCAAGAGCTCTGGGGTACTGGTTAGTTCATAATGTTGTTCCACCTATAGGGTTGCAGATCCCTTAAGCTCCTTGGGTACTTTCTCTAGATTCTCCATTGCGAGCCCTGTGATCCATCCACTAGCTGACTGTGAGCATTCACTTCTGTGTTTGCTAGGCCCCGGCATAGCCTCTTAAATCAGGTCTGGGGAAGTGGCTCAGCAGGTAAAGATTCCATCCTTGAACCCCATATAGTAGACATGGTAGACAGAGATTGTGACTGTGCATGTGTGTATATATAGATGACAGTGTACTAGTAGGACACACACACACATACAAATACATGAAGGTAAGAAAAATTTAAAACAACTCCTACCAAATTATAGTAAGTTGGAAATTATATCTGTCTCTATTATCTTTTGTCCATAAAATCAATACTAAACTTATTTAATATTATCTACCTTGTCTAACTCTGACATTTACTTCTCTCATTAATTTGGATCACTGTAGGCAGTTTCCAGGCACATCAAGGTTCTTCAGTTCTATTATCCATACTGTTGTTGCCATAAGTATGTATGTATGTATGTATGTATGTATGTATGTATGTATGTAAACCCATACATGCTCATTGTAACACTAAATACAAATATTAAGATTATAAAAAGTTTTGATATCTGTGCAATTCCACATGGAAAATCTCAAAAGATGATTGTAGAATTGAGGAGAGATCTCTCAAATAGAGAAGTGACAAAGGAAAATATCATAGTCATAACCTGAGTAGAAAAGGACCTGACTTATCTAACTGGGAATTTAATTACTATGGCTTTCAAAATGTTCATAGTGGTTTGCAATACAAAATTTACAAAATATATTTTGTATATTTTGGTCAGATGTATATACAGATGCATAGTTACATACTCTATCACTTACACACACTCAAATATGTGTCAATCAATACTGTTAACACTTGTACTGGATGTGACATTTTGAAGCCTTCTCTATTTTACATCATTAAAATAACCAATTCCATTGGGAATATTGCTTAATGGTAGGAAGTTTCTCTTGCAGTCACAAAGCCTTGGAATCAATCTGTAGCACAAACAACTACTACTATCACCACAAAAAAAACCAAATTTTTAATAAAGAAATTTATGCCATGAATATTGCAATCTTGAAAAAACCCAGCTGAACTCCAGTTTCTTAAAAGATTCTTTAATAGAAGAGCGTTGTGTGGAGGGAAACTCTGGATGTCTTTGAAGTATTCTCTTGTTAAGTGCCTGCTGGTGCTGGTACAATTAAATTGTAAAGTAAGGAAACAAGCTAGTTAGCCAAGAGTGGAAGGAGTGCTGTCCATAGCAGTGTATTAACCAGCACAGGAAGTGAAGCTGTAGACAAAGCAAATGCTAATGACACTGATATCATTGGATCAGCAGAGGAGCAAAGCAGAGAGGAAAGAATGGTTTTCTCAATAAAGTCAAAGAAAACCAAGAAGCCCATGCCTATCTTCAAGTCTTAGCAAACAGGAAATTTTTCCATATTGATAGCAATGTGGCATCAGAAGCACTCAGGCAGGTGCTTTCATCTACAACTCTGATAAACTAATTCCTCCAATGAGACATAGAGCCCAAATACAGTGTATGGTGGATGATGGTAACTTTGGACCAGATGTATTGTGCAGGGGGACAGCACAGCTTTCTATAACAACTAAAACCCACCCTAGATTTTCTAGTGAAGTAAAACACTGAAAAAGACAATAGGAAAAAGGAAAAAATTAACATTTTGAAGAAAAAAACACCGGATACAGCCTAAGTTTTGAAAAATAATTGTTATAAGGATCAACATGGAATATGGTTACAGAGAATTCTCAACAGAGGAACTTCAAATGACTGAGAATCCCTTAAAGAAATGTTAAACACCCTTAACCATCATGGAAATACAAATAATACTGTTTTGAGATTCCATCTTACACCTGTCGGAATGGCTAAGATCAGTAACACAAATGGCACCTCATGCTGGAGAGGATGTGGAACGAAGAGAACAGTCCTCCATTGCTGGTGGAAGTGCAAACTTGTTGAGCTAACATAGAACACAGTATGGCAGTTCCTTAGAAAACTAGGACTCCATCTACCTCAAGACTGGCTATTATACCCCTGGGCATATACCGAAATGTTGCACTCTCCTAACAAATGGATACCTGCTCAGATATGCTTGTTGCGGTGTTATTCATGATTGCCAATAACTGGAAAATTCATAAATGTTCATCAGCAGAAGAAGGGATAAACTACATGTAGTACATTTATGCAATGGAGTATTACTCAGCTGTTAAAAAAATCATGTAAAAAATTTTCAGGCAAATAAATGGAACTAGAAAAAAGTTATCCCAAGTGAAACAAAGTAGATCCAGTAAAAACAAACACGATAAGTGCCTTACCCAGTCATCTTTGGAGATGCTTCCTCCAGCAGCAGATAGGAACAGATGTAGAGACCCAGAACTAGACATTATGTGAAGAGAGAGTCTAAATTGGTTGTTCCATCAAATCCCTTCCACCAAAGCTTGGAATCTTGCAGAAGTGGAGGTGGAAAGATTGTAAGAGCCAGAGAGACTGGAGGACACCAGGAGAACATGGATCACTGGATCAACTAAGCAGGGCACAGATAAGCTCATAGAGACTAAAGCTGGAAGAACAGGGCCTACATGGGTCTACACTAGGTCTAGCACATACATTAAAAGCTAGTAGCTTAGAATTTTTATGGCTCTACTGACTATAAAGAATGAGTCACTGACTCTTTTGCCAGCTCTTGGGATTCTTTTTGTTCTGTTGGGTTTCTGTGTCCAACTCTGATATGGTAGGTTTTACTTAATCTCATTATGTCTTATTTTGTCATTTTTCCCTTAGAAGACTGTTATGTTCTACTGACAGACAGAAAGACATTGGATCTGGAGAGGATGAGAGATTAAAGAGAAACTGGGAGGAATAAAGGAAAATAATACAATAATCAAGGTATATTCTATGAGAAAAAAAATCTACTTTCAATTAAAAAAACCAACATCAACAAAATATAAGAAATTGGTAGGGGGTTAATCCTGGTAAAGTTAGAGGTAGGGTAGAGTGAAGTATAAATATAATCAAATAAAAATAGGGAATTCTAATGAATAAATTGAAATATTATGTTAAAAATAATTAGTGGCATCTGGCACTCTCTAGTGGATATGACGACTTCCCTGTACCCCACTGCTACACACCCCAAAGCTCCCAGGGACTGAACAACCAACCAAAGAGTGCACATGGAGGGGTCCATGGCTCCAGCTGCATATATAGCAGAGGATGGCCTTATCTGGCATCAATGGGATGAGAGCCACTTGGTGCTATGGAGGATCCCATATAGGGGGATTCTAGGGTGCCAAGGTGTGAGTGGGTGGGTGGGTGGGGGAGCACCCTCATAAAGGAGGGGGAGGCGGTTTGGAGGTTTATGGAGTGGAAAATGGGAGGTGGGTGGCATTTGAAATGTAAATAAATAAAATAACCAATAAAAAACAAAAGAAAAAAGTATCCGTGTGGATTGGTTGTTCTACTGAGTGGTTGATACATGGAATATGGTCAATAATTAACATTGAACCCTTCACTATTCTAATGTTTTTAGAGGTCAATAAATTTGCTTAAGAAAAATAATTTGTGATTTATTTATATTATGTATGTGAGTACACTAAACTCCAGTCCTCTACAAAAGCAGCAAGTCACCTTTCCCACTCAAAATCATAATGTTTATCATTCTTGTTTTCATTGAGAAAGTATTTCTAAGGCAGTTTGGGAAATGTAGCCGAGTAGATACCTAGGGCTTGCTAAGCAGTTGCCTAGTTTACATTTGTGAATTCCAGGTTAATTGAGAGCCCTGTCTTTAAAAATGGTAAGCAATGCTGCCTGAAGAATAAAATCTGAGACTGTTCTCTACTTACACACACACACACACACCTCTTAAAATAAATAAGCCAAATGATACCCGGTGTTCTCTTCTACTTCATCTTCTCTGCTACCTTCATCCTATTTCCCTAGTAAATTGGAACATTTCTCTTTTAAGAACCAAACAGCTATGTTTAGCATATAAATGTACAATTACAACTTTTTCATTTCTTCTGTGCAAAAAAATATCTAGTGACCACTGGTGATATTCTACCTTCATATTTATTTGTATTTTAGTGTTCTGTTTTATTTTAGAGCTTTTATAGGAGTCACAAAACTTTATAGACTAAATATATATCGTAAAGCAAGAAATTTCTAACTTAATTTGTGTGTAATTAAACTTTTCTTGTTCTATGAATTTTGTAAGAAGGGCTCTATTAAGCCAAGTCTGGTATAGGATGTATTTTAAATTAAAAATTCAGTGTACATTTTCCACTCTTAGTTTCAATCTCAAGGAATCTCTTTCCTAAAGTTTGAGAATAAAAATGTTTATAAAGTATACATTTACTAAGCAATAGTTATAGTCTGACTTCTGTATGTGCACTGTGGCCTGTGTATTTGTGTGTGTGTGTGTGTGTGTGTGTTTGTGTGTATGTGTGTGTGTGTGTATAAATAAATGCAAAAAAATGAACGCAAATATGGATCCATCCATGAGAACCACCTACATGTTTTGAGAAAATGTTGACTTTCACAGTTAATGGACTAGGTTCTGTATTGGTTACTTTGAGGCTACTAGGCAGCAGATTCTCAGATGATAGTTGCAAATTTCTTCTCAATGAATACATTGTGAGTTTTCTTTGTATGAGACAGGAGATTAAAAAAACACCACATATATAATCTCTGACACACACACACACACAATCACTCCATCATCTTGAATTGACAGGACAGTTTTCCTTTGTGAAGGTTCCCAGGGAAATAGTTTCCTGTCCTCTCCTCATTCCAGAAGCTGATGAGATTCACTGACCTGTTCCCCACACCCAACATTTTGAAGCCAGCTATAGTTAAAAGAGACTGTTTCAAACCTTAAATATTTAACCACCTACACAGAGTTCTATCCAGCTCAATGATTTTAGCTGACATTTTTAGGTATTCGTGATCTCTCTTCTCAAGGTCTTTCAAACCCTCTCTTCTGCAAAATATTCTCAAGCCCTGTAGTGTAATATACTCATAGGCCTTCGACATTACGATATGAAGACACATTTACAAAGCAGGAAGAGCAGAGGCTTGGTAAATTACTTACTCAGGATTATTTGCCAAAGTAAGTGGAAATTTGTTATTTAACTCATTAATTTTTCCTCAAACATTTTAAGTATGAAAATGATGTCTGTTATTCTGAAAGTGACGATACTTTGGTAGTAAATTCATTTCTTTGCTTTCATTTCCTTTTATTTATTTATTTATTTATTTATTTATTTATTTATTTATTTATTTTCATCCAGCAAAGATTCTACACTTCCTTCAGCATTAGCATGTGTGCCTTCCCTGTGATGGAATTCCACTGTCAGGGAACAAGAGGATGATGAGGAGTGTATCCATTCATTAGTCTTTTTGGATCTGACTCTGAGGGATACTCACTGTAAAGAATAAAGCCTCACATACTGGTTCCCGCAGGGTTATCTCATAATTAGTGGCTCCTTGCAAAAATACTGCTCATATCACACTTCAACTAAGCACCAGATAGCACATACTTAAGGGGGCTTGCTTGCCTAGAGGCAGAACACAGTGCTTTTCAGGAGTGGGTGTACTATGCTTTCTTCACAAGTGTGTTCCAAATCCACACAGAACATCTTGCCATTTAGGAACAGCTGGCATTTATGTGCACAAAAAAAGGAGGCAGTGCATGATATTAATACTTGTTCTGGATTGTAATATATACTCTGAGTTCTGCCCCTCCTCCTAGGTGCTTGGGGGGATAGACTGGATGAACTCTAGGTTCTTCTGAGTGGGGTGTTCTTTGGTTTCACTGAATTTCTTTAGTGTAAATCACAGGCATCTGTGAGCTCCATTTGGCAATAACAGTCTCAGCTTCTTCAGAGCTGCTGCCATAAACTGTCACTTGTTACTTATTCAGCTGTCGTTCCTTAACATGTCACTTCTTACTGTCACCATCTTCATAATGTGGTGTCTGGTTGCTGGGAATTTCAATTGCACCTATGGCTTGATAAAAGACCCAAATCCTGTGTAAGTGTCTTAGTAAGGCTTTTATTGTTGGGAAGTGACACCGTGACCAAGGCAACTCATAAAGGGAAACAATGGATTGCAGTTGGCTTACAGGTTCAGGGGTTCAGTCCATTATCATCAAGGTGGGAGCATGGCAGCACCTAGGCAGGCATGGTGCAGGAGGAGCTGAGAGTTCTACATCTTCACCTGAAGGCTGTTAGGAGAAGATTGACTTCTAGGCAGCTAGGATTAGTGTCTTAGAGCCCACGCCCACAGTACCACACCTACTCCAAAAAGGTCACCCCTCTAAATTGTGCTACTTCCTGGGCCAAACATATTCAAACCACCACAGTATGTAATGTATATATGTATATACATTATATATATATATATATTTCTTTTGCATTGGAAAATGGAGAAATTTAAAGATGTAATTAACATGTACATAAACATGTGGAGATATCTGGTAAGGCTGTTGGAGCAGCTCATGCAAGAGCCCATGATAGGAGCATGCTGATATATTTAAAAATAAGAAGCTGATAGGGAAAGTGGCAAGATAACTATCATCATGATACGGTCTGAAGGGCCTTATTAGTCATTGATATGTGCTCCAGATGAAATAGATAGTCACTGGATTTTCTTGAGAATTGCACAGACAGGATGCTATTGCCTGGTTATCTCTCCTTGCTCTGTGTGCTTGAGACTATATGGGGGTGGGCAGGAACAAATAAATGGAGTGAGCTGTTATGAAGCTGTTGCAGTGGTCCATGTCAGAAATGATGAAGTACTGGGCCAACGTCATGGTAGAGTTAGTGAAGATGGGCTGGGTCTTGACACATTGTGAAGCAGGGCCAGTAGGTTGGTTTTTAAGAGGAGACTAATGAGATGAGGGCTGGTTTACCATCACTTCTGGTGAATTGGTCATCAGCGAGAAAAACAAAGCAATGGATAAAATAAGGAGAAAACAGAGTTTTTTTCCTGAACAGAATAATTATCAATGCCTGAGGGTAAACAAGAAGATTCAACTGGTGGAAAAAAGTTATGGTTAGGGAAAAGACTAGAAAATTGCTGCATTATTAGATGTCTGAGCAGATGTGTATGAGACATGAATTGATATACAAATGAGGTATCCATTTATATTGATTTATACATTAATTTATCATATATAAAATAGTATATTTATATTTACAGTATATTTATATTTACTGTACCTAAAAATGGGGACACAAAATTTTGCAATTTTTAGATTTCAAAAAATGTTCTATTCAAAGGGATTTATTTAAGTCAGAACTGGTGGTGTATGCCTATGACCTTAGTGCTCTGGAGGCTGAATGAGGAAGATTTTTTAATTCAAGACTTGCCTAACGCCTAGTAGGATTCTGTTTAAAATAGAAAAAAAGCATAGATTCATATACTGCTAAGTCCAGTATTTAAAATTTGACAGTAACTAAAGATGTCTTTTCTAGGTTTTGTTCATTGAAAATAGTTTTTTCTTACAACATATTATGATTATGATTTCCCTTCACCCAACTCCTATGAGATCTTTCCCACTTCCCCTTACATCGGAATATACAATCTTTCTGTCTCTGATTAGAATATAAAGAGATATCTTGATAATAAAATAAGAAAAACAAAATAGACCAATCTGAATAGAAGGACACAAACAGAAGAAAAATTAACTAAAGAAAACATACAAGAAACATGTGGAGAGCCGTGCTGCGAGCAATCGCCATTATAAGATGGCGCTGGCCTCTGCTGTGCCTAACTAGTAAACAAGCCTTGTACTCAGGTGTGAGAGTGAACTCACTCCTAGTCACTGCCCATATCGGGGCATAGTAGTGGGGTGATGGGCGAGCAACAAATCAGGAGCTGACACGCCATATCAGGTGCTGAAACGCCATGGCTGAGGGCTATATAAGTGACTCCATTTTCTGGGGTTGGGGTCTTCCCTCTTGAAGAAGCAATAAAGCTTTTGCTGCAGAAGATTCCGGTTGTCCCGAGTGTGTTCTTGCCAGTGGGGACAAAAGCTCAGGATAAGTGGCGCCAAAGACCCGGGAACTACCATCACACCTGCTCAAGGGAGATTCCCCGTTTGCAGGGTGGAACCAGAACTATGAGACACATAAGGCTCTGTAAGGTATGTACAGTTTTGAAATTTCTCTAGGGTTAGACACCCTTTCTATTGTTTGCACAGCGATTGTACTTTCCCTTTCGGTTTCCTTTTGCTTCCACCACTGGAACTGCTGACTGGTTTTCGGTCATGGTCAGGCCTCTACAGCAACCAGTATTATGTCAGGCCTGGACAGCGACCAGTCTCAGTCGTAATAAGGCCTGGACAGCGACCAGTTTCAGTCACGGTCAGGCCTGGACAGCTGCAGTAGGGGAATCTCCCACTCTGTAGTAGTGGCATTATGGTAGGTCTTGAAGCAGTGTGGCCTGAAAATCGCCACAAGACTATAGAGGGATTTTTCAGGGAGATAGACCATGTGGCACCATGGTATGCTTGCTCAGGGTCGTTAACTGTTGCCTCATGGGACAAACTGAAAGGAGATCTAGTTAGGGAACTGCAGAACGGCAAACTTAAAGCAGGGATCATGCCATTGTAGAAATTTGTGAGATTGTGCTTAACAGACGAAGATTGTCAGCAAATGGTAGAAGTGGGGTAGAAAGTTTTGGACAAAATTCAAGACAGTCTATCAGAGGCAGAGAGGG
This sequence comes from Mus caroli, assembly GCF_978045245.1. NCBI lineage: Eukaryota > Metazoa > Chordata > Mammalia > Rodentia > Muridae > Mus > Mus caroli. The sequence goes on along the minus strand of NW_028227259.1, from coordinate 83,425,147 downwards.
GAGAGAGAGTAAAAGTTGAGAAGAAACAAGGTGCCTCGAAGAATATAGGCCTTTCCACTGGCCTTGAGCCCGAGGAAAAGAGATATAAAGGAAAAAACGCCTTGGGAGAGATTAGAAAAAGGGATGGAAAGGGAGAGAAAAAGAAAGATCAAGCTGGAGAGGCACATAAGGAAAGGAGTCTCTACCTGCCATTAGATGAGTTCAAGGCACTAGCTGTCAGTAGCTCAGAATCGGAAAAACAAAATTGTTCCTCAAAAATGAGAGATTCGCAAAGATCAACTACATACCTTGAATGATTTCCAAAAATTGCTAGGAGATATTAATTGGCTAAGACTATTTTTGAAAATTCCATCAGCAGAATTAAAACCCTTATTTGACATATTATAGGGAGATACCCATATCTCCTCCCACAGAGCACTTACCCCAGCTGCATGTCAAGCTTTACAAACGATAGAAAAGGCCTTACAAGATGCTCAATTACAACACATTGACGAGTCAAAGTCATTTGAATTGTGCATATTAAAAACTGCACAGTTACCAACAGCAGTCTTGTGGCAAAATGGAACCTTATTGTGGGTCCACCCTAATGCTTCCCCTGCAAAAATCATTGAGTGGTATCCTAATGCAGTTGCTCAACTTGCACTTAGGGGGATAAAAGCAGCCATTACTCATTTTGGGAAAGAACCTCATATGCTAATTGTGCCTTATACTTCTGCTCAAGTTCAAACCCTGGCAGCAACAACTAATGATTGGGCAGACTTGGTTGCCTCCTATTCAGGACAAATTGATAATCATTATCCAAAACATCCAATTTTACAGTTCGCCTTAAGCCAAGCCATAGTGTTTCCAGTAATAACAGCCAAACACCCACTTCCAGATGGGGTAGTAGTGTATACAGATGGATCCAAATCTGGTATAGGTGCATATGTAGTAAATGGCCAAGTAACATCTAAACAATATAATGAGACATCACCCCAGGTTGTAGAGTGTTTGGTAGTTCTAGAGGTCTTTGAAACTTTTCGGGGACTGCTCAATATTGTATCTGATTCCTTATATGTAGTTAATGCAGTTAATATGCTTGAAGTTGCTGACTTAATTAGACCCTCTAGCAAGCTTGCTCACATTTTTCAGCAAATTCAGTCAGCCCTGTTACATAGAAGACATCTTATGTATATTACTCATGTCAGGGCTCATTCTGGCCTTCCTGGCCCTATGTCTCATGGAAATGACTTGGCAGACAAAGCCACTAGAATCGTGGCTGCTGCTCTGTCCTCACAGGCAGAGGCTGCAAGGGAGTTTCATAAATGCTTCCACATGACGGCTGAAACATTACGCCACCGTTTCACTTTAACCAGGAAGGAAGCTCGTGACATTATCACCCAATGTTAAAACTGTTGTCAATTTCTGCCTACTCCTCATGTAAGGGTAAACCCCTGAGGCATCAGGCCATTACAGGTCTGGCAAATGGATGTCACTCATATTTCCTCCTTCGGAAGAAATCAATATTTACATGTTTCCATTGACACCTGCTCTGGTGTTATGTTTGCTAAACCTTTAACAGGTGAGAAAGCCTCGCATGTTATACAGCACTGTTTAGAAGCATGGAGTGCTTGGGGCAAGCCCACAATTCTTAAAACTGATAATGGGCCAGCATGTACCTCTACTAAATTTCTGCAATTTTGTCATCAAATGGATGTCACTCACTTGACTGGCCTTCCTTATAATCCTCAAGGGCAAGGCATTGTGGAACGTGCCTACCATACACTCAAGTCTTTTTTTATAAAACAAAAGGGGGGAGTTGATGAGACTCTGCCCTCAGTGCCAAGAGTAGCTGTATCTATGGCACTCTTTACACTTAATTTTTTGAACCTTGACGAGCAAGGTCGCTCTGCAGCCGATCGACATAGCTCAGACCCTGATAGACCAAAAGAAATGGTCAAATGGAAGGATGTCTTAACTGGTCTGTGGAAAGGCCCGGATCCTATTTTGATAAGATCTAGGGGAGCTGTTTGTGTTTTTCCACAGAGTGAAGACAACCCATTTTGGCTGCTGGAATGACTCACCCGCAAGATATTCATCAAGGATGGTGCAGAAGATGCCGACCTCCCGAGGACTGCTCCTGATCCTGACAATGCTGAACTTGTCTCAGGTTCCTAGTATGAGGGACAAACAGAGATGGGCCATTCTCTTGACTTTCCCTAAACCAATGCCAGTTCGCCATGATGCTATAGTTTTTCCAAAATTCTTTACTACTAATAAAACATTAGATTTACCATATCTACCCTATGATCCCACCCTAGCACCATTAGGGGAAAATCGCTCTTTATTAGAACAGGGTTCTTTATGCTTTCAAATTAATGGACCAGGAAAATGTATCAACCTCACAGCTCAAGCTTTGGGGATGTTTTATGAGCACCGAGGAGGTTGGGTAAGCACAACCCAAGATACTTCCAACGCAGATATAACCTTTACAAATCGGACCTTCTGGCAGGAGGCAATTGGGGTTAATGGTACATTTCTACCACCTAACTTTTCAGACAAAGAACGTCCCCACCAACCAAAAATAGCCCCTCATTGTAGCTTGGAAGATGAAGGGCTGATCCTGCCTTGGTCTGATTGTCAATCCTCCATCACTCGTTGGGCAGATCAGAGTAAAACCTTTTCCTTTTCTCCCAACATGATAGATGATCCAGAGAAGGAATTTGTTATGAAAAAGGGACTTTTCATACAGGACTTTAGAATGCATCCCTTTCACAAGTGGGTGATTTGTGGAGTCAATGGCAGTTGTACAGAACTCAATCCTTTGATCTTTATCCAGGGATGAGCAGTTGGAAAGGCTTCTTTTACTGGCATCTCAAGATTTGCTCAGTATTGGGGAATACATGCTGCCTCCCAGGACTCTTATGGATATACTAATACCAGTGTAGAGATCACTGGGTTCAATAAAACTTTGGTAAACCAGATTAATTATCCATCTACCCCAGTCTGTGTTTACCCCCCTTTCTTGTTTATTATTTCAAATGATTCATTTGAAGTCTGTTCCAATGATTCTTGTTGGATTTCTCAATGTTGGGATGTAACAAAGAACACCCGTGCCATGGTGGCATGGATCCCATGTTGGATCCCTGTTCCAGTGGAAAACACCCTCCACCTTATCTCTGTTTCGACAAAAAAGAGATTTTGGCATTACTGCTGCCATGATCATAGCAATTTCAGCCAGTGCAGCTGCTGCTACAGCTGCAGGGTACACTATGGCTAGTACGGTTCAATCAGGCACAAAATTAAATCAGCTTTCAGCAGATCTGGCTGATGCCATCACTGTCCAAACTTCTGCTAGTACCAAGTTAAAGGGAGGGCTGATGATTTTGAATCAGCGCCTTGACCTGGCGGAGGAACAGATAGGCGTTCTATACCAGATGGCCCAGTTTGGTTGTGAAAGAAAACTGGAAGCTCTGTGTATTACCAGTGTCCAATATGAAAATTTTACTTATGCAGTGTGATGGTTTGTATATCCTTGGACCAGGTTGTGGCACCATCTGAAGGTGTGGCCTTGTTGGAATAGGTGTGACCTGGTTGGAATGGGTGTGTCACTGTGGGTGTGGGTATAAGATCCTCACCCTAGTTGCCTGGAAGTCAGTCTTCCACTAGCAGCCTTTGAATGAAGACATAGAACTCTCAGCTCCTCCTGCACCATGCCTGCCTGGATACTGCCATGCTCCCACCTTAATGATAATGGACTGAACCTCTGAACCTGTAAGCCAGCCCCAAGTAAATGTTGTTTTTTTTATAAGACTTGCCTTGGTCATGGTGTCTGTTCACAGCAGTAAAACCCAAACTAAGACATGCAGTTAATCTGTCTAGACAGCTTTCCTTGTATCTTGCAGGAAATTGGTCCGAGGGATTCGATGAGACTCTTGAGGCCCTGAGGGTGGACCTGTCATTGACAGAGGGCCTCTCCTCCTGGATTTCATCTGCATTTTCTTATTTTAAGGAATGGGTGGGGGTAGGTTTATTTGGTGTTGCCACCTGCTGTGGACTTGTGTTCATGCTCTGGTTGGTTTGCAAGCTCAGAACCCAACAAACATGTGACAAGGTTGTGATAGCTCAAGCACTTGCTGCCATTGAGCAAGGGGCCTCCCCCAAAATCTGGCTATCTATGCTCAAAAATTAGTTGACATTGGTGGCTGGCCTCTTTTGTAGAGTTCGCCTTAGGTCATTTAGTAGTTACTGTCACATAACACTGTGGTATCCAGGGACAGGCAACTTTCCTCATGCACAGATCAACTTAAGACATGGGGCCAGGTGGTGACAGGGTTACCCTATGACAGGAAAGGCTGTGACATTGGAGGAACGACCTAAGACAGGAGCCACAGTGGATGGACATGATTACACAGACCTAGTCCAGCCTCATTTTAATAAAATAAAAAGGGGGAGATGTGGAGAGCCGTGCCGTGACCAATCACCATTATAGGATGGTGCTGGCCTCTGCTGTGCCTAACTAGTAAACAAGCCTTGTATGCAGGTGCGAGAGTGAACTCACTCCTAGTCACTGCACTGCCTATCTCGGGGCATAGTAGTGGGGTGATGGGCGAGCAACAAATCAGGAGCTGACACACCATATCAGGTGCTGAAACTCCATGGCTGAGGGCTATATAAGCGACTCCATTTTCTGGGGTCGGGGTCTTCCCTCTTGAAGAAACAATAAAGCTTTTGCTGCAGAAGATTCCGGTTGTCCCCAGTGTGTTCTTGCGGGGGGGGGGGGGCAAAACCTCGGGATAGAAACGCACATCGATTCAGAGATAGACACTAGAAGGGACAATGCATGCTACCAAAAAGAAAGTTAAATACCAACCTAGCTACAGAATCTTTGATCCATATTGATGACTTTCCTAGAAGTAGCATTCGTGAAATAGTGACTTAAAGATTGCCAAGTAATCAACCAATATCTGATGGGATTTAGGACCCACTCCATGACATGCCTGACACTTCACAGGTAGAATATATATGTATATATATATTCTATAATATATATACTATAATATATTATATGTATATATTATATATATATATTATATGTATATATGTATATATATATATATATATATATATATATCTTTATTATGTAACTGTCAGTTAGCATAGCCACATAATCTGTCTTCTCTCTGGTGATTGACACAGCTCTAGATCCTTAAAATACATAACAGAATTTGGAAATTGATGTTGCTAGACCTGTTGGTAGAGAAGGATTTGAGAATTTTCCCCGGAGAACTCTGACTAGAAAACAATACACATAATTTTCACTGATGTTTTACTTAAGACTCTATCAGCAGGCAAAACCTGACTCTGGTAGTTTAAGGGTATTGCTCATGTGCTGGAAGAATTAAAGAGAGGGTCAGGTTCATTTGGAGGCAATTTTACCTCTTGGCCTAGGAAGGATTAGAGGGGAGGATTTGCTTTTCTGGCTGTAGGTTTGAAAAGACCCTAGGACTAGCAGATAAAGTTATGTTAGGATCTAGGAGGATCTGTTGTGACCTCTTTTTTTGTCCGTTGATATGTTGGCAAAGACTTCCATTAGGAAAAGTCTGATTGATTAGGCATCTTAGATGATTTACTTAGAGTGATGGATTCTGGGAAAGCAAAGGAGCAGATGTTTAAACTCAGATGTTTAAAACATGGGTCAAATAGGGACAGTGTCACTTTTGTAGAATAGTAAGTCTGAAAAGAAAGTGTGGGTGAATATTATCTAGGCAAAAGGAGATTGAAGGAGCTAGGGGAATGTAAGAAGTTCTCATAGTAACAGATTTTGCTCTCTCCCAATCTACAAGTATGCATTAAGTACCTGTTGCGTGCATCATGTAGCTTGTCTTGTCTCTGTCTCTTTCATCTGCACTTGGGGCCAATTTCTCCCTAATGGGTTCCTTGTCTAGACTTGGTATGAGGCTATGTACCTGGTCTTATTGTTGTTTGTTATGCTGTTTTTGGTTAATATTCTTGGGAGACCTTCTGTTTTCTGAGGGGAAACCGAGAAAGAGTGGTACTGAGGAGGGAAAAAAAGCAGAGAAAGGGGTGAGAGGAGTGGAGGGAGTGGCAACTGTAGTCATGATGTAATATATGATTGCAAAAGAAAACCAATAACCCAAAACCAAAGTCTTGGTTTGAAACAGGAAAAGGACAAAATTCCTCATGCTACAAGTGGGGTATACAGGCATTGAACAAATAAACAACTGAAAGACAACCTTAGAGAGTAATAATAATAAGTTCCAGGTAGATGATCATATATCTGGAATAAATTGAAATACATAAACCAGGAAAATAAGGAAATATGTCTTTTCTGAAATTGTACTTGAGTTTGTCCCCGAAGGATATGAAAAAAGTAGCCATGAGACACTTTGGCAAAGGCTTTTCCTGCAATATTTAGTACAAAATCCCTGGTGGAGGAACTTTTGATGTCAGTGGGAAATGTGTATGAATAGTGTGGCTGCATTGTATTGAGTTAGGAGAAATACTTTGAATAGTAAGATTGGTGTAGTAGGCTAGCATAGAAAAGAGAAATACAGTGTGTTGTGCGCACACACACACACACATACCATCCCCCACAACACACACACACACACACACACACCACTCACACACCATACACACACACACACACACACACACACACAGCACACACCCACAGCCCACACATACACACACCACAAAGCACACACCCACAGCCCACACATACACATACCACTGCACATACCACACACACACACACACACACACACACACCACTCACACACCATACACACACACACACACACACACACACCACAAAGCACACACCCACAGCCCACACATACACACACCACTGCACATACCACACACACACACACACACACACACCACTCACACACCATACACACACACACACACACACACCACTCACACACCATACACACACATACACACACACACACCACAAAGCACACACCCACAGCCCACACATACACACACCACTGCACATACCACACACACACACACACACACACCACTCACACACCATACAAACACACACACACACACACACACACACACACACACACACACACCACAAAGCACACACCCACATATGTATGGGCACACATACACATACCACTGCACATACCACACACACACACACACACCACTTACACACCATACACACACACACACACACACACACACCACAAAGCACACACCCACAGCCCACACATACACACAGCACAAAGCACACACCCACAGCCCACACATACACACACCACTGCACATACCACACACACACACACACACACACACACACACACCACAAAGCACACCATACACACACACACACACACACACCACAAAGCACACACCCACAGCCCACACATACACACACCACAAAGCACACACCCACAGCCCACACATACACACACCACTGCACATACCACACACACACACACACACACACACACACACACCACTCACACACCATACACACACACACACACACACCACAAAGCACACACCCACAGCCCACACATACACACACCACAAAGCACACACCCACAGCCCACACATATACACACCACTGCACATACCACACACACACACACACACCACTCACACACCATACAAACACACACACACACACACCACAAAGCACATACCCACAGCCCACACATACACACACCACAAAGCACACACCCACAGCCCACACATACACACACCACTGCACATACCACACACACACACACACACACATACACACACCACTCACACACCATACACACACACACACACCACAAAGCACACACCCACAGCCCACACATACACACACCACAAAGCACACACCCACAGCCCACACATACACACACCACTGCACATACCACACACACACACACACCACTCACACACCATACACACACACACACACACACACCACAAAGCACACACCCACAGCCCACACATACACACACCACTGCACATACCACACACACACACACACACACACACCACATACCACACATGACTAAGTAAGGAGATAAGACAGACTTTTGCAGGACTGTAGATGAGGAGATTAGGGCATCTTGGATGAAAGTCATGGCAGCTCTGGTGCCTAGACACTGAACTATGACTAAAGTTTTAGTAGCACTGGGACTTTCTACATTTGCTCCCATCTTCTGTTCCTGTCTATATTTTTCATCTTCCCACAAACACTAAATGAGAGAGCATTAGTACTGGGGATTGTCAGATAATTTTGTTTTATTTCCTGTCCATTGCAAAAGTGGGATTTTTCTAGCAGTGAATATGCATACACTATAGGATACAAGCATGAGAACGTGTGCCTTATGCTAAGTGTACTATTGTCTGACCACCTTGAGAAGTTGAGTATGGATTCCATTGCATCACTCCCCAGGAAGAGGGATTTGAGAGCACTGCCTAGGAATTGGAATACTTGCTTCCAATTCTGTAAGCTAAGTAGGTGTTTGCTAGGCATACTGAGATGCAAAGAGCTGTATGTCCTGGCACAAGTGATTCATGCAAAGACAAGGTGGCACGAAGTGTCCTGGCATTTCAGAGCAGCTGCCAATCATTCAGTCATGTGTGGTTTGAGGTTGGGAGTGGTTGCTGAGTGGGAAGAAGAAAGTGGGATGAAAAGCCAAATGAAAAGTGAAGTTGCAGAGGTAGGCAAGGACTGGGACGCAGTGTTCTAGTCTCTGATAAGCAGTTTGTGTTCATTGCAGATGAATGAGATCCTATAAAGGGCTGTATCCATAATGTAGTTCATGTCACAATATAGTTGCTTAGGAAGCAGATTAGGAAGGAGTCAAGACTAGGAATTGCTGGAGAAATCTCTTTAAATTATTAATTTCATTAGTTTCAAGAGCAATTATCATTAAAATAGCTAATTATTCATTACAACTTACCAGAAAACTTAATTTATTATTGTTTCCTTTATTATATATTTATGCTTTTCCAATTAAAATCAAATAAACTTATGTTGTTCCCATGTATGATATTACTGTGTTAAAAATATTTAGTTTCTACAAATATTTTTTGAAGGTGCTAAGGTTTTCTACATACTAAAAAGGATGGCTAGGGAGTTCTTTTAGTATTGCTTGACCCAGTTGGCAATAACATATAGATCTTTATTCTTTTCAGTGTTGTTGAATGCGGTTTAGGTAAGATAACACCCACATTCTTATCAACTGCAAGCTTTGTAAGTTAACTGAGTCTAGTGTATTTGGAAATTGCAACAAGTGAATACTACTGGAAGAGTTTAGCCATGAATGATGTGAAGAACATGTGGAGATATGAGTATTGTCTAATAGTCCCATCATTAAGAGAGAAAGAGAACAGTGCCTGAAAGTAGTCACAGTGACTACTGTAAAGACAGTTGAATTTTCTAGTTTGTAGTTTTTATGAATGCTCAGTGTATCTCATATTAAGTAAAACATGCCAAAGCAGTTATGTTCCCCCAGATTCTGTTTCTACATTCACTGGAGACTATCACAAGACAGGACAATATCAGTACTTAATTCTAGAGAACAACTAGTATTTGACCTTTGGAAAACTACAACTGTTTTAGTCTTTATGCATATACAATGAATACAGTAGGAGTTTTAGCACCTAATTTAACCTGAGATCACTTGGGAGAATTTCAGGAAGAGTTGTGGGGAATACTGACAGGCTTCAGAGTGGTGTAATCCAGGCCACGTGTGTTTGGTCTAAACAGCTCAAGCAACTGCAACTTGGCAATGCATTGTCAGAATCGGACCAGTGCTGCTCACAGAGTAATTGATTCTAGAAAGCAGCTCTCAGGTACAGTCAAGAGGATCACCAAAACAGACTGCATTTGACTTGACCACAGTATGGAAAGGCCATTTTGCAGAATACATTATCTTCCATTTATCTCTTATACAAATACTTTGGTATTTAGATCCAGGATGAATGCTACCACTTTCCATAAAATCCATCCTGATCCTACAAGAAGGTAAAATGTCTTCTTTTCTTATAGGCACTAAATATTAAATCAGTGAAACAGTATCATATCTAAAAGATGGGCAACATACTTATATCCTTTACAGTGATGCAGTGAGTATTGTCTAAGCAAGCCTGGCTGCATATTCCTGTAATCTCAGCATTTGGGTGACGGAGACAAGAAGGTCTCTGTGAGTTCAAGGCCAGCCTAGTGTATATAGTGAGTTTCAGCCCAACTAGTGTACATTGCCTCAAAAAGTAAAATAAAATAAAATAAAAATTTAAAAAGCAGCAATATATAAATATGATAAGGTCTAATTTGTAATGTGATATTAATTTTTTGGTTTCTATTTCTATTTAGTTTTAAAACCCTTCCATTTTCCCTCATCACCATCACCAGATAGTTATCATATTCAGAGGCTCAAGGGAAGAATCTTATTTCCATTTGCATTCCCTGGTCAAATCTGCAGTGGGTGTCTGCTTGCTGTGATTAGTATGGGAAGGAAGCAGCTGCACAGAGGGAAGTGCTGGCAATGAAGATTTTGATTTTTTACTTTTTTTTTCCTGTTGAGAGAAATTGCCCAAATAACAGGTGTCTATCATCCTAAGTGTGGGAACATGCTATTTTTATCATGATGAGGGCCAGATCTGGCCTCTAGGTACTCATCTGAACTCACAGAGAAGTCAGCTGTCCTCAGAATCCCAGGGAGGCAATGTCTTTTCTAAGAGTCTACATTTTTTCCCCTTTAATTGCTCTCATATGTAAAAATCCAACACTTCAAACACTTTTACCAGTCTTTGCCACAGATCTTGCCAACATAAACATAATGCTTCGTTTGACACAATGTAAAATTTCCATTCAGAATTAAAACAGTTGATGGTTGTTTAATGTCTCTAATCAAAAGTAATAGAGGAAGTGCTTTTAGCCACCAAATAACACAACCATGTCTGTATTCTCGCATTCAACCCTAAAAACATCCCATGGTGCTTGAAACACCCTCACAGTTTAAATTCATTCAGAGTGCTCTTGTGCTGATGGAAGCAAACATCAGCAGCATGTAGAATACTAAAAGCGTTTCTTCTGGTTTTTGTTTGTTTGGGGTGGGATCTCATGATGCAGCCCTGGGTGTCCTGGAATTCACTGTGACTAGGGTGATTCAGGACACATAGAGATCTGTCTGCCTCTGCCTTCCAGGTGCTAAAATCCAAAGTATGTGTCACCACATCCAACTATGTCTTATGTTTAAATTATGCTATTTTTATTTGTGTGTGCGTGTTCATGTGCACATGTGTGTAAATGAGTCGGTGCATGCCTGCTGTAGCATTCATGTGAATGTCAAAGGACAACATGAGGGGATCAGTTTCCTTTTCTATCATGTGCGTTCCAGGTATCAAAATCAGGACATTTTTAGGCTTGGGAACAAATGCCATTATTTACTGGGCCATCTCACCTCTCTTTATAATTTTAATAAAGGTGACTAGTTGTGTGGAATAAGAAAAACTCTTCAACACAAACATTCAAAGAAAGGCATGGAACTGTCTCCTGTACAACGATACAGCTTTGTGCACTTAGAGTTAAGATGGCATAGCAAATGACTCCCCTTCCAACCATTTAGGTCATGAGAACCCACTTGCTGCGAGTTCATAGCCTTTTAATTTAGCAGTGCAGCTCCTCTCCCTAAAACAGCATGAGCCAGGCAAAGTATGACTATAAGAAAAATACAATGTGCTGACTGCTGTAGTTCCCTCTGTGTGGTGGTTTGCTGCACTGGAATGTGAAAGAGGAAGAGAATGAGACCACCAGATGCCAGTGGGCAAGCAGAGGGACAGGTTTCAAATGCAATGCAAGGAGATTCCCAAGTTCCTGAGGGTAGAATAGGCAAGTGCACACATTACAATTTCTGCTCGGTAATTCAGCATAAACTTTGTTTTCCTTTTGCTTTTAAATTATTTGCTGCCAATAGCATATTCTTGTTCATCTTTATGTAACAACCTTTATTCTTAGCTGTGCTCTGCTCTGCTCATGGTGGGTATTCAATAAATGCTTTATTTCACTTGAGAGCATTATCTAGAGATTAATTCTCTGGTTAATTATATGTCTTCTATTTTTAGTAGTTACTGAGAACAAGAGCAGCATCTTTGTAACATCTGGGAATGTTACAGAGAGATCATTTTACACACTAAATCAATCTCTTTGAGTTTGGTTTTATTATATTAAAAATCAAAGGAAGTGTTTATTTTTAGTGGGATTAATTTAATAATTGAAGTCAGTATACATTTATTCATTATTTACTATTTAAAAATTTCACTTTTTTCACAAATGTATCTTTTGCTGCTTAGATGGATCATAGAATTGAGCTTAAATCTTCTCTCACCCTTTGAGGTTTGTACATTTTCTATGAAAATTAACCAAATGTCTATCTAATTTTTCTTTTTCTATTTTTTCTGTATGTTCCAACATCTTTCCTGAACTCTCTGCTACTGTTCTGCTTTTCCTCAAATGCCTTGCTTTGTTCTGTGTATTTCTGATAAATTCTGCTATAGTTTGATGCCTCACATATCAGTAAGCCAGGCTGTTCTGAATCCATGATATTCACAAAAAGTATGGACCAGGAAATCTACATTCCATGCAGCGGCAACAATCATCTTTCAAAGCAAAATAGGCAATTTCAATGTTGTGCTTAGCATCTTTCAGTAGCTTCTGCTTGAAGTCAGAATCAGATCTGAGTTTCTCACCAGGATGTGAAAGCATTCATCATTCATTCACTCTTCCTTGTTCCTCCCTCTTTACCCTTCTTCTGACTTCCTAGGGCATCACATGGAAATATCAATAGCCTTTTCTATTCCCCAAATCCTCTGACCTTGTTGTGTACTCCAAACCTTTGAAATATTTGTTCCTTATGGCTAAAGTCCTCCTCCTTTGAATCTTGGTGTGGATAGAACCCCAGGAAAATGTTCAGGTCTTGGCTGCCAGTTCATCTTTGGAAGGAGCCCTTACTGGCTACCTGTTTGTAGGTTATCACAGTATGAAACTCTTCTGATCTGGTGTTGGTCTTGCCCTTTTGTTGTCTTGCCCCACCAGGTGGAGTTTAAATTCTATGGACACATTTGCTAGTTTTATTTGCACAACACATTTAAAATATGAACAGTGAAGTAATTGAAGGCATGACTTCAATGATTGGGCAGGCTTTGACACCTGAAAAACAAGAAAATGCATTAAAAAAAAATCCCACCATTCATGGTGATATGCTCTGAATATCGTCTCCTGTCAGGCTAAAAGAACCCAGACCTTACTTTCAAAAGGAATGAAACATTTTACTGATTATCTTTTCAGAAGTGGTTCTGAGGGTGTTTCTGTTTTCTGAGATATGCATGGAACAGTTGAGAGGCTTGGCTCTGAGTGTCAATATACACAACCTTGTCTGCCAGTCTCATAAAATGACAGGAGATGTACTAATCTCTAATCTGGTGCAGGATTTTCAAATATGTTAGCACATGAAAACAGAATAAGAATTTGAAGGAGACTGGGGAGAGACTTACGGAGGGTTTGGAAGGGGGAAATGCAAGGGAGAAAAGCTCTAATTATATTATAATTTCAAAAATAAAAGAAAGTAAAATAATTTAGTGAATGAATGGAGACAGTACAAATATATTTGTAGGATTTTTTTTAGGTCTATTAGGTTAGTATCTACAAGGAAAATCTTAATTTAAATTATTAACTCTGAAAACTGGCAAGAAACATGTTGAAATTCAACAGGAAAAGGGCAGAGCTATTGCTTTGGGAGGAATTGAATTGCGTAATTTTGTACATATTAACTTTCCAAGGTTATTCTAATATACTTTATGCCTGATTTATGTATTATGGTAGGCAGTCACATGCATAATGTGATTTCAATTTAAACATTCCTTGTAGAATGAGAAAATAAAAAGCTTCCTGACTACACATCCTCATCCCACTATATCTTCAGAAGGCAGGCCATGCACTCTGAAATTGCATTATTGTGGACTATATTTCCTTGAATTTGTGTTTTCTCATTCTGGGAACTTTTAAACTAGTTTCTTAGCTCTGGGATCCAGACATTTGTTCTGAGTGTAGACAGAGAGAACAGGGTGGTAGAACCTTGAAAGATTTTGGGTAGAGGTTTCGTAGGGCTGGCCAGAGTGCTCACTCCCTGGATACGACGATAGTGGGGATAGAAAAGGTTGCTCTGCAGCCACTAAAGCCTAATTTACTTACTTTGCAATTAGGCCTTAGGCAGACCCTGTCATCACACTGCTATTGGTATGGAGCCCAGATCTGTAGGGACTGATTAATGCTGAGTGCCTTATGGTTCTTACGTTTGATGATCCTACTCATGTGTCCCAGTATCATGTTCTTTCTCTTCACTGCCATCCCACACTGGTGAGTCATTGTCACCTTATCTACTCTGATTCCCAATCCTTTGCCTCCACACTGATACATCTGGTCCTCTCCCACCTTGTAATTGGGCAGGCCCTTTATCCGAGCCACCAGTTTCTACTCTTTCCTATATTTTTAAAATGAAAAGACCTGAATATATGATCCTGTCAGAATAAGCTGTGCTCATAATAAATTGAACTGCCATCCCGAATGAAACACACATCCATATAAAAATTGAAAGATCAGAGTCTGAAAGTGGGCAGTGATATATTCAGCCAGCCTTTGAATGCTTGGGACAGGCATCAGGGACAAAGAGGGTTACAGAGAAAACAATAGATGTAAGAATAAATGTCCAGGGAAGTTGAGACCCAGCTTTTAAGATGTATGATAAGAGCAACGCGAGCAGGTGGCAGGTGAAGAAAAGGCAGGGGATCCTCTGCTTGTCTTCTTCTAACTCTCATTAAAATAAAAGATTAAAGGCAGAGAGATTTAAAAATGACTTAAAAAGAAGAGTGAAATTGAGATGCGAAAGTAAACTCCTCATTGGCCTCATTGCCTCCCCCTTCTTCCAACTCCACATCCTTCACTTTTATTTCTGACAAATCAGTTTCCAGGGTTGATACTAGATGTTGAATTTCATAATGCAAAAATTCCTTAATATTCTTGATAGTATGGACAATTAGTCATGTCTACACTGTAGAATAAACATGCTGACACTTTCCTGTCTCTCAGTCTCTGCCAATTCAGTTCTCCCTTTCTCTTTAAATGTCTTCCCCCAGTCATTATCTACAGATCCTTTAAGTGCACCAACATTTTTAGGGTCACATCAGTTGGTTTTTCATGATTCCATCAAAGTGAATATGTGTCATCTTGTTTCACATCACCATGAAAAATATTCTTACCCCCACCTTCTATATTAGCTAACACCTTTCTTTATTGTGTGAAATCTCTTTCCACTAAAGGGACTAAGCTTGTGACAGCCACACTCAGCTGGCTCTTTATATCGAATACAGTTATTTGCACATAGAGACATGTTTCCTTTCTTAAAACACAAGCTGATGAGCCACGTGTGTAACAGGAAAACAAATTTTGTTTCAGTGAGTTACTGTATACTGAACCCTATGAATTTTTTTAAAAGAAAAGATGTATTTGTGTATCATCTAGGAATTTATGCTTCTAGAGAGATAAGTAGATTTCTGAGAATTGTGTTGTTTGTACAGAATCAGGAATTTTAGATTGTCATAGCTCCCAAAATAGAAGACCATGTGATTCATTTCTTGGCTGTTTGTCTACCAAGTATAAAACAGCCTTTCTATTAATGATAAGACAACATAAACCTATCATTCATGACTGAGACTCAGAGTGGCCTAAAATCAGCCTCTGGGGATATATAGCATTTTTTAACTAAAAATTTATATATATATATATATATATATATATATATATATATGCACACACACACACACACACACACACCCCTTCGTTTCATTCAACAGAGTAGTTGTTACCATTTTCATTCTTTCATCCACTATATGTCACCTTGGTGGACAGAGAGATGGGAGAAAAAGGGAAGACAGAAATCCACAATGTCAGTAAAACCGGATGATAAATTTGTTCTGTATGAGACAGTGCTCTGGGACTGTCTCTGGGAAAATACCAGTTATTTATGTAATAATAGTTTAAAAAAAAATCTCTTAACAAAATGCCTTGGTGCTTAAATTAGAAACTTAAACACACACACACACACACACACACACACACACATACACAAATTCTACTAGAACACAATGTATTGGGTTTGAAAGTTAATAAGATAAAAAGTATTTGTAAAAGAAATAAATATCTCCACAAAGAGGAGAAAAACAAAAATTGCAGATTAAATCAGGGATGCAAGTATATTTACTGCTTACATCCTCCTGTTGTACAGTTGTATTTTATGTTTGGATGCCAATCTTCCTTCACTAGAAAGAATACATTTTCCCTGAAAAATATAATGGTGGGAGACACCTTTGTGGTCCTCAGAAGAGGAAAATTGACCAGGACTTTAATGTCTTATTAATTTAAGTGAAAATATTTTGAAAGGTTGTTTTTTGTTTTTGTTTTTGTTTTGTTTTTGCATCCAACTATTCCTTCAAAGCTTGTTGAATAATAATCATTGTGTTATTTCTATTTTTAAATTTTTTTTTTTTTTTTTTTTTTTGGTTTTTCGAGACAGGGTTTCTCTGTGTAGCCCTGGCTGTCCTGGCACTCACTTTGTAGACCAGGCTGGCCTCGAACTCAGAAATCCGCCTGCCTCTGCCTCCCTAGTGCTGGGATTAAAGGCGTGCGCCACCACGCCCAGCTTATTTTTTTTTTTTTTAGATTTATTTATTATTATATCTAAGTACACTGTAGCTGTCTTCAGATGCACCAGAAGAGGGCGTCAGATCTCATTACAGGTGGTTGTGAGCCACCATGTGGTTGCTGGGATTTGAACTCATGACCTTCGGAAGAGCAGCGGGTGCTCTTAGCCACTGAGCCATCTCTCCAGCCCTTAAATTTTTGCATAAAGAGTTTTGTTATATGAATTTATTCTGAATCTATTGCTGAACTTTTCTGGACATGTATGGTTTGTATGGGAGTTTTCAAACATTTGCTGATCCAACACGGGATATTTAGATAATATATGACTAATCATAAAATGTGAGTGAGTGTGTGTGTGTGTGTGTGCATTCACACACACACACACATGTGGGGACATGTGTTATAGAACATATTTGGATGTCAAAGGTTAACATGCAGGAGTCAGTTATTTCCTTCCATCATAAGGATTCTGGGGATTGGGTTGAAGTCTTCAAGCTTGGCAGCAATCACCTTTATCCCCAAAGTCAATTTGCTGACTCTAGACAGTAAATCAGTCATGATTAGGTATGTTGTTTCCTCACATTTAGGAATTAGTAGACTTTTCAAATTTATATATCTAGATTCCCTTCTGAAATCATAAAGGAATATGCTCATCCTGTTGGTAAGAAATTTAGAGCCACAGAATGCTCGACTGCTATTTCTCACTTCCCACCTCATTTCATTCTCTTAGAAAGGTCTTTTTCAACAGTTTGGCAACAGTCAAATGATGTACTCCAAGTCACAAAGATTAGATGCCGGTCTACTGGCCCTGAGTAAGGCTCATGAAAACGACATTGTTTTGCTTCCTGGTTTATAAAGTAGTTATATTACATTCTCCGGTAGAAGACCCTAAATATGAAACATCTCTCCAGTTGAATCTCAGGTTTTCAAACTTTGCCAGTAAAATCTTAAGCTCTTTCCCTTCTGTTGCCAATATTTGTTTTCTTGGCAGGAGCTCTGTTTTCATCAAAAAATCTCGGGAATCTGATTCAATTTGAACTATGTAAAATATTATCAAAGTTGCACACTTTCAGTTTGCTAGACCCAAAACAAAGGCTCACGTCAGTTCAGAGTGAGTCAGGCAAAGAGAGCAAATGCCGAGAGAGCTCACCCTAAGGCATTCCACAAGCCTTTAATGAAGGGGAAACTCACTTTAGAGCCACAGTGGTTCACTACTGATCATGATATTCAGAAGACTAAAACAGACCAATCATTGCCAAGGGCTATTTCAAATGTTAGAAAACTGCCAGGTCTTCCTCAGGCTAAATATGCTCAGTAGCAGGGATGCAACGGTATTGTGAGCCAGTGACTATCTGGTTTGTAACCAGTTCTACCATGATGAAACACTATATTCTCCAGTTATGTGATTAGAGTGGTGGGTTTTCTGGATGTCTGCTATGACTAGTCTTGATTAGTGACTCAAGAGCCTTGTGATGGAGCAGTTTTTCATATTTTACTTGGGTTGATAGGAATTCTGGGAGGCTTTTCTCCAATTGAGAGGCAATGTAATCCACATCTTTTATGAAGTTAAGAAAAGCCAGAAATATGTCACCAGTAGATATCACAGAAGTGTGATCCTGCTTGGGTAGAACTAAATGTCTAGAAATAGAAAGGTAGGTCTAATGATTACATCCTTTTGTCTCAAGACTTAGAAGAGAGACAAAAGCAACTGGTAAAGAACAAATGTCTCATTTATAAATCAGATTACATCACATCTAAAGTTCATTCAAATATCTTAGAGTAGCGAGTATTTTTGAGATGTTTAAAACAACTGCTCCATCCAAAGTACACCATTTTGCTTCGAGCTACAGTATAGTAAATTTCATCGTATGCAAGGCTGAAAACACACATGCTTAGATTTTTTGCTCTCCCTATTCAGCCACGTTTTCCAGTAGCTGATCATGATGACACTGAGCCCTGGTAAAACTGTCCACTTTGGTCATTTTCTTGATTGATGTAAGTTACATCAATCTAACAGTGGTTGATATCAGCGGTTATGCTGGCTGGAAATAATGGATGGACTGTGTCACAATTCATGTATCTCATAGTGAGCATAAGAATTTAAAATACAGGTTAAGAAAAATAGCTAAAATTCCTCTTTAAGTAAGGTAAAATTAAAGCATTAAGGATGAAAAGCATTAAATCACAAATTAAAAATTTGTCACAAATTGGTTGATTTAAGTAATCATCTTCTCTGAATTTTTGGCATTTTCAGTTAAGAAATATGATAATAATTCTGCTGTCTTTAATTTTGGATAGGATATTTATAATTAACATGTTATGAAAGTGAATTTTGGAGTTTTGGGACAAGAAATCATTGTCCTACAATACAGAATATAAAAACTAACCTAAGGCCAATGTCAAGAAGAGTTATAACTAGAAGTTTGTGTTTACATGTTTTTTTTTTTTTTAATTTCCTTTAAGGAGATAGTAAAACTGTTCTTGAACACACACACACACACACACACACACACACGCATGTGCGCACACACACACACTGAGAACAGATAAAATTTTGTTTCAGGGTTTCCAGTTTGATTTATTATGCTCAAATTATTTACTGAATTAAAAATAACACTTAATACTCTAATAGATAGTTTGGTTGATTTATTATTTTAATTAGTTTATATTAAACCATATTTATTGTATGAATATGCTTGTAAAAGTTCATTGAGGTTGTAGTTTTGAACAAAGGAACCATTGTCATGAAATTCTTTCTGCCCTAAAAAAAACTTAAGGTATCTTAGTAATACAAAAATAGGTCTGTGCACAAGTGCAAATGTGCACACACTTACCCAAATTCATATTGCTTTGAGGTAGTATGAAATTCTAATCTTTTACAAATAACTACCTGTTGAGAAAAGTATTAATATGATATCAAATACATGTACATCAGAAATATTATTTATTGATATTAAACACAATTTCTACACACATACTTAGAACTGTTCTTTTTTTCATACAATATATTTTGATTATATGATGTCACCTTCTCCAAATACTCAAAATTATTCCCATCTCCATACCCAGTCAACTACATGTTATTTCTGTCTCTGTCTCACAAAAAAGAAGAACAGAAATGGCTTGTGATGTAAGATCGAGAATTGACAAATGGGACCTCATGAAACTGCAAAGCTTCTGTAAGGCAAAAACCACCTTCAATAAGACAAAAAGGCGACCAACAGATTGGGAAAGGATCTTTACCTATCCTAAATCAGATAGAGGACTAATATCCAATATATAAAAAGAAGTCAAGAAGGTGGACTCCAGAAGCCAGGCGTGGTGGCGCACGCCTTTAATCCCAGCACTCGGGAGGCAGAGGCAGGCGGATTTCTGAGTTCGAGGCCAGCCTGGTCTACAAAGTGAGTTCCAGGACAGCCAGAGGTATACAGAGAAACCCTGTCTCGAAAAACCAAAAAAAAAAAAAAAAAAAAAAAAAAAAAAAGAAGGTGGACTCCAGAAAATCAAATAACCCCATTAAAAAAAGGGGCTCAGAGCTAAACAAAGTATTCTCACCTGAGGAATACCGAATGGCTGAGAAACACCTGAAAAAATGTTCAGCATCCTTAATCATCAGGGAAATGCAAATCAAAATAACCCTGAGATTCCATCTCACACCAGTCAGAATGGTTAAGATAAAAAAAATCAGGTGACAGCAGATGCTGGCGAGGAAATGGAGAAGAAGAGGAATATTCCTCCATTGTTGGTGGGATTGCAAGCTTGTACAACCACTCTGGAAATCAGTCTGGTGGTTTCTCAGAAAATTGTACATGGTACTACCAGAGGATCATGCAATACCTCTCCTGGGCATATATCCAGAAGATGTCCCAATCAGTAAGAAGAACACATGCTCCACTATGTTCATAGCAGCCTTATTTATAATAGCCAGAAGCTGGAAAGAACCCAGATGCCCCTCAACAGAGGAATGGATACAGAAAATGTGGTACATTTACACAATGGAGTACTACTCAGCTATTAAAAAGAATGAATTTATGAAATTCCTAGGCAAATGGTTGGACCTGGAGGGCATTATCCTGAGTGAAGTAACCCAATCACAAAAGAACTCAAATGATATGTACTCACTGATAAGTGGATATTAGCCCAGAAACTTAGAATACCCAAGATATAAGTTATAATTTGCAAAACGCATGAATCTCAAGAAGAATGAAGACCAAAGTGTGGACACTTTGCCCCTTCTTAGAATTGGGAACAAAACACCCATGGAAGGAGTTACAGAGACAAAGTTTGGAGTTGAGACAAAAGGATGGACCATCTAGAGACTGCCATATCCAGGGATCCATCCCATAATCAGCCTCCAAACGCTGACACCATTTCACACACTAGCAAGATTGTGCTGATAGGACCCTGATATAACTGTCTCTAGTGAGACTACACCAGGGCCTAGCAAACACATAAGTGGATGCTCACAGTCAGCTATTGGATGTCTCACAGGGCCCCCAATGGAGGAGCTGGAGAAAATACCCAAGGAGCTAAAGGGATCTGCAACCCTATAGGTGGAACAACATTATGAACTAACCAGTACACCCCCCACCCCCAGAGCTCGTGTCTCTAGCTGCATATGTATCAGAAGATGGCCTAGTTGGCCATCACTGGAAAGAGAGGCCCATTGGACTTGCAAACTTTATATGCCCCAGTACAGAGAAACACCAGGGCCAAAAAGTGGGAGTGGATGGGTAGGGGAGTGGGGGGGGGATGGAATGGGGGCCTTTTGGAATAGCATTGGAAATGTAAATGAGGAAAATACCTAATAAAAAAAGAAAAAAAAAGAAAAAGAAATGTTATTTATTGTTAGAAAAAAAGGAAAACAAACAAAAATTCTAAACAGAAACCTAAAATCAGAACAACCTTAAGAAGAAAATAATAAATCTCCCCCCAAACATAAAAATCTCATCATATTTTAGAGTTTGCTTTGTGTTGGCCAACAACTCTTAGGAATGGAGCCTGCCCTAGAGTGTGGTTGATAGATCCAGTGACCCTCCAGTAGAGTAAATTGATTTTCCCTTCTCTGGCAGATATCACTTGCAAATTCACATCATTAGGAGTCATTTCATTACTATATTTTGTTAATAGAATTTTGTTTGTTGATTTCCCCTATAAATCTATCTAGTTTTGGCGTCTTGACCATGTTAGCAGTGTTGGATATTGGGTGTTATCATATGGAATGGATCCCAAATATAATACAAAAGTTTTCCATCCCCTCCCCCCAAATTGTACTACTTCTGCACAAATATATCTTTCAGGCAGGTCTCTGTTATTGGTTACATTGTCTGTAGCTGGATGATATTGATGATCACATTTCTCTTCTAGTAAAGTGCAAAATATCTTCTAATACCATCAGCCATGGTTAGTAGAGATGAATCATCTAGTCCATCACTGGCTTGGTTACTCCAGGTTTGATGGCATGAGTAAGTGGTGTATTCAGCAATAGAGCCTTGTTA
The DNA here is from genome assembly GCF_978045245.1 of Mus caroli. Taxonomy (NCBI): domain Eukaryota; kingdom Metazoa; phylum Chordata; class Mammalia; order Rodentia; family Muridae; genus Mus; species Mus caroli. Next base: position 83,402,920 of record NW_028227259.1, on the reverse strand, counting down.
TCAGGTGGTGGGAATTAACCAATATCTTTGGCAATAGTCTACAGTATTTAGAAGGTTCCATGGGACTATTTTCCCTAATGACTCAACAAGATGTAATCCATTCCTGGCACTTGAGCTTCAACTTGGTCTAATTGGGGCATCATCTCCATATTGTACATTGACTCTATTTAAATTCCTTTCTTATATGTATATCTTTTGGAAAACTTATATGGATGTACGTGTCAGTGTGGCTTTTCAAAATGCCTTTTTTGTTATTTTTCTATCATACTCCTTCCTTCATCCTTCCCTACACTCCACCTCACCATTTAATTCTATTTTAGTCCCTCCTTTATCTCTTTGTAGCACTCTACTCTATTTCTCCTTCCTTAGAAGTTTCCCTCCTTCCTACTGGTCCCTTACTAGCTACCTACATTCTTTGTTTATTTGTATTAAAATTCATGTGTCAAAATTTAAAATCTATAATGGATATAGAAGAGACGTCATACAATATTTGTCCTTTTGGGTGTAGACTTCATTATGGATGGACAATCATGTCTGTAGTAAGATGCAAAGTTGCTTGGGTATATTCTTAAGACTCATATAGCTGGATCCTGTGGTGGATTGATTCTCTATTTCTTTAGGAAATGACATGCTGATTCATATAGTGGTTGTACCAGTTGGTACTCCCACAAACAGTGAATAAGTGTTCCCCTGCTGCATCCTCAGCAACATGTGTTATGATTTGTCTTATATATCTTGGCCATTCTGACTGGGGCAAGATAAAATCTCAAAGTAGTTTTAACTTTTTTTTCATTTATTAAATTCATTTTTTTCTCATTGCTAAGGGTGCTGGGCATTTTAAAATATATTTTGTAGCATTTCATGGTTCATTTCGGAGAACTTTTCATTTACTTCTATACTCCACTTTTAAATTGTTTTTTTTTTCCCTTGCTGTTCATTTTCAATTGTATGTTCTAGATGAGAATCCTCTATTGAGTATGTCATTGGTAAAGATTTGTTTCTATTGTGTAAGCTGATGCTTTTCTTGAATGATGCTATACTCTGATGTACAGAAGCTTTTTAGTTCAAGAAGTTGCACTTACACTGTTCTTAGAGCCTGTGCTATCAGTATTCTGCTTTAGAAAAATCACTTATGTATCAAAAGATGCCCTAGTAGGCCATCACTGGAAAGAGAGGCCCATTGAACATGCAAACTTTATATGCCCCAGTACAGGGGAATGCCAGGGCCAAAAAGTGGGAATGGGTGGGTAGGGGAGTCGGGGGGGGGGGGAAGGGTATGGGGGACTTTTGGGATAGCATTGGAAATGTAATTGAGGAAAATACGTAATAAAATATATTAAAAAAAGAAAAGGAAAAGTCACTTCTCTCCCAATGACTTCAAGTGTATCTCCTACTTTTTCTTCTTTCATATTCAGGATATCTGCTCCCAAGTTGATGTCCATGATCCATGTGGACTTCGGTTTTATGTAGAGATAGATATGCATCTATTTTCATTCTTCTATTTTCAGCTATGGGATTGGATTTGCACCATTTTTGAAGATTCTGTCTTTTCTCCAGTGTGTACTTTTTAAACATTTTCTTAAAAAATAAAACTTGGGTGTCTGTCCATGTTTTAAACAGGAACCCTCATGTACATAGAGACAGAAAATCATCTTAATATCATTAATGATAAATAGTTTAACAGATTGATATTCTTACAGACATAAATAGATCTGCTGAATTTGAGTGCACCCCTTTAACACATATACTTTTTGGACTTATTACTAATTATACGGCTTTTATAAGGACATCATGTTGATCATTCTACTTTCTGCTGAGAATCTCAACTTGGGCAGACGATTGTGTATTATTTCAGTTCTTTTTTTTATCCAGAGCATATTAATCTACATTGCATGGAATAAAGACTGGTTCATAGGGAATGAATTGAGCAACAATCTGATGGAGCTTACACTGTTTGTTATTTTATCTCTTGTAAAGTATTATGCTAATGTGAACTATAGATTGAAGAGATTCTCTCTGTCTTAATGCATCTCACTTTTCCTCTGCTACTACACAGTACCCCTAGATCCTTGTGTCTTCATCACACATCTTAGTAAATATTCAATAAAGTTAGAAGGTAGGGGAGAGCTGTTGCTTTTCTTACTAGGGAATGTGAGCATTGGCCTTGCCTTTCAATTTGACTGAATCTAGAAACAACTACAAGGCAAACTTGTGAGAATACTTTTGAGGCACAGTTTTGATCAGATAATCTAAAATAAGAAAACTCACTCTAATTGTAAGTGGTGTCTTCACATACCTAGATACAAGGAATATGAAGACAGGTTTGCTTTTGTCTGTTGGCCTGAGTTCACCTACACTTTTGCAATTGCCAGTGCCACTGCATTCATTCGTGAAAATAAGAATCTAGCCTCTTCAGTCTTCCAATATGGACTAAAGTCCAGCTTCTCTCCAGAAACCGTCCAGACCTTCAATATGATACACAGATTCCTAGGCTGAGTGACAACTTAGCTATTGTCTATTTCTCTAAAGACATTCAATGTTAGAGCACCCAGACCATCTTGTATAAGGCAATTTTATTTTATATTCATTCTGTTGGTTCTATCCCTCTAGAAAACCCTAACTAATACAGTTAAAATGGTTCATATTTAATGAAAGCTTGTATCCTATGCCTATACATCATGTTAAATAATATGATTTTTATTTTCTATTGATTTCCTGATACCACATAAAGTCAAGTCATTTAAAATATCAAAAGTTTAAACAATACATTTAGGTACTTAAAATTCAGATTTTACATGTTCTAGAGATGGTGCCACCTGCCAGTTTTCTTTCTTTCCCCCTTACTCCCCCAACAGAGGATACCCCTACCCCATTCCCCTCCATATCCCCTCTCTCACCCAGTTTCCTACCTCCATCCACCTCAGATATCTATTTTATTTCCCCTTCTGAGAAATATTTAGGCATCCTTCCTTGGACCCTACTGGTTATTTGGCTTTTTTCATCAGTAGATTGTAGCATGGTTATCCTGTACTTTATGGCTAATATCCACTTATAAGTAAGTACATGGGTCTGAGTTACCACACTTAGGAGGATAATGTCTAGGTATACCCATATACCTGTGAAACTCATGATGCTCTCGTTTTTAGGAGCTGAGGGGTATTCTCATAAATAAACAACATTTTCTTTATCCATTCTTCTTTTGAGGCACATCTGGGTTGTTTTCAGTTTCTGGCTGCTATGAATAGAATTAATATCGATATGGTCGAGCAAGTGTCTAAAAGTCGTACAGCTGGGTCTTGAGGTAGAACTATTCTCAATTTTCTGAGAAACAGCCAAATTGATTTTCAGGTAGTTGTACAAGTTTGCACTCCCATAAGCAATGGAGGAGGTTTGCCATTTCTGCACATCTTTGCCGGACTGTGCTGTCTCTTGAGCTTTTGATCTTAGCTATTCTGATGGGTATGAAGTGGAATCTCAGAGTCATTTAAATTTTCATTTTCCTGGTTAGATTAAGGACATTGGACATTTCTTTGAGTATTTCTCAACAATAAGATATTCCTCTGTTGATAATTCTCCAGTTCTGTACTCCATTTTAAAAGTTGTGTTATTTGGGTTGATGGTGTCTAACATCTTGAGTTATTTTTATATTTTGGATATTAGCCCTTTGTCAGACATCGAGTGGTCAAAATCTTTTTCCAAGCTCTAGACTGACATTTTGTCCTATTGATGATTTCTTTTGCCGTACAGAAGCTTTTCAGCTTCATAGGGTCATATTTATTAATAGTTGATCTTAGTTCCTTAGCTATGGGTGTTGTGTTCAGGAAGTTGTCTCCTGTACCCATGAGTTTAAGGCTATTGCCCACTTTCTGTTCTGTTCTGTTAGATTTAGTCTATCTGGTTTTGCTTTGAGGTCTTTGCTCCACCTGGACTTGAGTTTTGTGCAGGATGCTAAATATGGATCTACTTGCATTCTTCATGCAGACTTTCAGTTAGACAAGTAGCATTTGTTGAACATGCGCTCCCTTTTCCATTGAATGTTTTTGGCTTTTTTTTTTTCTTTTCAAAAATCAAATGTCCATAGGTATATTTCTGGGTCTCTGATTCAATTCCATTGATCAACCTGTATGTTTCTGTATCAACACCATTGATGTTTTATTACTATTGCTCAGTATAGCTTGCAGTCAGGGATAGTGATACTTCCAAATGTTCTTTTATAGTTTTAGCTATCTCAAGCTTTTTTGCTTTTCCGTATGAAATTGAATTTTTTTCTTTCAAGCTCCATAAAGAATTGTGTTGAAATTTTGATGTGAATTGCATTAAATCTATTGATAGCTTTTGGTAAAATACCCATTTTTACTATGTTAATCTTACTGATTCTTGAGCGTGGGATGTCTTTTCAACATCTGATATCTTCTTCAATTGTTTTGTATTCAGAGACTTGAAGCTTTTGTCATAAAAGTCTTTCGTTTCCTTGATTAGAGTTACAAGATATTATTGTAGAGATGTTTAATCCCAATCTGGGATTTCTGCCCCACCTTTGGCCATTTAGTTCCTGGATTAAAGACACACATAACTTATATTATTTACAATAAGCTGGGAAGATATTTACCCTCTAAACTAATAGAATCTACTTTCCTATTGTTAATCCTGAATTATTACTCGCTATATTTCATCTGGTCTGCTCTTAACTCTAACTGGTCAGCCCTTAAGACCAGGTTTTCTTTATTTACCTATCAAAAATAACTTGCAGGCAAGGTCACACAGTGCCATTTGAGTGTAAGTATGGACTCTCTCATCTCTGGCTCAGCCAGGTCTTGGGGGCCGCACTTATCATTGCAATACACAGCAAAACACCAAACCTTAGGTAGACATTTTATATTATTTGTGGCTATTGTGAAGGGTGTTGTTCCCCTGATTTCTTTCTCAACCCATTTATCTTTTCTATAAAGGAGGGCAACTGATTTGCTGGAGTTAATTGTTTGTCCAGCCATTTTGCTGATGGTGTTCCTCAAGTGTAGACGTTCTCTGGTAGAATTTTTGGGTCACTTATATATACTATCACATCATCTGTGAGTAGTGATACTTTGATATGCCAGAGATGTGGGATGAGGGAGGCCCCAGGAAGTCTATGGCAAGGGGATGTATCTAGTTACAACTCCTAGGGTGAAGGATACGGTGCCTGAAGTGACCACTGCCACTGGATTCCCAGTGGAGGGATGAGGAGAGCAACCCACTGACAAAACTTTGGACTGAAAATGTATGCTTTTTAAAACATGTACAGGAACACAGGAGAGAGGGCTGTCCCTGAACCTGTTACCTGCATGTACATCTTGTACACCTAACTGGTGAAGTGGAAATTTCTGGTTTCTTTGCTAACTCAGTTGTGTCACGTGATGTTTGCTGAGACGCTGTCTTGTGAGAAGATTTATTGCTGAAACAGACATATGAAAGGATCTTTTCCTGAAGCTGTCACTTGAGAGGAATGTTTCTAAAGAATATAAGTAGAGGATGGCCTTGTTGGGCATCAATGGGAGGAAAGGTCCTTGGTCCTGTGAAGGCTCAATGCCCCAGTGTAGGGGAATTTGAGGCCAGGGAGGTGGGTGTGGGTGGGTGGGTGGGAGAATACTCTCACAGAAGCAGGTGGAGGGGGTGTTGAGATAGGGGGTTCCAGGGTGGGAAGTAAACCTTGAAAGGGATAACATTTGAAATGTAATTAAAGAAAATATCCAATTAAAAAATATATATAAATAAAATCCCATCAGCAGTGAGACAACACTCTTGCATTGCTATGCCTTGCAAAGCTTTGCCAGTATTTGCTGACCTATGCTCTTTGTGACTTCATAGAGAGAAACATGCCAAAGAACGTATGGTATTCCAGCTCCTTCTTACTTCAAGAGCATTCTGTATTTCTTGCAATTAAACAAAGCAATTATTATTTAACAGTGTGGATTTAACAGCTCTGGGAAGAAAAGGAGAAATGCTTGGTTTGAACTGATAATGTCAATCTGAATTGTAAATGGAACTCAGATTTTCTGACTTCAAACAAATGTTAAAATAGCACCAGTACTTTTTGGAAACAGTAAGATGCATTCCATTCATATATAAGAATGATTTTGATCTTTGTAAATAAACTGTTGAAAGACGAGATATGAATCCAGATTATATAAGTATGTCTTTTTTTTTTAATTTCATGAACTTTCTTGCTTTTATGTTTTGTCAGAAGTATAATGTGTAACATTGTGGTAGTTTGAATAAAAATGTTCCCATGTTCCCATAGGTCCACAGCAAGTGACATTATTAGGAAGTATGGCCTTGCTCTCGTAGGTTTGGCCTTGTTGGAGGGAGTGTGTCACTGTTTGGTGGACTTTGAGTTTTCCAAAGCCCAAGCCAGGCCTAGTGGTTCGCTGTATCTTCCTGCTGCCTACAGATCAAGGTGGAGAACTCTCAGATACCCTTCCAGAACTATGCTTCCAGAACCTGCATGCTGCCATGCTTTCTGCAATGATGATAACAGACTAGACCTCTGCATTGTAAGTCAGCTATAATTAAATGTTTTCCCCTATAAGAGTTTCTCTGGTCATTGTGTCTCTTCACAGTAATAGAAACCCTAACAAAGAGAAACATGATATGAGGTTAAATAGCATGCATTTGAAAGGAGAATATTTTATAGTTTGCTGTTTATTAAAGTATATAAGATGTGTGTTTGAAAACAAGTTACAGTAAGTCTTATATCCTGAGTCAACTAAAAATGAATTAAATTTGTTTTCCAGAGGCATTGGTATTTATTACCTGATTTATTTTATTGCCTTAATCTTTATTAAAGATTGTGTACATATAAAAGATAAGGCAATAGTAATTTTGAGAGTTGAAAGGCAGGAGAAAAATCAATTTTCAGCCTGCTGAATCTTATCAACCTCAACCACGATTCAAACATTTCAGTTCTTCATAGAGACAATTACAAAATAAAATGATTACAAAGTATATGTCACATGTATTTTACAACCTTTGAATTTTGTCTTCACAAGCCTTTGAATCATTGTTGTGTTCATAATCTGCATCTGTTATAAAAAATCAACTAAAAAGTGATTCAAATATAGTTCTTATGATAAAAATAAAAGCAGAAGCACAAATAAAAAGCAAAGCCAACAATAGGAGAGGTGTTGGGGTGCCTTGAGGAGAATATCTGATTGTTTTCCTGAGAAAAGCTGACTGGGAAAACATTACCTTTAGTTTATAAAGAACCAGGGTGCAAATTCCACTTCCAAGGGGTCTCTGAGCAAGCAGGTGAAACAAGAAATTTATAAAAGACTGGTGTACATAGAATATGTGTGCCAAATTATTGTCAATTGCCTTTTCGCTTCAGCCTAAACAATATTCACCATTGGGGTTTAGGCACATCTGGAAATGTCAGCCAGACAGCCTGAATAGGCAGAGCTTTCAGAGACTTAATCTATACAAGACTCAGAGAAACCTTCTAGGAAGGGGGTGGGGGGAGGGAATCCAGCCTCAGACAGATGGAAGGAGTGGAGCATACTGTGTCAGGTAAGGTAGTATTGCTTCAACGTCCATGCTACTTTCTACAGACTTATGTCTGCATTCCAAATCAAGAGAACTTTGTGCAAATATTTCAAAACTTTTGGATCCATGAGTTGTCTAATCCTCCTCAGAGAATATGGGGTAAAAAAAGGAGGGGGTATTTTCCCTCATATTCTCAAAGTCCATAACAGAGTTTTGGCTTCTCTGGGTTTCTCATGGATAAACAACATTGTCTGGGATGAAAAGTAGTGAACGTTAGAAGGGCCAATTGTCATTGAAGTGAATGGTGTATGCCATATTATTTGTTGGGAGAAGGCATTAGTACTTGGATGAGTTGATAGTTCAAATTCTAGAGTAAGAGGTAGAAGACATCATGGAAGGGTCAGTAAATACCCTGTGGGTTTATTGAGCCATCAGAAGCATCTTTATTGCCTAGAAGAGTCATGATGGTAATATGTATGCATTGTGGCAGCAATGCCTACGTAGTGGTTTATGGCAAGTGGAAGTTGGTAAACTAGTAGAAGATTATCTCTCTGATGTTGGAGGAATTGGCAGTTGTGCTTACTGCTGTGATCTCTCAAAGGCCTTATTGAAGTGATAATGTTCTTGTATTAATCAGGGTTTCTAGAATCACAGAACTTTTGCAATGTCTCTCTATATTGAGGGAATTTACAGTCTGTAGTTTGACTAACCCAACAATGGTGAATAGGGAGTCCAAGACTGAGCAAGTCCAAGTTGCTCAGTCCCATGAGGCTAGTTGTTTCAACTGGTCTCTTATAGAAGTAGGTTTAACAGATGTGCTGGCAAGTAAGTGCAAGTAGGTGAAGAGTGAATCTTCCTTCTTACAATGTCCTTATATATGTCTCCAGCAGAAGGAGTGGCCCAGATTTAAGGTGTGTATCACTATGCCTGAATATGGGACTTGCTTTGTCCCAGACTGATCTTTAACTTAGAGATCTATTAAAAGTGTGTACTACCTCGCTTGGCCCTAAGCTCTTCATGGCCAGTATGCTTCAAGTTTTCCATGCCAAGGTCCAGGTTAGAAACTTGAGTCTTCCAGCCTCAAGATTTGGATCACTGGTGAGCCCTCCAATTCTGGATTGTAGTTCATTCCAGATATAGTTAAGTTGACAACCAAGAATAGCCATTACAGGTCTCATGCAGATATGGAAAGAGTATCTGATTCTCCCACATATGAGCTTCCTCACTTTAACCAAACAATCCTCTTCCTTATCATTATCAGTAGAAAAGCTAGAGCTCCTAATCATGGTTAAATATTCCAGCCAGTATGGTCACTCCTTTCTTGGTTTCCTGGGAGCAAGTGGCACATTTGAATTGTTTCTTATTTCATCCCTTACTTCCTGGCACTGTGTTTCCAATTACTGCCAATGGTTGAAGTTAATGTACTACATGGTAAAAGGTAGTGTTTCTTCTACTCTTTGTGAAACAATTAGATAAGTGGGGCATATTTAAAGACATATACACAAATTGTGTGGTTTATAGACAGTGGCTTGCCAGCAGCAAGATTAGAAAATTAGAGACCTAACATGCAGTGGGTTTAAAGGAGTAGACAGAGAGTGGAAGCAACACCGCATTACATGTTAATGGACTCTTGAGAACACCCAGGGTTGGAGAGGAATTAAACAACCAACTGCACATAATGTTTCAATTAGTAGATACTAGCCAGCATTGTCTTTCATTACTCCATTCCTTGTACTTGATAGTAAGAGAGAAGGATGCTGTGATGATTTGAATAGACTAGACTCACAGGGTGATGCTATAAGGAGGGGTTGTCTTGTTGGAGTAGGTATGGCCTTGCTGAAGGAAATGTGTCATTGTGGGTGTTGGCTTTGAGAATTTTCTCCTAGCTGCCTGGAAACAGTCTTCTTCTTGCTGCCTTCTGATTAAGATGTGGAACTCTCAGCTCCTTCTCCAGCACAATGTCTGCCTGGACACTGCCATGCTTCCTGTCTTGATAATAATGGACAGAACCTCTGAACTTGTAATCCATTCCCAATTAAATGTTGTCCTTTACAAGAGTTGCCTTGGCCATGGTGTCTTTACACAGCAATTAGAAACCTTAACTAAGACAGATGGTAAGATGGCCCTGACACCATGCATTTATTCTTATCCAGGATGAATATGATCTGCTCACAAATAAAATTAACCCTGAGCAACCAATATGGCAAGGCTCATTAGAGAGACCAATCAGTGATTTGCATCATGCAGCGCTTTGGGCTAAGATTGACAGGTAATTTAATGGTGGACTTGCTGTTCCTTCTTGCAATGCCTTATCCTTCAATATTAACTACAGGATCCAGGCTCTGATCTCATCATACAGTATATCACAGAACACTGCCATGAATGAAGAGACTTACCTTATAGAAAAGAAGTTCTGTCTGAGTACTTTGATGATAGATTCTGCCCAGTATATCACCCCTAAACTGCTGCTTTACAACTTAGATGAAACCTAATTGGATTGAGTTCTATGCTCTAAATAATAACATTAATTATTGTAATCTATTTACCCATATATCCAGTAGTCACAATGTGTCTACAAAGAAAGAATGGCTTACTTTTTCTGCTAGTGACTGATGCAAGAATCTGAGAGTGTCATCCTGAAACTTTAACTTGAGTCTATCGATCTTCGGACTGATTTGTTAAAGAAATCACTTTTTTTCTGGAGGGCAGAGTCATATTATCAACAGATTTAAACTTGCACATGTGTTACTTTGTCTGTTTAAATACCTTCAGTGAGTAGATTAGGGAATAATGGCTCAAAATTATTCCTTTTTAGGACTAATTAATCTCAATCATCATGAGAAGTTACCATTGTTCCTCTACACTGGATTATTTTTTATAGTTATAACTGACAACATACCAGTACAGTAGCCATGACCTTAAAAGGAGCATGCTATCCAGTGGTTAGAGCCCATCTGGTGATCTGCCAAGGTCATCTCTCATGTTAAGACAGAGATGATAAAAAGTAGAAAAATCTAAAGTAGTTATAAATGAATCTTACAACTTTGTGGAAGAGAGACAAGATACTTTAGTCATGGCTTCATGATCAGCTGCAGAAGGAGGAGAGAGCAGAAGCAGGGGAAAGCAGTTATCCTACTAACCCTTTGCCTATTGACTCATCTGAACCATCAAGCATGTCTTCCTAAATACAATAAACTTAATGTGACAAGCAAGTGGAGCGGAGTGAAGCAAGGATGCATGTCATTGTGCTTTCCTGGAGCTCTCTAGACAATTACACTAAGCCACCTTTCTGTAACTCTGAATTAAATTGATCACTAATGAAAATTAATAAATGGATTATTCTTTTAATAATTGCTGATGGTGAGAAATAAGCTATACCACAGTATTGGTTACATTCAGGTAATGGTCAATTGAAATAGGATATGGTGTTCAAAAAGACAGCCCTTTCCTTAGGAGGAAGCTACCTTTTGAAGAAATTTCCACTTGAGAATTTTCATAGCAAATCCAATGGAAACAAATCTTCAGCTGAGACATTGTAGTGATGTTGCTCTGTGTTCTATCCTGATATGTTGTTAGCCTAATTATAAGAAAAGCACTTTCTAAAACAGCACACAAGAGAGGTTTACAGATCATGGAGCACTAGCTGAGGCAAAGCTCCTTTCTCCCTCACTACAGTGGACATAGTGATCACACCCAACACTACAGGCAACATTTGGCTACTACATGAAATTGTCCAAGAGCATATGTAAGATAGCTGTTGTGATATCAGCATCTTAACAAAAGAAGACCCTCTCAGGAAAATATAAGATAAAACAAGACTAAGGAATTCCTTTGTTGATATATTTCCATCTCAAACTGAAGGCTAGTGGGGCATGGCAAGCAAGGGTTAGTTTATATCACCTTTGTAGAAAACAAGTGTTTCTTGTCTCGGTGTCATCTTTTATCATCTATTGAGACTTTTCTACCTTAAGTCAAATGTGGAAATTTTCTGTAGCAATAAAACAAAGGGCCTTAGCATACAAGGATGCAGAATTGATAGAATACCCGATTTTTAATATATTCTTCTAGGTCATTGTGCCCCTGATGATAAGTGACATGAAGTGAGAATCACTGTTTACTGTGTAATATTTCTAAACAGGGAAACATGGGGACATTCTTGCTGTCACTTTTCTGTCTTTCCCTACAACCTTTGTTTTCATTCAGAGCTTTAAGAATTTAATGTGCCTTCCATTGTTAAACTGAAAAAATCTTAGTCTAAGTTTTTTGATATGTTAAGTAGATAACTTGATTTAGTTCTAAAAATATATTTCAGTCACATGTAAAACCTGAAGCTCCAGGAAGTAACGGTAGGAAATAAACTTCAGGATAGCCTCTTAGGTGATTTCTGATTAAGATGCTTGTCACCCAGGATTAGGACCAGTGATAAACAAGTTGGACTTAATGAAGTTAAAAATCTTTCTGTACTGAGAAGGTATCTCACATATGACTATTATCTAGAAAATATAAAGAGTTAAAAAATAAATATAAAAAAAACCAAGCAATCACCAAGGAAACAAACAATACAATTAAAATGAGCTAGGGAAATAGGTGTTACAAGAAGATCTACAACTGGTTAAGAAATACTTTGAAAAGTGCTTACCATTCTTAGCTATTAGGAAAACACAAATTAAACTTACCTCAAGATTTTAATTTACCTTGAGCAGAATGGCTAAACTTAAGGAACCAAATGACAACTGACAGCAGAGACTGCAGCAGATGTAGGGAAATAGGAGTCCTGTTTGTGGGAGTGCAAATTTATGAAGCTACTATGTTCATGTAAAAGAGTTAAATTGGAGCTGTCTTAGATAGGGGATAACGTTCATCCAAAAAGCTATGTTTTGCCAAACAAATCTCTGTAAAGACATGGGATATCTCCTCATGATTGTTAGAGTTTTTCTGGAGATCCTCCAAACTATGTAAGTTGTTGTTGCTCTTGGTTGCCAAACAGAACTTGATAGTTAGGCCATATTACTGAAGACAGCACACACTTTCTTATTTCGACATAACATAATAATGTGATACTGCCTACAGAACATCTTTCCTTTTGCCTAGCTTTTATAGTATGAGAAGCTGTGATGCAGGCTGCTAGAGGAAAAAATAATCATACTCTTATCTTCTTGAAAGTCCTATAATCTGTGATAATGTTTGGCCTGAAAAGACATGCCCATGGCATGAATATTATGGGAGTAAACAATCACTTTCTAATTAGATTTAAGGTTTGTTCCACAGGAAGATACTCAGGTCTACAATAGTTAATCTGATCAAACCCCCATTTTGAGGGAGTTTACAAGCTCCAGGGGTCAACTATAAATGGACATAGTATAAAACTGGTTTCTAAAATCCCACATTTATAGCATAGATTAGTGTAACTCTTTGGCTTTATCAGAGAAATTTCACAAAATTCCACAAGAGTAACCTTTCGATTACAGTCCCTCTTCACCAGGGATCAGTAGGAAAGAGGGGCTGGATAGACGGTAAAACCAAAGGTCTCAGCAGACTAGACTGAAACATTGTCTTCCGGTTATCACAGGGCTGCTATACTCATGAAATTATACAAGTATAATTACGTAAGATTAATCCAATCAACATTTTAGTACAGAATGAGGAAGTGATCATAAGATCCCACTCCTATTTGAGGAGCTATTGACAGTTGATTGCTTCTATAGGAAGGAACATTAGTGTTCTTTAAATGTGTGGCCTTGCCAGTCAACCATACTCCCATTAGTATATAGGAAAGCAACAAATTGGATCCCATGAGTAATCTTAAAAACATCAAAAAGGTAATGTGAAGTTTGGTGAGTCAGAGTTGGCGAGTGGATGGAATTAAGAGAGGAAGGAGAAAGAATAAGAACAAAATGCACAGTAATAAATTATCAAAGAATCAATAAAATATAGTAAATGAATATATTAATAAATATATATTCCACTCAAACAGGGGTGATGTAAGAGTTTGTTTCCAATAAGAAAACAAAAATTAGTTTTTATGAATTTATAGTGTAAGTTTAATTCTTCCAATGATAAATTCTGAATGTGTATCTCATTATTTTTCCTTTTATTGAGTATCACTTAACTCTTTCAAAAACTAGTCAGAGAAGAGGTAAAAAGATGTCTTTAGTGTCAATCACTTATGAAATATCAACTCAGTGCAGTTAATCTTTGAGAAAGTGTGATCATAGGGATTTTTCAAGGCAGTTAGATTATCTTCACACTTTTGAGTCAGAACTAAACTCAATATTTGAGAGCAAAGAGGATTTTATCTCTTTCACTTTATCTTTAAACTAAAAGTGATTTCTTTATATTTTAAGATTACTCCAGATATTAAAGACCTCATTCCCTCAAATAGTGTTATAATTTACTAACTATACACCTGTCATGAGATCCTTAATACTGAATGTAGCTGGAATAGACATCCATTTATGCCAAGGTTGATGTCTATCAATGAGGACAGAGGGAATGTCAACATACACATATCAGTCAGCTTTGAACCTAGAAAATTTTATTTTATTCATAAATACTCCCAGATATGCCTGTCAAAGTCACCATGTCTCCATCACTGGAGATTTGTTTATTTGGCTTAAGGCTTTGCTTCCGTGTGATTTGATTTAACAAGCTAGATGCTGGGCAGCCAGGCTGAATTGGTTTGGCATCCTTATCAGGAACTGCTTTTGCACAGGGGAAAAAAATGGTATTTTCCTTCTGGCTCCATTCTTCTTACTTTCTAAGGTTTTAAATGAGAACAAATAGATAAGAATAAGATTCGTAAGGACAATTTTCCGTATCTACACTAAGAGAGTAGCCCAATACTTTCCAAACTATGTTGTGTGGAGATGCTAATAGATGATAAGGTTTTCTTTAAATCAGTGGTGCCGTGTTTACCTTCCACCACAGTAAAGAATTACAATGCAATTAGAAGCTTTGAGGAATTTTATAGGAAAGGAGCTTGTCTCTTTGTTTAAAGTTTGTTTAACTTATAGGAACCACAAACAACTTTTCTGAGCTCAACACTTTATCTCAGCAGGATCCTAGTGTGGGAAAGCTCACTAGAAAATAACTGGCTCCCATAAAATCAGAGTATTTATATCCATTCAAGGAAATAACCTGTCTGTATACATATCTTGCCTCTCAAGCCTTCTGATCCATTGCATATATACCATATACCACATACTCACCTAAGGATATTTTGCTAAGAGTATGGATCATGTTGTATCCTCTTGTTCTTGTTTTCATTTATAAATTACATAATGTTGAATATATATCCAACATTAGTGCTATAGAGTTAACATTAATTATGAACACTAATGTATGGAAATAACATTATATATATAGTCTCATAATAAATATATACTTAGTTTCAAGTTCCAGAAATCCAACTCTAGCTTATATAGGTTTGTTTATACTGTATAAAGAAATTGGGGAACCTAAAACTTTTAGGGTTAATAATAAGTCTGGGTATGTTGGACTGTGGAGTCAGAGGTGAAGGTACCTCGGACTTTCTCCAGCTTCCTTTCATTGCCATGACCATTGTTGGCTTCATTTACTACTAGTTAGGTTGATTTTTCCTGTGTTAGTGAAATAGGTCATGTACCAATTTACATCATTCAGAGTTTGTAACTTCACAAGGCAAACCCTTCTTCCTTTGCCCTAAGCAAAACTCTCAAATAGGAATCTGTTTGGGCTGTATTAGATCATTCATAGCCTTTGATCATTCATCGTGGCAGGGTAAATTGCCAAACAGGCTATTTAAACCTATTTTATACAACCTATTTATACAACCACATTTTATATCTGGAAATTATTGAGTGCTTTTGCATTAAGGCTGTTTCCAAAAGGAAAAGGAATTTGTTCATGAAGAGACAAAAGCAAAATTTCACTGTATCTTACCCTTCTATAAATGCACCAACTCTTTTGACTAAAACACAAACTTGCAGCAATGCACATAGCTGCTGCATGAATACAAACACATCTAATGTCTTCCACCAGAGGGAAACTTGGAAACGTATTTTATTACTGAATTTAGAATTTTAAAATTCTGATTATATCCCTAGGCCAGGTGAGAATATACCATTTCATGATTGGCTTACTTATAATCTAAATAAAAAATTAAAGAGTCTGAATATATTCATTTAAAAATTAATGTTGAGAGACAAGAAAACCATAAAACACCTATTTTTTTTAGAAGCTGTGCAAAACAACACTTTATGTAATATGGATTGCTGAGTATAAACTTCATTCTTTCATGGTCACCATTCAAAGGAATATTGCAAATTCCTCAATATATGGATTCTGTGTGTATGCCTTTGGGCTTGGAGTTGCTTTAATAATGAGGATGTCATAGGCAGACAGAATTTTGTGGCAAGTACTTCAGTTAAAAATTTGTTGCATTTCTAGAAATTATAGTTGTTGATGTTTTTTCCACTATAGTCATTAAGTACCTAGGCCATCTCTTGCATTCTCATGATGTAAATACTTTTTTAGAATTTGGTTGATATCCTTAGCCCTCATAATTTCCCATACAATTCTTATGTTCTTTTAATCCTTACCATGGAAGCTCTATATTGACAATGCTAATTAAACAGGGCCAGATCCTTTGGTCTTCATGCTTGTGAGTCAATGCACCCCATTTTCAGACCAAACAGTCTTAGAACTTGTATTCATAAATCCAAATTCATTGTTTATCTGACCACATATCCTTTCTACTGCTATTACTCTGATTCCAAGCCATATCATCACTTGCTTGGACTTCCAGTTTCACATATAAAAGATTCATGACTACACTCTCATCTCCTAAGCCACAGTGTAAAGTAGAGCTAGAGTGATGTGCTTTGAAGCTGTATGTAACATGAAACAAATTTCTCTGCTCAATAATGCTGTCTCCTCATTATTGTAGAACATTTGAACTCCTGACCTTAATGTGAAAGAAAGCCTCTATATGTCAAGACTGTGGGCTTCTCTCAAACCTCATTCTCTAATGGACTCCATCTTGCGCAGCCCTTTTGAGACACACTGAATTGCTGTTCATTATGCTTTCCATCTCATCGTGATGCAGAGCCTTTTGTGGGGTTTGTTGTTGTTGTTTTTGTTTATATCTTTTCTGTCTGTGTCTTTCTGTCCTTGATTTCAATATGACCCCATTATTTTTATGTGTTTAGATTGTGTTCCTTGAGTGTTACCTGCTACTAGTTATATTGCTCTATGTTTATTCCTTATTCTTCCAATTACTGACTATATATTATTTATATATTTATTTATATCTTAACACATAAGGTTAGTATGGTGTCTCTTTCCTTTTGGATCATATATACACTGTGGAAACCAAAGCACTTCATTGTGAAGTTGTCATAGATATTTATAATATACTTTAATGCTATTCACATGCTTTATCCCTCTTTCATCTGCTTCTCATCTGTCCCCTTCCTCTTTGCTGTGAGTTATTTCAATTTTTTGGTCTCTTCTTTTTGCTGCCCTTGTTTCCACATATGAGAGAAGATATGGGATAACTGTTTTGAAAGAGATGGATTATTTATTTCACTTAAGATGATGTATAGTGTATGCCACATTTGGTTGCTTTTTTACAAGATGTCTATAAGGACTCTGTTAGTAACACACTCATCTATATGTTTGTTTAAGCTCACCTTTGAAATAGGTAAAGTACATTTTGTCCTTTTTAGAAGCAGAAATGAGGCATAATGGCTTTTTCTCAGTTTCTCAAATGTATGACTAATAGGAAACACAATCAGTTTTCATATAGGGATGCTGGAGCTGTGAGTCATTTTCATGACTATCTCTACACTTTCTCCTGCAAGGGCTTTTCTACCAGAGCAGTGAGAACACAGGGAAAGTCTGAGGAAATCTCTGTCTGGGTGCATACAGGAAGGGCCATATCAGGAGGCATATATAGAAGACTGGACTAGGAACCTCAAACATTACTCTATTTCACATTGCTTTTGTGATCTTACTAAGGCCCACTCTATTTCAGGTCTTCTTCCCTGGGCCTTCTTATATCGGGTTTTAAATGATACAGGGGCTCAATCTGTTATACATACTCAAGAACCACACTGAGCTTTATCGATAAGGAACTGGGGAATGTAGACTGAATGAATTTTGTTTTGTTTCCTTTTCCATTTTTTCTTTGGATCTCTTCAATTTTAGCTCTCCATTCTGTTTGTACATATGAAACACTTGGGGGAATCTTTAAAAACACTTGGCCCTACCATGTAACAATTAAATAAAAATCTCTGAGGATGGAGCCATGGCAACTCCATTTTTTAAATATTTCCCCTGGCAATCTTAATGAGCAGCCAGAGCAAGAACTCTTGCCATAGATCAGTGGTTCTCACACTCTAGAATGTTTCAGTATTGTCAGGAGGGCTTATTAGACACAGCCTGCTTGGCCCCACCCCTAGGATGTCTGATTCAGTGGGTCTGGACTGGGGCTAGAAAATGTCCTTATTTGACAAGTTCCCATGTAATGGATGGTACTGCTCATTCCAGCTAACACTGTGAGAACTGCAATCTCAGACCAAAGCTTTTTGTAGTATCAAGGGCAAGAGATGGGGCACATCTTTTCCATTTAGAACTGAGCTAATATATATCTGACAATAAAAAGGAAGCAAGGGAGCTGGACTGATATTTATGACTTGTTGATTAAGAGAACTTGCTGCTCTTAGTAAAGATCTCTCGTTTACTTCCAACATCTACAGTGGGAATCTCATAGCCAATTGTAACTCCAGTTCTTGGGCATTTGATATATTATTTTGGCCTCTGCATGCATAGTAGTGTATCTGTGCTGCACATTGCAGGCAAACAATAAAACATACATGTAAATAACAAAATTAGAAAAAAAAGACATAGTCAATATTTCTCCCTAAAGTTGATACAAAACATTCATAAATCTTTGGAACATGATTAAGAACTAAATTATATACGTAAAATGAAGGAATACAGCATGATGTGTGTACATTAACAATGCCAATAGGCTAAGTTATGGGGACAAAACTGAACCATCAAGTACATCCATAAGTGGGAAATATATATACTAGAGCCTTTATGCGAAAGGAGACTTATTGAGAAAGTATAAGTAAAAAGGGTCATAGAGTTCTGCAACCAGATGCTTGAAATTGCAAAGCATAAGCTACTGCTCTTTCATATTTAATAGTTGCTTTGCCTGCTTCTGTAGCGTATTTACCAAAGGCTTTTGGAATAATCTGGTCTTTGCTTTAAGTCTCTTATGATAAGTGAACAAGGGGATTACTTTCTGGACTTTGAACATACTTAGTATAATGAAAGGAGTAAAAAGAGGCAATTTTAGTTCATATTCCTTTCCACGGGTGCATGTATTCATGTTCTTATATTTGCACGCATGTGTTACATATGAATATGCATGTGTAACTGTATACATATAGATGTACAGAGGAATTGTTCTCATTTTCATATGAAATTAGTAATGCTGTTGGTGGCTGTAAGTCTGGATGGCAAAATTGCATGCTGGATGAGAAGATGCCCAGATGCACGATGACATTTGTGAACACTGTCGTGTCCATGTGCAATCCATGTAGCCCAAAGTAGCAGCCTGAACTTCTGAGTAAGATGATGGGCTGAACATTGCCTGTGTGTGAGCCTATTAGGGAGAATTGTCATATAAGAAAACAGAGACTTTCTTTCAAATGGTGAAAAAAAATGCTTCACCAAGTTATAAAGTCAGAGATCCACAGTGCAACGGGGTTGAGAATGTGATGTGGCACAAGCTCAACATGTAAACTAAGCTAAGCAGCTCTAGTCTCCCAGCTCCTTTGTGATGGGGGGAGAAAGAAGCAGAAGTCAAGCCCAGAGGGTAATCCAGGAAGTTCTGGTACAAGGGTGGTGGAAACTCTCCCTTCCACATAAGCCCACAACCTTCAAGTCTCAAGCCCAGTTGTGGGGTTTGTTTGTTTGATCATCCAATAGATAGGCAGGCAGTGGACAGAAATCCTACTCTTTCAGTCTGAGTTGGAGGGCAATGGCTTACATCTTGAGGGAGAAATCATTGTTTAAAACTGAGTTACACTTGGTGGCCCGAGTACAGGAAGTGACAAGGCAGAAGACCTGAATGCAACCAGTCACAGCACTACAGAGTGAGGCAGAGCTGAGAGAAGAAGGGGAGGATTCTATGGGCAGAAGAATACAAGCTCCACGAGGCTCTTTTCAGTTAGTATAGTCCATAGGAAAACCTAACCTCACCCTCAGTGGTTGGCAGCAGACTTCATCAACTGAGAGAGAATAATACCAGAATCTGGGGGTGGGAGGTTAATTAACTTTTAAAACCATTTATCTACCTCTTTCTTCTATAGAGTCCGAGAAGTCTGAAATGTATCTTTCCAGTATTGAGTCATACCAGACCTTGAAAATATGAAGAAAAGCCCTCCACCTTCACACATCTCAGTTCCCTTGGTTGCTTCCCTTATTCCCAGCACATTTGAACAATAGAAGTTCAGCTACACAATGGCATGATTGAGAAGTTTCAGGAAAGGAAGACCCTCTCCTACTCAGAGTATACAACGCTGACTGTGACTCATAGAGTCTCTTGGAATGCAAAGAGGGGAAGCCACCAGTGTCAATGCAGCACTAGTGTATGTAAGACACATAATGAATACAGGCTTAACACTAGCAAAATTTTATCAGGGTAAAAAGTCTGCACATATCCAACTAGCCTTTCCCCCACCCTATGTGAAATGGATTGTCCTTTGATTTTCAGAGAGACAAAGACTTTTAAAACATTTCATTTTTTTTTAAATTACATTTTTGTCCCCTGTAAATCTTAACTTTTTCTTCTTAGTGCACTTCCATTTTGTTTATTTTTGAGATTGTTAATTACAATGTTGCTCTTTTACCTTTCTTCCATGTCTTTCTGTACATCCTTCCCAACTCTTCTTTACATTCATGGTCTCTTTCTTTAAATTAATAGTTGTTGATGGATATATGTATTTATCCTAGATATAACCTATTGAGTCCAAATATTGCTGTGTGTATGTATCTTTTCAGGGCTGATCATTTAACACTGGATGACCAATTTGAGTTCTCATTTACAGGGAGACGTCCTCTTCTGCTCCCAGGTTTTCTTAGTTGCCTGTAGAACTTTGTGTAGAATTGAGGTCTCACAGGCTTTGGCCAACCAGCTTGGCATGTTTATGGATGTCATCTTTGTTCAGCTCACATTTGGGAGATCATGTTGCTGAGAATTGATGAGTGTAGCTTCTGACATTACTAGGAGAGGATCTGACAGGAAATACCCTAATTCTCTGGCTCTTATCAACTTCCTTCTCCTTCTTCCATAATGTTCCCTGAGCCTTAGATGGGAGAGTGTTTTTCAGATGTATCCATTGAAATTGGGCTCCACTCACAACTCTGCATTTTGATTGCATGTGGTTTTCTATAGTAGTCTCTGTTGCAAAAAGAAGTTTCTTTGAAAAAGGATTAAAACTATACTTATCTGTTGGTATAAAAGCAAATTTTTACCTTATTGTTAGGGATTATGCTGGTTTAGTAAATCAGTGCTTGTAGATTCTCCTCCAATAACCATCACTTCCTATCTCTGGAGATAGCTAGGCTTCCAGAGCCAAGCATGGCTTCCTCTTAGTTTCAACTAGAAAACTATTGGTTAACAGGTTACTACCAAGTACCTACACTTTTAAGAACAATTTTATTTTATTATATAAATTTTCTTTAAAATAATTTATTAATAATTTATATGTATTTGTGTCCCAGTATATATCAGAAAACATCTTTCTGTAGCTAATTTCTCCCAACATAATATGCCTAGTGAATATTTGGAATTTCTTACAAAATAACTAATCACAGTCACTTCAAATTTTTCCCAGGGTCGGTCCTCCCACTTTGAACTCACTCTTGAAGATTTTATATATATATATATATATATATATATATATGCAAGTCAAATTTATGTTGTCCTTATACTCATTGAAGAGCATGGTCAAACTCTCAGTAGCCAGACCATTAAAGATAACTGAGTCCTGGCCTCCCCTCATCAGACTCCATCTGCTGTGTAGAAGTATACTTCAGCATCTTTATCACAATTTTAAGGACTCTCTTCAACAGCTTCCTATCTGGAATGTTGCTTGGGGTGGGGGGTCTTGGGAGGGGAAGACTATTACAGAAGCCCACAACGTCTCTCATTCTCATTTATGAGTCTGCAGTCATTGATATCACTGTAAAAGAAGCTTCCTCCTATCTTTCCATGGGCTCTGGAGACTGAATGCAGGTTGCCAGGTTTTCAGGCCAAATGCCTTTACACACTACGCTGTCTCTCTCTCTCTGGTACAAGCTACAATCTTATTCTCAAAAGTAAGTGTTATGAGGCATATTTTCAAGTATTTGGCTGGAGAGTTGATTTTCTTCAAGGAAAGGCTCAGGCACTAAAACCAGACGCTTCTTATGAGCCATCATTTTCTTCTAAATGCAAGCTGAATTATCTTCAAATTTGAACTGATCAATTTGTTTTCCATTTAAAAAAATTCAACCTCAATTTTAAGCACAGCGGTCATGTAGTCAGTAGATATTAAATTCAGAAATATCAGAAGCAAATTATTTAAACATTACTTAGGGAAGTGCATTATGTTCTAATATCACTTGCATTGCAAAGTAAATGTCAGTCATGGAAAGCAACTATTTTGTGATAGCCCATAACCTGTATACAAAATCAGCTGGAACAGCTAAGGTCAGTTTATGGATAGTGCTGCCTTTCTGTTACTAAATAGTTGCTAGCTATAATGCAAATAGTTCCTTCTCCAAGCCAGAGACATTTAACCGTGGTGCTCCTGAAGTCTGGGGTTTAGCTATTGAGTAGGGGGAAGAGCTATGAAGGATGCTGTGGGCATTGTGGGATATTTTACTGCAGATCTAAATTATACATTGCACTTACATTCCCTCCTTTGAATTTACAGCAGCTGTGAAGTGATGCACAAGAACTGCATAAATTCAAGCCAGTCAACATTTTAACAAAGAATGGAAATGGGTTCATGAGGTCCCAACCAACATGAAGGAGATATGAAGAGTGGATGGCCTCTGAAGAAGGCTGAATTTTCCTGTTGCATAGACTACAATACTGTGTGTGGCCCCAGACTCAGAAGTATATGAGTAGTACAAATTGGAGTTGATAGGCTGCTAATTTTCTGATAAAGAACACTAAGTTGGAAGATGGGGAGGTGGGAGTCAATTTGGAAGCTTAAGGGAAGGGTGTTGGCGGGTAAATATAATCAAAATATTGTATGAAATTCACAAACAATCAGTATAAATATTTACATTTAAAATATGATTTGGAAAAATTTTACCTCAGAGTAAAAGGCTGGAAAAAAAATCCAAGCAAATAGTCCCAAGAAACAAGTTGTTGTACCCATTCTAATTTCTAATAAAATTGACTTTCAACCAAAAGTTATCAAAAAAAGATAAGGACATCCACTTCATACTCATCAAAGGAAAAATCTACCAAGATGAACTCTAAATTCTGATCATTCATGCCCCAAATACAAGGGTATCCACATTTATAAAAGTAATGTTACTAAAGCTCAAAGCACACTTTGAACCTCACACAGTAATAGTGGGAGACTTCAATACCCCACTCTTACCAATGCACAGATAATTATTATTTTTCTCAATGGTGGAATAGATGGTTCAAAGGGAAACATGGTTATTATTCAAGGAAGGAAAGAAAGTTTGAATTCCCAGATGTGGCCCCATTTGCATCTATAGCTCTAGTTCTATGGGTGACAAAGACAAAGGTTCATTGAAATTTTTGGCCACCAACCTAGGTTTAAGATCAACAAGACTCCATGAAAAGAATGAGGCATAGATTTAAAGATAAGTGCATCTCATATTATCTAGCTTCTCTGTGTGTATATGTTAGTACACCCAGTTAAATACACATGCCCTGTCGCACATACAATCACATACAACACACAGACACACCCACACTCACACATGCATACACAGACATGTTCCATTGAAATGGCTACTTCTCTGAGAAGATGTCAGATAATTAAAGAGCAAGTGTTAATACATGCTCAAGAAGAAAATTTATAAAGGTAAGGTACATGATTTTCAGTATTAATTTTTGTAAATAATATTGGTATAAATTCTGAAGTTTATGACAAGAAAGACATATATTTTCCAAGGTATTTTGCTAAATGAATTTTGCACATTATATTTTATTTAATTTCTCTAATATCCTTTGAATGAGTGAGCATAAAACACATTTAATCATGGTCCAAGACACAGACCAGAAAAAATTATATATATATATATATATATATATATATATATATATATATATATATCACCATTAAGTGACATGTATTTATCTAAAACTTTATGACTTTAAAGCCATGGGGCTGGATATGTACCAGGTCTCTGTGCATATGTTATGGCTATTAGCTTGGTACTTTGTGGGATTCCTTACAGTGTGGGAGCCTGGTCTTGGAACTCTTCCTTTCCTCTTGGGTTCCCTTGTCTAGCCTTGATACAAGTGCCTTTGCCCTGATTAGATGTATCTTGTTTTGCCCTGTTTGGCTGTGTCTCTTGGAGACCAGCTCTTTTCTGATTGGGAAACACAAGAAAAGTGGATCTGGGGAAGTGCATTGTATATGGGGGAAGGATTTTTACCATGCATTATCAAAATCAACCAAAATGAACAAAACATCGCGTGCAGAGCACAAATAACTTGAACATACATCATACTTGTTCAGCAGATGTATTGCAAAATTTAGTTCACATATAGCTGGTATACTTTTACGTTGACAGACATAAAGAGTTTTGCTTTAGTTTTTGTTGCTGGGTAGTAACCTTATTTCATTAAAGGTGCAGGAGCCCAGTCTCTCGTTCTTCCTCACCTTCTTGGCCATTGCAGGTAGTGATGGCTTTTAGACCCATAAGTGTCACAGACAATGCACAATTACTGAAAATACCTCTGTGTGCTCTTTTGAGGACAAGCAATATTTTAATTTCAGAATAATTCAATCATTTATATCATTTTATGTATCTTGTCTTAATTCATGATTTATTTTATATGATTCCACATTTTTAACTTCATTTCAAAAGCTTGTCCTGACAACTCCAGGAAGTGGCTGTCTTTCCTAATGTTTATAATACTTAGCTTGGTGCAATGTTGAATACATCAACTTTATGAAAGCCCGTTAATGTGTCACACATTTACTTTATAGTTCATTTCTCATTTCACACAACCTTCTTGAGGTTAGGGAAAACTCACATAATTCTGAAAAATTATTTGAACCGATAATTATATATTTCTCCTAGGAGATTTGGAATATCAGTCCCCATTTGAAATGAATAATTTGGGGCTATATTTTCCCATGTGTGAAATAGGTCCATAGGTCTTAGCATAAAAAAAGAAAACAATGACCTAACAACTGTGTAGATGTTTCATATATACTTGGTGAGTTGAACCAGAATAGGCTGAGAGCAATGCCATGCAAACATGGCAGCCCTTTGGAATCCTTTAATGGTTACCTCATCTACATTAGTGTGTTGCTATGAGCAGTTTCTTTCTGGAGAAGAGCAGAAGCCATTAGCAACAATCTTTCAGTAATACTTTAGAGGGGAATAATTTATCACTAAGCAAATGAATACTTTCTCACTACAAAGCACAGGAGCTAGATCACATTCCCCAGGCATAGCAGGTGGCTCCGGGAGACACTGACAGTCAATAGACTTCAAGAAGAGCAAATAGCAGAGGCTCTCCTGAGTTTTAGCAGTTCTCAGCAATGGAAAAGGTGTCAATTGCTCGGAAGTACCTCCGAGGGCAACAAAACCAAGTATTTGCTGCTTTTCTTGGCTTAGTCTCTCCACCTGGAACATCGAAAACTAAACACAACTCCAATCAAGGATAAAGAGAGAGCAGCAATGATAGTGAAGAGAGGGCCACAAATGAACTGTTTTATAAAGAGAAAATGAGAAAGCCAACTGTTCAGAGTAAAGGATTCTAACCCATTCGCTTACTGAAAAGGAGTCTCAGGGCAGTCAGAGGCTCAACAAGATGCCTAAGCTAACCATTGTAGTTTAGTCCCAGAACACACATGTAAAAAGGCCAGTCCTGACACCAGTAAGTTTTCCTCTGAGCATCATGTGTATGTCATGGAACAACATGCATGTATGGACAGTCACATACATACACAAAAATAAATGTAATTTAAAAATCTTAAAAGGAATATCAGTAAGTGGAAGTTCCATTCACCATAGTCTGCAAACTATGTTTCACAGCAGTTGTGATGAAATGATCACATAATATTTTTATTTTTAAAGATGAAATGCCTTTTCTGAGATCATAGTTTCTATAAATTGCATAATGTTTTGGCATTCTTGGAATGAAATTCATACAGGCCCTCACTGTATTTGTGAGAAAGTATGTGTGCAAACTTCATGATAAACATGTTTGTCTCTGCTTTCCTAACTTGGTCATTTCAAATAAATTCACAATTCATGCTACCTTTTTGTATTTGTTCATAGTTCAGGCAACAAACTTAGTAGGATCCTAAGTTGAACTAAAGTCAACCATTTGGGAAGTGCTTTTTTTTTTTTTTTTGGATCCAGAGAATGTTTTGCAATGGTCATAGTTTTGTTTTTGATGAGAGAATTTACTGAGTATACAGCAAGCCAAAGTGAAGGAATAAATTGGAAGTGATAGATAGGAAAATGTCATCAAGTCATGCACTTAAAACATTCAGAAGGCATCAACTGGGAAAGTCCTCTTGAGGCCATTAGCTGGAGTTTATGATTGAGCTTTCTCTCCTGTGATGAGCATCCTGTAACTGACATTTTGGCTTCCCCTTCTCACCAAAGGCACCTTTATATCATTAGATAAATAGTAGTAACCTCTGTTACCTATTAGCTATGATTGAGGGCAACCAGTTTTTACTATTGTATTGCTTTACAATACTGCTTGTTCTCTATCCTTCCTGTCACCTAGCTGCAGGGGCCAGCCTATCTTCATACAAGAGTACATTTACAACTAGAGGTAAGCACATTTGGATCTCACGGAGGGAGTGGAGAGCCCCACTTCTACAGTCATTTTCTCTAGGAGGTCAAATAGCTTATGACACTTTATTAATATAATATGCATTGTAGAAATATTTTCAAACAATTTAATTTGTGTTTTGAAGCTGGACATTTACTAAAACATACTGTATAATTGAGGTTTATGAAAAGCAAAATGAGACACTCAACAATTTGAAAATAACTGATAAGTTGTACAGTAGGACTAAGAAGTAGCCTAGACTAGGTTAAAAGAGTATAGTGGAAGGAAGAATAAGTTGGGCAGAGGTATTCCCTAAAGCAGGGCTGACACTTGGTCTTACTTAGTAGAAAGTAAGCGACTGAAACTCTAGGTGCTAGAGAAATTTGCAATGTTGTCTGTGCATGAACTCAAAGAAAGTTAATGCCCACTGAAATTCCAGGGCACTTCCCTAGGCAGCTGTCAATTCCCCTCCAGGTGAAATTGTGCTTGGTTTTCAAACCTCCTGCTGAGTGGAAAGGCTTGGGTACCTCTGAGAATTTTCACTGGGTCCTCAGAAAAAAACAGATGAGGTTTCTGATAAAATCCTCCAGGATGTTCTAGCTGGAATGCTGGTAAGAAGATTTTTTAAACCTGCCAACATAAAACATCTCTGTATGCAACTTCCATCCCCCATCAAATCCCCTAGTAGCCTCTCAGAGATGCACAAATGATGGAGATTTTTATAGTTAATTGGCAAGGCATTTCCCAGTTTGAAATGGTCTAAGAGTTGATGAAAGATATCCTGAGCTTTTGTCCCCGCCGGCAAGAACACACTCAGGACAACCAGAATCTTCTGCAGCAAAGCTTTATTGCTTACTTCTCAGGAAGATCTCGACCCCAGAAAATGGAGTCCCTTATATAGCACTCAGCCATGACGTTTCAGCACCTGATGTGGCGTGACAGCTCTTGATTCGTTGCTCGCTCATCACACCACTATTACACCCCGAGAATGGGCAGTGACTAGGAGTGAGTTCACTCTCGCACTTGCGCACAAGGCTTGTTTACTAGTTTGTCACAGCGGAGGCCAGCGCCATCTTATAATGGTGATTGCTCGCGGCACGCGCACGGCTCTCCACAGCGATTGCTCGCTGCACACTGCACGGCTTTCCACATCTCCCCCTTTTTATTTTATTAAATTGAGGCTGGACTAGGTCTGTGTAATTATGCCCATCCACTGTGGCTCCTGTCTTAGGTCGTTCCTCCAATGTCACAGCCTTTTCCTGTCATAGGGTAACCCTATCGCCACTGGGCCCCGTGTCTTAGGATGATCTGTGCATGAGGAAAGTTGCCCGTCCCTGGATACCGCAGTGCTATGTGACAGTAACTACTAAATGACCCAGGGCGAACTCTACAAAAGAGGCCAGCCACCAATGTCAACTAATTTTTGAGCATAGATAGCCAGATTTCGGGGGAGGCGCCTTGCTCAATGGCAGCAAGTGCTTGAGCTATCACAACCTTGTCACGTGTTTGTTGGGTTCTGAGCTTGCAAACCAACCAGAGCATGAACACAAGTCCACAGCAGGTGGCAACGCCAAATAAACCCACCCCCACCCATTCCTTAAAATAAGAAAATGCAGATGAAATCCAGGAGGAGAGGCCCTCTGTCAATGACAGGTCCACTCGCGTTGAGTTGATCTTTAAAACTGCCACCCTCAGGGCCTCAAGAGTCTCATCGAATCCCTCAGACCAATTTCCTGCAAGATACAAGGAAAGCTGTCTAGACAGATTAGCTGCATAAGTAAAATTTTCATATTGGACACTGGTAATACACAGGGCTTCCAGTTTTCTTTCACAACCCAACTGGGCCATCTGGTATAGAACACCTATCTGTTCTTCTGCCAAGTCAAGGTGCTGATTTAATATCATCAGCCCTCCCTTTAACTTGGTACTAGCAGAAGTTTGGACAGTGATGGCATCAGCCAGATCTGCTGAAAGCTGTTTTAATTTTGTGCCTGATTGAACCGTACTAACCATAGCATACCCTGCAGCTGTAGCAGCAGCTGCACTGGCTGAAATTGCTATGATTACGGCAGCAGTAATTCCAAAATCTTTTTTGTCGAAACAGGGATAAGGTGGAGGGTGTTTCCACCGGAACCGGGATCCAACGTGGGATACGTGCTACCATGGCACGGGTGTTCTTTGTTATGTCCCAACATTGAGAAATCCAACAAGAATCATTGGAACAGACTTCAAATGAATCATTTGAAAGAATAAACAAGAAAGGGGGGTAAACACAGACTGGGGTAGATGGATAATTAATCTGGTTTACCAAAGTTTTATTGAACCCAGTGATCTCTACACTGGTATTAGTATATCCATAAGAATCCTGGGAGGCAGCATGTATTCCCCTATACTGAGCAAATCTTGAGATGCCATTAAAAGAAGCTTTTCCAACTGCTCCTCCCTAGATAAAGATCAAAGGATTGAGTTCTGTACAACTGCATTGACTCCACAAAGCACCCACTTGTGAAAGGGATGCATTCTAAAGTCCTGTATGAAAAGTCCCTTTTTCATAACAAATTCCTTCTCTGGATCATCTATCATGTTGGGAGAAAAGGAAAAGGTTTTACTCTGATCTGCCCAACGAGTGATGGAGGATTGACAATCAGACCAAGGCAATATCAGCCCTTCATCTTCCAAGCTACAATGAGTGGCTATTTTTGGTTGGTGGGGACGTTCTTTGTCTGAAAAGTTAGGTGGTAGAAATGTACCATTAACCCAAATTGCCTCCTGCCTAAAGGTCCGATTTGTAAATGTTATATCTGCATTGGAAGTATCTTGGGTTGTGCTTACCCAACCTCCTCGGTGCTCATTAAACTTCTCCAAAGCTCGAGCTGTGAGGTTGATACATTTTCCTGGTCCATTAATTTGAAATCATAAAGAACCCTGTTCTAATAAAGAGCGATTTTCCCCTAATGGTGCTCGGGTGGGATCATAGGGTAGATATGGCAAATCTAATGTTTTATTAGTAGTAAAGAATTTTGGAAAAACTATTGCATTATGGCGAACTGGCATTGGTTTAGGGAAAGTCGAGAGAATGGCCCATCTCTGTTCGCCCCTCATACTAGGAACCTGAGACAAGTTCAGCATTGTCAGGATCAGGAGCAGTCCTCAGGAGGTCAGCATCTTCTGCACCATCCTTGATGAATATCTTGCGGGTGAGTCGTTCCAGCAGCCAAAATGGGTTGTCTTCACTCTGTGGAAAAACACAAACAGCTCCCCTGGATCTTATCAAAATAGGATCCGGGCCTTACCACAGACCAGTTAAGATATCCTTCCATTTGACCATTTCTTTTGGTCTATCAGGGTCTGAGCTATGTTGATCAGCTGCAGAGCGACCTTGCTCGCCAAGATTCAAAAAATTGAGTGTAAAGAGTGCTATAGATACAGCTACTCTTGGCACTGAGGGCAGAGTCTCATCAACTCCCCTTTTTTGTTTTATGAGATAAGACTTAAGTGTACGGTGAGCACTTTCCACAATGCCTTGTCCTTGAGGATTATAAGGAAGGCCAGTCAAGTGAGTGACATCCATTTGATGACAAAATTGCTGAAATTTAGTAGAGGTATATGCTGGCCCATTATCAGTTTTAAGAATTGTGGGCTTGCCCCAAGCACTCCATGCTTCTAAACAGTGCTGTATAACATGAGAGGCTTTCTCACCTGTTAAAGGTGTAGCAAACATAACACCAGAGCAGGTGTCAATGGAAACATGTAAATATTGATTTCTTCCAAAGGAGGAAATATGAGTGACATCCATTTGCCAGACCTGTAATGGTCTGATGCCTCGGGGATTTACCCCTACATGAGGAGTAGGCAGAAATTGACAACAGTTTTGACATTGGGTGACAATGTCACGAGCTTCTTTCCTAGTTAAAGTGAAACGGCGGCGTAATGTTTCAGCCGTCACGTGGAAGCGTTTATGAAACTCCCTTGCAGCCTCTGACTGCAAGGACAGAGCAGCAGCCACAATTCTAGTAGCTTTGTCTGCCAAGTCATTTCCATGAGACATGGGGCCAGGAAGGCCAGAATGAGCCCTAACATGAGTAATATACACAAGATGTCTTCTATGTAACAAGGCTGACTGAATTTGCTGAAAAATGTGAGCAAGCTTGCTAGAGGGTCTAATTAAGCCAGCAACTTCAAGCATATTAACTGCATTGACCACATATGAAGAGTCAGATACAATATTGAGTGGTCCCGGAAAAGATTCAAGGACTTCTAGAACTACCAAACACTCTACAACCTGGGGTGATGTCTCATTATATTGTTTAGATGTTACTTGGCCATTTACTACATATGCACCTATGCCAGATTTGGATCCATCTGTATACACTACTACCCCATCTGGAAGTGGGTGTTTGGCTGTTATTACTGGAAACACTATGGCTTGACTTAAGGCAAATTGTAAAATTGGATGTTTTGGATAATGATTATCAATTTGTCCTGAATAAGAGGCAACCAAGACTGCCCAATCATTAGTTGTTGCTGCCAGGGTTTGAACTTGAGCAGAAGTATAAGGTATGATTAGCATATGAGGTTCTTTCCCAAAATAAGTAATAGCTGCTTTTATCCCCCCTAAGTTCAAGTTGAGCAATTGCATTAGGATACCACTCAATGATTTTTGCAGGGGAAGCATTAGGATGGACCCACAATAAGGGTCCTTTTTGCCATAAGACTGCTGTTGGTAACTGTGCAGTTTTTAATATGCACAATTCAAATGATTTTGACTCCTCAATGCGTTGTAATTGAGCATCTTGTAAGGCCTTTTCTATCGTTTGTAAAGCTTGACATGCAGCTGGGGTAAGTGCTCTGTGGGAGGAGATGTGGGTATCTCCCTCTAATGTCAAATAAGGGCTTTAATTCTGCTGATGGAATTTTCAAAAATGGTCTTAGCCAATTAATATCTCCTAGCAATTTTTGGAAATCATTCAAGGTATGTAGTTGATCTTTGCGAATCTCTAATTTTTGAGGAACAATTTTGTCAGGATAAATGAGTGACCCTAGGAAGGCTCCCATTCGAGCAACTTGCACCTTTTCAGTGGCCACCTGCAATCCCCATTGCCCTAACGTTTTTATTAATATAGGGTATGCATCTTGCAATAACTGTGAATTTTTATGGCAAATCAAAATGTCATCCATATAAATTATCACCTGTAATGATGGAAAATGCTCTCTAACTGACTTAAGTGCCAATTGCACATACAGTTGACACATGGTGGGACTATTCGCCATCCCCTGAGGTAGGACCTTCCATTGGTATCTTTGATCCGGTTCTAAATGATTAATGGCTGGGATGGTAAATGCAAATCTTTCCCTATCTTGAGGGCATAAAGGTATAGAGAAAAAGCAATCTTTAATATCTATAATTATAATTTCCCAATTTTTGGGTAAGGCAGAAAGCAATGGTAGCCCTCGCTGAACTGGTCCAAATAGACGCATTTGTGCATTAATAGCTCTAAGATCATGTAATAAGCGCCATTTGCCAGATTTTTTCTTAATTACGAAAATAGGTGTATTCCAGGGTGAGGTAGAGGGCTCTAAATGACCCAAGCGTAGCTGTTCAGAAATTAGTTTTGTAGCTGCTTCTAACTTTTCAGAGGAGAGAGGCCATTGAGGAACCCATACAACTTCCTCTGTAAGCCATGGTATGGGCATGGAGCCCTCAACGGCCCCTAGAAAAAACCCAAACCTTGTCTCCCATTATTACCTTTTTGAGGGATAGGTTCAAGTTTACCCTGCTCTCCTTTCCCTAATCCCCTTCCTTCTTTATAGCCCATTTTCTTCATTATTTGAACAGCTTGTGGCGAGTATTCATTAGTCAAGGTCAATCCTAGTGCCTGTAAGATGTCTCTTCCCCAGAGATTTACTGGGAGTGGTAAAACATAGGGAGTGAATTGTCCTGTTTGACCTTCAGGAGCTGTCCAGCTCAAAGAATGGGAACTAATAGTGGGACAGGACTGATAACCTAAACCTTGCAAAGAACGTGATGACTGAGTAACGGGCCAAGTTTTTGGCCACCATTGGGAAGACAGGATACTTTTATCTGCTCCTGTGTCTAAAATACCTTTAAATTGTTTTCCTTCTATAACTAATTCTAAGAATGGCCTGGAGTCAAGAGGCATCACTAAGTAAGCAGAATCATTTCCAGTAGAACCAATCCCTCTGGTAGCTCGAGGGACACCAGAGGAAGGAAAACAGCCATGTAGGCTTGGCAAAATTATTAACTGAGCTATTCTATCCCCTTGTGAAATAGAAAAGACACCCTGAGGACAGGAACAGAGAACTTGAAGTTCCCCTTCATAGTCTTGATCTACAACTCCAGGGTGAACAATAAGACCTTGTAAGGTAAGGGAGGCCCGGCCCAATATTAGGCCAACACTCCCGGATGGCAGAGGTCCTTTATAGTCAGTAGGAATAGGCTGTACCCCCATTTGGGGCATTAGCATGAATCGGGTGGTGGTACGGAGGTCCAACCCAGCTGATCCTTCTGTTGCCCTGCGGACTGTGGGGTCCACCTTTTGCCTGTCGAGGTCCCATATGTTTTTGGGCCCTGAGACCTGAGGGCCCTGTACTGGTTTTTTGGAATGGTCTCATTATCTACTGCTTGAGGGAATCCTGGCTGCAGGGGCCTGCCTCGAATGTCCCTGACTGAACGACAATCTCTAGCCCAATGATATCCTTTTCCACACTTAGTACACAGTCCTGGTGCTCTCCTTTTGACAAGGGCTCTACAGTCCTTTTTTAAGTGTCCCGGTTTGCCACAATTATAGCAGAGTTTGAGCTCAGCCATGTCAGGGTGTTTTTGCCCTTGTAGAATGGCAGCTGCTAAACCTGCATTAGTGAGTGGCCCTCCAAGCTCACGGCAAACCTTCAACCAATCCTGCAGTCCCTTGCTCTTTCTAGGTGTAATAGCCGCCCTGCATTCCTGGGTAGCCTGTTCATAGATCAACTGTTCAATTAAAGGCATAGCTGTTTCTGGATCTCCAAAAATTCTCCCTGCCGCTTCTGTCATTCTAGCCACAAAATCTGAGAATGACTCCTGTGCGCCCTGGGTGATCTTGGTCAAATGCCCACTTGCCTCTCCCTTCTTAGAGAGTGCCTTCCATGCCTTAACTGCAGCAGCTGAGATCTGAGCATAAGCTCCCCAATGGTAATTTGTCTGGTTATTAGCGTGTTGTCCCTGACCTGTAAGCAACTCAAAAGTCCATGTTCCTTGGTCCCCTTCAACATTGGCATTGGCCCTTGCCTGTGCTTGGCAGGAGTCTTGCCACAAAGCTTTCCATTCTAAATACATTCCCATGTTAGGAGATGCGGCTTTTACTACGGTCATCCAATCGCCAGGGGTCATTGCCAGAGTCGCAAGCCTTTCAACTTGGGCTACAGTAAAGTTGGCATTGACTCCATAGTTACGAACTGACTCTGCTAATTCTTTAATCTGTATATACTCCACTGGGGCATGAACGCGTCCGCCCTCTGCGCCTTCAAAGACTGGGAACGCTTGCTGCACTTTTCTCTGTTCCTCTTTTGAAATGAATGAGTCTGATTGATACCTCTGCACGTAGGGCGGAGGTGTACTAGGACCCAGAGGTTGCGGATCTGAAGATCGCATAGTGATTTGACATTTGTCTCTAGCTACTTTTGCTTTCTTTATGTTATTCTGTAACTGATTAGCTTGTCTTTCATCTGGCTGGTATCTTTCTTCCTCTATGTCTGTTTCCTCAGAGGAGCTAAGTTCCTTATCCAATTCTGAGCTACTGACAGCTAGTGCCTTAAACTCATCTAATGGCGGGTAGAGGCTCCTTTCCTTATGTGCCTCTCCAGTTCTTTCTCTCTTCTTCTCTCCCTTTCCATCCCTTTTTCTAATCTCTCCCAAGGCATTCTTTCCTTTATATCTCTTTTCCTCGGGCTCAAGGCCCGTGGAAAGGCCTAAATTCTTCGGTGCACCTTGTTTCGTCCCAACTTTCAATCTCTCTCCCCACTCTGCCTCTGATAGACTGTCTTGAATTTCGTCCAAAATCTTCTGCCCTGCTTCTACCATCTGCTCACAATCCTCATCTGTTAAGCACGTTCTGACCAATTTCCATAACGGCATGAGCCCTGCTTTAAGTTTGCCGTTCTGCTGTTCCCTAACTAGATCTCCTTTCAGTTTATCCCAAGAAGTGACAGTTAACGAACCTGAGCAAGCATACCATGGTGCCACACGGTCTACCTCCCTGACAAATGCCTCTATACTCTTAGTGGCGATTTTTAGGCCACACTGCTTCAGGACCGACCTTAACGGCACTACTACAGAGTGAGAAATTCCCATACTGCCGCTATCCAGTCCTGACTGTGACTGAAACTAATCACTGTCCAGGCACTGTCCAGGTGCTGTCCGAGCCTGACTGCGACTGGGAACCAGTCAGCAGTTCCAGTGGTGGAAGCAAAATGAAACCGAAAGGGAAAGTGCAATCACCGTGCAAACAATCAAAAGGGCATCTAACTCTGGAGAAATTTCAAGACTATACTTACCTTGCAGAGCTGTAATGTCCCGCAGTTCTGATTCCGCCCAGCGAACGAGGGAACGAGGGATCTTCCTTGCGCCGGTGTGATGGTAGTTCCCGGGTCTTCGGCGCCACTTATCCCGAGCTTTTGTCCCCGCCGGCAAGAACACACTCAGGACAACCAGAATCTTCTGCAGCAAAGCTTTATTGCTTACTTCTCAGGAAGATCTCGACCCCAGAAAATGGAGTCCCTTATATAGCACTCAGCCATGACGTTTCAGCACCTGATGTGGCGTGACAGCTCTTGATTCGTTGCTCGCTCATCACACCACTATTACACCCCGAGAATGGGCAGTGACTAGGAGTGAGTTCACTCTCGCACTTGCGCACAAGGCTTGTTTACTAGTTTGTCACAGCGGAGGCCAGCGCCATCTTATAATGGTGATTGCTCGCGGCACGCGCACGGCTCTCCACAGCGATTGCTTGCTGCACGCTGCACGGCTTTCCACAGAAAGATAGTTTTAAAGGAGAAAGAGACACAGAATAAAGTAGAAATCTTCTAGATTACTGGAATTGAAAATGAAACAACCTATTTTATTCCACATGGTACGTTAACGAAGTCATACATGACTGTGTCAATTATCAAAATCCATCTTTCTCTTTTTTATATTATAATTTGGGAAATGTTTCCAAATATTTCCACTGGCCAAAGGAGTGGAAGGTTAGAGTTTGCTGGTATGAAGAGAAGTACAACAAGAATAATAGGAAAAGAAAGAAAGAAAGAAAGAAAGAAAGAAAGAAAGAAAGAAAGAAAGAAAGAAAGAAAGAGAAAATGAGGCTAAATATTTTTACAACTACTAGGAGACCACACAGATATTCTAGAAACTCACTCAATCTTAAGCAGAATAAATATCAAAAATGATCTGTTTTTGTAAAAGGAATATGAGAAAAAGTGCTGCTCAAAGCAATGAGCTCAAATCCACGTTCACATCTTAGAAAGGACACCAAAACAAGTTCTATACAACTGCTGGAATGCCCTTTCATTTTGAAGACTGAAAAATTATACAAGTAATTTAGAGAACTATATAATTCTTTTGAAGTTCAAATGTCTCCTATCGTGTTACTAAACAATTTAAAGTAACAATTCGTTCAGAAAAGCAATACCCCATGTCCTCAAAAGAACCTAGGAACAAATGTTTCTAGCAGTTTTGTTCATAATAATTTGAGGTTGAAATAACACAAATGTCTGTGAAAAAAAGAAACAAACAATTTAACTCATATAAAAGTGTGCTTTCTTCCTAGGGGAGAAAATAGTGAAAAAAGTCTAACATTAAACTGGACCCCATATTGAAGGGAAACGTAAATGTTATTATTTATTGAGTCTACTGACACAGGCTACTTTACTAAAGGAAAAAACCTCACTGATGCTGAATTTAATTGAGTAAGAAAACATCTAAATCTAGGTCGCCTGCTCATTCTAAAGGTAAAAGTCTTCACTCACATAGTCCTTTAAAGGTTTGAAAAAAAAGATTTATATGATTAAATAAAATTAGTATATGGAAATATTTATGTGTATTTATGGTTATATATACAATGATTATGAAAGAGAGGAACAAGAAACCCAACAAACAGCAATTTGATAAATCTCTCCACACAAATAAATCTAATAAAAATAACACAACTGTATGAAATATTCCAATTCTGGTAAATTTTACAGAAAATTGAAAATAGTGGAGATAACACAGATTATGTATAGATGTGTATTTGATCTTGCTCTTTTTCATTTTTTCCTTTATACCATGATACTCAATTCTATTCATTCAGGGGTTCATATTTCAAGCATTAAAACCAAGCCAACTTTGAGTCTGTGAGCCTGATTTAGGTTAGGGAAGATAAAAACAATCTGTGGTCTGTTACATGAATGTGGGTTAAAGCCTCCAGGTTAATGATATTCTAGGTTTAATTGATTCTGTTAAGAACTTAGTAGTCATTTCGGTGAGTGAAGGATATCTGCATTTTCACTACTGAACAAAGATAGTTCATGTACTGGCTTATTGTTCATGTCAACTTCACACAGGTAGAGTGATCAAAGAGTAAGGAGACTCACCTGATGAAATACCTAAATGAGGAAGATAAAGCTGTAAGGCATTTTTTCAATTAGTGATCAGTAGGCGAGGGTCCATCGTATTGTGGGTGGTGCCATCCTTGGTTAATTTTCCTGGGTTCTGTAAGTAGGAAAGCCAAGTAAGCCATGAGGAGCAAACTAGTAAGCAGTACTCCTTCATGGGCTCTGCATGAGCTCCTGCCCCAATTGAGTTCCTGCCTTGACTTTCTTCATTGATGAACAGCAATGTGGATGTGTAAGCGGAATAAACATTTTCCTCCCCAACTTGCTCCTTTGCTCATGGTATTTTGCTGCAGCAATAAAAACCCTAACTAAGACACTTCACTACACTTTATATTCTGAGTGATGTAATATGTAAATTTATGAGAGTTTTGAATATGTGGAAGATGCTGGGAGTCTTCATTCTCAACAGTATAATCCTTTTTAGCATGGCTGGCACTGGATAAAGCTTGATTAGATCTTCAAGATTCAGTGAAACTATTCACATTTAATAGCCCAGTTAGTATACTCTTAGCTTGATGACTTCATTGGCATTTTAAGCACTGTCTTGTTTTCTTCCTCCTGATTTTCACAGTCATCTAGTTTATGCCATCAGTTCCTGGACAGTCCCATTAGCCACTTCTTTATTTTTCATTCATAAGCTACACTTAAGTGACCGTGTCCTCTTCAATGCAACAGATTCCAGGTTGTACCATATCACTTGGATAATACACTTGGCTTCTATGTAATATATGTAAGAAAATCCACTGGATTGGAAACCATAATCACATACAGAGAGAGAGAGAGAGAGAGAGAGAGAGAGAGAGAGAGAGAGAGAGAGAGAGAGAGAGAGAGAGAGAGAGAGAGAAAGAAGAAGAAGAAGAAGAAGAAGGAGGAGGAGGAGGAGGAGGAGGAGGAAGAGGAGGAAGAGGAGGAGGAGGATTTTACTTGGTGATCTGGGGAAAATCAATTTGAAGACAGTAAAATTATAAACATGTTTTCTATGCTTTCTGGAGGACTCCAGCAGTTATCAACATAATTCTGGGATTAATAATCACCATATAATCTTTCTATTGTATTTTAATAAAATTTTTCACTTTACATCTCCCTTCTTCCCTCCCAGTCCCAACATTGCAAGTTTCTCCCCACTTTGACTCCTTCCCTTCATCTCAGAGAAGGGAGAACCCCCTCCCCATTGGGTACCACCCCAACCTGGGACTTCTATTCCCTGGTATATTCTCTCCTCTTGAGGCCCAATCAAACAGCCCACGTAGGGAAATGAGCTTCAGTGCCAGGCAAGAGAGAAAGACACAGTCCCCTCCCTAATTGTTAGGGTACCTGCATGAAAACCAAGCTTCACATCTGATACAAATATGTATGGCATGTAGTTCTAGACCCTGCATGCTCTTTGGTTGTTGGTCCAGTCTTTGTGAGTCCTCATGGGCTGAGATTAGTTAACACTGTAGGTTTTCTTGAGGTGTTCTTGACCTTGCTATCTCACTCAAGCCTATCTCCCAATCTCACATTACTCCTCAAACTTCACTTGATATTTGGCTGTGGGTCTCTGCATCTGCCTCTATCTGCTCCTTGATGAAACCTCTCAGAAGACAGTTATGCTAGGTTCCTGTATGGAAGCATATCAGAGTATCATTAATAGTGACAGGGATTGATTGTTTTATATGGGATGGGTCTCAATTTGAGGTAGTTGTTGGTTGGTTGACTGTTTCCTCAGTTTCTGCTCCATCTTT
Source organism: Mus caroli (assembly GCF_978045245.1). Lineage (NCBI taxonomy): Eukaryota > Metazoa > Chordata > Mammalia > Rodentia > Muridae > Mus > Mus caroli. The sequence continues at coordinate 83,363,971 of NW_028227259.1, read as the reverse complement.
ATCCTGCATATCTTGTAAGCAGAACAAATTTTGGGTTCAAGATTTTGTGCATGGGCTGCTGTCACCCTCTTCCTCTGGCAGTCCTGCCTGACTATAGGAGGTTGGTGTTTTAGTACATAGCCTCTACAGATCAGAATCTCAGCTAAGGTCACCTCTAATCCATAATTACAATAACAAAAGATCTATTACATTACTTGGAGGTCTGGGGATGAATGAGTTTGAAGACATTAGAATTACAAACAGACATTTTCTATATTTACTAGAGGATCTCATTGGTTATCACAATGCTGGGATTGATAGTCACTTCATAATCTTTTTAAAAAATAAAATTACTATTAATATTTTGAGAATCTCATAAAATGTTCATGGTGCTATTTACCCTGACTCAGCTCCCTCGAGATCTAGCTTCATCTCTCTAGTCACCCAACTTTTCTTCTTTTTGGGTCCATCAAATCCTACCTATGATGCTCAAATAATCTTGGGTGTTTGTCTGCTGTGAACAGACACCATGACCAAGGCAACTATTAAAATGGCAATATTTAATTGGGGCTTGCTTACAGATTCAGAGATGTTCAGTCCATTATCATCAAGGTGGGAGCATGGCAGCATCCAGGCAGATGTTGGGCTAGAGGAGCTAAGAGTTCTACAAGTTCATCACAAGGCAGATATGAGAAAACTATCTCTCTTGTGCATAGGAGGAGGGTCTTATTGCCCACCCCAAAGTGACATACTTCCTCCAATAAGGCCATACTTACTGCAACAAGGGCACAACTTACCAGAGTGTGTAATAAATTATTGAAATGTGGTCAACCTACCAGGCTCAGAGCCTTAAGGAAAACCATCCCACCCTCTCCCAATAGCTGTTATCTGCCAGTAGCTCTCTAGCTAGTGGAGGATTTCATATTTATCTGCCATTTCCATGATGAGGATTTTGTTTGGCTTGAGCTTATACTCATCCTATGCATACTTTCACAACCACCCTAAGTTCATATGTAGATTTGATTGTGCCTGGAAAACACTACTCTGATGTCTTCCACCATCTGTATGTGGTGCTTTCACTCTATTTGCCACCTCTTTTATGACAATTTCAGAGCATTTTGGGTAGTATTGTCATCTAGAAGTCCCATTTGGGGATGAGAACTCTGTAGTCTCAAATATTCTAAACACTTAATGGTTGTGTTGTTGGTCTCTATGTTGATCACCTGCTACTATAAAAAATAGCTTCTCTGATAAGGACAGAGAATTACTCTAACTTATGTGCATAGAAATAAGTTATAAGGGATCAGTTTAACATTATATCTGTTAATCAGAATGATAGTAATAGGGACTCCCTAGGATCTATGACTTGACTTCATGCAGGCTTTGGTTTTGATAAAAGTAAATAAATAAAGATATTTTCCCAATCTGTTGGTTGCCTTTTGGTCTTATTGACAGTGTCCTTTGCCTTACAGAAGCTTTGCAATTTTATGAGGTCCCATTTGTTGATTCTTGATCTTACAGAACAAGCCATTGGTGTTCTGTTCAGGAATCTTTCCCCTGTGCCCATATCTTCGAGGCTCTTCCCCACTTTCCCCATAACTTTCAGTGTCTCTGGTTTTATGTGGATTCTTTGATACACTTAGACTTGAGCTTTGTACAAGGAGATAACAATGGATCAATTTGCATTCTTCTACATGATAACCACCAGTTGACGAAACACCATTTGTTGAAGATGCTGTCTTCTTTCCATTGAATGGTTTTAGCTCCTTTGTCAAAGATCAAGTGACCATAGGTGTGTGGGTACATGTCTGGGTCTTCAATTCTATTCCATTGATCTACCAGTCTGTCACTGTACCAGTACCATGCAGTTTTTAATCACAATTTCTCTGTAGTACAGCTTGAGGTCAGGGATGGTGATTCTACCAGAGGTTCTCTTATTGTTGAGAATAGTTTTTGCTATCCTAGGTTTTTTTGTTATTCCAGATGAATTTGCAAACTACCCTTTCTAAATCTGTTAGGGGGCTAATATCCAATATATATAAAGAACTTAAAAATTGGACTCCAGAAAACCAAATAACCCTATTAAAAATGGGGTACAGAGCTAAACAAAGAATTCCCAACTTAGGAATACTGAATGGCTGAGAATAACCTAAAAAATGTTCAACATCCTTAATCATCAGGGAAATACAAATCAAAACAACCCTGAGATTCCATCTCACAACTGTCAGAATGGCTAAGATAAAAAACTCAGGTGACACCAGATGCTGGTGAGAATGTGGAGAAAGAAGAACACTCCTCCACTGCTAGTGGGACTGTAAGCTGGTACAACCACTCTAGAAATCAGTTTGGTAGTTCCTCAGAAAATTGGACATTATTCTACAAGAAGATCCATCAATACCACTCTTGGGCATATAGCATATACCCAGAAGACACTACAACATGTAATAAGGACACATGCTCCACTATGTTCATAGCAGCCTTATTTATAATAGCCTGAAGCTGTAAAGAACCCAGATGTCTCTCAACAGAGGAATGGATACAGAAAATGTGGTACATTTACACAACATAGTACTACTCAGCTATTAAAAACAATGAGTTTATGAAATTCTTAGAAAAATTGATGGGTCTGGAGGATATCATCTTGAGTGAAGTAACCCAATCACAAAAGAACACACATGATATGCACTCACTGATAAATGGATATTAACCCAGAAACTCAGAATCCTTCTTAGAAGGGGGAACAAAATATCCATGGAAGGAGTTAGAGAGACAAAGTTCAGAGCAGAGTCTGAAGTAATGACCGTACAGAGACTGCCCCCCCCCTCCCCCCAGGGATCCATCTCACAAACAACCACCAAACCCAGATACTATAGCAGATGCTAACAAGAGCCTGCTGACAAGAGCCTGATATAGTTGTCTCCTGAGGGCCTTTGCCAGTGCCTGACAAATACAGAAGTGGATGCTCAAAATCATCCTTTGGAAGGAGCATAAGGTTCCCAATGATGGAGCTAGAGAAAGTATCCAATTAGCTGACGGGGTCTGAAGCCCTATAGGGGGAACATCGATATGAACTAACCAGTACCCCCAGAGCTCCTTGAACTAAACCACCAAACAAAGAAAACACATGGTGGGACATGTGGCTCTAGCTGTATATGTAGCTGAGAATGGCCTAGTTGGTCATCAATGGGAGGAGAGGCCCTAGGTCCTGTGAAGGTTCTATGCGCCAATATAAGGGAAGGCCAGGAGTGGGAATGGGAGTGAGTGGGATGGGGAGCAGGGGAAGGGGGGCGGGGATAGGTTTTTTTTTTTAGGGAAAACTAGGAAAGGGGGTAACATTTGAAATGTAAATAAAAAAATATCTAATAAAAATAAAAAAGTACCAGGTATGGCTTCTATTTCATGGAGCAGAAGTTAAGCCCAACCAGAAACTGATTATTTACTATTTTAGTGTTTGTGCTACCAGTGCAGGAGAGGGTATATGTTGTCAGTCCTGTCATTATGGTAGCTTACAGTGTTCCCAAGTTGGGTGAGACTGGTAATTTCTTTTCTCCCCTGGTCGTGTATATATCCCTTGCAGCACTATGAAAGATAGCCAGTAGTGATGGAGTTTCTAGATCAGTACTAGGTTAATTTCTCTATTTCATATGACCAAAGCATGTGATGTTTTCAGCTACAAGGACTTACCATCAATTTCTGGAGAGGAATCAAAAGCAGTGTCAATAACCATATAATGTTTATAGGTCTGTGGGGCATCACTAGCATTTTTTATTTACTCGCCTTTCAGCACACAATCTTTGTCTGATGCAATTTGAGAATTCCAAGAATAAATTCTCATACTTGCAAACATAGTGTTTCTTATTTGATATTACTACTTTTTAAAAGCATTCACAATGAAAAATTCATGATGTAGAAAAATTCCCAGACTGTGGTTAGCATACACTATACAAACTTGTCGAATTCTCCCAACTAAAATAGTCTGGCTGCTTGGGACCAGTGCAATGTGATTTTTTTTTCCAGAGGCCTGCCATGTTTTACACATAAATGAAAGATGACAGGATAGCTATGTGAGGAAGATGCTGCATTCTCTTCTTTGTTCAACAACCAGGATTTGCATCATGGATTATTTCCTCTGATGACTATCTAATTCTTATCACTTTGCAATGGCCTACCTCTGAATTTCACAATCAGATTACATGTTAGTCTGTCTTTGCATCCTTCACAATGAGGTTGCATTTGATGGTGTGTGTGTGTGTGTGTGTGTGTGTGTGTGTGTGTGTGTGTATTCAAGCTCAGGAACATGTGCTCTAGCAGGGCATTCTGATCCTGTAAATGACAAACATATCTCCTATTTTGAATCTTACTTTTTAGGAATTGTTTTTTTATAAAAATGGATTTCACCCTTTTTATTTCTGTAATTTTGCAGCAGAAAACTAAATGAGGGTCATTTAGGTCATGACAAGCTGGAGAAGCACCCCAGTGCTGAGGGTGATTATTTTTCACCTGGTAGCATCAGGAGATGTTTGCAGACACTGACGTTGTCAGAATCCTTATCCTTTATTGTAGGTTTCCCCCTGAGAAGTCTTGATTGTGTGTCATCCCTGATTAAGGAGGGCATAGCCTAGGAGTGTCAGTTTGGGAAGCAGTTTTTTCTGGGTGCTTAAGACTTAAAATGTAGTTGAAAAAATGACAAGAGCACAATTCTTCACCCCGATCCTCCTCTTTCTTTCTTTGGCTTTTTTCCCCCCCATATAAAGTTAAGACATTGTATACAGTGATCAGGTCAGTGGAAAGATTCAGAGTTATTTAGAAATCTGTTTTTTTTTTCTTTTAAAAAATGTATGTTGATGAACAAACCTTAACAGCATCTAAATTGTGAGAAAGAATCCTATGAATTTGTCATCTGATTGGCAACTTTATTCCATATTCTTTCCTTGTGGCATTTTCTGTTTTTCAAAACACAAGACCAATTGAAAATCCTCAACAAATTCCAACTTTTCTATGCATACTTTAAGATAGAATATGTTGCTATAGTATCTCACCTCATTATTATGCCTCAGTGGTGTATAGAAGTTTATATAAAATGAATACATAGGCAGCTATATACTATTTTCTAGTCTTTATCTTTTAAAATGATTATAATACAATAAAATTACATCAAATCTTTGTATATGTTCACTTACAAGGAAAAGTCAGTATACCCTGACCAAAAAGCAAAAGAGATCTATAGCTAGTAAGCATAATGAAAGAAAGAACTGCAGCTTATGCATTAGTGGCTAGTAGAGGTTTGAGGGCTTTCTGAGGGTACTTTTCTGTTTTCTTTAAGGAGTTTAATTTGTTCATACAACATGACTTTTAGGTCAAACAGTTTACAAAACAAACATTAGTATTTACAACTCAACCTAAGATATATATATATATATATATATATATATATATATATATTCACAAAATTAAAGGTTACATATGTTTTCTCATTAATTTTTTTCCTGCTGGCTTCTTTTCTGTTACTCTGTCCTGGTATTTGCTTTCTTCCTTGCACTCAGCTTACATGTACCCAGTCACTTCTTTGTTTTCTTCCTTACACTCGGCACTCAGCTTACATGTACCCAGTAACGTATTTGGGTTCATGATCTTGATTTTCTGTGTTTCTCCATTCTCTGTTTGACTTATTACTCTAAATTCTGATTACATTGCTTACAACCTCCGTGAGCATTTGCTTAGCATTAACTTTCTTCATTAATTGGTTGGTTCTCTTCAAGACAAAATCCCACAGAAAATCAGTTTAATTAAGCCTACTTTGCAATATCCGGCAACATTGAGTGTTTCTGGGAAAGCCATCGTTTAGTATTCAGTAGTCGATTTCTAGAATGGCCAATATAGACCTTGGTCAACTGTGTGCATTAGATTTCAAGGGATGCATTCTTATATGGGACTCAGCACAGAATGGTTTTACTTCCACTGGGTGGTGAAAGTATTGAGCATCAAAACTGGCATGTTCCACATTTTTTTTGATTGATTAGTAGGCATTTATATCAATAAATTGGATAGATAAAATGTGTATTGTTAAGTATAGTGACTTTACTTTTTAAAGGACAAAGGTTGAGGTAGGATGGAGTAGCAAGAGCTATATTAAGGAAGCTTTGTTTGTTGCTTTGGAAAACTGAAAATGTATTTACAGGTCAAAAGTAAGTGCTCCATTAGAAAACATTATAAGGCCTTCCTTAATGTTCTAACAGATTAGCCACTCAGTGGGTGAGCAAATTGAAAACATGTTTTAGCTATTATGAACCATGAGTGTGGCTGTTTTAATAAAGTATATTCCCTATAGACTCTTGTGTTTGCATCTTGAACCCTAGATTGTCATGTTGAATGGGGAGGGTTTGAAGGTGCAGGCTCCATGAAGCAAACACATTACTGCAACAGAGTTTGTGAGTTCACAGTCTTTCAGTTTTCTCTGTATGCTTTGTGTTGTGGTGAAGTGTGTGATTTCTTAGATTCCTGCTCCAGCCACCAAGCCTTCTGTTTGCTGCTATCCTTCTTCTCCTACACCATGAACTCTTAGCCCTCTGGAACTATAAATCAAAACAAACTATTTATTCTGTTAGTGTCCAAGGTCATGGTATCTCATTACAGTGTCAGGGAAAAGTAATGAATACAGACCAGAGAGTGTGCTGTTGCTGTAAAGAACCTGACATTTTCTTTTTTGGATGTGAAAAAATTTGGAACTTTGGGCTGGAAAGGCAGTTGAACACAATCAGCAGAGCTTAAAGAGCCATCCTAATAGAAACCCAGAGGTCAGTAGTATTGAAAGAAATGCCCAACTCAAAAGGTTCCAGAGGGGAACAATGTTTGCAGCAGGGATAGAGATTCATTTCTGTCATATTTTGGTAAAACATTTATATAAATTCAGCTCGAGACCAACATTAAAAGCAACAATCTCAATTCTTTGGCAGAGGAATTCAAAGCCTACATATTGTTGGTTGTGTTGTATGTTTTTTATGTAAGTCTACAACAAAAAGGAGCAAATGGCGAAGGAAAGAGAGGGTCTGATCTGCACTAAAGTAAAGGGAAGTGTGCTTTTAGGTAAGACATCACCAAGCCAAGCTTCCACCTAGCAGAAGAGAGCCTAAGAATGTTCTCTGTTCCTAGGTAGCAACTGAAGTAAAAATTGTATGCTAATGTGATCCATGGTGAGTGGGATCCATGCCAAGCTGACAGCTGCATCTGGTAGTGTCATTCACTTGATATAGTCTTTAGAGATAAGAAGGTAAGAATAAAGCAGTGGTAGATCCTCCCTGTCATAGGACTACTGAGTTCAAGCTGTTATGGCAGGAATTCCCTGCATGGTACTTTGTCACAATGGCAGAAAAGTAACCAATATAATCATTAAAAAGTAACTTTTGGTAAACTTTCAGATTCAACATAATCCAAGAATTAATAATTTATAAGAAAGTCAAAAAGTATGAAAAGAACTTTCTAGTTTGTATTGGACTGTGTATTCTGTCTTAACCAAGTTGAGTTATAATGGTGAAGTATGAAAGACTAGTCAATCATTCAGGGCATTAGACAGGATTTTATAGCATGTCAGTGCCTTAATATGTGAAAAAATGAACCAATGGATACTAGTCCAGTAGTTACCCCATGTAATTTTCTCATTTAAAGATCATTTATAGGTGCATGCATTAATATAAAACTGGATACCTTTATTTAAAAGTAGAAAGAAACAGCCCCAAAATGAGGGAATATTGTTTTTAGAAGTGCTGGATGATTGATATGATATTCAGAAAGAGCTTATGCATTGTTAGTGGGATTGCAAGCTTGTACAACCACTCTGGAAATCAGTCTGGCGGTTACTCAGAAAATTGGACATAGTACTACCAGAGGATCCCGCAATACCTCTCCTGGGCATATATCCAGAAGATGTTCCAACCGGTAAGAAGGACACATGCTCCACTATGTTCATAGCAGCCTTATTTATAATAGCCAGAAGCTGGAAAGAACCCAGATGCCCCTCAACAGAGGAATGGATACAGAAAATGTGGTACATTTACACAATGGAGTACTACTCAGCTATTAAAAGGAATGAATTTATGAAATTCCTAGGCAAATGGATTGATCTGGAGGGCATCATTCTGAGTGAGGCAACATATTCACAAAGGAACTCAAACAATATGTACTCACTGATAAGTGGATATTAGCCCAGAAACTTAGAATAACCAAGATATAAGATACAATTTGCTAAACACATGAAACTCAAGAAGAATGAAGACTAAAGTGTGGACACTTTGCCCCTTCTTAGAATTGGGAACAAAACACCCATGGAAGGAGTTACAGAGACACAGTTTGGAGGGGAGATGAAAGGATGGACCATCTAGAGACTGCCATATCCGGGGATCCATCCCATAATCAGCCTCCAAACACTGACACCATTGCATACACTAGCAAGATTTTGCTGATAGGACCCTGACATAGCTGTCTCTTATGGGACTATGTCGGGTCCTAGCAAACACAGAAGTGGATGCTCACAGTCAGCTATTGGATGGATCACAGGGCCCCCAATGGAGGAGCTAGAGAAAATACCCAAGGAGCTAAAGGGATCTGCAACCCTATAGATGGAACAACAATATGAACTACCCAGTACACCCCAGAGCTCGTGTCTCTAGCTGCATATGTAACAGAAGATGGCCTAGTGGGCCATCAGTGGAAAGAGAGACCCATTGGTGGTGCAAACTTTATCTCCCTCAGTACAGGGGAACGCCAGGGCCAAGAAGTGAGAGTGTGTGGGGGAGCAGATGGGGGACTTTTGGGATAGCATTGGAAATGTAAATGAAATAAATACCTAATAAAAAATAAATAAATAAAACATATAAAACATTAAAAAAAGAGTGTTAAACATCTTATCATAAATTCTTTAGGGTCCAAACATTTTTGGTAGAATCTTTAAATGGAAGAAAGAATAACTCCATTTAATTTATTATTTTCCATATTATAGTCTAACCCTGGTGTCCATAGTATATTCTTTCAATACTTTAGATATCTGGCTAAGATCAATGTACTGTGACTTTATATTCTAATTGCCTATCCTTGGTGTACAGTAATCTCAAAGTTGTGAGACTTTCCTCAAGAATATTCCTTGGGGTTAATTAATTGCCATGATGGACTTCATCAGAAATTAGACAAAGGCCATTTTTGCTATCCTTTGAATATTTTGTCCAGATAAAAAGAAAATAATCATGTGTTTGTCTTCTTAACTTTGTGGAGATAATAGGAATGGTGGGTAAAATGAATTCATCGACATATAAAAAATGATTTGACTGAGAAATACACTATCTATTAAAGGATTATCTAATGAGCATTGGTATCTGAGCACAGAAGGGTAAGCAGAGAGCCTGTAGTCATGCAAGTCTGTGTTGAAGCACAGAAGGATGTTTTGAGAAGAAATATTTTGGGGAAGGCATTATCAAGTCAGAAAGAGAAAAACTGATTGAATAAGCCAAGAAAATTCTGGAGCATAATGCTCTGTGTCATACCACATATCACCCTTTGCTCATCTTCAGGAAGGGGAAAAATAAATATGTGCCAGTGAGTTTGCAAAGATATACCTTACCCTGTGGAATACATTGCTTTAAAAACATGCGCAATGAGGCAGGGGCATGAAAATTCTATTGTGTTTAGGATGAAAAATAGAAAGAAAGATAGAAGGAGAAAGAAGGAAGGAAGGAAAGAAGGAAGGAAAGTAGGAAGGAAGGAAGAAAGAAAGAAAGGAAGGAAGGAAGGAAGGAAGGAAGGAAGGAAGGAAGGAAGGAAGAAAAGAAAGAAAGAAAGAAAGAAAGAAAGAAAGAAAGAAAGAAAGAAAGAAAGAGAAAGAAGGAAGGAAGGAAGGAAAGGAAGGAAGGAAAGAAGGAAGGAAGGTAGGAAGGAAGGAAGAAAGAAAGAAAGAAAGAAAGGAAGGAAGGAAGGAAGGAAGGAAGGAAGGAAGAAAGAAAGAAAGAAAGAAAGAAAGAAAGAAAGAAAGAAAGACCAATTATCTGGCAACCTGCATGTGATATCCGTCCTAATCCTCACACACTGAGGAACTGGTTTATAAAAGGTTAAATAATTTGTCTAGATGTATGGTGAATAGGGAGAAACTCAGTACTAGAACTCAAATATTCTTTCCCATTTCAGCATGTTATATTTAACCTCAGTTAATGTTTCATAGTCATGTGACCTTAATTACTATTCTTATTTTACTATTGTATGTCATTAAGGAAAGTGAAATATGAAAAGGTAAAGTTAATTGAACATCAGTGTATGAAACCATAATGAATAAAACAATAGTTATGTCACTAGTTGTCTTCAAGGAAATTTAACAATGGCAAGCTATTGTAACACTTATTCACATTAGCTTTCAATGTTTTGCCCTTATTTTTCAAGCTGGGATTCAATCTCTCTATTTCACTTATCATTACAAAAAGTCTGAATGTTGGTTAATACTCCTCTTAAGACATTTTTTGTCTTTTATTCATTTTCACTTTTTCTCTTATGACTAGATCACTCTAAAGACCACTATTGGGCTTTGTTAATTTGTTTCTGTTAGACTGTTTAATCAAATCTGTTACTGAACTCTTTTAGTAATTTTTTTCAATAGCAATATTTTTCATGATTAAATATTTGTGGGTTTCCTCTGCATTTTCTATCAATATGTGGTATTTTGTCCATGCGTTGTTTTCTTCTGCTTATTAAACATCTTGTAATTATTTTAGATTCTTTGTATATGTGTAATTAGTTGTGGTTAATTTTGGAAAATATTTTCCCACTTGATTGGGGTGTAGTTTCTTGCTTTTTTCAGTGTTCTTTAACACTTCACTTCAATTCACAAGTTGCAACAAAAGCAAAACAAATTCTACAATCTCTTTCCATATTCATGAATTGACTATACAACAAAAGATCTTTGCCAATATGCCTCTGAAGAGTCTGAAGGACCTCACTTTTTAGACTGTTAAGTTTGTAAAGTTTTTGTGATTTTTACTTCTCTAGAACAGAGGAGATTTTTTTCTTTGAAGGATTCTACTCCTCCCTCCGACCCTCCCTCATTTCCCTTTTTCTTTCCTTTCTTCTTTCCTTCCTTTCTGCCTGCTTGTTCCCTTCCCTTCCCTTCCCTTCCCTTCCCTTCCCTTCCCTTCCCTTCCCTTCCCTTCCCTTCCCTTCCCTTCCCTTCCCTTCCCTTCCCTTCCCTTCCCTTCCCTTCCCTTCCCTTCCCTTCCCTTCCCTTCCCTTCCCTTCCCTTCCCTTCCCTTCCCTTCCCTTCCCTTCCCTTCCCTTCCCTTCCCTTCCCTTCCCTTCCCTTCCCTTCCCTTCCCTTCCCTTCCTCTCTTTTCCTCTCCCTTCCTCTCCCTTCCTCTCCCTTCCTCTCCCTTCCTCTCCTTTCCTCTCCTTTCCTCTCCTTTCCTCTCCTTTCCTCCTTCCTTCCTTCCTTCCTTCCTTCCTTCCTTCCTTCCTTCCTTCCTTCCTTCTTTCCTTCCTCCTTCCTTTCCCCTTCCCTCCCTTCCTTCTAATGCTACTACTTGAGGGTCATTTATACTCTTGCCTGTAACTGCTCACACCTCTCTGTGTGTGGTTGTTTGAATAAAAATACTCCTATAGACTCATAGGTAGTGGCATCATTGAAGGTGTGGCCTTGTTGAAGGAAGTATCTCATGGGAGGAGGCAAGAGGACTTGAAGTTTTAGAAGCTCAAGCCAGGTCAATGTGATTCTTTCATCTTGCTGCCTGCAGATACAGATATAGAAATCTCAACTATTTCTTCAGTATCATGTCTGCCTGCTTGCTGTTATGTTTCCTACCATGATGAGAATTTATAAGTCAGCCCCAAAGAAATAGTTTCGTTATAAGAGTTGTCATGGTCAGCTGTCTCTTCTGAGCATTAGAACACCGACTTAAGACAATAAACAAGCCTAATAAATTCCTTGGTTCCCTTGAATGATTTTTTGATAAAATTGAATTTGTTTTGTCATTGAGATCTGGGAGAAGGATAGGTATTGTTTATATATCCCCAGGGTGGAATTTAGCAACACACATAAGTTGATCTTGGGATAGGTGGCAATGCCCTCTCTTAAAAAATCAAATTAAAAACAATGAAACCCCTCCATATGAAGAACTAGAAGGTTATTACCACTGATGGAGCTTGAGCAGCAGGTTAATTGGGAGGTTGATTTATATCACTACAATCAAGGTTTTTAGACATTTTTCTAAAATTGTTGAACACTTCTTTATTTCATTACACAAAATATAACCTGGGTTTGTTGTTCCATGGATTTTGTCTCAGAACTCAAGAGGCAGAAGCAGTGAGATCTCTAAATTCCAGGCCAGCAAGTTCCAGGCCACCTTAATATAAATAAATCTGTCTCAAATAAAGCAAAACAAAACAAAACACCCCCATATTTTTAATCAAGATATACAGAGATTCTAAATATTTAGAAATATAACATATATTAGAACTTTTTATACATTTTAATGTAATTTTCATATTTTATTCTAATATATTATATATTTAAAAAGCATGGTTAATTTGTTTCTAAAATGTTATTGCAGACCCTCTGCATAATACAGTCATTGTGGTCCATATTTTTCCATGTGATGTTGTCTTAGGTAGTGTTAAGATTATTGAATAATTAGTAGCTTCAAAGTAGTCCTCACTGATTTCTACATGACTTTCTCCCAAGCAGTTATCATCTATTCTATAAGTTTTGATGTTGCCATTTTCAAATGTAGCACATGGAACTTCAGTGAAACCACATTAGAGGTACTGCAAAACTGGTGCTAATTATGAAACACTTTTGTAATTTCAGGTTTGTTATTATACAAAAAGTGAAGGTCTTTGAAATCACCCCTATATGGAAGTTAAGAATCTGTTTCTAGAAGATAAAATTAATAGATCAAAACTAACTGAGAACACATTTACTGTAATTCATGTTATGCCATAGAAAAATGCCCTTAGTTCTATCCTGTTCTAGAAATAATAAATGTCCTAGACAACACTGGATTTCTTACTTATATATAACATTAAACTTGAATAAATTTCAATGAAATAGGAAACAAAGAAAAGAAAATAACCAAACAGCTAGGGCTAAAGAATTTCAGTTTTTGTATAGTTATGCCTTTGTTCAAGGTGAGAGTTTCCATGGATTCAGCTCAGTTTACATTGATGAAGATAAAAGATCATTCCTGTAGTCTCTCAACTGACTAAAATAGTTAAGTTCAAGACTTCCCTTGAACATAGCCGTGAGAACTCTGGTAGCAGTGGCCCCCCAGCACGGTTGATATGTATGTTGTCGTCTTAGTTAGTGATTCATTGTTGTGAAGAGACACCATGACCATAGCAACTCTTATAAAGAAAACCAATTTGGACTGGCTTGTAGTTTCAGAGGTTCAGTCCATTGTTCATCATGGCAGGGAACATGTCAGCATATAGGCAGATATGGGTCTAGAGAAGGAGCTGAGAGTTCCATGTCTTGGTCCTTTGATTTAGTTATGATACATGTGAGTCTGTGGGAGGCATTCCTGTTCAAACAACTACAATTGTAAATTGACAATGACTGTGGGGCAGAGTCTATGCTAACAGATAACTTCAACCAGGTATTGGTTGGCAGCACTATAATGTTCAAATATTTTCACAAATCCTTCTGAAACTCATTACTGATAATCTTGAAAATCAGTTAGATTACAAGTGTTGGTGATGAACCCAAGGTAAGTCTAACAGGTCCTTTATCACTTGTTTTAAATTTTGTACTTAATTTGATTTATTACCTTGGTATTTGACACCTCAGGCTATCAGATTCCAGGTGAGACTTCATTTTAGTTTTATGTTACATGGGTACATTTAATACATGTTAAACAAAAAAGAATATTGTTGGTGTGGGAAGCTTATTAAACATACAACCAGAATCTTCAGGTTCTGTTTGAACCTATATCAAATTCTCCAAGTGAGTGAATTTCCTTATTTATTACTCGCATGTGTGCGATTTATGCTTGAGAACTAATTGAGTGGGTTGAGAAGCTCCTAAGAAAGTAGTAGCATGCCCCTCTGCTGTATCTATGGAGGTACTTAGGAAAGGAATATGTGGGAGGGATACTGCTCTAACCGTGGGCTGAGCAACTCTGTATATTCTTATGTTGGATCAAATCCACCTGATTCCTGGGCCTCATAAAGAACTATTATGCTCCACCACATTGATCCCACTATGGAGCACTGACTTCTGCAACAGGGAACCAAAAGAAACAATTCCTTGATTGTCTCAGGTATTTTGCTGCAGAAAGACAAAACAAATGAATAAAGTAAGGTATCAGCACAAACGCATTTAGAACTAATGACAAGAATTTCTTGAGGAGAGCAACTTTGATAGAGTCTTGAATACAATATTGATTTGTTATCTTTTCTGGAGACTGTAAATCAATTTGACAGTTTTTCAGAAAACTGGGAATAGTTCTCTCTCAAGACCAAGCTATACCACTTCTGCCCATATACCTAAAAATGCTCCAACATACCAAAAAGACGCTTGCTCCATTATGTTCATAGCAGCTATATTTGTAGTAGCCAGAAACTGGAAATAACTTAGGTGTCCCTCAACTGAAGAATGGATACAGAAAATATGGTACATCCACACAATGAAATGCTGTTCAGCTACTAAAAACTAAGATATCATGTATTTCCAGGCAAATGGATGGAACTTGAGAATATCATCCTGAGTGAGGCAATCCAATCCCAAAAGGACATGCAAGGTATAACTCATTTATAAGTGGTTATTAGTCATAAAATACAGGTAACATGGCACACTCCATAGATGCAAAGAGGTCAGGAAGGAAGGCCCATGTGAAGAAGCTTGAATCTCACATAGAAGGGGGAATACAAAAGTCCTAAGAGACAGATGGAGTTCCCTCCATCTGGGAAAGAGGGGGTATGCTAAGGGGAATAGAAGTGTTCAGGATCAGGTATGGGGAAGGAAAGGAGAGATGACTAGATGGCCATGAAAATGAATGGGAATCTGTAACTTACAGGGATGGGAGGTCGGGGCATCTCCAGAATGAGACAGAGCCTGGGAGAAAGGAGGCACCCAAGAATCAATGATGATGACCTTAGCTGTGACTCACTACATGGAGGATGTGGAACCTAAAGAGGCCACCTCCTGTAGCCTGGCAGGAACCCCAGTGGAGCGATACAGACACTAACCCATTCTCAAAACTCTGAATCCAAAATTTATCCCGTTTACAAATAATGCAGGCATGGGGAATGGAGCAGAGTTAGAGTGAGGGAATGGCCAACCAATAACTGGCCCTACTTGAGACCCATCCACTTGGCAAGCACTAGTCCCTGACACTATCAATAATATTCTGTTCTGTTTGTTGACAGGAGCATATTGTCCTCTGAGAGGCTTCACTTAACAGCTGACTCAAACAGATACAGACACCCACAGCCAAACTGAAGATGGAGGTTGGGGACTTTCATCGAAGAATAGACAGAAGATCTGCAGGCCCCGAAGGGGATAGGAATTCCACAGGAAGAGCAGCAGTCAACTGACCTGTATCCTTACAGCTTTCAGAGTCTGAACCACCAACCAAAGAACATGTATCAGCTGGACCTATAACTCCCTGATCATATGTAGCACTCCCTGATCATATGTAGCAGATGTGTAGCTTGGTCTTCACGTGGATGTGGATCTTGAACAAATGGAAAACAGGGCTATCCCAAAAGCTGTTGCCTATAGGTGGGGTATGCTCTTCTATATGGGTTGCCTTGTCTGGACTCAGTGGGAGAGGAAAGATCTAGCCTTGCAGAGACTAGAAGTGCCAGGGTGGGGTGGATACCCAGGAGGTCACCCCTGCTCAGAGGAGAAGGGGTGGAGGAATGGGGAAGGATTGTGGAAGGAGGTGATTAGGAGGAGGGCAATGAGCAGGTTATAATGTGAACAAGAAAAAAAGTAAAATTAAAAAAATAATCTGCCATGAAAACCTACATTTAAGTAACATTATGTAGCTTGATCAGTTTATATTTAGTTGGATACAGAAACATATTTATATTTATATATGGGAAAAGAGACCATCAATTTGAATGACAGCAAGGAGAGGCATATTCAAATGTTTGGAGGGTAAAAAGGGAAGGAATAAATGTTATAATTATTCTATAACCTCAAAAGTTAAACAATAAATATGAAAGCCATATTTTAAATTTTTATTAAATTTTCATAATTTTAATGATTTCTTTCTAACCATTATATATCTTTCTCAACTCTTTTTGGAACTATACCACTTTCCTACCCATCTATCTTATATCCTTTTTGGTAACCAGCAGGACCAGTTTTGTGCTTCTCAAATATTCTTAGTTGAGTGATATTGTCCTGTCACACAATGGGATATTCAGCAATACTATACTCTTAAAGAAAATTCTCACTTTTTCTCTCAGCAGCTAACAATTGCAACTAGCTCAGTGGCTAGGACTGGGGTTTGCATGCCTGTGTCTTATTCCCTTCTCCATGCTGGGATATGGTTTGGCTTGGATCTGCCCAGGTTTTGCACCTATCACAACTGCTGTGAGTTCTTATGTGCACTTGACTTCCTGTGTGCCCTCCTCTTATGAGCACAATTTCCTTGTATTAATCCACAGCCTTGGGCTCTTAACATGCTTTTTTTCCCCTTTTCTATGATGTTCACTGAGGCTTAGGAGAAGGTATGGTATATATGAACCCTTTATGGCTGAGCCTCTTGCAGTGTCTTATTCCCTGAAATCTGGACAGTTTTAGATCTCATGTTAATCACATTCATTATAAAGAGATGCTTATTAGATGAGGGTTCAGAGATACACTGTTCCAAAGGAAAAATGGTAAGCCATTAGGAACCATTTTAATACTAAGTTCATTTAGCAAACAATAGTTGGTTTTCCCCTAGGAAATCTGTGATTTTTTTTCAGCTGTATGTCTTTGGCCTGATGATCATGACATGTACAGGTTTTATCTTATAGAATGAGACTTAAAACCAATCAAAAACAGATCGTTTTCCCCCTAATAGTTGTGCCACTATTAAACCAGGGGGCATATCTTGGCTTGTGTGTCATTATTATAGTACACTGAATTCATACCTGGATATAACTGATGATTCTTTTTCTCCCAGTATCTTATATAGCATCTTCCAGCACTGTGAAAGCTAACCATCATCTATAACACTTCCATGTCAGTACCATTTTGATTTATCCATGTTCTATGACTCAAGTATTTGGTATTTTTAGGAAATTTTGGAGGATAAGTAAGAACCATGATAATGAGTCCTTACTGACCAAGAAGTAATGTGGCACTGGTCTTTTTTTACTTGTTAGCAACTGGTGTCTAGTAGGAGCCTTCTTGCCATTATAACTCTATTTATATGGCTATAGAAGTCATTTCTATATTTTTAAAAGTTTTTAGTGTTATTTATCCTTTTTTTCTACTCCTTTCAACACACAGCCTTCTACTCCCTTAATCCACTTTAACTCGCCTTAATTCTTTAACTCTCCTTTAATTCTTCTCTTTTAATGTTTTGTATTACTGTATTCGGTGTGTCTATGTGTGAACATCTTTGTGTGGGTATATGCATATTTTGTATTGGTGGCTGTGAATCTAGAAGAGGGTATTAGCTCTTGTGGAGATGATGGTTATGTGCTGTCCCAGGTGAGCGATTTTTTTTTTTAACAAAACTTGGATTTTCTGCAAGAACATCATGCAGTCAACTGCTCAGTGATCTCTCCAGCTTCCATCATCTTCACTTTAGAACAATGACTGAATCTTGTTTCCCATAGCTTTAAAATCATTCAATTTATTCTTATATAGTTAAATAAAACTATAGGAATTTTTGTGATACAGTGATGTTTTGATACATATCTAATTGTATAATGATAAAGTTAGTATGTCAGAACTGGAGAGATGGCTATGCAGGTAAAGCTTTTGCATGTAAATGTGAGGAATGGATATCAGATGATCAGAACTCACACAGAAGGTTGGTGGGGGTAGTAACCTGTCACATTCTGACTTCATGAAGGAAGGGACAGAAAATCCACGAAGCAAGGTGTTTAGCTAGTCTTGCCTACATGGTGAGATTTGGGATTAGTGTGTGAATTTGCATGACCATATGAAGTAGAGGCAAATGATGAAGAAAACTACTATTAATCTAATGGCACCATATAGGCATATACGCTTATGTGCATGTACAACATAAACACATGTGTCTCCATAGGTGCACATATATGGAAACATGAACACCATATGTATATATAGAACAATAGGATGTATACAAGGAAACCTATAATGCATTACTAAGAGATTTATGTTGAAGGTTGGAAAAATTCTAAATATTATAAGGCAGTTTCTCACAGAACTGAAAAAAAAAGCTAGCCTGTTTGGAGATAGATATATTTTTACTACTAATATTAATGTGTTAACACATCAAAATTTTTCCTCATCTCTAAACAAAACTTGAAAGAATTTTGTCATACTTCTCTCCAATCTCTGATAACTATGATTATATCTTCATTTTTATGATATAAGTATGTAAATACTCATATAAGAATGAGGTAATATGAAATTTGCCTTACTGAGAATCAAATATTGTATTCAAATTATAAATATGAATACACACATATGTATATATGGAACAATAGAATGTATACAAGGAAACTTATAATGCATTACTAAGAAATTTATGTTAAAGGTTGGAAAAATTGTAGATATTTAAGGCAGTTTCTTACAGAACTGGAAAAAAAAAAGTGAGCTAGCCTAAAGTTTACGAGGTCACAAAAGACTAAAATAAATTGAAGCAATTTTTATTGAATGAACCAAACTGGAGAAATCATATTCAAACTAAATAAAATCTATTGTAGCCAAGCAACGTGCCATTTGCATAAAAACACATAAAACGCCCAGAAACAGACGAGAGATCCAATAAAAGGCAATCTCTGTATTCTGAGTCAACTGATATTAGACAAGGGCATTAAGAACACAAGTGAGAAAGGGCTTTGGCTTAAGCAAATGATATCTAGCTGTATGATCAAAAGAATCCTTCATTAACTGCAAAGTGTTTTCTTGTATTGGGAAATATCCACCGCATATGGTGCTCACTAGGGGATAGGTAGAGGTGTATTAGCATTACTCAGTTGTGATAAGTCTTGAAAATACACTTCATTTTTGTCAGAGTATTTGTTGCCTGTGACAAAATAAATGATCAGCTTTATTTGGAGTACAGAGGTTTTTTTAATGCTTTCCTTGTGCATTTTCAATGTAATATTTAACTGCAAAGTGTGTACTAGTATTAATTTGGAATATTTCTAATTTGTGAGCACCATTCTTATGTCATTGCCTTCTATATCTTCTGTGCCCTTAGACTGAACAGGGACCTATTTATTATATTCATTAAGTCACTAATTCATCCATCTATTCACTATTTCAGATGTAATAGTGCTGCTTCTTTCAGTTTGTGACTTAAACTGAAGTCGGTTCCAGACCTTGGCAGCATCATGACATTGCTTTCATTCGAATCCTGAGTATCTGCCTAGTAGCAATGGCTGAGGTACCATTATTCTTAACCATGAAATGGATTTCATTTCTTTTCTAATCCTGCCTTAGGTATTTATGTTTCTGTAATTAGACACAAGTAATTCTTTTACAGAATGTTAAATTTTATTAAAGTTGCTAAATATGAATTAACTTGTTCACTCTGGGTATAGCTACAAATTTGTTTTCATGACTAATTTTCAGCATCTGTGGTTTGGGGTTTGGTATTGAATGCTTTTCTGTCCTTCTTAACAATTCGAATAATGGAAATTTAAGTGGTTTATTTATTATTATTATATTATTTATTATATTATATTATTTATTTATTTAGCCAACACAAATCAATGCAGCATACACAGAGCCATTGATAGCAGCAAATTTTGTATTTCAAAAAGCACAATGACTTATATTACTAGAGATTATTTTCAGTCCTTATATTCTTTATCATCAAGTGTCTCTGAATGATTAAAATTTAGTTGACTTAATGACTTATTCTACACACACACACACACAAACACACACACACACACAGAGGGGGGGCACACACACATTCACACACACACACACACACACACACACACACAGAGAGAGAGAGAGAGAGAGAGACAGAGAGACAGAGAGACAGAGAGACAGAGAGACAGAGAGACAGAGAGACAGAGAGACAGAGAGTAAATAATGCCACAATTCCAAAGGAAATGTGCAGACTGAGCTAAAACATGAGAAAACCAAATGGACTCAGTGGAAAAACAGTTTCAAAAGCTTAGTATTTCTCAGCCATCATACACAAAACAACTTTTTGTTTCCTTCTAGAATTCAATATAAAGCTGACACCCTAAACACAATACTTTAGGAATATATGGTTTTTAAAACCATGGCTTGAAATGTTCATTCTATAAGGTCGTTGACCAACTGATCGATCCACTGCTTCTTTCCTATGAATTTTTTCAGTCTGATGAGTATCTGTTAAGACACATAGGATGAAAAGAACCAGAAATGTATTCACTCTGTTTCTTCATGCTACCCATACTACCGTTTTAACGAGGCAGTGCAGTAAGCCAAAATATCAAATCAAAACAAAGCAAAAGAACAAAGAGATCCCTTTTAGAACATGGATCCCTTTAAGTCACATTTCAAACTGCCCAGTGGTCAACAGCATCTATTCTCTCCGGGTTGGTGAATTAGGCTATTTCAGTATGAGAAGATAGAATCCTGATGAAAGGCTCTATTTTTAGTTTAGTTTTATATAGGAGCTTACAAAAATGGCTGTGACCGTATCTGGGAGGGCCTGTCTACCTTCATATGCTGTCATAGACAGTTGGAATCATCTTGGCAACTTGACAGGATCACACTGCTACATTCAGTCTGCAGTGAAGACAAAACCAGTGTTGCCTGTTCTCCCCATCTGGAAATGAGGAGACAAAAAAAAAAAAAAAAAAAAATCAATCTCTGTAGGCCTGAGTGTTGAAATGTCTTTTGTTGCTTTCATACAATTATACAAATAATAATAAGATACAGTGGGGAAGAGAAGTGTTTATTGGTTTTATATCAAACAGAGAGTTGCCAGTACCTGGCTCATTAGAAACACTCAATAAATCTTTATTAATCAATAGATTTTATTTTTTAAAAGAAATTATATTCTTGCTTTTGTATTGTTTCAGAAGTTTTAGAAAGTGAAGCAAACTCTGAAATCCTTGCAGTGAAAGTTCTGAAGAAGACTTCTCATAGTAATCTAATGGAAAGTCTTTCTACTGAAGACCTCTCTGGTTCTTTCCTTCTTGCCTAAATTGTCAAAATATCTCATTGGTGGGTGTTAACCCAGAGGTGGGAATCATAGCCTTCCATGTATAACTCAGAAATATTTGGATGTGGCTGTTTTGGTACTAGGTAGAACATAGACTTTGGTGTGACTGGTTAAGAACTTAGATTTTAGAGAGGGGTGGAAGTTTTACCTATAATTCTTTTACTACAGAGAATGAAACAGAAGATAGGATACAAGTTTAAAGTTAGTCTTGACTAAATAGTTAGTTCAAGGCCAGCATGGATTATAGATTCAGGCCCTATCTCATCAAACTAGCAAGCAAACAAACTTAGACTCTATAAGAGGATTTCCTTTCCAAAATTAAAAGATGTTTACCCACTACTAGCTCATGATACAAATTCAAAGGCCATGAATATATAAGCTAGAAGTCCTATGCATATTTTTCCTGAGATTTTTCTTAAGGTTCCTTTCATTGAACTGTCATTTTATGAGGACTTTGTAAATAAGGGATAATGATTGAAATACTTTGAGAAGGTATCATGTATGATTAGAAAGTCGCCTATGTCTTTGAGCTACCCTATTTCCTTTAAAGCAAGGTAAAATGGACTAAAGAGCTGACCTCCACAGTAGTCACTGAAGTTAGGTGACTTCTTCCCAATCCTTCATCAAAGTCAGGCCAAACAACTTCAATAAGAGAAAAAAAGTAGTTAATACTCACAAATTTGGTGTTCAACAGATGTGAGAGGTTTTTATTACCGACTTTATGAGAGAAACAAGAAGGATCAAGTCTCCTCTAATGTACTCAGTGGGGTCTGTCACTGGGAATCCCATATTCTCTCCCTTTTGGGAAGGAAGGAACTTCCACTAATTTGGATGAGTATCTGGTGCATTGCAGTTATACACTGCATATACGCTAAATGACCATAGGTGTCGATGATGTAAAACATTACTACTAAGCGTGCTGATGTTTAGAGAGTATCTTGTTTTTACTTGTGTATTATGAGACACCTTTAATGTTGCTGGTGACTAGATAATGAGTTTGGCTTCATTTTATATTATTCTTCAATACTGATTAAATTGTGTAGACTGCCTTCCAGGAAACTCAATGTGGAGCCCTAATTCCTGAGTTACAGCCTTCCTTTAATTAGGAGTGAGTTGTATTGAGGTCTAAGATGGGCATTACTATTATAAGTTTTTTTCCATGGGATGGTTAATCTACATTGGTAATAGAATTTGGAATTATTTAGGAGACATGCCTTTGAGGCTTTTCTAGAGAGGTTTAACATATTTGGGAAGACTAATACCATCCTATGAGCTAGTTTATAAGATTTAAATAAAAGGCAAAAAAAAAAAAATTGAGGAAGACAGAAGATCACCAGTATCCATTTCTCTCAGTAAGACTGTGAGTGGCATGTGACTAGATCTTTCATGGTCCCACACAAACTTTCTACATCATGCTGGAATGTATATTCAATCCATAAGGCGAAACACAAGTTCGTTCTCCTTCCTTAAGTTTCTCTTTCATAGGGGTTTTCTTTCAGACATGGGAGAAATAACCAATATAGAATGGGAAACAATGATATGGATAGTCTATGATGTGAGTTGGCAGTTATCCATAGAACACCAGTCTCTATGTTGTAGATACTTTCCCATCTTCTCTTTCCTTTCCATCCTCATATACACTTCAATTAGATTAAACACAACTTAATTTTCATTGAACATCTTCTATGTTAGAAACGGAATGCAAATAAAAATATTCATTTCTCTGTAAGGAAAAGGATCTGCAGTGAAGTTGTAGAAACAGATGATCTAACTAGAATTTTAGTGTTTGGAATACATACACATTGATAGTACTACAAAAATAATTGAAGTTAAACTTGTGTCTGCATCTTAGTTCCGGTGAGTCGCAGCCCGTCATACAGACGTTCTCTCTAAAATGAAACTCTCCTTCCAGAAAGATGGGAAATAGTCTTTTAATCAAGTGGTTCAGGGAGCTTAGAAGGTGCAAAGATCCCTAAGTTCCCTCCTACATTTATGTAAGCAGGATCATCCTCTGAGGAAAGTGGACTCTGGTTTGCTCAGCAGCTTGAAATTCACTCAGCAAGATTTATACAGGCGTCTTGAGCGACGTCACTAGATTGAGGAAGAGTTTTTTATACAGGCATCTTGAGCGACGTCACTAGATTGAGGAAAAGCTTTTTATACAGGCATCTTGAGCGACGTCACTAGATTGAGGAAGAGGTTTTTTATTTTTTTGGTTTTTCGAGGCAGGGTTTCTCTGTGTAGCCTTGGCTGTCCTGGAACTCACTCTGTAGACCAGGCTGGCCGAGGAAGAGTTTTTTATACAGGCATCTTGAGCGAAGTCACTAGATTGAGGAAGAGTTTTTGGTGATGCAGGCACTTCTGCCACTGATGCTTCGATGACTAATTCTGATAAACTCCTTTGTTCAGTGACCTAGATTTGCATTGACTTGTTTCTTTGGTCTTCATTGTTGGTGCCTTATGTAGGCTGAATATCCACTGGCTCCTATCTCCCTAAAAAAAAAGCCTCACATAACACAGGGCACGAATAATGCATGTATTTATGGAAAATTAATTGGCCCCAGTTAATGTGGAATACATTGACTAACAAATTATCAGAGAAATGGTGTTAGTGGGAAGGTGATAATTAAGGAGTATATTATCAATTACCTGAACTTTCATTTTATATTTTCTGATTTTAAGTCGAAATTTTAAACCTTTAAGATTAGCATGACTTTATATTGAATTCTGAATTCATCCCCATCGACTTCATTTTTATTTTCCTAAGCTCCTTTTTTTTTTTTTTTTTTTTTTTTTTTTTTGCACAGCATGGAAAAACAATGTGCTGACTCTAAATTAGAAAGTTTACTTTCATTTCTTGGTAGTGATAGAAATGCAGTGTTTCTAGTTTCTTGGAAATTGATGCCTCCTGTGCTACTATGTCTACCTTTGATTTCTATTTGTCTGTGAAGATGATATTAGAAGGGAGTGCCTGGATTTTTCAATGAGTGGCCTCACATTTAATTCTAGGTATAATGGGAATGAATTTTGTCCCACTGAAGCACATGTAATGTGTTGCTACTTGTTAGGTACACACTCGACTCATCCCTAACTCATACCCGATATGTGTTCCAGACACATCATGCTAGCCTCCTACTCTTCTTCTTCCCACAAACACAAAACGAACTCCACATGGTACAACACCCACCACTCCTTAGGCCCGCAGGATCACTGCAATATACTTCTACAACGATATGCAGGAAAGAACACACACAGCTCTCCCACACAGCCTGGAACCATCATGCAGAATAAACTGAATCTATTCTGGTTTCATGTTCCTGTTTTTCAAAGGTGAGTGGGCAGACACAGAACTGCTGTTGCTGCTGTGACAATCTTGTGGTCATAAAGAATCCTTAAAGTTACCCAGAGATGGTAATGAATTCTTATTCTTAGTTGATAAAGACTGATTCACCCCTGGTTTTACAGAGCATCTAGACCATTTGGCACCACAATCGGCAGTGAATTCCTTTATGTAAAAGGACCTAATCTAGCTGGTTGAGAAAAGTCAACTTTTGCATTTCAAATGTCAAAAGTCTTTATAGCTGCCAGCATTTAAGTCCCAATTAAAAACAAAATGAAAGCAAGACAATAAGTTGGGTCTCATCCAAGTCAGTATACTTCACAGATAATAGCTCTGAAACAAGGAGGCCATTGTTAAACTTGAGAGTGGGAAGATGCCCTTCAGGCATTCAGGTTTATACAGGCTGCCTATTTTTCCACATTCATACATATTGTATCTTTGTAGCCATAAACCTAGATCCAAGCAAACTGGATTCTTATCTCAAAGCTGTAATTTACTGACTGCTTGTGTGAGCTTGGACAAAGTCCGATATTTCCAGGTCGCCATTTCCTTATGACCAAAACTGGGCATCCATATCATTATAGTGTATTGTGTATATATTGTAAGTCAGCAGCAAAGCATATGCTCACATACATATTTATTAGAAGCATTTCTTGAGATAAGTTAGGGATGGGTGTGTAGGGAGCTGTAACATTCATGGAACATCTAATTATACTTAGCTAACCTTCAATACTGTCACAGTGGTATGTCTTGTTTTTCACCTGTTATTAGCAAAAGTAGAAGTTGGTATGGTAATATATTATGAACATCCCCAAACTAAGTGGCATAGCTAAAAGCTATATAGTGAGATAGTGTATGTAATGATATAGTAAAATCCTCAATCGCTTAATGGAATAAAACTAATCCGAATTTTCAAGAATTACAATTCTTGGGAAAGAATATATATATATATATAAAATATATTATTATATATATATTAAAATCAGATTATATATATGTATAATCTGATTTTAATAGTTTTATGCAATAAGGATATTGCACTCTATTTTATAAAACGATCTGTATTTGGCTTAATGTAATTTGAAATAAAGGTATTACATCCTCCCTGAAAAATAATCTATATTTGGCTTAATGTAATTTGAGTTAATTTTTGGTTTAAATAGGAAAATTAAATAAAAGAGCAGTGGATATTTTTATGTACATATTTGGTCTTACATCTCTGACTAGCTTTCTTTAACAACTTTATTCTGCTATAGGGTGAGAACTTTAAATCTTTATTCATATTAGAAAACTATTTTTTGAAAATATCATGTGTTAACATTTTACAGGACATCTATATCTAATTATATCTGCCTCTAGCCTCTATTCTGTCATCAAATATTCTCATCCTGAGAGATATCTGTGAGTGTGATTAGTAATAAATATGCTTTCTTGTTTCAATTTTCATTTATGTAAGCTCAGTGAAGCTGAACATCTATCTGGGTTCTATCTAATTTTATATTTAATTACTTAAATGGAAATCTATTTGTGCTAGGTGAAGTGAGAATCTATTTGCATTTATACCTATTGCTATTGAAAATTTTCATCATAATATGTTTTTCAGTATCATTTCTTTAACCATTTTTGATGCCCATTCATAATGATGTCTGTTCATTACCAACAGTCATGGACCCTTCTCTATTATCAGTGTCTAGAGTGTAAAATATGCGAGATTAAGGCACAGAGGGCAGGATACCTATCTCAGAGTCAGTGACTTGCAACCTAAGTCCTTCAGTTCAGGAGCAGCCAGAGTGAACTTATTGAACTATAGAGGAATAAGCATGGTTCTGTGTGAGATGTGGGTGTGTGTGGGTGTGTGGGCATGTGTGGATAGTACAGTATGTAACTAAATCATACCCAAGTTACAAAGTTTGACAAGTGATGGGATATTTCAAGATCTGAGGATAGTGAATTAGTTTGAAAAAGAGAGAAAGACGACTCTTTCTGGAAGCACTCCTTCTAGATGCAAATATAAATAAATAAATAAATAAATAAATAAATAAATAAATAAATAAATAGAATAAAATGTCCAATGAGGCAAAAAGGAATGAATCCTGTAACTCACAGGACTTGGGAGCAGAGCCAAAGATGCTCACCCTCACACAACATCCAAAGCCCTGTCTTCTCACCCTGTGGTGGTTCTGATTTCCCCACAACTCTCTTACTGTTGTGTAATAAAAAGACTTGGCTTCTCACAGTTTCTATGCCAATCAAAAAGACCATTTATTTGTTTTGATTACTTATCAAACAATATATTTATGGCATGCTCTGGGTATCAGATAACTTCCATATCCTTTATAGACCACCAAACTGTAAATATTTTTTGCGTGCATTTTTAAATGAATGCTAAAAGACTATCCTTGAAGCTTGGAATCTTTCAACTCTGTCCTGCTAAATAAAAACAAACAAATAAATAAAAATTGTTACATTCTTTTGTGCAATTAATGTCCTGTGATGATCTCTGAACTTCATTGATCAGGCTTGAAGCCTGGGGTCCTTTATCTATAGTCATGCAGAACCGGTTATTTGAAGCACATAGGTAGTGAATGAGAGAATATAACTTATGTGAGAAAAATCAGAGCAAACTGTCATGACTTAGTGTATGTCCAACACAGATTCCCAAGCCTTTTGAAGTGAATATGCTTTCAAGAGAATTAGGCTGTCACATAGAGCTTAGTCTGACTGTGTTTGTATCAGTATGATAAAGTGCCAGACTTAACTTCCAACTTTTGAAAGCCTAGTTTTATTTATCTGTAATTTTTATTATTTATTTTATGTGTATGGGTGTTTTGCTGATACATGCATCTATGGACCTTGTGCATGCCTTGTACCCAAGGATCCAGAAAAGAATATTGGATTCTTTGGGACTGGAGGTACAAATGCTTTAGAGTTATGTAGGTGCTGGGGAATTGAACTTTGGCCTTCTGGGGGAGTAGCCTGTGCTCTTAACTGCAGAGCATCTCTCTAGTTCTTCCTTCAGAATTTTAAAGTGATGTTCTCTTTCCTTCATCTTGTTTCCTTCATCTTGTTTGCTCTCACAGAATTCTTTCACCTGCACCTCCAAGGTCTTTCTTTCACTAGATTCACATGAGGAAAATGACTCATAGATTCTGGGAGCACAAAGACTATGATTCAAAAATCACAAGACTAAATCTCAAAACAAAGATTATGATGTCGATAACAGAAAAAGCTATTTTCTTTTTTCCATCCAAATAAGGCTCCAGGTGAGAGCAGAGTGATGTGGAGAGAGATGACTTAAGAAAGGGTTAACCCTGGAGGGAAAAGGGCCTGGAAGGTGTGAAAGAGGCTCAGTGGAAACTATTTCAGATGGAAATTTCTTCAAATTTTAATATACATTTTTGTCAACTGAAATACTTTTAAAGTGCATATTTAAATTCAGAAAAATTAGGTGAAATTATCATTTCTTCCAAATTCCCAGGACGAGGCACTGCTAGTTTTCCATGAACTCCTAATTTGAGTAAACAGCGTTGGAATAAATGACTCCAAGCTTTCATGGGACCTGACTCCTTGTCCAGTTCTGATTGTTCTTTTTGTTTGTTTGTTTGTTTGTTTGTTTTTTCCTTTGCTTCTTTCTAGACAAAGTTTCAACCCTGGCTGCCCCATGACTCTGTGTGAAAACCAAACTGAGCCCACAAAGATTTTAACTACTTTTGCTTCCCCATTGCTAAGATTAAAGGATTGGGTCTTCACTAGATTGCCATTTCTCTTTCTCTTAGCTGTCTTGGCAGAGAAACCAAATCTACCATTGGTCAACCCATGTGCTCCAATCCGAAGAGCCATTGTCTCACAGCTGTTAAATCCCCTTGATGTTATCACCCCATTGCTCATGAAGAATGCAGAAGCAGATGGCCCCTATGCTTTTAATTGAGTTCTCAACTAGAACAGAGAGTAGAGGTTTCTACAACTTCTTAAGTGGTGCCAAAGCAAAAGCCTTGCTTTGTGTATACGGTGGGACCAGATTCAATAAGTGTGAAAAGAAATTTTTTTTCTCAGCTGGGGTGAAATAAACATTCAATTCCTTTAATCCCTTTAGCATTGTTACTGCAGTATGGATGATAGATTGGAACAGTAGTGAAGACACAAAATGAAAACTAAAGGTACTATCAGAGTCTTGCATTGCTACTCTGCCTTTCATGTGATTTCCGAACAGGCAAAGCCTTTCAGAAGATAAGCAGAATATCACAATACTATCAAATTCAGAAATGGAGGAGAAAAAAAGAAACTACCACATTATCAATGAATTTCACATTATATGATTTTCTGAAGGACTGAATGGCAAGCTGAACATTAATTTTAGGACATGGCAAATGGCCTTTTGAGAAACACTCACCATGGTTTTTGCTGTGTTTGAATATTTGTGTATCCTTAATATATATGTGTTGGAATTCCAACCTTCTAGGTGGTGGTGTCAGGATTAAGCTCGTTGGGAAGTAATTTAGTCTAGAGAGGAGTACTTTCACCAGCATAATAGGAGATTTGATTTGAATAGCAACAAAGAAAGTTCTGTTTTCTATCACCCAAGAGTGAAGCTCAAAGACATTGCCCAAAGCCACTTCTCACTAGACAACAACCTCAAAAATCCACTTGAACTTTGCATGGACTTCCAAGACTCTAGAACCATAAGAAATATTTAAAAACAACAACAAAAGCAACATAGTTTGTACAGTCTAGAGTAGTTTTCTGTGGAAGACCAGCTTGACTAGACTGTATTAGACTTGTGTGTGTGTGTGTGTGTGTGTGTGTGTGTGTGTGTATGTGTGTGTGTGTGTGTGTATGTGTGTGTGTGTGTGTGTGTGTAGTAATACTCTGCTTTGCCCTGATTTGTGTACTACAGTGGCAATTCAGAATTTTTATCCTGCTTCACCTACTGTAAGTGTTAATTTCTTCTCTCACCTAAACTTTATATATCACACGTTTGGCTTAAGTTAACATCCAATATTCACTAAACTATGACTTTATAAATACTATAAACCCAGGTCACATGGTTAATTATAACTTTCTGGTCTTTTAATGCTACAGATTCCTTGGACTTGTAGTTGGCTCTCAATGGGAGAAGAGAAGTAGTATTTTCAGACTTCAAATTTAGCTTTAATTTGGTAAGTCTTGTTCCTGTCCTGTCCTGTTGGTTATTCTAGAATATTAATCATTCTTTTCCTTTGTTTGTTCACCACTGCATTTTAGTGGAACACATGTGGATGAAATTGTATACAGGAGTTTTATTTTTTACCACAAGTCATTCCTAAAATGTTACAAATTTGTACTGTACTTGATACTTGAAATTTTATGTATATAAATCTAGGATTGATAGAGCCTTTTGATATTGTCCTTGCTCTCAATATATTTGAGTTACTCATTTACTATTTTTTATTTTGTTGAAGACTTTTATTACCATACATTATACATAATGAGCTTCATGATCATGTAATCATACATGTACATAATGTATTTTGATTTTTTTTAATGAGCCAGTGAGTTTCATTAGTGTTGTTTATAAGAGTATATGGGTGGGAATTTGTTTGTTTGTTTGTGTTTGTTTGTTTGTTTTACTTGATCAATGGTATCTTACCAGGGACTGTATCACTGAAGAACTTCTCTCTGCCTTTTCTATTAATCAACATCTCAGTATAAATCTTTGGAAAAGGGTAGGGAATCTTAAGCTTCTCTCTCTTTCCTGGTATATGTTGATGGGCCCAGTCTTGTGCAGGAAATCACAGTATCTGTAAACTCTAAAATATAACAGCCTCGTCCTGCCCAGAAGGCAACATTGGATCTTTCTGACTTACAATCCTTTATCTCTAATGTTTCTACTAAAATGTTCTGTGTCAATTTGAAGTCAGATTTTCATGTGATATTATATTATTTTTGCATAGCCTTTGAAATTTAGGAAATCATATAAACATCTAATTCATTGTGGTTAAGTATTTATTTCATAATATATGGACAGAAGTTTTGAAAATTGGAAACACATTATTCATTAAAGAAAATGTTGTTGTATTATTTTATTCTTAAATTGTTTTATGTACTTGTTCATTTTTAGGCATTAGAAAATATAAATTACCGCAGTATTGTATTCTGACTTCCTTATGCTGAGTAACTGTTAGTATGTATTTTCTTTTGTCAAAGTACTTTATGTACTTTTCTTTCACATTTTATATTGATCTAAAATATCCCATCATAGCATCAGTGTCTAAGGTCACTTTATTCTACATTGATTGTTTATTGTTTATCATTACCTATCTTACTTTTATCTCTTGGCCATTAAAGGTACTGAAAAATCTTCTTCTACTTTGTGTTTTTTCCCTGTTTGATTTGGTTATTTTAGATTGTAACATGGCTGTGTGTAATGTATAGTATGTACATACTACGTGTGGACATATGCACATGGAGTATGTGCACCAGTGTAGTGGACAGGGGTTGCTTTCCCTTTTCACTCTCTACATTTTTATTTCACGGCAGGATCTATAATGAATCTGGACCTTATCAATTCAGTTAGGCTGGCTGACCAATGAGCTCCGGAGATCGCACCATCTCTATAGACTTTGTGTTACAGATATAATAGTATCTAATATCTAATATAATAGATCCCCACACCTCCTTGCCAGGTGCTTTATACGCACTGACCTTTCTGTCCAGCTCGCCATTAAAAATTATTATTTTCTATTTTCTTTGGATTTATTTATGGAGTTCTCTCCCTCACCAGATACAGGAGAGCATATAGTTAGACATAATTTAAATAATCCTGTCTCTGCTTCTCATGATTTATATAATTTTCTTCTAATTCCCGAAAATATGATGAATTAGACACTCCTTTGACAAAGAAGTTCAAATACTCACAGCTACCTATAGCTCCTTCCTGGAGTACAGTAGAGGGATTCTTCTACTAGTTCCAAAGAAGGACTCTTGTTTATTGTTGTCGGACTAGATTAGACTTGGCTGTTCTCAATGAAATAAAAGTGCTAAATAACAGAAATTGCTAGCAATACAAAATTTTTTATTCACAGAAAATGGTACCATATGGCAGTGAGTATCCTAATGGATACTCCTTACCCTCCATTATCATACAATCCTCCCTCCCTTTTTGAATAACTATGCTAACTCCAGGTAAAACTGATAAGAGATTGTTGCATCTAAACAGGATGTCCAAAATAGTGAAAGCCAGTCAGTGGTGAAAGATTTAACAGGAAGGTGATCACAGCAATGTTCATAGCCACTGTTTTCTGAAGTGATGGATGCCAAACATACAAGGAATTCTAAGTCCTAAAGAAAAAGAAACGGAATTCAACAAGACAACCATAAGACTTGTATTCTGCAAAAATCATTCTCAACAAGAAGGCAACATAAGGACTTTCCCAGATAAGCAGAAACTGAGAGAACTTGATGCCAGTAATCTCTTCTGAAAAACTAAAAATGAAAGGAAGGTCTGCGGGTTGAAAACAAATGACACGAGACAGCAATTCAATTAACACACCTATAAAAGAGTCTTATTAAAGCAGTTAAGTTGTTAATTATACCAGTTAGTAAAATTATGTTTTTCTCCTGTCTTTTTAAAACTGGTACAAAAGGGATTCCAGAAAACAATGTGTGCCTAGTTTTATTTTCTGAGCTGATAACATATAGAAGTGTAATATATTTGATAAAAACAGCATAAAGTTGGTGGGTGGGAGCAAAGCTTTATTGGAATAAGGAAATGGCACCATATGGTAATGAGTATCCAAAGGAACAAAACGAAGAGAAGTAAATTGGAAGAATAATATAACAAACTCTGAATATATACATGGACTCATTTCTTCTCTCAAGTTTTTTTTGAAAATATGCAATCACATAATAATTATGTTCCTGTATTACGGGGTTTGTAGGATACAGAAATGTAATATTTATGAAAAGAGTTGCATAAAATGTGAAATATCCAGCTATATCTTTGTACTGCTTTACATTTAATTGGATCAAGGTAATGAAATTCTGCAAAGATCTTTGACAGGTTAAAATGTATATATTTGAAGTCCTAAAGGAATTAGGGTATAATTAAAAAATATACACCAAGTTAAAGTTAGTAGATATTAAAGTGATACCAGAATGAATTCAACTAAAAAAGACATTAAAAAATTGGAGGGATGTATGAGGAGAGACAAACAAATATAAAAGTTAACTGGCAAGAGTAAAGCCACTGTATTCATGATAACATATATAAGTGCATTTAATTCCATCAAAGTGCCAAATTAAAATTAAATAAGGGATATGTCTTATGCAAATGTCCTTCAATAGAAGTATTTAAATTCAAGCATTGAAATAAATAGGCTGAAACCCAAAGAATGAAGATGTGGCATAAAAATAGGAACCACTGAAGATTTTGTCATCACACAATCCTCAAATAAATAAAAGAACTTGATCTTGATAACAATTTCAGTGCACCCATTTATCAGATTATCATGCTATATGCTTAAAGTATTCCATTTTTATCTGTCAGTTTTATCTCCTAAAATCCAGAAAATTATAAAACAAATCAGTGAATATATGACAGACTAGAGCATAATTCACCCTAGTCCCTAAGACAAGATTTTCCACCAAATATCTTTTTTTTTTCTTTCTAAAACCAGAGATTTTTTTCTTTTGGTTAGTCTGAGACAAGGTAATTGTTTAAATGGGAAAGTTAGGGGAAAAGGTTTAGTTGAAAATATTTAAAGCTTTAAATCTTTTAATGGTTTTTAACAAACCAATTATCTTCTTTATAATCCTGATCCACACTTTGACTTTAATCTTTTCTGAGATTTCCAGTAGGAATTGCAGTTTCCTGACAATTATTTTAGTTCCACAGTCTCTGGCATTCATCTTTGCAACATGTATATATATATATATATATATATATATATATATATATATATATATATAATTTTATCTTCTTTGTCTTTTTAACTCTTGAATTTTTAAAAATTCTTATCTTCCTGTAATTTTCATAGAGTATTAGAGGGAGCAAAGGTTAAAAAAAAAACATCATTTAATCTAATGTATTTGCTATGGAAGGAAAACTAATAAAAATAAACCAGCAATGTAAGAAAATAACAAAATTTGACATAAGCATTCTTAGTTCAAATGCTAGGCTATCATCCATTCTTGGTGGTAGAATAAATCTATTGCAATGAGCCGGCATTTCAATAGGATAGTGTGCATGATTCTTTCCTCATAGTTCTTCCAGAGATACAGGTTTATATAGTGTTTCCTCTTTTGTTTCATCATGGCTATAACCATCAACCACATCAACACTAACATCTTGGCTCCAAATAATATAACATGGTGTAAAGTGTCAGATCAATGCTCAAAGTTCATTTCAAGCAACTGACTCTCCCATTTTTTTCTTTTTAAATAAAGCTGTATTGGGGAGAACATGGATTACAATCTAGAAGGAGCTTGTAGGTTTGAAGCACAGATGAGAAAGCCAAATTCAGTTTTGAAATAAGGATGATAGAGATATTTTCAATGTACTGTATATAAAATTATAGCAATGTTATAATATACTATATACAAAACTACAGTAATACTATCAGACTTTAGTACTTAGACATGAAATTGTTGAGTTGTCATGATTTATACATGACACTGAAGCTGGAATTCAAAAAATGCTGTGTAGTGTGTGTGTATGTGTGTGTGTGTGTGTTTCATCTCCCCTTTTAGTTAATTAAATTTTCAAAATTTGCTATACCTACTTTTCAGTGTTTATATTTTAACAGGTAGCTTTGTGGACATCAGCTTTTCCCATTTAATTTAACAAGCCTGTATTTATGCAAAGTGTTGTTATTCTACAGTATGCAATGAATTATTCATTTATGCAATAACAAGGGCAGTCTCATCATTCCAAATTAGCCACACGAGAATTAAATGGAAAGTTAAATAACAGCTTGACATCTTTGTCAACCAGTCACACTGGAGTAGAATATGATTGGCAGAAATGATATGAATGAAGAAACATGAAAAAGTTTAAATCTTTAGGAACAAGAAGTAAAATCCTGCTACTCAATACTTAATATGAACATCAGTGTATTTCTAATTGTGATTAGTATCAAAAGCAAACCATTTCTTATTTGTGTAACCTTTACTTTTAGACAACAGTCTTACATGTGCCTCATAAATATTGTCTGTATGAAAAGAAGACTTTTCTCAGGAATAATAATTTTTAAAAGTAAAATTGTGGATATATACTTTTTCCCCAAGTGATCACTTTGCAAACATTTCAGTCTAGAAAATACTGAACTGATGTAGTTTAAATGATTAATAAGTTCTCTGTGTATTTTGTTAATATTTTTTTAAAGTTGATTTGTAAAACTGCTGGAGTACAAATATTTATCAATATGCAATAAGATTTTATGTATCTGGTCCCCACAGTAGTATATAGTCTATGTTTCCTTTATCTTTCGGGCAGTAAACATACAAATATTTTTCTGATGAATCTAATGTCACAATCACTAGATATCTTGGAATAATATTTTGTTTGTATAGCACTGTTACCATGTGTTTGCAAAGATTATTCAAACCTTAGGTAATGATACACATCCAGAAGGCCTGAGTTCACATTGTATTTTAATTATTTATTTTATATTAATTGGAAATTTTAATTACTTTACTTCCCAATATCTGCCTCCTCCTCCCAGTCTCCACTCTCATATCCCCCCAATTCTCCCTCCTCTTCTCATCTGAGGACCACCCTAGGTATCACCGCACCCTAGGGCATCAAGTTTCTGAACGACTAGAAACATCCTCTCATTGAGGCCAGTGGAGACAGCTCAGTTAGGGGACCAGGATCCTCATGTAGACAACAAATTCAGGAGCTGTCCCAGTCCAGTTATTGTAGGACCTGCATGAAAAGGAAGCTATGTATCTGCCACATCTGTGTGTGTGTGAAGGGATGTAGGTCCAGCTCATTGTCCAAGGTCAATCTCTTGGGGCCCCATAGGGATGTAGGTAAGTTGACTGTTGGTCTTCTTGTGGAAATCCTATCCCCTACTGATCACTCAATCCATCCCTCCACTCTTCCACAATACTTCCTTGAGTTTCCACTGATGCTTAGCTGTGGGTCTCTACATTTGTTTCCATAAGCTCATGGGTGAGCCCCTCAGAGGACAGTTATGCTAAGATACTGTTTGTAAGCATACCAGAGTATTGTTAATAGGGTCAGGGGTTGGATCTTGCCCATGGGTTGGGTCTCACCTTTTGGCAGTCATTGATTGGCTGGTTTCATAGCCTCTGATCCTTCTTTGTCCCTGCACACCTTGTAAGCAGAAACATTTTAGGAAGAAGGTGGGTTTTTTTTGGGGGGGGATTGGGGGGGGGTGAGTTGCTGTCCTTATCCCAACTGGGATTCCTGCTGGCTACAAAAGGTGGCCACTTCAGGATCCACATCCCCTACTATTTGAGTCTAAAGTCAACCCAATAGACTGCCCAGCGACCTGTTGCAGGTCTCTGGCACTTCTGAGCGATGCCCAAGTTTTGCCCATGTCTAATTTTCCTTCTCTCTCTCCTGCTTTCCCCATATCTGATTCCCTAACCTCATTCCCCTTCCCATCCACTCTCCCAATCATCCACCTCCCTTCTTCCACCTCCAATATCTATTTTATTTCTCCTTCTGAGGAATATTCAAATATCTTCCCTTGGGTCCATTGCTATCTGGCTCTTTTGGGTTTGTTGATTATAGCATGGTTTTCCTGTACTTTATGGCTAATATCCACTTATAAGTAAGTCAGTGCATGCTATGTATGTCCTTTTGGGTCTGGGTTACCTCACTCAGGATGATCTTTTCTAATTCCAGCCATTTGCCTACAAAATTCATGATGTTTTTGTTTTTAATAGTTGAATATAATTCCATTTTCTTTATCCATTCTTAGGTTGAGGGATATCTGGTTTTATTCCAGTTTCTAGCTATTAAGAATGAAGCTGCTATGAATATAGTTGAGCAGGTGACCTTGTGGGATGCTGGGGTGCCTTTCAGTATATGTCTAAGGGTGGTATAGCTGCATCTTTAGGTATAACTACTGCTAATTTTCTGAGAACACACCAAATTGATATCCAGAGAAATTGTAAAAGCTTCATGCCAACCAGCAGTGGAGGAGTGTTCCCCTAGCGCCACATTCTCACCTGCACTTTTTATTTTATTTTTTTATCTTAGCCATTCTGAATGGTGTCACGTGAAAATTCAAAGTCATTTTGATTTGCTCTTACCTGATGACTAAGGACATAAACAATTTCTTTGTTTCTTAGCCATTAGAGGTTTTTCTGTTGAGAATTCTCTGTTTAGATCTGTACCCCATTCTTCAATTGTGTTATTTGTGTTGGTGGTGTCTAACTTCCTGATTTCTTATTATATTTTTGACATTAGCCCTCTGTCAGATGTAGGTTTGATCTTTCCCAATCTGTAGATTGCTGTTTTGTACTATTGATGGTGTCTTTAGTCTTTTGATGAAAAGCCTAATGAAGCTTTTCCGTTTCATGAGGTCCAGTTTGTTAACTGTTGATGTTAACTGTTGTTAACTGTTGTGCCTGAGGTATGGATGTTCTGTTCAGGAAGTTATCCACTACAGCAATGAGTTCAAGGCTATTCCCCACTTTCTGTTCTATTTAAGTTAGTGTATGTGGTTTTGCATTGAGGTCTTTGATCCACTTGGACTTTGTGCAGGGTATTGAATATGGAACTACTTGCATTCCTCTACATGCACCATTGCTGAAGATGCTCTTCTTTTTCTATTGTACGATTTTTCAGCTTCTTTGTCAAAAATCAATTGTCCATGTGTGTTTGTTTATTTTATGGTCTTTGATTATATTCCATTGATCAATCTGTCTGTCTCTATATCAATACTATACAGTTTGTATTACTATTGCTTTGTAGTACAGCTTGAAGTCAGGGACGATTGCACTGGCTAGTTTTTTGTGTCAACTTGACACAGGCTGGAATTATCACAAAGAAAGGAGGTTCAGTTGGGGAAATGCCTCCATGAGAGGCATTTTCTCAATAAGTGATCAAGTGGGGAGGTCCCTTTGTGGGTGGTGCCATCTCTGGACTGGTAGTCTTGGTTTAATAGGAGATCAGGGGAAGCAAGTCAGTAAAGAACATCCCTCCATGGCATCTGCATCAGCTCCTGCTTCCTGACCTGTTTGAATTTCAGTCCTGATTTCCTTTGGTGATGAACAGCAATGTGGAAGAGTAAGCTGAATAAACCCTTTTTCTCCCCAAGTGCTTCTTGGTCATGATGTTTGTGCAGGAATAGAAACCCTGACTAAGACAAATTGGTACCAGCATAGTGGGGTATTCCTGTGACAACCTGACCAGGCTTTGGGAAGGACTGTGGAAGGACTTTGGAACTTTGGGCTTGAAGATCCATTTGTTGTTAAGAGCTCTGTCAGATGTTGTGTAGGAGCTTGGAAGATAATGTTGAGAACAGTGCAGAAGATGGAGGTCTGGCTTGTGAAATTTCAGAGGGAAAATTAAGAGTCTTTTCAGGGCCATTGCTATTTTGATTGGGAAGATTCTGTGGTTCTGGTTAGCTGGGGCTGAAGAATCAGCTGTGATTAACAAGATACCAGAACTACTAAAGTGAAACTTTTGCATTCCTGAGACTATTGATGCTGGTTAGCTGGAGCTAAGAAATTAGCAGTGATTAAGAAGAATGTTCACAGTCAGCTATTGGATGTATCACAGGGCTCCCAATGGAGAAGCTAGAGAAAGTACCCAAGGAGCTAAAGGGATCTGCAACCCTATTGCTGGAACAACATGATGTACTAACCAGAACCCTGGAGCTCTTATCTCTAGCTGCATATGTATCGAAAGATGGCCTAGTCGGCCATCAATGGAAAGAGAGGCCCATTGGACTTGCAAACTTTATATGCCCCAATATAGGGGAATGCCAGGGCCAAAAGAATGGGAATGGGTGGGTAGGGAAGTGGGGGGCGCTATGGGGGACTTTTGGGATAGTATTGGAAATGTAATTGAGGAAAATATGTAATAA
This sequence comes from Mus caroli, assembly GCF_978045245.1. Lineage (NCBI taxonomy): Eukaryota > Metazoa > Chordata > Mammalia > Rodentia > Muridae > Mus > Mus caroli. The sequence continues at coordinate 83,325,257 of NW_028227259.1, read as the reverse complement.
AAATATATATAAAAAAAAAAAAGGAAAAAAAAAAAAAAAAGAAGAAACCAGCATCTTTGAGGTGACATCTTCTGGGAAGTGTTTTCTGAAAGCACAAAGAGGCTGTGTTCCAGAGATAGCCAAAGTTGTACCTTGTGCAGCAGCAGGACTTGGTAATGTGTAAGAGTCACCCAGGTGGTACTAGTTTTGAAGGCATGGAGGCGTCATGCAGAGCAGCTGAGGCTCGGCACTGATAGGCCATGGAAGGCCATTGGTGAAGGTGCAGCCTCAGTTGTAATTGATGGCCCAGGACAGAAGGGGTCATGCAAAGGAGTTGAGGCTTGGCACCATGAAGAGAGCCTATGAGAGGCTGTTGGTGAAGCCTAGTTACAGGTGAAGACAACAGCATTTTGGAGATGCTAGTACCATGAGATGACCACCAAGAACAGCTGCAGCAGTGGAGTACAGGCAGCTGGAGCCTAGAAGACAACGTGTGTGCTACAAAGGGCAAGGCTGGAGAAGTGACCCAAACCCATGGAGTTGCCCAGAAGATCATGAGTTGGATCCCAGACATTGTACAGTGGGAGTTTGATTTTGCTTTTCATTGTGACTGTGCCCTGATGCTTTTCCCTCTTGAAGAAAGTATTTTAGTGTAACCCACAGTTAAGAGAGGTTTAATTGTAAAGACTTTGGATTTTAACAGAGATTGAAATTTTAAGAATTTGCAAAGACTGTGGGACTTTTAAAGTTATTTAGATCTTGGAATGAATAAGAAATTAGGGGTTGAGTCTTAATAGTGATGTGTTTGTGTGTCAAGTTGACAAGGGATCAAATGTACTGGCTAGTTTTGTGTGTCAACTTGACACAGGCTAGAATTATCACAAAGAAAGGAGGTTGAGTTGGGGAAATGGCTCCATGAGAGGCATTTTCTCAATTAGTGATCAAGTGGGGAGGTCCCTTTGTGGGTGGTGCCATCTCTGGACTGGTAGTCTTGGTTTAATAAGAGATCAGGGGAAGCAAGCCAGTAAAGAACATCCCTCCATGGCCTCTGCATCAGCTCCTGCTTCCTGACCTGTTTGATTTCCAGTCCTGACTTCCTTTTGTGATGAACAGCAATGTGGAAGAGTAAGCTGAATAAACCCTTTTCTCCCCAAGTGCTTCTTGGTCATGATGTTTGTACAGGAATAGAAACCCTGACTAAGACAAAGATCATACCTTCAGAAGTTATTTTATTGTACAGGAGTCTTTTAGTTACCCTGAGCTTTTTGTTTTTCCATATGAAGTTGAATTTTTTCAACGTCTGCAAAGAATCCTGTTGGAATTTTGATGGGTATTGCACTGAATCTGTAGATTGGTTTTGGTAGGATAGTCATTTCCACTATGGGTTCCTGAGCATGGGAGATCTTTCCATCTTTTGATATCTTCTTCGATTTCTTACTTTATCGATTTGAAATTCTTGTCATACAGGTTTTTCACTTCCTTGATTAGAGTTAAGCCAATATATTTTATATGATTTGTAAGAATTGTGAAGGAGGTTCTTTCCATGATTTCTTTCTCAGCCTCTTCATCATTTGGGCTACTGATTTCTTTGAGTAAATTTTCTGTTCAGTCACATTGCCTAAAGTGTTATCAACTATAGGACTTCTCTGGTAGAATTTTTGGGGTCATTTATGTATACTATCATGTTATCTGGGAATAGTGATACTTTGATTACTTCCTTTCCAATTTGTATCCCTTGATCTCCTTTAATTTTCTTATTGGTCTAGCAAGGACTTCAAGTACTTTATTGATGAGAGGGAGAGAGGGAGGAAGGGAGGGAAGTAGGAAGGGAGGGAGAGGGAGAGGAAGAGGAAGAGGGAGACAGAGACTGAGAGACAGAGAGAGAAAAACAGAGAGAGAGAGAGAGAGAGAGAGAGAGAGAGAGAGAGAGAGAGAGAGAGAGAGAGAAGGCAGCCTTATCTTGTCTGTCTTGACTCTGATTTTAGTGGAATTGGTTTAAAGTTCTCCCCATTTAATGTTGGCTATTACCTTGCTGTATTTTGCCTTTATTGTGTTTAGGTATGTGCCTTATATCGCTGATGAATCCAAGACTTTTAACATTAAAGTGTCTTATATTTTGCCAAAGACTGTTTTCAGCATCTAATGAGATGTTAATGTAGTTTATTTTCTTTCATTATTTTCATTATTTCTTTGTTTAGTCTGTCTTGATGACCTCCCAATTGATGAGATTGTGGTGTTGACTTCTTCAAATATTATGTGTTGGTTTGAGGTACAGTATAAGATTTAGTAATGTTTCTTTTATAAATGTGGGTACCTTTACATTTGGGACATATATGTCCAGAATTGAGACTACAACTTGGTGGGCTTTTTCTTTGATGAGTATAAAGAGCTCTTCCACATAAAAAGTTTATTTTATTAGATATTAGAATGGGTACTCCAGGTTGTTTCTTGGAGTCCATTGATTTAGACATCTACAAAGGAAAGAACTAATTTACAAATTGAGGTACAAATCAAAACAGATAATTCCTGATATAAATTCCTATATACTCATTTACAGTTGAATACAAACAAAAAAGTATAGGATAACCCTGCTACAAACCTTAGACCCAAAGAAGCTATGTAACAAGGAGAGATACTTTAATTTTTCTGAGAAAGAAGGCAGGGAGATGGCAGGGGGAGGGAGTGCAGATGGGAAAATGAGGGATCTTGTTCGAGGAGGACAGAGGGAGAGAGTACTGGGAAAGACATCTGGATTGGGAGTGGGGATCTCTGGGAAAAGCTAGAAACCTAAGGCAATGGCATCTCCCAGGGACCTGTGTGGGCGACCTTCACTAAGACTCCTCCCAGAGGGGGATATGGAACCTGAAACCATCTCCTGTAGATCATTAACACTAACTTTTGTATAGTGCTTGACTCAGACCAGTGCTAGTGATTGAGATATCAGAACTTATAAAGCTGGTTCTGTTCTTACATGTTTTGTAAATTTATCACACACACACACACACACACACACACACACCTACTCTTATTTAATTTTTATGCAAAGATTGCCACATTAACAGCACTAATAGTCTTGAGAAAGAACACTGTGACCAAGGGAGGAGTGTGAGTTAAATAAACAATGACTGCAAGTAACAGGTCACAGTCCCAGATGCCTTAGAGCCCTATGGTGTCTAGCTTCATGTATTTGCATCAGGTGGTTAGGTTGTTTAAGTTCCAGTGATGGTTATAAATTCTGAAAGACTAGACCCCTTCTGATTATAGTGGAGAGGGGATTAAGCCTGGGCTTCAAATGCCTGAGTGCTCCCAGGCTATGACATTAACTCTGCGGCCCACTATCCTTCACAGAGCCATAGTTGCTTGGTTGAAAAGGAAGTAGAGTATTCTGCTTAATTATAAGTTTATTATGTAGAACACATTTTGAAGACTAGGAAATCTGTTTAGAAAACATGTAGTGCTATATAAATGCAAGATACTTCTATAAGCATTTTAGCAGTAAAATGTTCCATAGGTAAATTATTGAAGTTATTAAGAAAACTGCATTTATTTCTACTTAGAGAATGTTCTTTTCTTCCTATTTACTTTTTGTTTCAAGTGGTCTCTTCTTTGAAGAGCTACAATGACATTAAAGATTTCTGAATGCTGATTATTCCAAATTTCTGAGTAGGCCATTTACTCACTACCTTTCCCTTCTTTTCAACTGTCTTTTAAAAAATGACTGTGAAGTATATTTTGTTCTTTTTCAGTTTTCTTACAATGCGTATTGCTTATAAGCTGTGTTTTATGTTCCTTGATTTAAATAAAATGATTCTGGGGTTACTAAGACAAATCAACCAAACCAAACACTTTATTTCTTTCTTATTCTTACCAAGCTGTCCATTATGTTACACGGTATGTATCATTCTATTTTTTTAAATTCTTCAGTATTTTATTTATTTTTTTAAGGATGTCATACAATGTTTTTTGAGCATAGTAACCCCCCAGGACCTCTCACATCTCTTCCCACACAACTTTGAGATTGTTTTGTTTTCTGTTTCGTCTTTTCTAAGAGTCCAGTTTGTGTTGCCTAGCTACTCTCAGGACTGAGACTAGGTCTTCTGTGTGGATAACATGTTGGAGGTCATGTAATTAAAAGCAACCGACTCTCCTTCCTCCATAGGTATCAAATACCCGTAACTCCGCAGTTAATGCTCAGGGTTACATGGCCATCACCCTGCTCTATGCTCAGATTTTGCTTGAGATTGTTCATATTTTTTTTTTAAGTGATGTCCTTTAGTGTTCCAGTGAATCCCTTTTCTGATCCTACCTTTCCACTGATTCTAACCCTCCTCCCCACATGGAGCTTAGTGCCCACTGCAGATTTCATCCTCGGGCTTTTCTACTTTTCTCTCTTCTTTTCCATTAAATCATTATCTGTAACATCAAATCTCACTCAACTGAGGCTGTCAACTTTGGTTCTGTTTGTAGTCTCTAGGGTTCTCTAATATTACTTTCTGTTGTTCTTGAGACACTTCTGATATTGGGAGTAACAAACACTGGTGGCATTGTGTTGGGGTCTAGCTATTATTATTTTTTTGGTTATTTTGATTTTTGTCTCAAGTCTTGTCTTATATTTTCATAAAAAATGATAGATATTTGATCAGTGAAGTTCTTCTGCTTTTTTTATTTTTAATTTGAGAGATTGGCTAATGCTATGTTAATTTTAAATAAAGTTATAAGTTATCAAAATGATAAAATATCCAAAAATCAATTAATGATAGATTGAAATTGTATGAATTGTAAATTCAGTCTCATGTTGAATGTTCATATATGTTTATAGTATTCTGGGGAGCTCACTGAATTACCACAACAAGAATCAAATCCAGAGTAGGAATCTATTGTTATAAGTACACTTGCCTTTCCTCTTTTATTTTTTATGTAAGAGATAGATTTGTATTCTGTTACTTCTATACTCAATGAATGTTTAAAGAAGTATTTACTAAGATGTTAGAAGATTACCAAAATAGACCAAATTTTTAGATTAAAATTCAGATTCCATGTAAATTTTTATGGTGGAATATATGCAAATTATTTATAAAATTAGATATGTGCAGTAAGTATCTTAAAAAGGGGAAGACATAAATTGCTCTATGTGATTTTAAAATCATTCTGTGTTCTCATGACTGCTGTTTATTCTCAGGTAAAGCTTGAAGTTTTAGTTTTCCTTGCTACCTGCAGAATTTCCTTTGAGAAACAGAGCTGCGTAGCTCTAGGTGAATGGACTCTAGAGATATACTGCTTCTGTCAAACCCATAAGCAGTTATTCATTAGTTTTATGCTCTTGGTCAATTACCTTTCTATGTACCACTTTATTCATCTATAAATCAGGAACAAAAATAATAGTTCCACTTTGAGTAATTATAAGATTAAATTTGATGTGTTTTAAATCTCTTAAAACAAAGTCTGTCTCACAGATGTATCACTTAAAACCATCTCTGCTTCATGAAATGTAAAATGAACATGGAAGCTCCATGTCTTGTTAGCATCTCTCTGGTCCACTTGGAGCTGACTTGACTGCCAAGGACCACTGGAAATTTAGCTTTGTTCACTTCTAAGGCTTGAGGGTCTCCCAATTTAAGAATCTGAAAAATACACTCTGGAGGGTCCCCCCAAATTCCTACCTCCCAAGGTTACCTATTTCTATTTTTTCTGCTGGCCCTCTGGACTTCAGTCAGTTTCCCTTACCCAATATCTAATCATGTTCCCTTCTTCCCTTCCCTGTCCCCTTTTCCAACCAGGTCCCTCCCTCCCTTCCCACTTGTGATTACTTTCTTCTCCCTCCTAAGTGGGACTGAGGCATTCTCACTTGGGCACTTCAGCTTATTGAACTTTTTGAGTTCTGTGGACTGTATCTTGGGAATTCTGTACTTTTTTTCTTTTTTTTTTTTTATTTTTTGTCTAATATGCACCCAACAATGGAGTAGTGTTCCTCTTTCACCACATCCTCTACAACATGTGTTGTCACCTGAGCCATTTGATCTTAGCCATTCATATTGGTGTAAGGTAGAATCTCAGGGTTGTTTTGATTTGCATTTCTCTGATCACTTTGGACTTTGAACATTTCGTTTTTTTCTTTTTTTAATTAGGTATTTTCTTCATTTACATTTCCAATGCTATCCAAAAAGTCCCCCATACCCTCCCCCCCAACTCCCCTAACCACCCACTCCCACTTCTTGACCCTGGTGTTCCCCTGTACTGAGACATGTAAAGTTTGCAAGACCAATGGGCCTCTCTTTCCACTGATGGCCAACTAGGCCATCTTCTGATACATATGCAGCTAGAGACACAAGAAACTTAGAATACCCAAGATATAAAATACAATTTGCAAAACACATGAAACTCAAGAAGAACAAAGACCAAAGTGTGGACACTTTACCCCTTCTTAGAATTGGCAACACAACACCCATAGAAGGAGTTACAGAGACAAAGTTTGGAGCTGAGATGAAAGGATGAACCATATAGAGACTGCCATACCCAGGGATACATCCCATAATCAGCCTCCAAATGCTGACACCCTTGAACATTTCTTTAGGAGCTTCTCAGCCATTGGAGATTCCTATGTTTAGTTCTATACCCTGTTTATTGATTGGGTTGTTTTGCTTTTTGGTGTTTAGTTTCTTGAGTTCTTTATATATTTTAGATATTAGCCCTCTATTTGATGTGGGGTTAGTGAAGAATTTTTCCCAATCTGTAGGTTGCCATTTTGACGATGTCCTTTGCCTTACAGAACATTTCCAGGCTACGGAGTGCTCACAAAAAGGGATCTAGCATGATCACACTCCAGAAGACCAACAAGCAGCTGAAAGAGTCAGATGCAGATATTTGCACGCAACAAACGGACAGAAGTTGCTAACCTCTGTGGTTGAATTAGGGAAGGCTGAAAGAAGCTGAGGAGGAGTGCAACCTTGTAGGAGGACCAGCAGTCTCAATTAATCTGGACCCATTAGATCTCTCAAACACTGGGCCACCAAACAGGCACCATATACCAGCTGATATGAGGCCCCCAATACACATAGAGTAGACCAGTAGTGCCTGGTCTGTCTTCAATCAGAGATGATGCACCTAACCCTCAAGAGACTGGAGGCCCCAGGGAGTTTAGAGGTCAGGTGGTATGGGTTGTGGGGAGTAGGGACATCCTTGTGGAGATAGTGGGTGGCAAGGAGGTATGAGATGTGGAACAGTCAGAGGGTAGATGGGGTGTGGATAAAATAAGGAGTATAAATAAATAAATAAAGAATCTGATAATACACAAGTGTTAAACATTTTGATAAAAAAAATCAGATAGACATTGTGCAAATTTCATCCAAGAGAATAGACATGTAATTGCACTCTAGGTGACATAATTGGTGTAGCTTTTAAAAGGTATCATTTTGACAAAGAAAGCCACATAACATAAAAAGGATAATTTCCCATTGTTTTCCAGGATTTTTCTTAAAGTACTCTGTTGCTTGTAGAAGTCCACAGGGACAGGCTAAGTTAAGAATAACATCAGTGTGTTTACTTAGGATTTAGCTCCAGGCTCTTTCAGCTATGAGGTGAACTAAGTATTCAAAATGTTTAATGCAATTCCTGATCCTTTCCTTTCTGATTTTATCAAGTTGAAATTTATTCATTTATTTATTAAAAATATTTCTGCATCATTGATTTCTATTTAACATTACTCTAAATGCAACAGAAGCATGACTTTATTAGACAGGTAAATCCTGTCAAAGAATCAAATATTGATTACATTTATACTTACATATAAAATATAAATTTTACTTTGCCATTTTGATGAATCCTTTTTGAACATTACAGCATGAGTAATGATCATTATTATGACCACTGAGGTTAATGTGATAACATCTTTCATGTTGGAATAGTACCATGTCAGGGGAAAATTTTGATAACAAAGCATTGGACACTTGAGTTTGAAGATTTATTATTGTGGCTAAACATGTTGTAATATTATCATTAAAATGATTTGTGAATAAAATTTTAACACAAAATTTTAATGAAGAGTTTGTACAAAAATTTCTTGAGCATACATAATGGAGAAGAAATAATAAACAAAATCAGAACAAGAGATCAAGTTTCACATCTTTCTGATCATATGAAGAAATCTGACAACAGTGCTTTTTAAAGGTAATATATTATTATACCATAATATTTATTTTCAAAGATTATTTTTAAGGTGTGCATGTGCGAATGTGCACGTATGTGTGTGTGTTAGTATGCGTATGTGTCTTTATAGGTATGCACATGGCAGTGTTTTGCCATCACAGGTGAGAAGAGCCCATTTACAGGTGGTTATGATTCTGACATGGTTGATGGGAAACAAATTTATGTCCTCTTCAAGAGTATTAAAAAATAAACATCATTGTATTATGTGTATATAATTATAATTGCATTATCTTTAAAGTATAATGTATGAATATAATCACATGAAAAATAAGGTTCAGAATCCTTACAAATAGGAACTTATTAATTTTTTTCTCAATAGTCAAAATTCAAGTTCATCCACATCTTTAAAAACCACCTCCTCCAAATGTGTTGATAGGTACCCTTCCCTGACTCTACGGTAGGCAAGAGAAGATGATTACAATGTAGTCCAGATTTGACTAAACACCCTCTCCCTATTGGAAGCCAAGCTTAGATGTCATCATGATGAACAAGTGAAAATGAACTATCATGCAGAAAGAATTCTCACTGAGTTCATAGTTCTAGAGATTCAAACCTTCCAGCCTATATTCTGTAATATGGGCATTGTGGGCATCAACTCCATCTTGGTCTGTCACCTCATGGCGGAAGTGTTTGAAATGCAATAATCGAATTGTGTGACAATGACATCTTTAACAAGTGAGCAGAGATATGGGAAATTGGGAATCTCCTTCTTCTTCTTCTTCTTCTTCTTCTTCTTCTTCTTCTTCTTCTTCTTCTTCTTCTTCTTCTTCTTCTTCTTCTTCTTCTTCTTCTTTTTTTTTTGTTTTTTTGTTTTTTTGTTTTTTTGAGACAGAGTTTCTCTGTATAGCCCTGGCTGTCCTGGAACTCACTTTGTAGACCAGGCTGGCTTCGAACTCAGAAATCTGCCTGCCTCTGCCTCCTGAGTGCTGGGAATAAAGGCGTGTACCACCATGCCCAGCTGGAAATAGAGAATCTCTTATGTCAAACTTCTTACAAGAATTAACAAGAAAAACATGGAGAACTGTTTCTAGTGTTTTTTTTTTTCTGATTACATCTAATGACATCATATAGACTATAAAGTCTATATGATGTCATTATACTTACATTATATTAATATAATTAATGTAATACTTTATACTTATTAACGGTTCTATGACCTCCCAATGTAACCAGCTGATATCAAAGTTCCAAACATAAGCTCATGGTGGAAACTTAAAACTATACTGAAATCAAGTAGTTGCCCCCTAAATAAATTTTCAGTTTTAATACAAATAGCTTAATACTTAAAGTAATCAAGGAGAGTGTTCATATATGTTCTGCCAATTTAATGATACAGGTATGATAAAATAGTTAAAGTTCAATTATGTTTTGACAGATGGTAAGTATACATAAAAATAGTTACTGAGAGTAGTGATAATTCAGCCTGGCTCCTTACTTCCACCTTCCTTTAACCCTCTAAATTTTATGACAAAAGAATGAAAGGACGCCATACTAAGTCATCAAATATTTTATATGTGTTAACTAAATTTTATTATTCTTCAAAAATTTAAATATACCATATTGCATATCATGTTAATGCTTCATATTGTCAGTATGGTTGCTTGTTCTTTTTTTAACCTTTCTTGGGATTAATATATTTCTATGGTTTTAATCTTGAATTATAATTTCAAATTGGATGAGTTGATTTATCTGGACAAGATACTCTTGGATCTTCATCGTGCCAGTTTTCCACCTACAAAATATGATGGTAGTTGAACTATACTACCAAATAATCTTTGAAAAGCTTTTTTAAAAAAATCTTTCAATGTGATGAAAATACTTTTAATGACCTATAAATGAGAATATAAACCAATATTATTAAATTGAAATACATCATAATATTTTCAGTTTGTAGTGGTGAACTCTATAGTTTGTGTGGTTTTAATAAAAACTGCATCATACAAAATGAACTACTATGAAACAGCTATCTACTCTGCAACTCTGAGTGATTAAAAGATGCTTTTAAACCTACTGGTAGAACAAAATCATTAGACGTGAGAGTGAGAGATATCTTTGGACTCATGAATTGTCATAAAATTTGATTTTAACTATTTTTGAGTGAAAAGTGAATTTTCTGCTTAAGAACAAGTATGCTGCAATGGAATTTTCCGAAGTGTATATACAATGTGAAAGTGTATCTTCCCTACTTTTGTTTATTTACTGAAATCTTATTCAATTTGTCTACATTTTCTTTAATAGGTTTTGAGTATATTCCCCTTTCAGTAATATTTTCCTAATACATAAACATATACATACACATACATATACATACATATATATGCTTCTTTGAAGAAATTCAATGTAATCCAAAGGGGAGCTTCATGTTCTCTTACATTCTATAACTTGAAGGTGAGGATAAATGTTAGTAGTTTAGGGTTGGCACTAGTGTCATCTCAAGTTACATTTGATCCAATTTACACATTTAATTTAAAGCTAATATGAAAAGAAATTTGGTATGACCATCTGATAAATTCTTAAATTTTATATGATTTTAGAATTCTTTTATCTAAGTAAATAAGTATCACATACACATTTTAAATTATCAATTTAATTTTTTAAAATGGCAATTACTATTATTTACCCTTTTCTTTAAATTTCAAAGTGATGGAAACTCTGTGAGCTTGAAGAAGACTTCAGTATGCATAATCATTTAAATGTGTACCACTTAAGGAATGACACAAGAACGTTTGGCTTATAAAATCAATTGGGGTATGCTAATGAAATCAAACAGCAAATGGAATTTATTTTCTTGGCTACTTTGCAGTGACTTTCTTTAGTGGTTGAAACTGCTAGACTGTATAATTACTTTAAAAAAGATCCATGTTTAATTGTTTAATGTTGATTGTGTTTCTTGGAATTTAATTTTTTTTAACTTCATGAGCATTTTAAGAGGGTTATCTTTTCAAAACCAATAACCAAGATTTCTAACCTACCCTCCATAAGTAGACTTTTACATGCTTCTCCAGATGTTTAGCTACTCTTGAGGTTATAAAAAAATGAATTCTGCTTTATATGTAGGGGCTTGTGATAAAGACTATATACTATAAACTGTATAGTCCTAAATACTTAATGAATCTTGTAAATTATAAATTAGTTATAAATTTAAAGTAATTTCAATAATTAATATACCTGAGGAACCAATTAGAGACAAATTCTTTTTAAATAATGAACTCTTTGTTGACATAATTTATATAACATACAACATATTCATTATTATATTTGAGTGATTTTCAATGTAATATGTTCATAGACTTGTGAGGCCATCAGGGCTTTCAATATTAGAGTAGTTTCTGACAACCTCTTACAACTAGATACTGCAATGTGATCACATTCATTCCTCCTGCAACCTTGTTTCCCTCTGTGCTGCGATCTCTTCTTTTTCCCAACCAATCCACCTCCTGCTTTAATGCCTCCTCTATCTCTGTCTTTCTGTCCCTGTGTCTTTGTCTCTGTCCTTCTATGTCTGTTTCTCCCCTGCCCCTCTCTCTGTGAGTGTGTGTTTGTGTATGTGTGTAGTGTGGTGTATATGTGGGTGATTGGTGTGTGTAGCAGAGAGGGGGCATTTGCATGTGGGAGCACAGATCTTGTGCAGATAGCCACAGCTGCCAAACACTCATTACAATGGCCTTGTCATGCTGAGAAGACACTGGTTCACAGCACTTCTACCTATCCTTTGAGACTTTTAATTTTCTTCTGCTCTCTCTTCCAAATGTTCTGTCAGGGGAGGGGTTGGTGTCCATGTCCCAGTTACTTAGCTTCACAATTTGGAGCAGTTTGTAGTGTCTGCATCAACCCTCACCTTGCCCAAACTACTCTGACAAAACTAAGTGTGGCAACAATTACAATTCTTTACACTTTTTATACTAATAGATTGTACTAATTGTCTTAAATAAGGGTAAAATGTGGTACAGTTCTAGGACAGAAAAGACAAATGTGTTCCTTCAATGTTTCACATAATTTCCAAGGAGATAAAAATGTATATTTTCTGAAAAGTGAGATGCAGAATCATAAAATGTTTGCATGGTTGTTATTAGAAGTCCTTTTACTTTTATAAATATGTAAATTATTAATGTCTTAAAATAAGAAAAATGCTATAGTGCATTAGTTTGAAATGCTCTCTTGGGTTATTATGTTTGATCATCTTGTGACGAGACCCAACTTTCTGTAGCAGTATTGCTAGATACGATTTTTAAAGGAAGACTATTCATGGTGGGTCAAATTGTTATTGCAAGTACTTTCCAATGTTTTTCTTTTCAATAATTAACACTGTTGAGGTCATGTAATTTGGTCATATGACTGACAGCTGACAGAACTCTATCTCCACCCATCATCAACAGTTGCCTAGTTATGGAGACCAATGAGGAGGAGATGAAGGCCAGGTAAGTTCTGCCTCTGTTTCCTCTAAGTCACAAGTACTGTGAACACATTGTTTTAGATACTTAAGGCCTTTCAAGGGTATTGGCTGCAGCTGTTTTCACTCCCTCCATATTCCATACACTAGAGTTGGCAAGAAAATAACAGCTTCTCAGAGATTCCTGATCTCTTGAGAGCCCTGGGTGTTTTAAACATCACATGGCTAACAAGAGAGATTCTGATCCAGTTATTATGACCGTAGTACACTGTAAATCCCCCACCATACACTCCCCAAGGATTCTGATGGTATTGTAGGTGTCAGGCATTCCTTATGCTTCACATGATATTCACATGATCTCAAATGTAACTGTTTCAGATCACCACATCTATATGCTACAGACCTGTTTGGAGCAGTTCTCAATCTTGTCTAAAAGTGGGCTTTTCACTGCCTGTGACAATTCATGACCTTCCTATGACTGGACTATTTGAGTAACACCCCCATCACACTTTAAGAGCACTGTGGAAGATCTTACTCCTGATGCTACTCTGTGGTGCTTTAGTTTAGGCTCATGTTGAGTCTTCACTTTACGTTCTAGTGCCTAGTTGTGATCTTCAGCATACACTATGAAAGGGATGAGTTGGTAACAGAAACAAAACACAACTCCTGGGTCTGCCACAGGAAGGTTTTCCCAAAGGTAACTATGCTGTGCTTGTGAATTTAAGGAAGTTGCAGGATAGAGAGGCTCCAAAACTGCAGAGTGGTGAGGTTGGAAAGGAGTGGGCATGTGATGAGAAGACTAGGGGACATATGTTGCTATCTGCTTTTCACATTTGTAGCACTGAACCAGAGGCACTTTTAAGACCAGTACTGAAGCTTTGGAAGTAGGGTATCCCAACTCCTGGTGCATACTAAGGAAGACACAACTTGTTTCTTTATGATAACAAAACTACACAAAACAACCTCAACAACAAATCCCGATTTCCATCTGAATTGATCAAAAGAACTTTCAGAAGATTGGTGGCGATATAAATTCATTTGCTATCAAGTAATTAGGTGTTAGTGAAAGTCCTATGCTTTTTTACTACAGCTTCCGTTGAGGGAATTACAACAATATGCTAAGTAATTTTATTGAAAGTGTTAATAGATAATAATACAGCTTCTTAATGAAGATCCAGCCAATAATATTGGTATTTCAAAATAGACCTTCAAGGAAGAATATAAAATATTATTTTGCTATATTCTTTTGTGCTTTTGATGAACATACTTCAAGAATTTTTATAACTCCTTTAAAGGATTAATTCATATGAGTCCCTTGATTTGATGAAACTGGAGTCTATTAGTCATGGATCTTCAAGCAAATATTATCCTGAGAGTGGACACAGTATTAGTAAAATAAATTTCAGAATTATCAAGGAGTAACATTTCAGCTGAGAGAAACAATTTTTAATGTGGGACAGAAGGTGACATTTTCAGTAAATAATGTATGTTTGGTGGTGGAGAGCAAGAAGTTAATATCGTTTACAGAATAGCATGAAGTAACTTCAGATAGGCCCTAGGAGCCCAGGGACCATCGGAAAGTGTAAGGATTGTGTGGAGTGGAGGTTGTAAAGGAGTAAGGAAACACAAAAAGACAACTGGAAAAGAATGAAAGTGTACTTGAATACTACATTTTGTATCGTTTGTTGTCCCTTGAAAGCTGTTTGTCTTTATATTAAACAATACATGAAGGTTACAATAGGATAATGGCATGCTTGATGTATCAGATTGGTAGATAGGAAAAGAGGAAGATGGCAGGCTCTGTAGGAGGCACCTGCAACCACATTTGAAATGAAGCAAGTTCTTTAAGGAAGGAACACATGGAACTGAGGAGAAAATAAACACACGGGTAAAATGCAGCTTAAAGTGCAAGCTGTTTTTAATGTGTTTAATGATTTAATCAGTTGGGAAAGCAGTGGAATTTGAATTTGCTAGTTAGTTTCATTTGTCTCATGAGTATACATTTCTCTATAAAGTACTACTCCTGTGTATATAAATACTGGCAGGCCTTCAGAAATTAAAAAAAAAAAATCTAACACAAAATAGACCTAGAGTAATAATACCTAGCATGAGAATATTTTTTTATTAATTCTTAAGGTGACTACCAAATTGGTAAAGTCTTCTAGAAATACCTGCTTGTTATACTATAAAATGTAAGTAGTCTTCAAGTGCTAACAAAATAAAACTTCCAGCCAGCTATTATGAGATGGCTTGTAATACTATACAATCTATTTTTATTCTTCAAGAATGGATATTTTGTTAAAATTTGAAACATTAGAATAATTAAGTACATGTAGGTAAATAATTGGCTTTGCTGCCATGCAGCTGGCAATATGATTAAATACTAAGGAATGAATGGATTTGCTGTTTGACAACTGAGAAATCAGAGCCAACAATTAATTAACTTGCTTGCTGCAATACAAAATATGGATTTCTTTCCCCCTCTCCATTGAGATCAGGTTGACCTTTGGTTCACCATGCACAGAAGGTTGCAGGCACATTCAGAGTAGATTATGGTGAGCTGAGCCCTTTCTGAGCATATTACAATCAAATAGGGCTCCCTGTGGAGAATGTTGTCGTCTCCCATGGGATGCGTTTTTTCTTTCTCTTTTTTCTTTGATTCACTTTGAAGCTCTGGACAAGAAAGGTATCCACGTGAAAGCTGAGAACACTGGAGAGCAAGCACTGACATTCATAAGATCAGAGTTACCTTTGTAAGTGCTAACCAGCAGGGTAAACAGTTGGCTAAACTTTCAATAAATGAGACTAATAGGACTATGTATCAGATTGGCTGATCTGTATTTCATATTTCATTTGCATCCACAGCCAGTAATCGTTGGACTCATTCTTGTGCAATTATTCTTTTTCTAGTTTTTCCTTTACTTTTTTTTTTCCTCACGTAGCTCAGTCCCATCCTTAAGCAGTAAGAAGCAGCAAACTACATTCTGATGTGATTATTTTTAGAACATTTTGTTAATAAAGATGTTCACAGGGAAGATATTTACAAAGGTGACAGAAATTTCCCCATAGGAAGCAGAATTCTTTGTAAATGAAAGGCCACAGGGAGATAGGCCTATGAGAGAGCTCTCCAAGACTCTGAGAACATCAAGATCTTACCAGCTGATATGGCTTCTACAGAAAGACATACTCAAATGAGTAAGTGACAGGTTGAATATACTGTGGTGTACAGAGTATTGAGTGTCCAATATAATAAGTCACAGAAAAGGATTGAAATAAGTTAGGACAATATCATCCTTCCATTTTATTCTGACAATAAGAGCTTCGGAATCACAGAGAAAGGTTGTTTGTTAGATGGTATTTTCATCCCAACGTTTATAAGAAGACTGGATCAAAATTGCATGTAATGAATGAGATTCAAAAACAGACTTCAATTTAGAAGCATTGACACTTCACTAAAATCTAAAGTTGAGGTACAATTTAAGACTGTATCAGCAGGAAGGAACACTACAGGAAACTGACTCTGTCCCAGAGTTGATCTAGGATGTTGTAAGTGCTAACACATATATGATAGTATTACTCCTGTTTCAAAAGAGAGAAGCATGGTTTCCCCCTTCATGATCCTGAGAGAAGTCATCATTAACAATAACAAGTCATGATGATGGAAAATTTCTCTGTACCTCAATTGGCTTAATATTTTCAATGGCACAAGTAGACGTACCATTTCACTACAGTATTTTTCAAAGTAATTTTTAAAAAAGGTACATAAGGAGAATAGAACAAAACCCAACTTTGCAAATTCATAAATTGATTCAAGTCTATGAAAGAGAAAAATATTGGAAAATCTGTTTAGGTTGAGATTTCTTTTCTCTGTAGTGGCTTGGGTGCAGGGATGGTGGCTGGTTATATTATTTTGGTTTTTCTTTTTTTTTTTTTTTCTTCTGCCTCTTGGGTCTCTCATCAGCGAAACTGAAGCTTAAATTGGTTCTATAGCATCTGTGGGTCAACTGAGGCATTTTACAGCAGTACATAAAGATTAAGCTACAATGATCAAATTCTGATGACCAAAATGGTATGTTTTCATAAGAATATCAATATGAAAGGAAGACTTTCAGGTGAACATTTTCTAAACTTTCTGACCTCATAAACAGCCAAACATTAGAGATATGGAGGACATTTCTTGTACTTTCCTCAGTAGTCTTCCTGGGCTGTTTCTGATCATATAAAAAGTCACTCCATGCAATTAAAGGTATTGAGGCACAACTTTTATGAAGAACAGAGCTAACCCCTTTAAGTCGAAGGGATGTTTTCAAGAGAAAGCCAGAGAAGGCAAATGTAAGGACATATGAAGAATCTGGTAATTCCAGTCTCTCACTTTTAGACTTCATCTTGCACAAGTTGGGACATGCTGTGCAATTTGAAGCCATTGTCACAGCTGGAAACAGTTACCATGAGCCACTACTGGAACCCTGGAAGGAGATATCTCTGAGAACAGAAAAACTCCATTAGGGCATTGCCAGGTATAGGGGGAAGAAGAGATGTGGTTTACTTTGGATTTCTTAGCTTATGCTATACTACAATTGTTCTTGCATGTGTTCCACTGGGGTTTGCAGGGAATCTGGGTCAGCAGTAGTATGTGGGTACATGGCAGATATAGTTCAGTTGGTAGAATGATTGTTTAGGAGATGTGAGTGGTCTACCTACTTCACAGAATTATAGAAAGATGTACTACAGACAGATATATACACTTTGGTAATAAGAAGGTAAGATATTTAGGAATGAGAATTCAGCATTAGGCCTTCATAATTCTGACCTTGAATGATAAGGAATTCCCCAGCAGGGGAAGAAGAATCCAGCCAAGCTCCCCCAAAATATTCTCTGGACAGTGAATGAAGCTATGGACAAACATTATGGCTCTTTCCTCTTGAGGAATGAGTAATACCAGACTATGCCACTAACATGGCAGGCCAGCTAATGAGAGAGGTAATATGTTCACTCAGAGAATGTGATTTTACTCTAATAGCCATCTAAAAGATAACTGGGACTCTCGGCACGGAGCACAGGCCACCATAAATCTGATTTAGTGATGATTTATGTACGTGGCTAATGGGTATTTCTAGATAGGTAGATACCTTCTCTTATCAAGAAGGTCAGATAATCCACATCTGAAATTAATTTTAGTGTTTCTGAAACAGTTTTACTGTGTAGCCTAGACTTGTTTTGAACTTTCTACGTAGCAAAGGCTGCCCTTGGATTCTCAGTGATTCACCTGCTTTAGTCTCCTGAGTAAGTCAGCAAATTTTATCTTTACTATTTAGTCACATGAAGCATTTAAGTTAAAAAATCAAAGCTTATTATTTCTTTGGTCTATTCTTGTCAGAGTTTACATTGCCCAAGTGCTGACACATGATTCTCAGTGGGCCTAGTAAAGAGACAGAAGAACCATTTTCTGATTTTCAAACTCTTGGTCTTGTTTTAAAACTTCGTTTCTGCTCTGCATCAAGTTGCTATACATAAATTCCCTGTCAAAACCCAAAGCATCTTCAGTCCTCTGCTCAGGAGGACAGGGCAAGCATCCAAATATGTCCATACATTATTCTAGCAAGAAGAGCGAGCTTCCGAATGGTAAAACTAGATTTCCTATTTTAAACAAACAATCAAACAAACAAAATGAAACATGTTAAAAAAAACCCAAGAGATAAAAATCACTTTAAAAACAGTTTTGTAATGGATTTGGACTTTGAAGCCTACATATAAAACCATGATGATGCTTAAGAGATTATTATTTGTTAGAATAAGTTTTCTTTTGTGTGGGATTTTTGTGGAGCAAATGGACCATGCCACCACACATGGTGTGTTGAAGAATGGGTAAGGTTGAAGCAGGTTTAAAAACCCCAGTTAATCTCATAATTGAGAATGGAAGGCATTGGAATCAACTCCTAGCCAGGCTCTACCTGTCCTTGAACATGTAACCATGACACGTGTGAGAAAACCTTGACAACCAGTCACATAGCATAAGAACCTAGAGTTCTCCATGCAAATGAGATGTGTAGATAGGCCCAAAGTGTTTAGCCAATGAACTTCCCTTCCTGGGCATCCTTTCCTACAAAAGATATTTAATTCCTGGTTCACCCCGAGTAAGACATATGGAGTCACCTCCACCATGCATAAAGAAGTTTAGACAAGCAAGCATCTTCTTGAACAAGTATGGCCTGGTGGGGGGAGGGCGTTCATCATAAAGAGGGACACCTAAAATCTCCTGGAGAAGGCCTTCTCTCTTCCATCCCCTCCATACTCTCAGCACTCACTGAGAACCAAACTGCATTCCTCCTACTGCCCATTCCCTTCCTTCCTGGTGCTTAGGGTAAGGGTAGACTCACAGAACACATTTGTCAATTCCTTGTGGTCCCCAGTATCCTCTGGCTGCACCAGAGATGGAGAACCACAGCAACCAAGGATCCTATCATGAATTGTGGTATGCCTTCCAAGAACAGAATGCCTGTGACCCTCCAGCATCCCAGAGGCAATGCAGTCCCGCAGCCCAACAGATATTCTGAAAGACCAGGCCAGTTTAGAGAAAAAAGGAACTACATTTTTATGTTCAATGTAAAGAAAAGCAACTCTGTACACTCTGGGTTTCTATGGTGCTCATTTTATTTAGGTCTTGAAACTACAGCAAAACATTTCTTAGTTTAGGATGAACATGGTTATAACTTGGTGGCTTGAATGAAATGTTCCCCTTATCCTAGACATCGGAATACGCAGTCTCCAGTAGGTTGCAAATTTGGGCAGCTTAGGTGTGAAAATACAGAATGAAGTGTATCTCGAGGGCAAGGCTTTGGGTTCTCAACAGTCACAAGCTGTTCGATTCCTGTTTGCTTTGTCTACTTTATTCTTGCTGTTGGTGATGTGAATGTTCAGTTGTTCCTGGAACGATACTCTCCAGCTGCCATAGTTTCAACTGGGATGGCGATGAGCTTTTATCTCTCTGTAATCATAAATAAATAAACAAACAAACAAACAAACAAACAAACAAAGCCTTCCTCGTATAAGTTGCATTAGTTGCAGGGTTTTATCATAGGAGTAAAAAAAATAATTAATATGCATGAAGACTAGAATATCTGAGTTAAAATAGTAATAGGTTAGGAGGATTGACTAGTCATTTGTGGTTTTGTATTGCAAGCACAAAGACCTGAGTTCAATCCCTTGAACCTAAAATAAATAAATAATAAAGAACTGACATAATAGCATACACTTGAAATTTGAGTTTCAGGGTGATTAAGACAAGATGAACTCTGGCTTGGCGACAAGCCAGATAAAATAATTGCTGATGTCCAGGTCTCAGTGCGAAACTATCTTTCTAAAAAAGTTCTTATAGGTGAGGAATGACACCTAAGGTCTTGGTCTGGCCTACACATGAATGTGAACATCTATACACACAAGAATGTGCATACACAAGTTCACGCACACAAGGACACTCATGCAAACTAAGATGTTTCTTAGAATGTTAGAGCTCTACTTTTTAAGACAAATTCTTACAAATTTACCCTCTTCAAATTCATAGTTGTTATTCCTTGTTCTCTAGCTCCAAAGCAAGAGTCAGGTCAGGTATGTTGTTTGCTTAGATATACAAGGATGAGAACAAAATGTGAGAAATCTAGAGGTTTGGGGAAAGATTGCCTATTCAGATCTCTAGCAGAATCCAATCCTTTATATATTGAGCACCTCTGATTTCTTGATGGCTGTTGTCCATGGATAGTTTCTCTTTCTTGACTCCCACTCTATGGTCTTTTGCCATCATTCAGTCAGCAATAGCAAATAAAGTCCTCTGAATGTTTTGAAAAGCTAATTTCCTTTTCTCCTGCTAGTTAAATAAAAGTCTGTGCTCTCACAGAGTCATGTGATTAGATTTAGCTGATTCTCTGAAATAATCTCCCCTTTGATTAACTCAAAGTCAGTTGATTAGCAGTCTTAATTTAATCTACAGAACCATTTTGTCCTGTAACTTAACATAATCATAGGCCCTATAAATCATCAAACGCACAGACCCAGTCCTGCTATGAGGATATGGAAATCACAGAGGTGTGGCATGGAGAGAGGAACATAATTTAAGGGTTCCTTTTAGCAATATCAATTTTCCTGAGTATTTACATATGATATCAACTTTCCAAAGTATAGGTGGTGTTAGCTATGAAGATAAACATGCTCTTGATAATTACCGTGGTCTAGTTACCAACTCTTCATAGTATTTTCATAGATAGCAGCTATTATGTTGTGTATCATGAAAAATACATTTATTGAATATTAAAAACTTTTTCTATATGCTCAGGATGTGCCATAATTGCACACAATTGTTTTCCTCTTAAGGCTCCCAGAAAACAAGGGAAGTCAAAAGTGCAGTTGATAATCATCATACATGAGCTACAGAGTGCTATTGGGAAGCTATATAATAGTTCATTGAGAACTTCATGCCTATTAACTGGTTCCTCCAATCTTAAAAGTTTTACATCTTATTGATTAAAACCAGACTGATCTATTTTAGAAAAAAAAGTATGTGTAACACAATAGTTCTATATACAGTTGTACATTCCATTAATCTGAGGACGCAGAAGCTAGGCATGAAAGACTGAGAGTTCAGGTTCAACTTTGGATTTTGTGGATACAAAAAGAAAAGGAAGAAACTGAAAAGTAATATACCCAGTGCAACAAATGTTTTTTAAAAATATTTTATTATGACTAACACTGTGTATAATATTTAGTTTTTCTGTTTCATATAGTTAAAGCATGAACGGCATATATATATATATATATATATATGCTTTAGATATATATGCCTCTTTTATATAATGAATTAGTATTTTTCTGTTTATTAAGATGTATACATTTTATTTTATATTATTTGCTATATATTATTATATAGGTGAAACAAATTTTAATTAATGACTTTACCTATGTTTTATGTGTTAGTTGTTTCTGATATTTAGTAATTGTAAAAAGGTTTGACTCTAAGCTGGACAGTGGTGGCACATGCTGTTAATACCAGCACTTGGGAGGCAGAGGCAGCCAGATCTCTGAGTTTGAGGCCAGCCTGATTCCTCGTTTTAAACAGCTATTTCCAAGGCAGATAGGAATACACAAAGAAAACCTGTCTCCAAAGAAAAAGGAAGGAAAAAAAGAAATAAGAAAGAAAGAAAGAAAGGAAGGAAGGAAGGAAGGA
Organism: Mus caroli; assembly: GCF_978045245.1. NCBI lineage: Eukaryota > Metazoa > Chordata > Mammalia > Rodentia > Muridae > Mus > Mus caroli. Next base: position 83,303,472 of record NW_028227259.1, on the reverse strand, counting down.
AGGAAGAATGTTTATTCTCATATATATATATATATATATTTCATTTTCTAGTTATAGAATTTATTCTAGCCAGGTTGCAGAAGTCTTTAAGCCGAGTACTTGGGTGGCAGAGGCAGGCACATCTCTGTAAGCTTTAGACCAGCCTACTCTACAAGGTGAGTTATAGGATAGTCAGGGATATTACACAAAGAAGAAACCTGTTCTCAAAAAAAAGGAGTGGGGTAGATTTCATTTTAGGGCAGAAGGCATTCAATGTCCATATAAAAAAACAGTAAAACATGAGTATTCCACTTCATATAACTGAAATTGTCAAAATTATAGTCTAGTAATCTGAGTCAGTTTATATAATGTTCATTTAAGCATCAGTTTTATATTAAAAAGATTGCACAGTTAAAATCAACTTTAACTGAAACATTTATTTGAAAATACAAAAAATATTTTTTGTTTTTTTTTTCTATTTTCATGTTACACTTTTTTTTTAGTTTCAAAAAAATTGTTTATTTTCTTTATTTACAATTCACATGTTAACCCCTTTCCCAGTTTCTCCTCTGGAATCCTCCTCTGCCATCCTCCCTCCCCCTGCTTCAATGAAGGTGCTCTTCCATCCACCCACCCACTCCTGGCTCTCCAACCTGGCATTCCCCTACACTTCAGCACTGGGCCTTCACAGGACCAAGGCCCTCTCCTCCCACTGATGCTCTACAAAAACATCCTCTGCTACATATGTGGCTGGAGCCATGAGTCCCTCCATGTGTACTCTTTGGTTGGTTGTTTAGTTCCTGGCAGCTCTGGGGCATCTGGTTGGTTGATACTGTTGTTCTTCCTATTGGGTTGCAAACCTCTTCAACTCCTTAAGTCCTTTCTCTTACTCCTCCACTGGGGTCCCAGTGCTCAGACCAGTGCTTGATGGTGAGTATCTGCCTCTGTATTTGTCAGACTCTGGCAAAACAAAACAAAACAAAACAACAACAACAACAACAAAAAGGCCACCATGATTTATTATTTTTAAAGACTATAATAATTCATAAGAGGAATAGCCATAGTTGTATTGTGTATTTGCGCAGAAGTGTGTGTGTTTGAGAGAGAGAGAGAGAGAGAGAGAGAGAGAGAGAGAGAGAGAGAGAGTTTGTAGACAGATGAGAGATATATTTGTATATAAGAAAAATAGAAGAAAAGAGGAGAGGTGGATGATGGAGAGGAGGAGGAGGAGGAGGAGGAGATACTGATTTGTTGTGTGTGTGAAGGGCAACAAGTCAAATACAAGGAGATGGAGACCCAGGAACAGATTGCAGTCCAAGTCCAGTGGAACTCTGTTGGAGGAATCCTTTTCTATGGAAAGTAAGTCTTTCTTTAAAGTCTTTTAACTAACTGTATGGGGCTCATTAACATTTTGAAGGGCACTATATTTCCTTAGAGTTTATTTAAATGTGTATCTTACACAAAAATTTCATTGAGAAAATATCTAGAGCATAATGTTTTCTACCATGGCCTAACCATGCTGGCAAATATAACCACCACACAGACTAATTATAATCATAGTCAGCCATTAGTTATGGACATGGCTATTGGAGGTTTGCATGTGTCCTAGAGTATCAGAAAACATCCTAAGAGATATGATCATATAAGGGGACAAGTTGACATTTTCAACACAAAGCTAGCACTGGAGAACAGGACCCATAGCTGATCCGGAACGAAAAAAATCAAAAAGCAACAAACAAACAAAAACAAACCCAAAACACAACACAACAAAGCAAACTGCTGGGAGCGTACTCAGGCTGGGTTCTCTTTGGAAGGTAGCTGATGGAGGAGAGTATCCTGCGGTGTGCTGCAAAACTTGGTTTTACAAGAGTAAAGGTTGTTTGTTATTATTATTACTCCCTTTGATTCTCAGTTTCACTGGGTCAGAAGCCTATGGCTTCTGAAGATTTATCACCTTTTGCTTATTAGCACGGGTGGGAGAATGGGAGATGAGTAGGGGTGTGTTTGGAGGAGTGGATGAAGGATTTGTTGCTAGACTCCCTTTTCTGGCCAGGCAGCCATAAGCACTTCACTGGCCTGGCTGGTTAACTGATTGTGAACCAGAGAGGAAGGGAAGGAAAAGAATTAGGATCATTGACACAGGCAAATATGCATATACACTTATACATTCATACACCCATACTCTGGCTTGATTCAAGCATCTGTCTCAATTAACTCCACAAGTATGCATGCATTCTTACATACGTACACATATACCTACAGACATATACACCTGGTTGGGTAGATAGATGATGGAAGGATGGATGGATGGATGGATGGATGGATGGATGGATGGATGGATGGATAGATGGATGGATGGATGGATAGATGGATGGATGGATGGATAGATGGATGGATGGAATTATGGATGGATGAGGCACAGGTCTCCAAGCCCCCACACTGTTCCACCTTTATTTCTTTACACTGTCCATTTTATAGAAAAAAGTTCTTAGAAAATTATTTCATAGATAAAATGTTATACAAAGTGGGAGTTACAAAAGCATGTTGGCATTAAGTTCAAAGAAGTGTTTCATTCCATATGCTAATTATAGGTTCAAAGCAACAGTTTCTTATGGCCTTACCTTATCAGAGTGCGCACCTGTGGCTTCATCCTTGGATCCGAATGCTTTTCTTTGAAAACAGATTTGTCACAAGACCATTTATCTTTTTAGTGTGATTATGAAAGCCCATTCTATTTCTGATTATGCAGTCTTAATTTACTATTAAGGGGAGTGGGCACATTCTATTCTTGATTTTAATTTCATTACATCTTTCTAACAGAACAACTTAAACCATATCTTAAAACTTTCTTCCTAAGATCAAGTCAGGAATACTATAAAATCATTAATTCAACTAAACAGCATCAACACAGGAAAGTTCATATTTATGTTAACTTACAGGAAATCTGTTCAATAGGGTGGGGTAATACCCTGGGTTTTTTATATTAATTTAATAATGACATGACAGGAATATCAGCCTCAATGAATATCCTGAGTTTAAGTGTCTTTGGGACCTTGCCTGATAGAACTCAAACATTGCAGACCATGCAAAAATGATGGGTTACCTCCAGGAAGACCACCTGCTAGCTTTAGCCTATTGTAGATGGCTCCTGACAACAAAACCATACAAAATAAAAACAGTGCAAAATACCAACTCTTAACTTGTCAGTAGGAACATGAAGTATCATTTCACAGTTACAGGAATATTTTTCTCATGAAGCATATTTTATTGAAGACTATTATAGCATTTGAAATCTAAATCAGATAATATTTTTTAGAAAATGGCACATTTATTTCAAATATAGGCAATTATTCAGATGTTATTAATAAGAAATTTCTTGATGGGAATAAATTGCTAGAACTTTCTTTGCTAACTACTTAAAAAACATAGTTCATATATTTGTATGAAATTTGAGAATCCATTCACTCTAAATATTTATCTTAATTAGTTTATTTTATATGTTTGCCTCCATGTTTTGCCTGAATTTATGTCCATGCACCAAACACATGCATGGTGGTTCTTAGAGAGGCCTGATGAGAACCTGGGATCTCCTCAGACCACAGGTACTGAGTGGTATAAACAGTCAGTGTTAGGCATCAAACCAAGGTTCTCTGCAAGAACAGTCAGTGCTCTTAATGGCTGAGCCATCTGTCCTTTCAGTTGACTAAATTTTTGACTAGCTTTTTGAGAAGAATTTCCTTTTTACTTTTCTAATCTCATACAATTACAGAATCTCCAAGAGAATGGCTGGAAGAACACATGCAAACGTTAACTTTTAAATTCATGCAAATGCCAACGAATTTGAGTTAATAGAATTTATTCCACTTATGCTAATCTCTGGGATGTATTGCTCATGGTAGTATCCTGTCATTAGTTTTTGCCAGGTGTTTATATTTCAAACACAGTAGGAGAAATACTGGAAGTTATTGAGTGAGGGAAAAAAAGCAGTGCATGCAATTTATGAATATTTGCTTACAGTTTAGTTATATACATGAAAATGTCTTAAATTCAAGGACAAGGGGTTCCCTATGGGGAACAAAACATTTTAAACTATTCTCATTTAATTATCAGAAATGCTGGTTTTAGTAGATCCTCAATAAATTTTCTTCAAGTGAAATATAGTTCAGACTTTAATTTTTATAGGAAATAACATATATAATAACATGAGGGAAATTTGTCATCAGCAATGGGCTTGTTGCTCTCCAGATCTTGATGGTGTCATGATCTACCAAGGTTAACTAGAGTTTTTCCAGGCCTGTGATTGGATAGATTATTAGAGGTAGCACAAATTCTGTGAATGGTCCTAAATATCAGCATGCAGAATGTCAATTGTCCTGTCCCTTCATTACAAATAATACTGAGGGGAAGTTTTTTGTTAGGAATAAAGATTATAGGCTACCATTGTAATCATGGGCCTGCCATGCCAATTCTGAAAATTTTAAAAATTGCAAAGAAAATATGGGGTACGTTATAATCCTTCATATTATTATTTCTTCTTAATTTTGAACTTACTATCAACAACAGCTTTAAAGCAAGAGGAAATGAGCATTTATGTTTTATTCTTTATTTAAAAATTATAAATGTTTTTTCTGACCTTTAAATACTAATGAGGGGAAATCAAATGAGCATAAAATATTTGCTTTAATTGTTTTGTGTTTTGTTGCTTCATTATGAATCCTCTCTTAACAGCTTAATTATTCCCAGTGACATTGTAGGGGAAAATATCAAGTGGGCCACTGAAGAGATGTTGAGAGTTTTAAGACAATTTCTGAAATCAAAGGAAGACCACACAGGTGGCAGACTTCATACTGCATTAAGCCTTTGCACTGTGTTATTCACAGCTCTCCACAGCTACTTCTTACATCACACCATGGGGGAAGATGGTGCCTTCCTCATGGTGAGTAAGAGGAGTCTTTCCATAGTTACTGGTTCATCTGGAGAAAAATATGATTTGGCAAAACACATGACATGTTTATGTGATCTGAATAATCAATAACATCTTTAGTGGTAGGAAATCACAGAAGTAAGTTCTGTAATTGGACAGTTTATTTATAGAAAAGGAATTTCTAATACAATCTCTGATATTTTCTCCTTCTAATGAGATTCCTTTTTTTAAAGTAACAGAAATACATATTTTTCCTCCTTACAAACTGAGGATTATAGGTCCTTCTAGTCTGTAATACTTTATAGGTGGAAGTCCTTCAATTGCAATATCTACTACTTCCTCTTTCTTTAGACTGGGAGTTCAAACAAAATAAAACAAAACAAAACAAAACAAAACAAAACAAAAAACCCAAAAAACAAAAAACAAACAAACAAACAAAAAAACAAAAAACAAATGCAAAAGAATTGGATGAGTCATTTTAGTCTGATTTTGTTCTTGTTCTTTGGCAACTGTTGATGACTCTTTTCAAGAAGGTTGCAACATGATTTTAAAGAAGTCCAACAAAGTATTATTATTTTATTTATAATTTTAATTAAATATAATTATTTTATTTCCTTACTATCCCAAGCAGCAACTAATCCCTTCCACGTTCTGCCATTCAATATCTCCGTGTCTCTTACTCTTACTCCTTCTTAAACTTATGGCTTCTTATTCTTTGTTATTCCTACACATAAACATATAGATATATAAATAAAATCTTCTGAGTAATTGTAATGATACTCATGTCTATGACTTGAAGACTGACCACTTGGTCAGCATCACTGATAAGGGACTGTAGCATCTACATATCTCAATATTTGTTTATATTTGTGTGTGTTATCTATTTGGGTGTGTGCATACATATGAATGCATGTGCAGTATGTCTATGTGAGTGTAGAAACCAGACATTTGACATCAAATGTCTTTGTCAAAGGATCTCCACCTTATTTTTTGAGGATGGTTCTCTTACTTAACTCAGGGCTTGAATAACTGGCCAGAGATCTCTAGAGATCTACTTTTTTCTGCACCCATCTACTACAGCACTGTAGTTACAAAGTTACCCCAGAGACTTAGCTTTTATGTGGGTGCTCAGTATCTAAATTCCGGTCTACATGCTTGAAAGGCAAGCACTTTACTGACTTAACTATCTCCACATTCAATTTAGTAACAGTAATGGTGGAATAATGTGAAATGGATACAAATTTAAATACATTTTACAAATGATAATGGTAACATTTAGATTTTAATACCCCAGAAAATATTTTTAATATATATGTATGCATATGCACATATACAGGGTTGTATGAACATAGTCTTTAGCATATATAGACACATATATGTCTATCTCTCTATATCTATCTCTTTATCTATATCTATCTATCTATCAATCTATCTATCTTCATATTTATATATACCCACAGACACATATACATTGTGAAAATAGTCTCAGGTGGTAGGTAACATAACTTTTATCATGGTGCTTAGCTTTATGATCACTGAAAAGAAGCTAGGGTCATCAGTGAAGAGGAAAACTCAATTGAAAAAATTGGTGCCATCCTACTGGAATTTGGGGTGTATTTTCTTGAAAAATTATCAATATGAAAGTGATCAGTCCATTGTGAGTGGTGCCACCTAGGGCAAGTGACCCTGGGGTGCATAAGAAAACAAGCCAAGCAGAGCCAGTTCATAAGTAGCACTATTCCATAGCCTCTGCTTGAGTTCTTGTCTTTAGGTTCCTATCTTATGTTCCTCCTGACTTCCTTTCATGGTGGACTGAAACAATGATATAAAGTCTTTCTTCCCTAAGCCTTTGGTCATGGTCTTTATAACAACACATGAGTACAAATAAAGATATTCTCACACATAAGAAATGGACACTGACAACTTAAATAGCTTGTTCAGAAAAATGCCATTAGGCAATGATTAGAAATATTGGACTTCTAAAATTCATGAATTAGATTTAATATTCACTGATTATCATTCAGCTTCTATTTGAGAGAGCATCAGCTTTTTAAAAGTTCCTGTTTCTATGGTGTCACTTTCAATCTTTCCAACTTCTCAACCATAGCTTCCTTCTCAATTCAAACTCTAAGGTATCATATAGTATTTTCAAAGAATATGTATTATATACAAATAGCATTGGATTCTTCATTGTAATGGTCAATGTTATATATCAAATCATGAGCTCATAGTACCCTGCATGCCTAGACATTCTTTTCTTGTCAATTTTTATATTGAGTCTTTTCTTTACATCCCAGTTGCAGCTTCCTCTTCCTCTTGTCCTCCCAGTCTTTCCATCTCACTTCTCCTCTCTCCCATTCACCTCTCTTCTCTTTCTCTTCAGAAAAGGGGAGCACTTGTGTGAATATCAACCATCCTTAGCATATCAAGTTGCAATAAGACTAGGCACATCTTCTCTTATTGAGGCTAGACAAGGCAGCCCAGTTAGAAGAAAAGGATACAAATGCAGGCAATGTAGTCAGAGACAGCCCCTGCTCCTGCTTTAGGAGTCCTACAAAAAGATACAGCTGCAGGGCCTTGGTCTATCCTATGCATGCTTGCTAGTTGGCAGTTCAGTCTCTGTGGGCCCAGGGTAATTGATTGTGCTGGTTTCCCTATAGTGTCATTTACATCTCTGGTTCCTTCTATCCTCTACCCCCTTTTCACAAGATTCCTCAAGCTCCACTTAATGTCTGTAGCTCTCTGCATGTGTTTCTGTCAGTTGCTGGCTGAAACCTCCCTGATGACATGTATGCTAGGTTTCTGTCTTTAAGTATAGCAGAATAAATGAAAAGTGTCAAGGGTGGGCTCGGTCCTATGGCATAGGGAGACTGGGTCAAATGGTTCGCTCATTCCTCAAATTTTGCTCCCCATTTTACTCCTTCATATTCTCTAGACAGGACAACATGTGGGTCAAATATTTCGGTCCTAGTCTCTCCACTGGAAGGAAGTCTTACCTGGTTACAGGAGATGGCCTGTTCATGCCCCATAACTTCCATTTCTAATAATCTTAGCCAGCATCAGCGTTGTAGATTCTTGGGAGTTTCCATTGTCCTAGACTTCTAGCTCTTCCCAGAGATGTGCTCACAATCCATTTATCTCTATCAGTGCTCTCTCCCTCTATAGAACTCTGACATGACCTTTTCTGTTCTCATTCCACCCACCACTCCCCAACATATTCCCCTCCTGTGTCTAATCTATTTCTTCTTCTCAATGAGATTAAAGCATCCCCTCTTTGGCTCTCCTTGTTACTTAGCTTCTTTGAGTCTGTGGATTGTAGCAAGCTTATCATGTATGTTATGATTAATATTCACTTCTAAGTGAGTACATATCATATTTGTCTTCCTGGGTCTGGGTTTCCTCACTCAGGATTATCTTTTCTAGTTCCATCCATTTGCCAGCAAATTTCTGGTAGCATTGTTTTTAGTATCTGAGTAATACCCCAATACCACGTTATGTAAATGTACCACATTTTCTTTATTCATTTTTCATTTGAGGGACATCTACTTTTATCCATTTTCTGGCTATTAAAAATAAAGCTGCTATGGACACAGTTGAGCAAACATAATCTTGGTATGGTGCAGCAATTTTTTGGCTATATGCCCAGAAGTGTTATAGTTGCATCTTGAGGTAGAACTAGTCTTAATTCTGAGAAAACACCAAATTTATTTCCAAAGTGAGTGTACAAGTTTGCAATCCCACCAGCAATGGGAAAGTGTTTTCTGTGCTCCCCATCCTTACCAGCATGAGCTGTCAGTTGAGTTTGTTATCCTAGACATTCTGATTGGTGTAAGATAGAGTCTCAGAGCCATTTTGATTTGCATTTCCCTAATGACTAAGAGTGTTGAATATTTCTATCGGTGCTTCTCAGCAACTAGAGATTCCTCTGTCGAGAATTCTCTTTTTAAATCAGCACTGCATTTTTAAATGGGTTATTTGCTTTTTGGTGTCTACATTCTTGAGTCCTTTACACATTTTGGATGTGTTACTCTCTGTCAGATATGGAGTTGGTGAAAACATTCTCATTCTGTATGCTGACTTTTTTTCCATTTGAGGGTGTCCTTTGCCTTATAGAAGATTTCAGTTCCATGATGTTCCATTTATTAATTGTTGTTCTTAGTTCCTACAGTGTTGATATTCTGTTCAGGAAGTTGTCTTCTGTGTCTTCAAAGATATTATCTACTTTCTCTTCTATAAAATTTAGTCATATAGTTTCATGTTTAAGTCTTTGATCAACTTGGACTTGTTTTGTGCAAGGTGAAAGATATAGATGCATTCATATTGTTCTATATGAAGAACTCCAGTTAGACCAGCAATATTTGTTAAAGATGCTCTCTCTTTTTCTAGTGTAGAGCTTTGACTTCTTTGCAAAATATCTAGTATCCATAGGTATGCTCATTTACCCCTGGATCATTGATTCAATTCCATTGATCAAACTGTGTTATTTTATGACAGTACCATACATTTTTATTACTATTGCTCTGTACTACATACAGCTTGAAGTCAGAGACACTGATGCCACCAGAAGTTCTTTTACTGTACAAGATTGTTTTAGCTATTCTAGTTTTTGTTTTGTTTTGTTTTATATGAAGTTGAGTATTGTTATTTTAAAATATGTAAAAAATTATGAGTTTGGTATGAACCCCTGAACCCCATTGTCTAGTATTGGGCTTGGTATTTGGTCCAAAGGAGCACTGCAGGACCACAAGAAGATTCTGTATCTCCTTGAAAACCTTTGAGGGTCCCCAAATAAACAAGTTTGGAACTCTAGATGACCAATCCAAACTTAGTCGATCTTCTTGACATCCCAATTGGTCTGCCTTAAATACTATCTGCAGAGCTGGGTCTGATAGCAGTTGGTACCCTGACTTCTATTGTCTGGTTCATGGATCCTCAACTTACCATGAAATATTGCAGCCATTAGGATCATCTGGTCAACAAGAGGAAAAACCACATGACTAAAGGGCAGTATAATGACACAATCAACAAGACCCAGAGTAATATGGCACTAACAGAACCCAACTATCCGGCCACTATAAACACTGCATATTCTATTGAAACTGAAGGACAAGAAGAAGAACTTAAATCTAATCTTATAAAGATGATAGAAGGCCTATAAAGAGGATATGAATAAATCCCTTAAGGAAACGCAGGACAATATGTTCAAATAGTAGAGGCATTAAAAGAAGAAGCAAATATATATAAAGAAATATGGGAAAATACAATCAAACAGATGAAAGATATGAATAAAACTATCCAAGACCAAAAAAGAGAAATAAAAGCAATATGAAAACACAGACTGATGCAATCCTAAAGTTGGAAAATCTAGGAAATAAAACAGGAACTATAGACTTAAGCATCACCAACAGAATATAGAAAATGGAAGAGATAATTTCACATATAGAAGATATAATAAGAGAAATGACTATGTCAGTCAAATAAGATATAAAATCAAAAAGTTCATGACACAAATCATCCAGGAAATTTGGGACAATGTGAAATGACCAAATGTACAAATAAAAAAAAATAGAAGGAAAAAAAGGACACCCCCCCACCTCAAAGGCAAAGCAAACAACTCAATGAAATCATAGAAAACAATTTCCCTAACCCAAAGAAAGAGATGCCTAGAAGGTACAAAAAGTTTACAGGACACCTAACAGATTGGACAAGAAAAAATTCTTCTGCCACATAAAATCAAAACACTAAATGTATAGAACAAAGAAAGATTTTGAAGAGCAGCAAGGAAAAAGGGCCAAATAACATAGGAAAGCAGACCTAGCAGAATTACACTCAACTTCTCATTTAAGGTTCTGAAACCTAGAAGGGCATGAGCAGTGGTCTTGCACACCCCAATAGACTACAGACGTTAACCCATACTACTAAACCCAGCAAACTTATAATCATCATGTATGGAGAAACCAAAATATTCCATTAAAAAAAAAAACCAACAACAAAGTTTTGCTTCCACTAACCCAGACATAATGAGGATACTAGAAGAAAAAAACTTCAACCCAGTGAGACTAATTATACTCAAGAAAATACAAGTAATATTAATTTCACACCATTAAACACACCAGAAGAGAAACACACATACACACACTCAACCATTACCAATATCAAAATAACAGGAAACAATAATCATTGGTCATTAATATCTCTCAATATCAATGGACTCAATTCCACAGTAAAAATGACACATTCTAACAGAATGGATGTGTAAATAAAATCTACATTCTGCTGTATACAAAAAACACAAATCAGCAACAATATAGTTATCTCAGTATAAATATCTGGTAAAAGATTTTCCAAGCAAATGGACCCCAGAAACAAGCTGGAATAGCCCTTCTAATATTTAATAAAATATACATTCAACCAAAAAAATCAAAAGACACAGGAAGGCAATTCATAATTATCAAAGGAAAAATCCACCAAGAGGATATTTCAAATTTGAAGATCTGTGGTCTAAACGGAAGGGCACCCACATTTGTAAGAGACAGATTACTAAACCTTACTTCAGACACTGAAACCCACACAGGAATATTAAGAGACTTCAACACCTCACTCCCACCAATGGACAGATCATTGAGACAGAATCTAAACAGATAAATATCAAAATTAACAGAGGTCGTTATTGAATTCACCTAACAGATATCTATAGAATATTTCACCAAAACACAAAAGAGTATACCTTCTTCACAGCACCTCATGAAACTTCTCCAAAGACTGACCATATAATCTGTCACAAAGCAAACCTAAAGAGACACAAGAACACTGAAATGCATCTTACCAGGTTACCATGGAATAAAGCTGGACTTCAACAACAACGGAAACAAGAGAAAGCCTACATATTGATGGAAACTAAATTAAAGTCTCTACTCAACAATCATTAGGTGATAAAGAAAGAAATTAAAGACTTTCTAGAATTCAATGAAAACAACACACTACATACCCAAACTTATAGGGCATGATGAAAGCACTACTGAGAAGTAAGTTCATAGACTATGTGCCCTCATAAAGAAATGGAGACGTCTTATATTAACGAATTAAAAGTATACCTGAAATCTCTAGAAAAAAGAAGCAAACACATCCAGCAGGAGTAGATGGTAGAAAATAATCAAAGCAAGGGCTGATAGCAATCAATTAGAAACAAAGAGAATAATAAAAAGAATCAAAGAAACCAAGATCTCATTCTTAGAGAAAATCAACAAAAGAGACAATCTCTTAGACAAACTAACTAAAAGGGAGGGAAACAGCACCCAAATTAATAAAATCAGAAATGAAGAGGGAGACCTATGAAAAGACACTGAGAAAGTAGAAACAATCATTATTACTTTAAAAGTCTGTACTCCACAAAATTGGAAAAATCTAACCAAATCTAAATGAAACAGATGATTTTCTAGACTGATACCAATTAAGAAAGCTGGAAGGAGATTGGTTAAACTATCTGAATAGCCTTATAATCCCCAAGGAAATAGAGGCATGTCATTAAAAGTCTACAACCCATCCCCCAAAAGACCCTTTGGCAAGCTGGTTTTGTATTAATTCTACCAGATTTTTCATAGAGTTAATGCCAATACTCTTCACACTATTTCACAATATAAAAACAGAAATAGAAACATAGTCACCCTGATACCTAAACTACACAAAGACTCAACAAAGAAAGGGAATTTCAGACCAATTGACCTCATGTATATTGATGCAGAAATACTGAATAAAATACATACAAACCATATCCAAGAACACATGAAAAACATCTTCCAACATGACTAAGTAGGCTTCATTCCAGGGAGGCAGGTAGAGTTCAATGTATGAAAATCTATCAATGTAATGCAAACAAACTGAAACAAAACAAAACATGATAATCTCACTAGATGCATAAAAAGTATTTGCCAAAATATAACACTGCTTCATGATAAAATTCTTTTTTAAAAAAAATTGTTAGATATTTTCTTTATTTACATTGCAAATTTTATCCCCTTCCGTCATTTTCCCTCCAAAAATCCCCTACCTCATCCACCATCCCCCTGCTTACCAACCCACCCACTCCCACTTCCCTGTCCTGGCATTCCCTAACACTGGGGTATTGAGCCTATACAGGACCAATGGCCTCTCCTCCCACTGATGTCCCACAAGGCCATCCTCTGCTGGAACCATGCATCCCTCCATGTGTGCTCTTTGGTTGGTGGTTTATTCCCTGGGAGCTCTGGGGGTTCTGGTCAGTTCATACTGTTGTTCCTCCTTTGGGGCTACAAAACCCTTCAGCTCCTCTGGTCCTTTTTCTAGATCCTCTATTGGAGACTTTGTGCTCAGTCCAGTGGTTGGCTGTGAGAGCAGTGATATAAGGGGCATACCTACCCCAGGATAATCTCCCAAATCTCTTGGTTTGTTTGTTTGTTTGTTTTTGTTTTTGCTATTTTAAATTTCTTTTTTTTTAATTCTTTTTTTTATTAGATATTTTCTTTATATACATTTCAAATGCTATCCCGAGAGTTCCCTATACCCTCCTTCCGCCCTGATTCTTGGCTCTGGCATTCCCCTGTATTGGGGTATATAAAGCTTGCAGTACCAAGGGGCCTCTCTTTCCAGTGATGGCTGACTAAACCCAGTGATAAATGTGCCTAGAAGAGCAGAGCTAGGGTGAGGACAGAGATGGAAAAGCACATCTACCAGACTTAGTCATCAGAAATGAGGAGGAACAGTCTCCCTCGGAACCTCCAGGACCTAGAAACTCTTCATTTCTGACTTATAAACTCTATTTATATCATAAAATAAATTTCTGTTGTTACCAAAAACAAAAAAAATAGAAATAAGGGGCATACCTAAATACAATAAATAAAATCAATATATATCCAAGCCAATAGTCAACATGAAATTAAATTGAGAGTAACTTAAAGCATTTCTACTAAAACTGAGGATGAGTCAAGACTGTCCATTCTCCCCATATCTCTTAAATATAGGACTTAAAATGCTAGCTAAAGCCATAGGACAAATGAAGAAGTTCAAGGGAATACAAATTGAAAAAGAAGTCAAAGTTTCTCTATTTGCAGAAGATATAATAGTATACATAAGTGAACCCAAATATTCTACCAGAGAATACTCCTACTTCTGATAAACACCTTCAGCAAAGTGGCTGGATACAAAATTATTTCAAAAAATTCTGTAACCATCCTCTACACAAGCATTAAACATGCTGAGAAAGATGTTAGCAGAGCAGTACTCTTCAAAGAAGCCATGAAGACTAGAAACTATCTTAGTGTAACTCTAACCAAGCAAGTGAAAGACCTGTATGACAAGAACTTCATGTCTCTGAAGAAAGAAATTGATTAATATATCAGAAGATGGACAGATCTCCCTTGCTCATGGACTGGTAGGATTAACATAGTGAAGATAGCCATCTTACCAAAACCTACCTACAGATTGAATATAATTCCTATCAAATTCCAATACATTTATTCACATATCTTGAAAGAACAATTCTCAACTTCATATGGAAAAAACAAAACAAAACAGGTTACCTAGAATAATTCTGAACTTCTGTAGATATTACAGAACAATAGTAATAAAAACTGTATGCATGGTGTTAGTACAGAAATAGACAGTGTGACCAATGAAATGTCAACAATGCAGAAATAAACCCACACACCAATGGGCACATGATTTTTGACAACAAAGACAAAACCATGCAATGGAAAATAGAGAACATTTCCAACAAGTGTTGCTGGTCTAACTGGATTTCTACATGTAGAAGATTGCATACAGATTTATGTTTATCATCCTGCACAAAACTAAAGTCTGAATGAATCAAAGACCTCAGTGTACAACTAGATACACTTAGTCTAATAGAACAGAAAGTGGGAAATAGTCTTGAATTTATTGGTATAGGAGACAACTTCTTGAACAGAAAAACAAAAGCTTAGGCACTAAGGTCAAGAATTTATAAATGAGACCTTGTCGAAATGAAAAGCTTCAGTAAGTCAAAGTTCACTGTCATTAGAACAAAATGACAGCCTACAGTTTGAGAAATGATCCTCACTAACCCTACATCTGACAGAGGGTTAATATATAAAACATATAAAGAACTCAAGAAGTTAGACACCAATAATCCAAATAATCCAATTAAATGGTGCATATAGCTAAACAGACTTCTCAACAGAGGAATCGGGAATGAATGAGAAGCACCTAAATAAATGTTCAACATCTTTAGTCATCAGGGAAATGAAAATCAAAATGACTCTGAGATTCCACCTTACACCAGTCAGAATTGGTAAGCTCAAAAACTAAAAGGACAGCACACACTGGCAAGGATGTGGAGCAAGGGGAACACTCTTTCAATATTGGTGGGAGTACAAACTTGTGTGACCACTCTGGAAATTAAATTTTTCAGAAATATGGAAATAGTTCTAACTTAAGACCCAACTATACCCCTCCTGGGTGTATACCCAAAAGATGATACACTATATAACAAGGACCCTTGCTCCACTATGCACACAGCAGCTTCATTTGCAATAGCCAGAAACTGGAAACAACCTAGATGTCTCTCAACTGAAGAATAGATACAGAAAATGTGACCATATCTACATAGTGGAATAGTACTCAGTATATGATATAATCATAATGTAATTATTCTCTAAAATGAAAGAAATATCTAAACAAAATTTTCTGTATTGCAAAATAAAAGTATCCAACTGGAGGTACAGTCTTTAGAATGGGAGATAATCTTTGACAACTATATTGCTGAGGATTTTGTCCATAGACTATTGAGAAAAATTACAAAAACCAACAAACAGTTTGATCACCAGTAACACTGAATTAAAAAGTGATTATGGAATGAATAGAGAAATTGCAAAGAACTACAAATGACTGAGACATATTCGTCTTTAAGCTCCTGAACCAATACCACACACCCTCTACCACCAGAGTTTTATAACATATTTTGATATCTAGAAACACAATAGTTTTATTTTTTCTTCTATATTTGTCATATTATGAATCATGGATAAGAAACAAATTTACTTTTAAAAATTAAATCAACATAATGTTTGCTAATGTATCCTGTTGTCTATGAACTCCAAATGTCTCCTTATTCAATTATGCTTTTGATACAATTTTATTGTGCACATCTCACACATCTTTTATTGAATCCTTTTCTAGACATTATTTCTAGGCATTCGCTGTGGAAAATATTCCTAGGCCGTCAGTTGTTAATATATTGGTATATTTTAAAAAATGCACAGATTCAAAATATATTTGATCCCTACAATGCAAGCTAGTTCAGCAATATTAACTCAAGCCATCCATCTTGATAAATGCTATTTCTGGAATCTAATACTTTGACTGCTAAGTATCTGAAAAATTTCAATACAAACAGGTTATCAGCACTAGATAATGGCTTTGTTATCTGCCAGTCCTTATGTGTGCTGTCTGGTTTCATGTCACCTTGAAACACAAACTAGAGTTATGAAAAGACTGAGCCTGGATTGAAATAATACTTTCATAATAGCTGGCTATAAGGCATTTTCTTAATTGTTGATCGATGGAGGATGTCCATCCCATTGTGTGTGGCTCCATCACAGGTATGGTGATCTGATGGTTCTATAAAGATGTAGGATGAGCAGTCTAATATGCAGCATACCTCCATGACCTTCGCATCAGCGTCTTCTTTTTTTTCTGTTATTTTTGTTTTTGTTTTTAATTAGGTATTTATTTCATTTACATTTCCAATGCTATCCCAAAAGTCCCCCACCCACTCCCCCACCAACTCCCCCACCAACCAACTCCCACTTCTTGGCACTGGCTTTCCCCTGTACTGAGGCAGATAAAGTTTGCACAACCAATGGGCCTCTCTTTCCACTGATGGCCGACTAGGCCATCTTCTGATACATATGCAGCTAGAGACATGAGCTCTGGGGGGGGGGGGGGGTACCGGGTAGTTCATTTTGTTGTTCCACCTATAAGGTTGCAGATCATTTTAGCTCCTTGGTTACTTTCTCTACTTCCTCCATTGGGGGCCCTGTGATCCATCCAATAGCTGACTGTGAACATCCACTTCTGTGTTTGCTAGACCCCTGCATAGTCTCACAAGAGACAGCTATATCTGGGTCTTTTCAGCAAAATCTTGCTAGTGTATGCAATGTTGTCAGCGTTTGGAGATTTATTATGGGATGGATCCCTGGATATGTCAGTCTCTAGATTTTGGTCTTCATTCTTCTTGAGTTTCATGTGTTTAGCAAATTGTATGTTATATCATGGGTATTCTAAGTTTCCGGGCTAATATCCACTTATCAGTGAGTGCATATTGTGCGAGTTCTTTTGTGATTGGGTTACCTCACTCAGGATGATGCCCTCCAGGTCCATCCATTTGCCTGGAATTTCATAAATTCGTTCTTTTTTAATAGCTGAGTAGTACTCCATTGTGTAAATGTACCATATTTTCTGTATCCATTCTTCTGTTGAGGGGCATCTGGGTTCTTTCCAACTTCTGGCTATTATAAATAAGGCTGCTATGAACATAGTGGAGCATGTGTCCTTAATATTAGTTGGAACATCTTCTAGATATATGTCCAGAAGGGGTATTGTGGGATCCTCCAGTAGTACTATGTCTAATTTCCCGAAGAACCACCAGACTGATTTCCAGAGTGGTTGTACAAGCTTGCAATCCCACCAAGAATGGAGGAGTGTTCCTCTTTCTCCACATCCTCGCCAGCATCTGCTGTCACTGGAATTTTTGAACTTAGCCATTCTGACTGGTGTGCGGTGGAATCTCAAGGTTGTTTTGATTTGCATTTCCCTGATGATTAAGGATGTTGAACATTTTTTCAGGTGCTTCTCAAATACTCGGTATTCCTCAGAAGAGAATTCTTTGTTTAGCACTGAGCCCCATTTTTAATGGGGTTATTTGATTTTCTGGAGTCAACCTTCTTGAGTACTTAATATATATTGGATATTAGTCCCCTATCTGATTTAGGATAGGTAAAGATCCTTTCCCAATCTGTTGGTGGCCTTTTTGTCTTATTGACAGTGTCTTTTGCCTTGCAGAAACTTTGCAATTTTATGAGGTCCCATTTGTCAATTCTTGATCTTACAGCACAGGGCATTGCTGTTCTGTTCAGGAACTTTTCCCCTGTGCCAATATCTTCAAGGCTTTTCCCCACTTTCTCCTCTATAAGTTTCAGTGTATCTGGTTTTAAGTGGAGTTCCTTAATCCACTTAGATTTGACCTTAGTACAAGGAGATAGGAATGGATCAATTCGCATTCTTCTACATGATAACTGCCAGTTGTGCCAGTACCATTTGTTGAAAATGCTGTCTTTTTTCCACTGGATGGTTTTTGCTCCCTTGTCAAAGATCAAGTGACCATAGGTGTGTGGGTTCATTTCTGGGTCTTCAATTCTATTCCATTGGTCTACTTGTCTGTCACTATAGCAGTACCATGAATTTTTTTTTTTTATCAAAATTCCTCTGTAGTACAGCTTTAGGTCAGGCATAGTGATTCCACCAGAGGTTCTTTTATCCTTGAGAAGAGTTTTTGCTATCCTAGGTTTTTTGTTATTCCACATGAATTTGCAGATTGCCCTTTCTAATTTGTTGAAGAATTGAGTTGGAATTTTGATGGGGATTGCATTGAATCTGTAGATTGCTTTTGGCAAGATAGCTATTTTTACTATATTGATCCTGCTAATCCATGAGCATGGGAGATCTTTCCATCTTCTGAGAACTTTTTAGTTTCTTTTTTTCAGAGACTTGACATTCTTATCATACAGATCTTTCACTTCCTTAGTTAGAGTCACTCCAAGGTATTTTATATTATTTGTGACTATTGAGAAGGGTGTTGTTTCCCTAATATCTTTCTAAGTCTGTTTATACTTTGTGTAGAGAAAGGCCATTGACTTGTTTGAGTTAATTTTATATCCAGCTACTTCATTTAAACTGTTCATCAGGCTTAGGAGTTCTCTGGTGGAATTTTTAGGGTCACTTATATATACTATCATATCATCTGCAAAAAGTGATACTTTGACTTCTTCCTTTCCAATTTGTATCTCCTTGATCTCCTTTTGTTGTGGAATTGCTCTGGCTAGGACTTCAAGTACAATGTTGAATAGGTAGGGAGAAAGTGGGCAGCTTTGTCTAGACCCTGATTTTAGTGGGATTGCTTCCAGCTTCTCACCATTTACTTTGATGTTGGCTACTGGTTTGCTGTAGATTGCTTTTATCATGCTTAGGTATGGGCCTTGAATTCCTGATCTTTCCAAGACTGTTATCATGAATGGGTGTTGGAATTTTAAAATGCTTTTTCCACATCTAACGAGATGATCATGTGGTTTTTATATTTGAGTTTGTTTATATCCTGGATTACGTTGAGGATTTCCATATATTGAACCATCCCTGTATCCCTGGGATGAAACCTACTTGGTCAGGATGGATGATTGTTCTGATGTGTTCTTGGATTCAGTTAGTGAGAACTTTACTGAAGATATTTGCATCGATGTTCATAAGGGAAATTGGTCTGAAGTACTCTTGTTGGGTCTTTTTGTGATTTAAGTATCAGAGTAATCGTGGTTTCATAGCATGAGTTGGGTAGAGTACCTTCTGATTCTATTTTGTGGAATAGTTTGTGAAGAACTGGGATTAGATCTTCTTTGAAGGACTGATAGAACTCTGCACTAAACCTATCTGGTCCTGGGCTTTTTTTTGGTTGGGAGACTATTAATGACTGCTTCTATTTCTTTAGAGGATATAGGACTGTTTAGATAATTCACCAGATCTTGATTTAAATTTGGTACCTGGTATCTGTCTAAAAACTTGTCCATTTCATCCAGGTTCTCCAGTTTTGTTGAGTATAGTCTTTTGTAGAAGGATCTGATGGCGTTTTGGATTTCTTCAGGATCTGTTGCTATGTCTCCCTTTTCATTTCTGAATTTGTTAATTAGGATGCTTTCCCTGTGCCCTCTAGTGAGTCTGGCTATGGGTTTATCTATCTTGTTGATTTTCTTAAAGAACCAGCTCCTCATTTGGTTGATTCTTTGAATAGTCCTTCTTGTTTCCACTTGGTTGATTTCGCCCCTGGGTTTGATTATTTCCTGCCATCTACTCCTCTTTGGTGAATTTGCTTCCTTCTGTTCTAGAGCTTTCAGATGTGTTGTCAAAACTAGTGTGGGCTCTCTCTAGTTTCTTTTTGGAGGCACTCGGATCTATGAGTTTTCCTCTTAGAAATGCTTTCATTGTGTCCTATAAGTTTGGGTATGTTGTGGCTTCATTTTCATTAAACTCTAAAAAGTCTTTAATTTCTTTCTTTATTCCTTCCTTGACCAAGTTATCATTGAGAAGTGTGTTGTTCAGTTTCCAAGTGAATGTTGCATTTCTATTAATTATTCTGTTATTTAAGATCAGCTTTAATCTATGGTGATCTGATAGGATGCATGGGACAATTTCAATATTTTTGTATCTGTTGAGGCTTGTTTTGTGATCAATTATGTGGTCAGTTTTGGAGAAGGTACCATGAGGTGCTGAGAAGAATGTGTATCCTTTTGTATTAGGATAAAATGTTCTGTAGGTATCTGTTAGATCCATTTGTTTCATAACTTCTGTTAGTTTCACTGTGTCCTTGTTTAGTTTCTGTTTCCATGATCTGTCCTTTGGTGAAAGTGGTGTGATGAAGTCTCCCATTATTATTGTGTTAGGTGCAATGTGTGCTTTGAGTTTTACTAAAGTTTCTTTAATGGATGTGGCTGCCCTTATATTTGGAGCATAGATATTCAGAATTGAGAGTTCTACTTGGAAGATTTTACCTTTGATGAGTAAGAAGTGCCCCTCCTTGTCTTTTTTGATGACTTTGGGTTAGAAGTCGATTTTATAAGATATTAGAATGGCTACTCCAGCTTGTTTCTTCAGGCCATTTGCTTGGAAAATTGTTTTCCATCCTTTCATTCTGAGGTAGTGTCTGTCTTTTTCCCTGAGATGGGATTCTTGTAAACAACAAAATGTTGAGTCCTGTTTGTGTAGCCAGTATGTTAGTCTATGTCTTTTTATTGGGGAGTTGAGTCCATTGATATTAAGAGATATTAAGGAAAAGTAATTGTTGCTTCCTATTGTTTTTGTTGTTAACGTTTTCATTCTGTTCTTATGGCTGTCTTCTTTTAGGTTAGTTGAAGGATTACTTTCTTGCTTTTTCTAGGATGTGGTTTCTGTCCTTGCATAGTTTCTTTTTTTTTTTTTTCTGTTATTATCCTTTGAAGGGCTAGATTCCTGGAAAGGTAATGTATGAATTTGTTTCAGTTGTGGAATACTTTGGTTTCTCCATGTATGGTAATTGAGAGTTTGGCTGGGCATGGTAGCCTGGGCTGGCATTTGTGTTCTTTTAGTGTCTGTATAACATCTGTCCAGGATCTTCTGGCTTTCATAGTCTCTGGTGAAAAATCTGGTGTAATTCTGATAGGCTTGCTTTTCATATTCTATCTTTATTTAGTGCATATGTTGTTATGATTATTATGTGTTGGGAGGAATTTCTTTTCTGGTCCAGTCTATTTGGAGTTCTGTAGGCTTTTTTATGTTCATGGGCATCTCTTTCTTTAGGTTTGGGTAGTTTTCTTCTATAATTTTGTTGAAGATATTTGCTGGCCCTTTGCGTTGAAAATCTTCATTCTCATCTACTCCTATTATCCATAGGTTTGGTCTTCTCACTGTGTCCTGGATTTCCTGGATGCTTTGAGTAGGATCTTGTTGCATTTTGTATTTTCTTTGATTGTTGTGCTGATGTTCTCTATGGAATCTCCTGCACCTGAGATTCTCTCTTCCATCTCTTGTCTTTTGTTGCTGATGTTCGCTTCTATGGTTCCAGATTTCTTTCCTAGGGTTTCTATCTCCAGTGTTGCCTCACCTGGTTTTCTTTATTGTGTCTACTTCCCTTTTTAGGTCTAGTATGGTTTTGTTCATTTCCATCATCTGTTTAGATATGCTTTCCTGTTTTTCTATAAGGACTTGCAACTCTTTAGCAGTGTTCTCCTGTATTTCTTTAAGTGAGTTATTATAGACCTTCTTGATGTCTTCTACCGTCATCATGAGATATGCCTTTAAATCCAGGTCTAGGTTTTTGGGTGTGTTAGGGGTGCCCTGGACTGGCTGAGCTGGGAGTACTGGGTTCTGACGATGATGAGTGGTCTTGGTTTTTGTTAGTAAGATTCTTATGTCTGCCTTTCACCATCTGGTAAACTCTGGAGTCAGTTGTTATAGTTGTCTCTGGTTAGAACTTGTTCCTCTTGTGTTTCTGTGATTCTCTACCAGCAGACAGGGGAGACTAGCTCTCTTCTGAGTTTCAGTGTTCAGAGCACTCTCTGCAGGCAGGCTCGCCTCTTTCAGGTAAGGTGCACAGATATCTGGCATTCAGACTTGCCTCCTGGCAGAAGATGAACGCCTGAACCAGGACCTGTCCCAGAAGCTTTAAGCTTCTGTATTCCACACTCTCACCTGTGCAGAGTAGTCTCGGTGGAGTCCAGGATCCAAGATGTCTCCCGCAGATGCTCAGACAAAGCCTTCCTGGGCTGGGTGGACACCTATCCTGTGGCAGGGAGAGTGCCTGGATCTCGCATCAGCTTCTGCTACCAAGTTTCTGTTTTGTTTGAGTTTCTGTCCTGATTTTCTTCAGGATGAATGACAACAATCTTCATCATAGCAAGTTCATCATTTTATATTCATCAGTGTAAGCCAAATGGACACTTTCCTCCCCAACTTGATGTTTGGCTATAGTGTTCTCTCACAACAATAGAAATCCTAAGATATTATTTAATTGCTTTCTCTTTTAAGACTGAAAAACTGAAGGGAGCTTCACCTTAAGCACTATGTGTAGTGCCTAATCATTCTCTACTAATTGCCTAAAAATCTAATCTAAGCTATGTTTGTTTCTTCTCAAATTGCTTTAATAGCTTACTAGCTATCTTCCTGTCTCTACTGTTGCTTTCTCTGTCACCCACAGTCTATTCTCTATACCACAACCAGATGGTTTCATATCCAGATGGTTTAACTAAAACTAAAAACCCAATCATTTGAAGATGTACAAAGCCCTGTGATATTATGTTTTCCTAAGCATCCCCCTTCTTTTTCTCCATCTTTCTTGTTGTCACTGTTCACAGTTGACACACTTAAGGACCTATCCCATCTTACATTGTCTTCTCTTTAAGTTCATATACAGCTATGATGACAGATGTTTCCTGCGCCTAGTGGCACTATGCTCTTAGTAAGTGTGTCTTCAATCTTGTAACCTGGCTGATGGGCAGAGTGTGGATGACACAAGCTTGCCAAGCCCCCTACCATTCTAAATGTCTAGAATAACTCTGAACCTGTGAGAAAAGGTAAATGGTGGGTAAACACTCCTCTTTTCAACTTGTTCCCTTTCTCTCTTGCTAGGGAATTCTGATAGGACTTGTTAAGTCAACTACTTCATATCTTTCATAGGTTTGTTTAATACTTTTCCTAACCAAGAGTTAGAGGACTCATCTTGCTGTGTCCTTTTGTGACTCTAGTGACTTGGTCCTGACTGAGAGTGATTAGGGAATAGAACAAAGACAAAGACAGGCACCCACAACAGCTTAGATCAAGTGAACTAGGTTCTCTAATGGAGAAGCCACAGTCTTTGGGAAACTCAGCTGTTATTGCATACAGCAGAAGAATCACATAAACTTCTTAGACACAGATAAAGAAGGAGGCAGGGTGCATGGTATACAGAAGGATCAATGAGACATGGTGAGCTAATATCAATAGTAGTCCCTATAGGGGAGTGATCCTTAGGCTAAAAATGTACTAGGGGAGAAAGCTGTGGTGGGCATTTTTACAGATATGATAAACATTTGCAGTCAGAATCCCTAGGAAGAAAGTGTTTGTCATCTCTGTGAGCTTCAGAGACTTTGCCATACATATGATCTGACACATAGCAGTAACAATGTCAATAACACACATTCACTCAGAACCTTTAATTTTCAAGACTCCCTCAATTCTCTACACAACTGTTTAATGCTACAGCATGCTTAATCTTCTCACACCACTGCCTTCTTGTATTCCTGATCATCTCTAAGCTGACACATGCACACACACACACACACACACACACACACACACAGACACACACTTCACTTTTCTATCCTCCTTAACAGGATGCAAATGCCATGGATGCCAAGTGCTTGTTTACTTCATTCACTAATGTATTACACATGACTAGAAGACTGCCTGGGATGGATTTGTTCAATATGTACTCAAGCAATAAAAAGAAAACAAAAGGAACCCTTCTTTAATGTCTTCTTTAAGATCTCAGAGGAAAGGACTCCTGTGTTTTTCCATTAAAATAATGTTTGCTGTAAGATTTTGATAGCAAATTTTTACAAGTTTTTGTTTTTACATTTATTTTTTGAGTTTATTTTTTTTCCAACATGGATACTGTATTTACATAACATAGCCTCCTTTCTCCTCTTTCCAATTCTTGCCATGACACTTCAACTCCGTCACAAATATATGACTGCTTTTAAAAAATATTCTTATTACATCGTCCACACTCTATCCTACCCACACAGTTATGCATAACCAGCTGAGTCCACTTAGTGTTGTTAATGAGTATATGTTTAAAGCAGACCTCCTGGGAGTGGATAACCTATCAAAAGGCTCATCTCTGGAGACAATTTATTTTCTCTCTCTTAGCCATCTCACAAGGCCCCATCCATTGCTACAGGCAATGAGTGTTTACAAGTTTGAAGGTCAGTTTTATTTAGCTATGCTACAAATTAACATGGTCTGTTGTTTTCCTTTGATGGTCCTTGTGGAACTTTGCTTGCAAAATATAAGCTGCTTGAAAGTTTTCAGTTTTTTTCTGAAATGCTTTTTATTATAAGGATAATTTTCTTCAAAGTGTCATTCAATCTTTCCTAAACGTATATGATCCTAGTAAGTGTAAGTGTGTGTGTGTGTGTGTGTGTGTGTGTGTGAGAGAGAGAGAGAGAGAGAGAGAGAGAGAGAGAGAGAGAGAGAGAGAGAGAGTTTGTGTCCATCAATATCTTTCATTATCAAGTCAGGTACCTTAATTACCAGAAACCATACAACATTACATCAAATTTAATTCATTTTAATCTCCTAGGATTGTGCTAATTTCATTAGCCATTCCTATGAGTTGGCATCAAGACATTCAGACTGTCTTATGATCTTAGTCTCCTTTGCTTCTTTATCTGTGGCTTCCTTTTTTTTCTCCATAGTATGCTATATTATTTGCTCTCTTCCATTTCCTTCAATAATTTTTTCTTTTAAATATCCAACTTTGATTATCAGCCCTCCTATTTCTCCTGTTATTTCTACTATCTTCGACTTTGTTCTATTTCTGTTCTTAGCACCTAAATGTGGATATACAACTGAATTAATTTGTGATCGGTTTCTCTTGAAAAATAAACATATAAGCATTTACTTCACGACCCAGCTATACAACTCCTGGGTATATACCCAAAAGATGCCCCAACATCACAAGGGCACGTGTTCCACTATGTTCATAGTAGCTACACTTATAATAACTAGAAACTGAAAATAACCTAAATGTACTCCAACTGAAAAAAGAGAAAAAAGTGTGGTACATCTACACAATAAAATGCTATTCAGCTATTAAAATTATGAATTTTGCAGGCAAATGGATGGAACTTGAGAATATCATCCTGAGTGAGGTAATCCAATCCCAAAAGGACATGCATAGCATGTATTCACTTGTAAGTGGATATAAGCCCTAAAATACTGGTTGCTCATGTTAAAATCTACAGACTCAAAGAAGATAAACAGAAGGAAGGCCTCAGTCCTACTTAGAAGGGGGAACAAAAGGGAAGTAGAGGGTGGGAAGGACTTGAGAGGAAAAGAAGTGGGAGATGGGAAAAGAGGGGAAAATCAGATATGGGAGGAGATGGAGAAGATGTACAGAGGGTCAGGAAATTGAAGAGAGGTATGTAGCAATGGGTGATGGGGAACTAGGATAGCAACCAGAAAATCACAGATGCCAGAGCCTCCCAGGACCCACAGGGATGACATTAGCTGAAATACTCCACAAAGGGGAAGGAGAACTTGTCAAGACCATATCCAGTGATTAGGCATACCCCTACAGTCAAGGGATGGAGCCACCAACCCATATCCAAAATTTTTATCCAGAATTGCTCATGTCTAAAAGTAATACAGGTACAAAGAGTGGAGCAGAGACTGAAGGGAAGGCCATCAAGAGACTAGGCCACCTGGAGATCCATCCCACATGCAGACACCAAAGGCAGACACTGTTGAGGATACCAAGAAGTGCTTGCTGACAGGAGACTGATACAGCTGTCTCCTGAGAGGCTCTGCCAGATCATGGCCAATGAAGATCTGGATTCTGGACTGAGGACAGAGGCCCTAATGGAGGATTAGAGGAAGGACTGAAGCAGCTGAAGGGACTTATCAGGCATCAATGGGAGGGGAGGCCCTTGGTCCTGTAAAGTTTTGGTGTCCCAGTGTAGTGGTGAGGAGGAAGTGGGCACATGGGTGGGGGAGCCTCCTCACAGAAGCATGGTAAGGGGGGATGGGATGGGGGATTTGCAGAGGGGAAACTCGGAAAGGGGATAACATTTGAAATGTAAATAAATAAAATAGACAATTAAAAATTACAAAAATAAGAGGAAGTCCCAAGTGAGGAAGTTTAAATCTCATTTAGAAGAGTTAATAAAATACTCATAAAATGCAGATAGAGGAAGAGAATTGGGAGTGAGGGGGCACAGGAAAGGGAAGGGGGTATTCAGGATCAGGTGTGGGGAATGACAGGACAGCTAGAGTGACATGAAAATGAAAGAAAATCTGAAACTTATGGGGGTGAAGAGGTGAGGTGGCATCTCCAGGAGGACACAGAGACCTGGGATAAGGGATACAAACAAGAATTAATGGGGTGACTTTAGTTGTGACTCATATTGTGACTACATTGGGGATATGGAACCTGAGGAGGACACTTTCTGTAGCCAGCTAGGAACCCAACTGGAGTGATAGAGACATCAATCCACCCATAAAATGTTCAAATCCAAGTTTATCCTCTACAAAATATGAAGGCACAGGGGATGGGGCAAAGAGTGAGGGAATGACCAACTTATAAACAGCCCAACTTGAGTCCCATCCCTTGTATAAACATCAACTTCCAACACTATTCATGGTACTCTGTTATGCTTGCAGAAAAGAACATGTTGCTCCCTGAGAGGCTACACCCAGCAATTGACTCAGACAGATACAGACACCCACCATCAAACAGTGGGTAGAGTTCAGGAACTCTTATGGAAGAATAGGAGGAAGACCAACAGTATCAACTAACCTTGAACCTTGGGGCTCTCAGAGTCTGAACCACCAGCCAAAAAGATACACAGAGTGGATCTATGCCTCCCTGCTCATATGTAGCATATGTTCAGCTTGAACTTCATGTGAGTCCTGAACAACTGGAGAAGGGGCGATCCTAAAATCTGTTTCCTATAATGTGGAATATATTCGCCTAGCTGGTCTGCCTTATCTGGCCTCAGTGGAAGAGAAAGTGCCCAGTCTCCCAGAGACTTGAAGTGTCAGGGTGGGGGGATGTCCAGGGGAACCCCCTCCACATGCTCAGAGGAGTAGGGGAGGGGGGAAGGATTGTGGGAGGGGATGACCAGGAGTAGGGCAGTAACCAGGATGTAAATGAATAAGTAAAAAGCCAAAACAAAACAAAAAATAAAAAGAAAACAAACCAAAACTACAAGAAAAGACATTAAATTAAAATTAAAAAACAAACAAGCAAACAAACAAAGAAGCACAGGGTTTTGCTCCAAGTACAACATAAATTGAGTGTGGTGGACAATAGTTTAAACTTGTAATCTTCACAGTGGGAAGTTCCAGGTAGGAGCACTGGTAATTTAAGTTCATCTTCCACTATATCAGGAGTTTGAGGCAGCCCAGGGATATATGAAACTCTCTTTCAATAAATAAGCAAATTGAGTAAAAATAATATTTCACTGAAATAATATAAAATAAAACAAGACACATTGTTAAACTCACACATTTAGAAGGACATTTGACTAAATTTGTAGGGTCCCTATGGCCCATTTAATTGTACATGTAAAATTACCTTATGGAAGCTGGGAAGAATTGTGTACAGGGGTGAGGGCAGGATCCAGTCCTCAATCATATGTCTCTAATGACTATTTTCTTTTAAGTATTCTCCAGATACTAGTAGTCCATTTGTTTTGTAAACTCACCTCTGGGTCAATCAATCAATGTTAGTACTATCCCCATAATACATTTACTGCTTAACAGTGTCAAAAGCTAGAGAGCGGTCCCTCAGGACAAGAGCTGCTTTAACGACTTTCCATATCTAACCATAGTCGTACTTTTCTCATGTGGCTGAAACTACTATACTCTAACTATTGTATACATGGTTGAACTATGCATGTGCACTAGTGTGACTATCTGTATGTTAATGTGTATGTATGTGGTGTGTGTGTGTGTGTGTGTGTGTGTGCATGTGGTCTGTTTTGTATGGTATATGCATGTGTGTATGCATGGCTTTAAAATCATGGTTAAATTTGCAATCATTTTCATCTAAATGTTTTTAGGTTTAAAACTTCAAAAACTCAGGTATACCAAAAATAAAAGCAATAGCAATAGTAATATAATATCACAGGGTTTCTCCTCAACAATATCCCTTCTTTAATTAATGAAATTTTGTAAATAAAAACAATTGAGTATATGCCTTTAACACATCTGTTCAGAATTTTATTCATGCTTCTTTTCTTTCTACTTGAGCATTTTTCTTGTCTTCAGACAAGTGTCTCTTCCTGTTTCTTGACGTGGAACTTCAAAAACTTAAAAGAGGGAAAATACTTATCTGTGTTATATGAAATTATAGCTATTACATGAAGCAAAGAAGACTAAAATGGTTAGGTTCCTAGGAAAACAGTTCATGTAAGTAACAGTGAAGGCCTAGGAAAGGGAAAATAAATTCCTAAATATTACTAAGGTAGATAAAACTATTTCTTCAAAGAAAACAAATGAACCATTCTTCTATACTAGCTATTTCCTCAGACAGTTGAACAGTATCCTCTAAGTGAGCATCCTTTTCAAAGTTCTCTGGATGGTAAATGGACCAGAGTTTATCTGGGTTCCATTTGTCTGTTATTGCAGAGAGCACAACATAACTTACTAGGAAGCCTTTGGGATGGTATTGATGTGAGCTTCTGCTAATTCAATGCTCAATAATAATACTGCTCCATACTAATACTGAAATGTAAACTTGATCAGATGGAATGCTGTGTGCTCTGGCCGACGTGCGTCTCTTTCATTCACTGCTCGAATGCCTTGCTCATGCTACGCCTCACATGGGAATGCGGAAACTGAAAATTATCATTAAAATACACCAATAGTTGATAAATGGGACCTCATGAGACTGGAAAGCTTCTGTAAGACAAAGGACATAGTGGATAGGACAAATCGGCAACCTACAGATTGGGAAAAGGTCTTCACTAACCTCTGAACCAATACAGGGCTATTATTCAAAATGTATAAAAAACTCATGAAGCTAACCAACTAAAAAAGCAAACAACCCAATCAAAAAATAGGGTATGAACTAAACAGAGAATTCAAACAAGGAATCTCGAATGGCAGAGAAGTACTAAAGAAATGTTCAAAGTACTTAGTGATCAGGGAAATGCAAATCAAAATAACCCTGAGACTCAACCCTACACCAATATGAATGACTAAGATCAAAACTTCAGATGATAGAGCATGTTGGCAAGGATGTGGAGAAAGAGGAACTCTCCTCTATTGCTGGTGGGATTGCAGACTGATAAAACCTCTCTGGAAATCAATTTGGTAATTCCTCAAAAAATTGGAAATAGATCTTTCTGAAGAAACAGGTATATCACTCTTGGGAATATACCCAAAAGATGCCCCACCATGACACAGGGGCACTATGTTCATAGTGGCCTTGTTTGTGATAGTCAGAAGCTGGAAACAACCCAGATGTCACACAAAAGAAGAATGGATTCAAAAAATGTGGTACATTTACACAACAGAATACTACTCAACTATTAAGAATCAGGACATCCTGAATTTTGCAGGCAAATGGATGGAACTAGAAAAACATCACCCTGAGTGAGGTAATTCAGACCCAAAAGGACGTGCATGATATTCACTAATAAGTGGATATTAGCATACACATACACACACACACACACACACACACACACACACACACACACACAGAATACCCATGATACAAACCTCAGAACTCAAACATGTTAACAAGCTGAATATCCCAAGTGAGGATGTCTCAATCCCACTTTCGAGAGAGAAGAAAATAATCACAGGAGGGGTGAGAGAAGGAGGAAACTGGGTGAGAAAGGGAAAGGGAGTAGAAGAGGGGAAAATCATCAGGTATTGGGTGGGGGAAATAGGTCTGAAGCACTGTGGGCCAGCAGAAAGAATGGAAACAGGTAACCTCAGGAGGTAGGGGATGGGGGTACCTTCCAGAACGTACCAGAGACCTGGGAGGTGGGAGACTCTCAGGACTCAAAGAGAGGGAACAACCTTAGGTGAAAATGGCCTATGGTGGGGAGAGGGAACTTGTGGAGCCCACCTCCAGCAGAAAGTGAGGGATGGGGTTGCCATCTCACAGTCAAAAACTCTGCTGAGAATTGTTCCTGTCCGAAAGAACTGCAGGGACAAAAATAGAGGAGAGCCTGAGGAAAAGGACGTCCAGTGACAGGCCCAAATTGGGATCCAGTGCTCAAGAGGAGGCCTCAAGACCCGACACTCTTCCTGAGGCTATGGAGTGTTCACAAAAAGGGGCCTATTATGACTGCCCTCTGAAAGACCCAACAAGCAGCTGCAAGAGTCAGATGCAGATATTTGCACCCAGCTACCGGACAGAAGCTGCTGACCTCCGTGGTTGAATTAGGGAAAAGCTTGAAGAAGCTGAGAAGGAAGGCAACCCTGTATAAGGGCATTCTCAACTAACCTGGACCCAAGAGATCTCTCAGTCACTGAGCCACCAACCAGTCAGAATACACCAGCTTACATGAGGCTCCCCACACTTATACAGAAGAGGACTGTTGGGCCTGGATTCAGTAAGAGAAGATGCACCAACCCTCAAGATAATGAGGGCCCCAGGGAATTGGGGAGTTCTTGTGGAATGGAGGATGGGCATATCTTCATGGAGATGGGGGTCGGAAAGGGGAAGGTATAGGATGTGGAACAGGCAGAGGGTTGACTAGGAGGGGGATAAAATCTGAACTGTAAAAAAAAAATTAAATAACATTTAAAAAAGAAGAAAAACTTAACCCTAGTTGAAAATTCTATCATTACTAATTCATGTTCCTCAGATTGTTTCATTGCACCCTTATCATGCCTTCTTCCTTTCAGTCTTTGACATAACTTGCAAGGGGAGAAGAGGAGAGAGGAGGAGAGGGGGAGGAAGAGGAAGAGAAGATGGAGAGAGAGAGAGAGAAAGAGAGAGAGAGAGAGAGAGAGAGAGAGAGAGAGAGAGAGAGAGAGAGAGAGAGAGAGAGAGAGAGAGAATATATAATATTGTGTATGCTCATGTAAATCCCAAACAGGGCACATACCACGCAGGTATTAGGAAATTATTTGTTCTTCATCAATATTTGTCATATTTTATAAACCTAAATTTAGTCATATAGAGTTGGTATGATTGTATTGAGTTTACAGTTTGGTAAAATGTGTATTATAGTGGTTAATATTGCTTCTTCATCCAGGTCTTCTAGCATTCATTTTTTTAAATCCATGCTTGTGTGTGTGTGTGTGTGTGTGTGTAGAACATTTTGGTTTGTTTGAGTTTACTTTTAGAGACCAAGGATGCTTTGTCATAGCTTGCACAGATTAGATGGTATTCGACTAATGAATATTGTTCCTCAATGATCCAATCCCTAACCCTCATAATTTCTGCAGTCAGTTCATCCCCTAAGCATAGCTTCCTGTTGTCCACTGTGATTTCTTGGGGATCTGGTTGTACCTGGCACTCTGGCCTTAGATGGGCTATCTATCTGCTCTCCGGTCTTCCTTCTACTTCTCCACCACTTTTTTTGTATTCTCTGATATTATTTTCCTATAAATCAAATACACATTGATCATCAAACCAAGGTATGCTCCATATTAGTAAGCAAGAAGACATTTGACCCAAGGAGTACAAATAAATCATATGATTATTCTTATTTGTACTTCCTAGAGTTCAATCTTTGGAGTTTATAATCTGCAGTTTGGTTGTTTCATTTTTGCATGATGAAGACTAGCCAAATTTTTATGTCTTGCATATAACCCATACTCTATTAAGAAATAATTCTAATACCTAGATGACTCAGATTCTAGCCAGTTCAAAGAGCTGTTTTTATCTACACAGATATAATAATCTGGACCTGATACCATAAATAATTGATATTCTTTAGTGTATATAAGTGAGACCACAGTTACTGATTTCCATTTCATTCTGCATTATAGAATGAAATTAATTGAAATCTCTTGGACATTTTTAGAATTCCTCAAGTATTGGAATAAAAACACTAGTTATCAGAATTCCTCAAGTGTTGGAATAAACACACCAGTTAGTGTCAGTACCTTTAAAAGTAATTGACAAGCTTCAAAATTATTTTTCTTCCTTTAGGGAATATTAATATTTACCAGAACCCTAGGGAGACTGAAATTAATTTCTTTTTCAGTTCTCCTTCCTAGTGGCTTTCCTAGGAAAGCTGGTTCTAACCTTGTAAATCTTCTAATAGTTTGAATCAATGGATTAAACCATAGATGAATTTATAGCTGGATGGACTAAAAGGAGGACATGGAGGATGCAGGAGGTGGAGGAGCCTAGTGTTAGGCAGTGGGCCACTGATGATGTACATTTGAAGAATGTAAACAGCCCCATTTTAGATACATGTTCCAACCAAGGTACTCTCTCTCATCCTTACTCCCTCATCAAAGCCCAAAGGGTCAGGGTCAAATAGCCATGGATAAAAACTTCTGAAACATTGAACTAAATGTACTTTCCTTTATAAAAGTTCATTTCTCTCACTGTGATGGGCAACAGATTGACATTTAAATGTAGTAGGGCTAATTGCAGAGTAGGTATGAGTTTCATTAACATGACACAAAATCAGACATTAAGTATTCTTTAAGTGGTGTAAAATATGAACAATTTTTTGAATTCCTAATTGCATCTGGGTTATGATTTAATTCTGTCCATGATAATGCACATTGCATTACACCTACAGCATACACAGCAGATACTTTGTAGGATATACACCCAAAGGGAATTATTAAGTTGGTAGGTGGGGTTGAGGTATTTACATTTTTTAAAGTATGTATCTATCATGTTTGTCTATCATAAATAAATATATTATTTATATTTACATTTTTAAAGTATGTATCTATACATGTTTTATGTATCTATCATGTTGTGAAAAATGAATCAAACAATAAAACATCAACAACAACAACACAAAACCAACTAACCAATAAAACAAGCAACTTAATTTTGCTAGATTTTTTTAAATATTAATGTGAAATTCTTGACATTTAGTTTGCTTTCTTTCTTGAAATTATTATTATTTAAAACATTATATCTGTTTATAAGTTGGCATAAATATCAGTATAATAAAAGGAGTGTTTACCCTCAAACCACACATTGAACAGAAAGGCCACAACATAATCCCTTGGTAGATCTGTCATAGACAAATCAATAGCAAGGATGTATTAGCACATCAGCTGCACAGTTACCACTGGGGACAAGAGTGAGGCAATGCGTCCTTGCCTAGTTGACATGAGAGTACTGTTTATGCACAGTACACATTCTTGTGCTATATTTACATAGCTTGATGGGGTTTTGAAAAAGGTCATAATCAGCACGGTAGACATTTGGAACTCTGAATTACATACAGAGGCATTGTTGAATTCTTAATTATACTATTAAAGAGTTTACACAAGGTGAGTTTCTACCAAAGAATTGGTGCACATTATTTTAAAGCTTGTATAGTCAGTTATCCTTCAGACTTCTAAAACAGATTTCTTTCTTCCTGGCTCTTATCACATAAAAGCTTGAACCTCCTGAGCCATTGTGAGTTTTTTTGTCCTGTGTTTGATTCATTCTTTCTCTAATCACTGATTACCAAGAATTATTCAGGTACAAGGTGTACATGATCCCTGAAAATATTTCAGGCAAATTTTAGAAAAAGATTGAATAAGGGAAAAGGTTATTTTAGATTGTTTCCAGATTATTGCATTTAGTCTCTCATAAACATCTAAAAAATTCTCAGAAGAGAGCCCTAGAAATGACTACAGTTATATCAAATACAATTAGAGCTTAACAATACATTTGGCTATATCACCCTGTTCGATGCATAATTAATATTTGATCTTGTATATAATTTAAGTGGAACAACAAAGAAGTGACCTGAGAGAAATGTACTCTGTGGGTGAGTGCAGGGTTCTACACACCATCAAGTCAGCTGGAATGCTGTCTTCACGTTGTTCTACTCTGTTCTCCATTGGTTTCTATTAGGTTACATGTGAGTTTTCCATTTTTAGGTCAGACTATGTTTAATTCCTGGAAGGGAAAGTTTTCTTTTCTTTGTCTAAATATCTAATACTTTGAAGTGGTGAGGCATACAAGTCAGAAGAAAGTAGAGTCTAACCAAGTGAGCAATTCCTTAGAAACATTAATGGAATTTAAATATTGAACACTAAATGTATTTTCAGAGCTGTTTTAAGGTTTATAAGGTTTTGTTTAACTGCTTCTGTAAGGATAAAATATAGATGTTGTGGTATCTCGAGGATGACATACAGAATGATGATATTACTTTTGTTTAAGGGTATCATATTAATGAATGGAAATTATGTGATAAGGGTAAAAGAAGATAACACATATAATGTAAATAACCTATTATGGAATATGACTGAATCAAGATACACATGGTTAGCAAACCACAGTACCTAGACCAAGATCTACTAATTTAAATGTACAGATTTGAATATAGTTTCATGTAAAGCATTGTAATGAGGACTCTGGTTAAACAGGTTTCACAGTACTACAGGAAGGTGCATTGGTTAGTTGAAAGAGAACAAATTTTGGTTTCCTGGTCATTTTCTCAGGCTTTGAGAAATCATAATTCTGAATGGAAGAATCTTTATATGTAAAAATGGCTTAACCATTTTCTTTTCACACATACACATACACACACACACAAACACACACACATACTTATACACACACAACACACAGTCACATACACTCATACACACACACGTCTCTCTCTCTCTCTCTCTCTCTTTCACACACACACACACACACACACACACACACACACACACAGATGAGATGAGAGATGATTAGGGTTGATATTCATCTAGGTATTTGTGGCAGTTCGTTTTAATGATAAAATATTCCCTATTCTTATGTTGTATTCAACTACTTCTTTGACAAAGTAATCCAAGATTAATGCATTGAAATGGACATATGTAAATGAAATTTATTATAGCTTAGTTGTATCAGAGAGAAGGACAATGTTTTATGATAAAGAGATTTTTAGGCATCACCTGCAGTAATGGAGACAAAATAATGAGTGTATGCTATTGATAAAATATAATGTGTACACAGATATTAATATCTTTGTATTTATTTACAGTGTTGTTCATGTTTAGTCACAGGGTCCCTAGCCTATCATGTTCCTATACATTAATACGTATATAACATATAATATTAAATGTCTCCATACTATTTGAATGTACTGCATATTACCAATATTTGTACAGTAGTGAGACAATATGTATGAGCATTAGCTATCAGAAGGGGGTTCTAGAACATAATCTAAGTTCTGGTCCTGTGTGTACATTTAGACAAGCAATAGTAAAATTGTGTACAAAACTCTCACAATCATAGGATGCCATCATTCTAGGACAGAAGAATGTACTAACTTGTTCATGGAATCAGTCAAGGGTCCTTGTTTTGCCTGGAAGAGGAGTTGGAGATGAGGAAAGAAAGATGGCTGCCTCATTTTGGTAGCAGAGTCTCTAACTGATCGAAATGTCTTTGTTATTAATGTTCTTGAGACTGCCGATGAGTCTTTCTTATTCTGTGGGAAGCCAAAATGAAGAGGCATTTTCTCACAATGTTCACTAATGTAAGGTGCACTTAAAACGCCTGAGCTTCATCGTAAAGTCATTTAAATTTTGATATTTGAAGCCCACTTGGACTTTTCTGTAGACTTCTGAAGAAGCATCTTTAAAGAGAGATCCTGTCTACCATGATGGGGGAAGATAATGGGTCAGTTTACCCTGCGAACACACATCCATCCACTTCGTAAATATTCATAAGAACTATTGACACCCACAATACAAATACCACTGCATTACCACCTTATTTGGACAATCCATTCCAGTCTTTCTTTGGAGTCCGTTTAAATAAATTTCTGCTTTAAATACATATCTCTTGACTGAATTGTTTCCACTGAGGAGACAAAAATTGATGGAATTCAATAACACTATTACAAAAATTATAGTAAATTCCTATGTTGCAATGGTGTTTTTACATGTTATAATGTACTTTGTGAATATTATACACTATTTATTGAAAATAACAACAAATATTGTTATTCCTATTTTTATTTCTACTCAAATGAATTTACTCACAAAGAGTTGTGAGATTCCATTTTAAAGTAATGTTAGAAAAGAATAAACAGGTAATATGAGAGTAGTAAGTGTTTCATAAGAGAGTTTAGTATATACCATTGCATTCCAAAGTATTTGCCTTCTTACATTAATTATCTCTAGAAAACAATGCAGAGGCAAATGGTAGGTTGGCCGCACACACATTACAGAAAATCAAAGTAAAATGAGCTAACTCCTGCACAGGGGCATTACTCTTTCTCTGATAGAGGTTTTCCGAATGCTGTGTTCTGTGGAAATTTTAATAGTGTTACATAATGAACCAAGCAAAAGGACTATAAAACCCTGCACCTTGTCAGCGCTTCAACAGCAATCTACCACTCATACTTTGGTACCGATGTGCTAACTGCAAGTACAATTATAAGATTGAACCTAATTTAAAACGGAGCTACTAAAGTACAGTGCTGGCCAAATTTAAGTTAGTTTAGTACATACATTCTTAACTGATGTATTTTTACCTTGGTTTTCGAATAAGTATGTATCTTCTATGGTGAATTTTGTCAGATATATGAAAAACCTTTAAATATGAGAAATAATTTCATATTTGTTTTTTTTTTATTGTTCCTGTTTTCACATGCCTAGGCCAGTTCTTTGGGATGTATTATATGAGAGAAGATGTTAAATATAGGATGGTTTTCAGTATTTATTAAAAGCTCATTATCAGCATTTTCTTCTTTTCATGAAAATATACTAGCAGAAATGAAAATATCAACTGGGTTAATGAACCTGAAAATAAATTGTAGTCTGTAGTAGAAAAATAAATGCTAAATATATACAAGCTTGCTAAAGGTTTGTTAAGTTTAATATTTGATTCCACTTAATCTTATTTATGTATATATGAAACAAACTTTTTTAAATAAAATTTTCATTTGATCTTCAAGTACAAGAAATAAATCAATAAATCAGTTACTATAAAATGAAGAAACTTGAAATTATGCTTTGAATGTATTTGATGAGTTTTGGGCCTCATTTTGGCCCTGGTTTGGGCCTTGAGGACAAACCAGAGCCTGGCTCAAGTTTTGACAGTCACTTTGGTGTCTGGGTGACTCAGCAAGACCTGTTTGGTCCTTCCTCTAACTTCTACCGCTCCCCCACACACCCCCATTGCCATTTACCCTATCAGTCACTCTATACCCGCCCCTACCCTTTGCTGTCTCCTATGTCATCATAACCCACCAAAAATCTCCCTCACTATGTTCTGAACTTTTATAAGTGACGCCATAAAAATTCAGTTCCTGCTTTGACAGACTCTGCGCCCGGGTGTGTTTATTTTCGGCCAGGACACTCACCATCCTGCTCAGCCCTGGAGAAACTTGGCTGGACCTGGCAGCAGAGAGCAGACTGATGAGGGTATTAGATTGCCCTGAACTGGAGTAACAGACAATTGCAAGCTGCTGTGTTGGTATCAGGAATTGAAATCAGGTCCTCTGCAAGAGTAACTTATGTTAGCTATGAGCACTTTTCCTAGCCCCCTCTTTATTCATTTTAACTTTCAAAAACTTACCATTTAATAAGATACATAATAATGAGAATTTCTATGGGTTCAAGTTGCCCAATTCATTATATTTAAGACAAAACAATCTTCAGTAAATGATGTAAAACCACAAGCTTATTTTCTTCTCTTTAAATCACTTGTGAAACTTTTATATGAAGAACATTTTGTAGGATTCGTTTTGAAAAATGAAAGTTGGTTGTTTGCAAATAACAATTCTTGCAGGCAAAATGAAATGAATTCAAGAAAACTCATATCTATGGTATAAAAACACACTTGCTAGGACATTATTAGCCAATTCATAATATAAATGACATAAGTTAGTTTGCATTGTGCCTGATTTTTTGGGGGTAGTTGACATAAAGACTGAGAAATTAGCCATGGGGGACTCAGACCACAGGTCTTCACTTAAACATTATTTTAATCATAGTTCTTCTTTTACATTGATATCCCTGTCATTTCTACAAAAGTATTTTATTCACAATTAATAACATTGAAAAAGAGCTAGTCATTGAAGCCTGTATAAACTTCATATGTGATTTCGTTACAGCCCTTTTTGATTTGTGTGAATATGATGTGAGTAATTGATGGTTTCTTTGGCATGGACCTTTGTGATCATAATATGAATGACAATCATAAGTAACAGTAATTTCGACAATAGTGAGAACGGTTTTAGACAGCAGGTTTGGTGTGTGAGTGATAATATATTGCAAATGTAAGCAGAACAAGTTTGAAGCAAATCTCTTTGCCACACTACATTTTTTTATGTTTCTAATTTCTGTTCCCGTGCCTGTTTTGTAATGCCACCTGTACTAATTGATAAATACTCAGGCAAAGATCACATGTTTTATTGTCATAAACAGGGTAATAGCTTGCACCTGGACTAGAAATGTAGTCATTAAGAAGACTTTTGTGGAAAAGAGTTCTGCCTACAAAGGTAAACTTTTCTACTTTCCTGAGATGAGCTTATTGTTATTTATGTTTCTTTGTGACAGAAGAGATAAAATTTTCCTTCATGCAATCTAGCTAAGATTTAAAGGGAAAGAAAGTTTATATCTTCCTCTTTCACCTCCCCACTGAAATTCATCACACTAAATACCATTGGCAACAGAATACCATACGCACATGCACACACACACACACACACACACACACACACACACACACACTTACTTACCACCAGCGTTAAAAGAATGATTTTCTTGCTTTGATTTAAGATCTAGGGCTTCTGTATGTGTTGACTATGGATCCAAATCAGAAACATTTATTTTAATGAGTTACTATGAGTCACTGCATGTTATTTTGGTTTTTTTTTCCCCCCTGTGCATTTCATAGTGGCAATGCAATTATCCAGGTGATTGGTCTGTGGGAGGAATGTGTTAGGCAGGAATGGGTATTTGACCCAAACTCCCGATGGGACTAAAATGGAGGGGGAGCAAAGCCATCTCCATAATATTACCATTTTCCTAGTTGTTGGGGGAATGTACTTTCATTATTGCAACTTCTGAAGTCCAATAAGCTGACTAATAATGTAGTCAGCTCTGAATAGCACACCTGGGAGCAGTTGTTCCTCACAAATTCCCCAGCAAAGCTCTCTGGTTGTGAGCTTTTCATATCTGGTACATGCAACTGCTGAGTCTTAGCAGGGAACAGAGTGTGTTCACATGGGAAATATGGTATAGATGACAGAGTTCAATTTAAAATGTTTTGTATTTCTTGAAAATTCTGTGATTATGACTAAAAGAAGTAAAACCAAATGAATAAACACACCCCAGACAGCATTTCTGTCTTCTCTTGTTGAAAAACAGCAATTTAAAACATAAACATATAAAAAGCACACATTTGTGCACAACTGACTGGCATCCAAGTCCTATGATGGTTTTATACAGGGAAAACAGAACTGGAGAAGAAAACAAAAAGAAATTGAAAAACACAAAATCCACACACCAGAAAAGTTTTCAAATAGCTTAGTGATTAGATGTTAAGGTGCTGGAAATTGCCTGGATCCTTTGAAATGTCTCTGTATAACTTGGGCTTTATAATTTATTTGAGAGAGTAATTTATTATCAGTTTGCCTCCACAGCAGTTGTAATTATGAAATATGAAGGAGACACACAGTATAGCACTGATTAATGCAGCCTAGACCTTTTCTATGTTCTAGGCCCGCATAGGTTCACAAATGGCTTCTTTACTTGTTGGTGTAATCAACAGAGAGCATTTCTATCCTACACAATTGCCCTCTGTGAACTCAGTCAGGTTTTGAAGCAGTGATGAATTGCCTTCCCCCTTTAACATTTGAAGATGATCTACATTTTCTGTGTATATGCCTTAGTATCATAAGGAAATTGTTGACAGCAAGACCTATGAACATTAAAACTTATTGTACTTAAAATTTTTATATAATAGATTTTGAACAGATTTTCCCCTTGTCCAACTCTTCCCAGAACCTATCTACTGTTCTACTTACCAAACTTACTATATATCCACACAGGATGTACACACACAGGATGTACACAATTTATAACATAGATGCTATATATCCACACAGGATGTAACTTTAATTTAGTGTTTATAATAGTAACAAAAATATCTTAAATTGTACTATATAGACTGGATAATCTCTCAATCTTCCATTACATTTATTCATCTTTTGTAAAAGAATGTTAATTACAACCCTGCAGAGTTATTTAACATATTAAAAATAAGGAAAAAAGCCATATTTATGACGAGAGCATTATAAGATTTATAATGATTATCATAAATCATTTTTATTCAAATGATGTTTCCCTATTTCAGTTTCTTAGACAAATTTTGGCTTTCCATTAAAATTACCTTGACACATGGTGTGAAGCCTCAGCACCTCTTAAAGACTTTACTGTGCTTTCAAACTTAGTACTATTGAGAATATTCTTATATTACCAATTTCAGCTCCTAGCTCAAGGTAAAGTCTTGACCCTCTTTCGACCTCAGCTTCTATGTGCTGGTCTTGAGTAAATACTTTCTTGAATATTTCTCCTCAGAGATGCTAATCTTAATCACCACTAATTTCTGAGCTCTGGCAACCCAGCATTAACTGTCTCAGTAAAACAAAAAACGTTTCACTTAAAAGTTCTGGTATCTTTTTAGTTGTAGCTAACCCTTTAGCCTTTGATAGCATGAAACACATATTCGTGAAGCTCAAACTATCAAGGAGCCCACTAGAGGCTTCACAAACCAAGCTTCCGGGATGGTTCACTAAGTGCTGACTATCCAACAACTTTTTCCAGCCAAAAGATCGCCTGCCTCTAGAATCCTCCCCAAAAGACATAGCACCAAAGTGGCCATGGGTTTTGTCTGTGTGGATAGAGCAATGCACAGTGTCTTTGTTCCTCACGGCTTGCTTAGCCTGCTCTCCTATCACACTTGGCACCTCCAGCCTAGAGCTGGCACTGCCTAGTTTGATTGTTCCTTCTACATTAATCCTCAAACAAGAAAATGCTCCCCAGGCTTGTTCACAAACAGGGCGGAGGAATTATTTCCACTGAGGTTCCCATTTCCCATGGGACTATAGCTTATGTCATATCGACATTCAATTTGCTAGCCTTATAGTGAAAGTATGAAAGGAAAAGTGAATCCTTTCTGATATTTAGATATGGCTTTAGCAAGGTTTGCTGCATTTCGGGTGTTAGAAACTTGATCTAAAGTGAGGCAATGATGTAAACTCTTTGAGTTGGGTCATGGGTCATTGAGAGTGTGCTATCTTAAGAGGGAACTGATCTAGTTCTCATGAAACCTCCATTTCTCTTTCCTTTTTGTTGTTATAGAAGGGAAAGCCTAGACTGAGCTTATTAATTTCATTCCAGCCATCTCAGCTTCCTGTTTACTATACAATTGTTTCCACTGCCCATGCTTCTCTGCTGTGATTCTTACCGCTATGATGTGGAAGGTTCAAAGGTCACATGGTATTTCAACTTTCAGCTGCCTGAACTGTGAACCAAATAAACTCACCCTTTTAAGGTAACCAGGCACATGTCTTTTGTCAAAGCAATGAAAGACACATGACTATGGTTGTGGTATCACAGCCCTGGGCAGTACAGGGACCAGGGAATGAGGGCAATTGTAGACTAAGACACAGGATTCTTGGTTTACTTCAAGGCTGAACAATTTTTACTTTCCCCATTGCTGTTTATACTGTTTATCTATCAACTAAAGCTAGCCCTGCAAGCAGAACCTGAGTACACAGTCTCTTTGACCTCGTTATCTCTGTTCCTCCTTCCACACTACTCTGCCCTTTTGTACCTGTTTTCCCAGAAAGACATTCCTCCTAGCCTTTATGTCACACTTGTAGTTTTCCACAGTCAAAGGGCCACATATTTGGGTTATGGCTTATACCTAAGAAAGGAATTGTAGAACATCTGGCCCCCAATATTCCATCATCTATCTTTGACTGACATAGATTTTTAGAAACTTTTGCTTTTTATTCTGTCATTGGTTACATTTAAGAAATAGGGTTCTAAGAATTAGCATACTCTCAAAACACTTCTGTTAGGACAATGCCATTTGATTTATCCATTCATTTGTCTGCCTCTCTGTCCATCCATCTGTCAGTACACCCACCCATACATCCATGCATCCATCCACCCAGCTATCTATCTATCTATGGACCACCTATTTATCTGTTGTCATCATCTGACTTCTGTAATGCTGTGTATTGAAACAAGTGCTTTTCATATGTACATATACATTTTGTTGCTAGGCAATGCTCTAAGCCCCTCAAAGCTTATAATTTTCCTAATAATAAACTGTATGATTTTTGCGTATACTCAAAGGGGGTGCTACGAGTTCAAGCTCAGAGTGGGATGTATAGCATGATCTTGTCTCAAAAAAATTAAAAATAGGATAAGATGGCCTTTCTCCATCTAACTTATGTAGAGCACAGTCATCATCAAAACATTCCCAAATTCATGGTGTGTTGAAAGTAAAGATTAACTTTTCCTGATTTTGTTGAATTTTGAAAAAGGTTGTAAAATATCTAGCCTTGGCAGGAAAGTCTTGAGCTTTCTCATGACAAATGGAAGTGTCTATCTTCTACTTTTCCCACCAGCCCATGCACAATGTGTGTAAAGTAATTGTTTCACATTCTTTTGCCATCTGGTGCATGGCATTAAGATCAACTGCCCTTTTTTCTGTTCCTGGTGGTTTCAGGGGGGTTTTCTTTGGCACGCAGGTCATGCCATCTGACTCTGCTTCTGCCTGTCAGAGACATCTGGAAAAGTTGGCGGAGGAGAGTTTGTGCTTACTGCTAGTTGGGTAGAAACATACTGTAGTCCCTCAGATCATCTGTGGTGGTGAACTGGCTTCTTTCCTACAGAATTTCTTCCAATGCACTTGTTTTCAAAGCCATTCCCTAACTTGGTCTAAGATTTGGTTCTTTTCCAAGTCTTGCAGCTGCAGATTAGTAATATGATTATATTAGAATTGAATATCTGTGGTTTAAATTTTTTACTTTTAGTTTTGTAGACACATTATATAGTACTTAGGAAGTAGTTCTTTAACATGTAATAAATATTATCTAATAATTTTAATATAGTATTGATATATTATATGTGGTGCTATCTTATAAAGCAGTTTACAGGCATGACAGATTGCCATTTGAGGCATAGTCACAGGCCTCAGGAGTTGGATTTAGAAATAATCTTTTACTAAATTCAGTGTCGTTAGAATTTCTTTGTACTTTATCAAATGACAACTTTAGATGGCACAATATTTATTTGAAGCTCTTACAGAAGCA
The DNA here is from genome assembly GCF_978045245.1 of Mus caroli. Lineage (NCBI taxonomy): Eukaryota > Metazoa > Chordata > Mammalia > Rodentia > Muridae > Mus > Mus caroli. The sequence continues at coordinate 83,259,561 of NW_028227259.1, read as the reverse complement.
AGAATATGCTACTCATTGATTTGAAAACTATGTGTACTAATAGTGAATGGTAAAGAAAAAAACAAAACATGCCAGACATGGTGGCACACAACTTTAATCCCAGCACTTGGCAGGCAGAGGCAGGCAGATATCTGAGTTCAAGTCCAGCCTGGTCTACAAAGTGAGCTCCAGGACAGCCAGGGATACACAGAGAAACCCTGTCTCAAAAAAAAAAAAAAAAAAAAAAGAAACTAAAAACAAAACAATAACAAAAAAACAACCAACCAAACCAAACCAAACAAAACATCAACAAAGTACTACTCAGAGTAAGGGAAATTCCTGCTAGTCTATATCCTATAAGATGTAGTTACAAAGGAGCAAAAAGGTTAACTTAAAGAAAACAATTGCGATTATATTTCGAAATTATTTTTTCATGGTTTTATATTTTGCTTTTCAAAATATATAAAAAAATTCGTTTAGATTCTGCAAAAATGATAAGAGACCATTATCTACCAAATACCTACCAGAACTTTCTTTAACAGTATTTTAGGTACATTTTACCATAACTAACATAAAATGTGGATACTTCAAGTGATTTCCTGAGTACAAACCTGTTTCTCAGAGGAAGCATACAAAGGAAAAGGTCCTCTTGTTGACTTGGTAACCAAATAATCTTGTACAACCATCATGATTTGAGGTCATTGCCTTCTGTGCAACTGAATTTTCAGTATGTTGGTGAATGTGATTTGCACTGTACCATGCATTCTCTATAGGTTTATCATAGATAGATAAGCCAGCAGTATTCATCCTGTGCATATACTACGATTTAACTAATTAAGTGAGTAACTTTTGTTTTTAAGGAAACCATTTCTTCTCTTCAAAAATTACTTTCAAATCAAGAAAACCTATACTTTCATATCCCACCAGGAAACCTCAATAATTTGAGAGTGACAAATTTCAATCCATTAAATAAATTGTATGCAATCTTAAATTATAGTGTTTATAGCAATTTCAAGTATTATGAGCTATTTTAGTCCACTCAAAATAAATACCCTTTATTTACATATTTTATTGCTGTTATTTCATACTTCAGTAGAGACATAATGATAAAAAACTTACTTTTCTATTATTTTTTAAATCAAATTTATGGAATGAATTTACAAGCAAAAATGTTGAATTCTCAAGGAAAAGACATTCATCCTTAGCTAAATTAGGTAAGATCTTTTCTCCCAGATGTTTCCTCTTAAAAACACACACGAAAAATAAAAATCTCAGAATGTATTAGATAAACCCATGATAATGCTAGCAACCACTTAAAACAGGAAGAGGCAGAAACTAATTAAAATTTGATTAGAATTCCATGTATAATTTCATGAATGTTTAATTGTTATTGCTACATCCCAAGGGTATTGGCAAATATTGCAAGATGGTATAAAATTCCCACCTTATAGGAAAACTAAATATCAATTTAATTTAAAATATACACTATTAAGTCACTTTAAATCACTTCTGTAAATATCAGCTTTTGGAAAAATAACTAAATTCAGAAAATCCCATAATTACCTATATGGTATTAGTCACAACACTACAGGGGAAGACATAATTTAGGTAGTTTCCTTTCACTTTTGAATAGATAATTGTGTGACAATTGTAGCAAAAACTCAGTTTAGAAATACCCCTTGTACTGAATCTCACGCTCTAACAAATTTGTATGAAAATTTAGTACTTGTGTTTTCATAGAAATGATTTTAAAAAGCAGATTCTCTGACACATCTTAAAATGTATTATTATTATTATTATTATTATTATTATTATTAATCTAGACACTAGAAAATCCATATACTTTTTACTGGTGAGGGTATCCTCATGATTCAACTCATCTTGATAAACAAGAAGCCAAGTAGATGTATGTTGAAGAAATAAAACCTAACCTAACATTATTACAGCTGCTTTTGAAATAATATTCCAGAAAATTTAACTCATTCTTAAGAAAACAGTGTTAGTCCTTTTTAATGGCATGACTCAAAAGAAGTTTTACCTTGTTGTACTCCCATAAATGACGATCAGATTTCATCATGCGTCCCAAATGATGTTTAAATCACAGCAGGGTGGCAAAGGGTTAAATGAAAATAGTTTGTTTGTTCTTTTATTCAGATTGTTGCTAGCTCTTAATGAAAATGAATGGGAAGCCAGGCAGTGATGGTGCACACCTTTAATCCCAGCACTTGGGAGGCAGAGACAGGCAGATTCCTGAGTTCGAGGCCAGCCTGGTCTACAGAGTGAGTACCAGGACAGTCAGGGCTACACAGAAAAAACATGTCTAGGATAGCATTTGAAATGTAAATGAAGAGAATATCTAATAAAATTTTGAAAAAAAAGAAGAAAGAAAGGAAGGAAGGAAGGAAGGAAGGAAGGAAGGAAGGAAGGAAGGAAGAAAGAAAGAAAGAAAGAAAGAAAGAAAGAAAGAAAGAAAGAAAGAAAGAAAGAAAGAAAGATATAATTGGAGCATACTAGAAAATGATGAAATTGTGATAAAAGTCTTCACAAACAAAAATACTTGCCTATGTTAAAAATTAGTAATGCTTTCCTTATGGGAATTTTAGGAATATACAATGAATAGCAAATAGACTGCCTGCCCTATTTATTTGTAGAAATAACTATTTAGACTCTAACATTAGAGAAAACTAAAAGATATCCCTTGAGGATGGCCATGGTGGTATACACATTTAATCCCAGCACTCAGGGGAGCAGTATTATGGAGGTCTGTGTAAGATCATGGACAGCCTGTTTCATATAGAAAATCAAAACAAACCACACCAAAGAGGTGTTAGCCTTATTTTGAATATTGTGACCACTTAGTTGATAATATTTCTTTCATTTTTTATTAACCATTTTATTCGTTTACATTTCAAACGGTATCCCCCTTAGCAGTTTCCCCTCTGCAAATGTCCCATCCCACACTACCCTTCACTTTACTTCTAAGAGGGTGCTCCTCCACCCAAACAGCAACTTCTGCCTCACAGCTCTAGCATCCCGCTAAGCTAGGGCATCAAGTCTCCTCAGGACCAAGGGCCTCCCCTCCCATTGATAGCAGATAAGGCCATCCTCTGCTACATATGTAGCTGGAGCCATGGATCCCTCCACCTGTACTCTTTGGTTGGTGGTTTAGTCCCAGGGAACTCTGGATGGTCTGGTTAGTTGATATTATTGTTCTTCCTATGGGATTACAATCCCCTTCAGCTCCTTCAGTCCTTCCCCTATCTCTTTCATTGGGGTCCTGAAGCTCAGCCCTATGGTTGGCTGTATCTGCATCGGTATTAGTCAGGTGCTGGCAGAGCCTCTCAGGGGACAGCCATACCAGGCTCCTGTCAGCAAGCACATCTTGGCATCAGCAATAGTGTCTGGGTTTGGTGGCTGCAGATGGGATGGAACCCTGGGTGGAATGGTCTCTGGATGGCCTTTCCTTCAGTCTCTGCTCCATTTATTTTTGTCGTTGCATTTCCTTTAGACCGAAACCATACTAGGTTAAAAATTCTGAGAAGGGTGGGTGACCCTATCCCTAGACTGGGGACCATGCCTATCTACTGGAGGTGGTCTCTATAGGTTATATCTCTCCTTTTTTTGAGTATTTCTCCTAAAGTAATCCCTGTTGGGTCCTGGGATCCTCTCTTCCCTAGGGTCTGCAACTTTCTAGTAGTAATCCCCAGAACCCCCACCTCCACCACTGCTATATATTTCTATTCAATTTCCTGATCCTCTGTATTTCTATCATGTCCTTTCCAATACCTGAACCTGCCATCTTTTTGCGATCCTCCTCCTCTCTCCCTCCCAGGTCCCTCCTTCCCTCTACCTCCTGTGGTTATTGTGTTCCCCTTCTATGTAGGATTAAATTATACATACTTTGGTCTTCCTTCTTAAGCTTCATATAGTTTTGGGATTGTATTGTGGGTTTTTTGAGCCTTGGGGCTAATATTCACTTATCAGTGAGTACATACCATGTGTGTTCTTTTGTGTCTAGGTTACCTCACTCAGGATATTTTCTATTTCCATTAATTTGCCTGTGAATTTTATGTAGTCATTATTTAGTAGAGTAGTACTCCACTGAGTAAATGTACCCCATTTTCTGTATCAGTTCTACTTTTGGGGGACATATGGGTTGTTTCCAGCTTCTGGCTATTATAAATAAGGCTGCAAAAACATCATGGAACATGTGTCCTTGTTATATGTTGGAGCATCTTTTGGGTATAAGCCCAGCAGTTATATAGCTGGCTCTTCAGGCAGAACTGTTTTTAGTTTTCTGAGGAACTGCCACATTGTTTTCCAAAGTTGTTTTACCAACTTAAAATTCTACCAGCAATGGAATAATGTTCTACTTTCTCTACATCCTCGACAGGATTAGCTGTCACCTGAGGTTTTTATCTTATCCATTCTGATTGGTGTAAAGTGAAATCTCAGAGCTGTTTTGATTTGCATTTCCCTGATTACTAAGGAAGTAGAATATTTCTTTAGGTGCTTCTCAGCCATTCGAGATTCCTTATTTGAAAATTCTCTGTTTAGCTCTGTACTTCATTTTTAAATAGGCTTATTTGGTTCTCTGGAGTCTAACTTCTTGAGCTTTTTGTACATTTTAGTTGTTAGTCCTCTATTGGATATAGGTTTGGTAAAGATCTTTTACCAGTCTGTAGATTGCCATTTTGTCTTGTTGACAGTGTCCTTTGCCTTATATTGGGTTTTCAATTTTATTAGGTCCCATACTTCAACGTTGCTCTTAAAGCTTTAGTGATTGTTGTTCTATTCACTAACTGAATTCAGTAAAATTTCCCCTGTGCAGATATGTTCATGTGTTAGAGGCTCTTTCCCACATTCTCTTCTATTAGATTCAGCATATCTGTTTTGTTGTTGTTGTTATTATTATTATTATTTTCATTTATTTACATTTCAAATGTTATACTTCTTCCTGGTTTCCCCTCCTCAAATCCCTTATCTCATCCTTTCTCCCCTGCTTCTATGAGGGTGATCCCACATACTTCTGCCTCACTGACCTAGCAGTTCCCTACACTGGAGCATCAAGCCTACACAGGACAAGCCCCCCCCCCCCCCCCCCATTGATGTCAGATAAGGTCATCTTCTGCTACATTTACAGCTGGGGCCATTGTTTTATTTGGAGGTCCTTTATCCACTTGGACTTGAGAATGGACCAATTTGCATTCTTCTACATGCCTACCTGGTATCTGTCTAGAAAATCAACCATTTCATCTAGATTTTCCAGTTTTGTTAAGTATAGGCTTTTGTAGCAGGACTTGTTGACTTTTTAAAAAATTTCCTCAATTTCTGTGGTTATGTCTGCCTTTTCATTTCTGATTTTGGATACTGTCTCTGTGCCCTCCAGTTAGTTTGGCTAAAGGTTTATCTATCTTGTTGATTTTCTCAAAGAACAGGCTCCTAGTTTTGTTGATTCTCTGTATAGTTCTTTTTATTTTCACTTAGTTGATTTCAGCCCCAAGTTTGATGATTTACTGCTCTTGGATTTACTCCTCTTGGGTATATTTGCTTTAAGGTTGTTGTTGTTGTTCTACAGCTTTCAGACATGCTGTTAAGTTTCTAGTGTATGATCTCTTCAATTTCTTTATCAAGACACTCAGAGCTATGAGTTTTCCTTTTAGCACTGCTTTCATTGTGTCCCATAAATTTGGGTATGTTTTGCCTTAATTTTTGTTAAAATCTAAATGTCTTAAATTTCTTTCTTTACTTCTTCTATGTCCAAGTTATCATGGAGTAAAGAGTTGTTTAGCTTCCATGTGCATGAGTTTTCTGTTGTTTTTGTTGTTATTGAAGTCCAGTCTGTGGTTTCCGATAGAACCCCATGGGATTAATTAAATCTTTTTGTATCTATTGCTTGTTTTGTGTCCAATTATATAGTCAATTTTGGAGAAGGTACTATGAGGTGCTGAGAAGAAAGTATATTCTTTTGTTCTAGGGTGAAATGTTCTGTAGATATCTGTTAAAACCATTTGCTTCATAATTTCTGTTAGTTTCACTGTGACTATGTTTGGTTTTTATTTCCATGATTTGTCCACTGGTGGGAGTGGAGTGTTGAGAACCCAGTACTACCACAAGAGTCAGCCCTGGATACCCCAACATAACTGAAAAGCAAGATTCAGATCTAAAATCTCATCTTATGAAGATGATAGGGAACTTTAAACAGGGCATAAATAACTCCCTTAAAGAAACACAGAAGAACAAAGGTAAACAAGTAGAATCCCTTAAAGAGGAAACCAATAAATCTCTTAAAGAAATACAGAAAAACACAGCTAATAGGGTTAAGGAATTTAACAAAACCATCCAGGATCTAGAAATGGAAACAAATACATTAAAGAAAACACAAACGGAGACAATCATGGAGACGGAAAACTAGGAAAGAGAATAGGATTCACAGATGTAAGCATCACCAACAGAATACAAGAGCTAGACTAGAGAATCTCAGTTGTAGAAGATACCATAGAAGACACTTGCACAACAGTCAAAGAAAATACAAAAAGCATAACACTGCTAACTCAAACATCTAAGAACTCCAGAACACAATGAGAAGACCAAACCTAAGGATAATAATAGGTATAGAAGAGATCAAAGATTCCCAACTCAAAGTGACAGAAAATATCTTCAACAAAATTTTACAAGAAAATTTCCCTAACCTAAAAAAAGAGAAGTCCATAAATGTACAAGAAACCCACAGAATGTCAAACAGATTGGACCAGAAGGTGATTCCTCCTGTCAAATAATAATCAAAAGTGCACAGAATAAAGAAAGAATATTGAAAGCAGAAATAGAAAACAATCAAGAAACATAAAAATGCAGACCTATCAGAATTACATAAGACTTCCCAACAGAGACTCTAAAAGCCAGAAGATCTTTGGCAGATGTCATACAGACCCTAAGAGAATACAAATGCAAGTCCAGTAAATTTCTCAATTACCATAGATGGAAAAACCAAGATATTCCATGACAAAACTAAATTTAAATAATATCTTTCCACTAATCCAGCCATATAGAGGATAATGAAAGAAAATCCAACACAAGGAGCAAAACTACACCCTTGAGAAGGCAAAAAATTAATCTTGTCACAACAAACCCAAATGAAATACAAACATAATTCTACCTCTAACAACAACAATAAAACAGGAATCAACAGTCTTGGTCCTTTTACTGTTTGGCTTTGTGTGTCAATTTGATATAAGCTAGAGTTATTACAGAGAAAGGAACCTCTCTTGAGGAATGCCTCCATGAGATACGGCTGGAAAGCATTTTCTTAATTAGTGTTCGAAGGTGTGAAGTCCCATTTTGGGTGGTGCCATCCCAGGGCTGGTAGTCCTGGGTTTTAGAAGACAGGAAGCTGAGCAAGCCAGGGGAAGCAAGCCAGTAATAACATCTCTCCCTGACCTCTGCATCAGCTCCTGCTTCCTGACCTGCTTGAATTCCAGTCCTGACTCCCTACAGTGATGAACAGCAATGTGGAAGTGTAATCTGAATAACCCCTTTCCTTCCCAACTTGCTTCTTGGTCATGATGTTTTCTGCAGGAATATAAAACCTGACTAAGACTGTCTTTAATATCTCTCAACATCAATGGACTCAGTTCCCCCAATTAAAAGACATTGGCTAACAGACTACATACTTAAACTGGACTCTGCATTTTGCTGCTTACACGAAACACACCTAAGTGACAAAGACAGACAGTGCCTCAGAGTTATAGGCTGGAAAATTTTTTCTATCAAATGGTCGCAAGAAACAAGCTGGAGTACCAATTCTAATATCCAATAAAATACACTTTCACCCAAAACTTATCAAAAAAGATGGAGAAAGAGACTCCATACTCACCAAAAGAAAAATCTACCAAGATGAGCTCTCAATTCAACATATATGCTCCAAATGCAAGATCACCCATACTTGTAAAAGAAAGCTCAAAGCACACATTGAAGCTCACATGATAATATTTCTTACTGTATTCTTTGTTATCTCTGGCCATGTATACTCTTCTATAACATTTCCCACTCCCCGATTGAGAAGCTAGTTTCTATCTCTTTTGAACCAGCAGGATAATTTCGTGGTCTGGTGAATTTATTAGTGCAGAGGAGAAATATTCTGAATTAGATAAAACTATTCAAATCTAAACCGTGGTTCTACCTCATTTTCTATTTTCCTAAGTGTGGTGATATGGAGAGTCCAGACAATCTATACAGGGCCTGCTTAGTGTTTCAGCAACATTGCTCACATGTTCTTTGAACATCACTTGTTGGTAAGAACATCAGTGAGTAAGACTCTGTAAAATTCCAGTCATTCAGCTCTGGAGGATGAAACAACCAACAGAGATCATCCCTCTTTCCCCACTGAGCAAAACCCAATTAGGTTTTTCAAGCCATGTAAATGAGGTTTTTGCAAGCTACTGCAATTACTATGTAGAGAATTTAAAATATAAGCTGTTTTTATTATCATCATCATTATTAATTATGAATATCAAGGCCAATGGAGTAGACATTTGTCATTGAAATTACAGTTTGCTTTTTCCTGAGGTCTATGTGAAGTATCATGTGCTAGGTGTTTTTATGTGTGTGTGTGTGTGTGTGTGTGTGTTAGTTGACTAGAGCTATGGTGGAATGTTTATTTGAAAAAAGAAATGTGTCAATATGTGTAAGCTGTATGAGAACAGACAAAAACAGAAAAGACCAAAGACAGAGAGTCATAACACTTGAGTATCGTGAGTAGAAAAGTCATTAAATCTAGGAATCGCTAAGATGTGAAGTGTACAGAGTTTTCTAGGAACTGTACTGACTAGTAAGTAATGTGGGGGAAAAAAAAACCCAAAGAGCAAAAAACCCTATAATGAGTGAGCTAAGAACCCATCTAAGAAGACCAAGGCAGTTAGAATGGGATCCATAGTATGAAGGGGATGCCCAAAGAAGATAACAGAAATTTTTAAAAAATGCACCATGGGATTCTTATGGGAGAGTTGATGGAAGGACTGAAGGCCCTGAAGAGCATGAGAACCAACAGGAAGACCAATAGAATCAATAAACCTGGACCCCCTGGGGGCTCTCAGATACGGACCTACCAACTGAAGAATACACATGGGCTTGAATGAGGCCCCAGGAACATATGAGGTAGATGTGCAGCTCAGTCTCCATGTGCCACTCCTGTCCCCCAAAACTGGAGCAGAGGCTCTTCCTAAAGATTAGTGTAACTGTGATATCCATTCCCCAACCGGGCTGCCTTGTCTGACCTCAATGCTAAAGGATTTGCCTACCCTGGCAGAGACTTGATGCACAAGGGTGAGAGAATACCCACAGGGTTACTTTTTCTGAAGAGTGGGGAACTGGAAATGGAAGAGGTCTCTGTGAGTAAGGAACTTTGAGAACAGCAGCATTTCATGTAAATAAACAATTTTTAAAATGCAACATATATTCAAGTACTAAAATTATGAAAATCTTAGAAGAGGATAAGTAAATATTTAAAGCAATTCTGATGTGATAAAAATCCCTTTATTTTTCTCTTATATCCAATCTACAAAATTTATTCTGAAGAGAGGACATTACTTTAATTTCATTTTTGAAATCCCAAGGAAGTGTGATATCAGTGGGTTAGAGAGTGTGGGTTTTTATGTAATGGAATAAAATCAAGGAAATTTATAAGAAATTCATGGGTTCTTGAAGAGAATAATCTTGGTTGATATATTAACATGGTGTAATAAAAATTTTCAGTTATTTCAAAACAAAGATAACTTTGGGTTCAGATTATTTTCTACAACACCTAAGGCCTTCTTATGACCAGAGAGCAACTATTAGCTGCAAACTATTCAGTCTCATAGCCAAAAATTTTGCTGTGACCACATGCTCAGCTTGATGTTATTATTTCTGTGGTATGGATTCCTCGCACCCTAAGCTATACTTTTTTCCTTCTAAATTTGTAATTTTTTCTATGATCTATTTAGTTGTATGTGAGTTGAGTGCATGTGTGCAGGCATGTGTGGCATGGCCTGGTCTGTGTATGGAGTTCAGTGAACAACCCATTGGTGTTGGTTCTCTTCTTTCACCCTGAGTCTTTACCTGTAGAGCTTTCTTTCACTTCCTTGACTTTTAAACCTTTTAAATAGGAAGTTGGGTTCATGGGGGATGCTGTGCTTAGTATATAGGATTTGATATTGATATGAACAGTTTTATAAAGGCTGGGCTTGAGATATAGCAGGGCAGGGATGTCCACTGCAGTTAGAACTAACTGAAAAATATGTGATCCTGTACTTCAGTCCTGAAGTTATTGCTGAGATGAGGCAAAACTTCAGGAGACCTTGGGAAAGGGTGATTGATTCTGCACAAGGGCCATGACAGACTATACTTACCCTGTAACATCTTTGTAGCTTCTCAGACATTCATAACATTCTAGAAGCAAGCATGTTGTTACTTTATTGCCGTAACTTAAATTATATCTTGTAAGATAATTCTTATTAATTATCTATAGGAGAAATTATATACAAATTCTGACCTAGTCTATATAGCAATGTATATAAATATAATTAAAATATTTAATTGATAACTAAAATAAGCTTTAAATTAATAATCAATAAGGTCTTTAAAAAACATTGGAAAAATTTCACATTTAATAATTGCTGGGTTAAGTACATTGAGGCAGTGTGATTCCAGAACATATGCTATTGGTTATTAATCTTTCTTGTTTTAATCATTTATTGAACACCTGTGTTATATGTAACAATGAAATAAATGTTTTATGACCAAAATAACTGTACTATTCATATTATTTAATAGTTCACACCAAGCAACAGAAGGTTCTTTTTTGGAAGTTATAGCTTAAAAGTTGTGAAGTAGACTGTGAACTTGAGAGTCAATGGACACCTGCCTTTAAACAATGGCATCTGTTGCTAGTTTCAACCTCTTATCTTTTTTCTTCATAGAAGAAGTTAAATGAATAAAACTAATTCAAACAAAACAAGAAATTAAACCAGTTAACTATGTCCATATTCTGGTTTAAGTGAGAAATATCCCCATAGGTTATTTAAACACTTGGTCCCCAGTTGGTGGCAGTGCCTGGAAATGCTTAGGAGATGTGTCCTTGATAAAGGAAGTGAGTTACTGGAGATGGTCTTTGAGTGGCTAAATCTCTCTCATTCCTTATCTGCTATCTGTGTGCTGAAATCTCTCATAGTGCTGCTTTTACCACCATTTCTATTATTTTCTGCCATGCATTCTTTCTGTAATGGTGTCTTACCTAATTTGAACATACCAAAGATAAAGTCTTCTACTAGTTAATTTGGTCAAGGTGTTTATTATAGTATAAAATGATAGCTAATGAAATCCAGATTACCTCTTCTAACTGTTGTCTAAGCCCTGATTCAGATATGACTTGGAGACATGGACAATTCCCAGAATTGTATTTGTTTTTAAACTTCTTTATTATTTTTTGATCACCCTTATACTCTGTCAAATATATACAGGGAGGTATTTTGGCAATTATATAAAAATTATTGCTCATACATCTGGATTTTAAATCTATAGTATTTTTTCCAGCGTTTTTGACGTTAATAATAAAATAATTGTATATTCTTAAAAACTGTATCTCAAGTTTGTAAAATTATTTTGGAAATCAATGTATCCAGAATAAAAAAATTTAGTATAAACTTGATAAACCACTGGTTTAATTTTCAGACAATTACCAGTTTGACAAAATACATTGATATTTCTATTTCTGGAAGTAAAACAGTATTACATAAAATAATTTCAAATCATTTGTTTAATGTACACGATCATATAATTATTTATGATTGTATACTCATATACATAAATGAGCACCGTCTTTGTAAACAGTTTTCTAGGTACTGTGCTAAATATTAGTTAATCTGATACCTAAAATATTGAGTGGGGACAATTATTTTTCTCATTTGAAATTCAAGAAAGAGACACAGAAAATACTAAAGTCACATAGGAGGTTAGTAAGAAACCTAGGTTTTGAACAAAGTTTGGTTTCAGAACACACACTTATAAATATCATAGTATAATTACATATAAAATACATTTCCCTTTTGTAGGTACTAGGTACACTTATTAGATTGAGCCATTTGTTGAGAGATTAAAAAATCAATTTCATGTGTTAACTAATATAGTGAAGGTGGAATTTGAAGAAGAAAAGTAAATATTTGTTTGGAATGAAAAGATACAATAATATTGAGAGAGAAATGAAACAAACAAATAACTTGTGAAACAGTATAAATCCCTAATGTCCCACGGGCAGATGAGAGTGATTACAGAGTGTTAGAAAATTTTAATCAATCCAACAACCCCAGCATGGATTCTGAGAGGAGACATATTGCACATGATAGATATACAAACAATCTATAAGAATTCTGTTAACTGGTTCCAAGGACTACCTCTCAAGTTTCATACTTAAGGACATTTCTAAGGTTGATGAGTAGACATTTCTAAAGTTGACGAGTATGTGGCTGGTTGATTAGGGACTTTTGTTTGTTTAGTTCCTTTTTGTTTAGCATGGAATAACACTGATTGACCCCCTGACACAAGAGTAATTTCCCTTGGAAAGGGATTCTTGAGTGGATAGAAAGTTACTGTTAAATATACTTCTGGAATCACTTTGTGGATTTCTAACTTTAAAAAGCAAACACACCTGATCCTGGCCCCAAAATAAATATATCCAAACCAAACTACCTTTCTATAGAGTTTATATTTAAATAGTAAATATATTTACTTAGTTTTAGTGTTTTTGTTTGTTTTTTACTTATATGTCGCTGATCATGTGATTATGTAATGATTGGCATATGTCTATTATATATTCCTAGAATTAAATTAGAAATACAGCAGACTGGGAAAACAGAGATAACAATATATGAAGTGAAACAGAAAATTTTTGTCACCATATCATAAAACCCATGGATATTGTAATACAAATAAAAAGAACTCTTAATGTACATCTCCTAAACAAATCTCTAGGTCTCTTCAAAACTAACAGGTGGCAACTGCTAATATTTCTCACATGTCAGGATCACTATTGCAGTGCTATTTCCCAACAGCCATATTCTTATAGAAAGATAGGCACATCTAGGGTTTAGAATTATAAATACAAATTAGTAATTAAAGGTTACTTTGATGAGAATAAAGGGAGAACATTTATTATTTTTGGAAGAAAGTCAAGAACAATATTGCCAGTAAGTGCAATGACAAAGAATGTAGCCGAATGCCCAGGAGTATATATCTTTATTTATTTATGCATATCATAAGCCTAACCATGTGTCTCATGACTGTAATTATAGATATTTCCTATCTCTATCTGAAAGTCAAAATATTACCAATGAGGATATTCAAGACATGTACTTATACATGCTAACATATTAATATCTACTTAATGGAACATTAAGTTCTTAATAATAAGAAGAGCTGATGGATAGCAATGGAAAAAAATAAATGTGAAGAAGAGCAGGAAAATTCAGCTTGTAAACAATGTGGGGAACAAGCTGTGCTAAAGGCAGATACAAGACTAAAGAAGATTGATTCAGAAAATGAGCCCAGTGTTTAAGAAGCATGAAATGAAAAACAATATATATTTTGCTGTTATGATGTCTTAAAGCACTATATATTTTACTTTGGTGATCCTGCCAACACATAATTTGCCTTGCAAACTTATATTGGCATTGCTTTATACTTACTCATGGTGCACTCTGGAGAAGCTCAGAATTGACATCAGGAATAAACACGAATCTAACCTCTAATTTCACACTCTGAACTTCCATTTTACCAAATATAAACAATGATAAAGTGATAAAAAAGAGGATTCTATATAACAGGAGCCAGATAATTATAAAGTAAACTATAAATTTGCTTATGGGGTATGTAGTCACTGTCACATGGTTATGTGGAAAATGTCACCAGGACATAGTGACTTCTAGAATAGCCATATATACATCATGAGATCCTGTCTTAAAATAACACCAACAAATGATAAATACCAACTCGTTATGAATATTTACCCAATAGGAAAAACTTGTAAAACTTTTGCATCCTTTGAGACATAATTTTATTTATTTGCAATTCTATGGATCTACTTGTATTGGCAAATAATTAATTATTATGGGATTTAACTTATAAATTACCCTCAAACTTCTGTCTGTCTATATGTCATAAATAAAATTAAAGTATTTTAGTCACAACATTATCCCACAGTTTCTTCCTTAATTACCAATTCTGAAAATGATTTTTGAAACATAAAAATGAAAAGGAAGTGATATCTTTTATGAGATACAGGTTCTGTGGAGCCTTTAGTGGTTTCTATATCTCCTGAAATAATTTCAAAGACAGTAAACATTCCAATATCTACAAAGCTTATGTTCTAACCTGTGTAAATGTACAAAAGCTATGTTCTAATCAGAATGGGCTTTGTTTTGGTGTCTCAATTTTCTACCTATCTTTCCTTCTAGGGGAATCATATTTTGAATGTATTTAAACATAACTATTTTAACACATACAGAAAACATTCAGTAACTTAAGGATCAATACTATAAATATAGTCCAAAGATATATTGTGTAACATTTTCCTGTAACTTGAAACAACCTCTTCTGCAGGGTGGAGAGAGCATCAGGAGACTTAGGAATTAAACAGAATCACAAGTTTGAGAAAGCTGAAATCACAGTGTTCAAAAGCCTCTTCCCAAGTTTGCACAATCAGCAAGGAATTGCTGGAGAGAGATATGCAGACCAGCCAAGCTGTTGAAAGATAATTGTGAACCAAACCTCTGGAGCTGCCTGAAATTCCCAGCAGGAATGCAGCTTTTATGGGATCTGAATCTTGCTGAGGTGGGTTTTTTGGTGATATGGCTGCCTTGGAATCCTTCCTACTCCTGTGAGTAATTTCTCATCCATACTCTTGTAAATAACTTCCATAAACTCACTGATTCACCAAGTTGTACTTTGATAGAGTTATCAGTCTGGTCTGTGAGTGGTCGCTGATCTGGGGCAAATGCACATTTGCTAAGTCTTTTCTGGAAACACACAAGGAGTCGACAGTAGTCACAATTGTGTGAACGTCAACACAGCTGAGTCAGGTTTTGACTAGAGGCAAGCTGCTGCTCACAAGTGCAAAGACTATGGGTTCTGAACAGTGCCCACATAGAGTGAGATGCCTTATTCTTCTCTTATGCTTCCCCATTTCTCACATATCTACCATGAACTCTCAGACTTGTGATGACTCTCTGCTTACTCATATGGCCCTGCCATGCCAAAGACCTATTAGCAAGACCTAACAGAAATTTTTTAATTGGACAAAGATTAAAGGACCTATAAGAATACAATGGATTATGACTAAATACCTATCAATAGTGGTCACTATTTGCTGACATTAACTGACTCACTGAAGCAGAAACCCACGCAGCACAGTAACTCATTGTGAGGTTCTAAGAATGTGGGAGGCCAGCTTTTTACTCAGGACCTCTTCATAGCCTTGTCTGGGCCTTGTCCTTCATGTTTCCATTCTTTCAGTGTCCTGACAACAGGTTCCACAAGTATAAAAATGACCTTCATGCTGAGAGAGAATGGGGCCATCATTTGAGACCACATGTGTTCTCTCCACATCTGTACTTCACAACACAGCCTTTTGTTTCTGCACAGAACTTGCAAAAATGTAGTTATATATTGTACTTTTTTGGTTTTGGTTTATGTTCCTTATTTTAAAACAAGAATTCAGATCAGAGACCATGTTAGTCTGGTTCATTTGTTCCTTCCTAAGCTATTAAATGCACACAAGCCACACACACACACACACACACACACACACACACGAACACGCACATGCACAGTCACACACTTCAGAGTTAGATACTCTATAACTTTTTCTTCTTCCCTCTGTTCTTCTCCATTCTAAATGTAGAAAGGTAAATTATATTTCTTCTACCCAATTTTTACCAAAATGGTGTTACATCTAACTTATACCTAGTTTGTTTGTTTGATTTTTGAGGCAGGTTTACATGTAGCCTACATTGTCCTCAAACTCACCATGTAGCTCAGGCTGGCCTTGAACTGCCCCTCCTGTTTCCACCTGCAAAATTCTGAGATTACAGGAATTTAACATCACACTCAGATCACTTTTTTTCTTTATTAGATATTTTCTTTATTTGCATCTCAATGTTATCCCCTTTCCTAGTTTCCCCTCTAAAAATCCCCTATACCCTCCCTCCTCCCCCTGCTACCCAACCCACCCATTCCTGGTCCTGGCATACCCCTATACTGGGGCATAGAGCCTTCACAAGACCAAGGGCCTCTCCTCCCATTGATGACCTACTAGGTCATCCTCTGCTACTTTTATAGCTAGAGCCACAAATTCCACCATGTGTTTTCTTTGATTGGTAGTATAGTTCTAAGGAACTCTGGGGGTACTGGTTAGTTCATATTGATGTTCCTCCTATGGGGCTTCAATCCCCTTCGTCTTCCTGGGTATTTTTCTGGCTCCTTCATTGGGAACTTTGTGCTCTTCATTAGGGACCTTGTAATCACTTTTATTTAATATTATATTAGGTAAATAATTTCTTCAAAATCTTTATAGAACACTCTAGTAAGAAAACATTTTTTTTCTCAGTCACTTTTGCCTATAAGGGTCAATTCCTAATACAGAGGCAACAGATGACCATTGACAAATAAATAAGATGCTGCATAAATGCTGTGTTTTATGTATATTCAAATAGTGATTATTCATTAAAGGAATGCACTATTATTACTCCATAAGAATTATAGAATTATCTTCTCTTTTATGGATACCAGGAAAAAAGTGGATGGTATTGAACCATCACAATTATAATTAGCAGTGGAACCCTAGCTTTGAAACAATTGCTTACTAAAACTTTTACTGAATTTTAGTATAAAATTTTTTGTAGTTGTCAAAACATAAACATTCTTAGTGATTAAGAGACTAATAAAGCAAAATAAAGAATATGTCTTATGATTGTTTCTGCCATGGTAAGTTATATTTTCAAAAGTCTCAAAGTAATAATCTATAGTTGTACAGAATAAGTATGTTCTAGTTACATTATTTTTGATTTCCCCATGGGATATCTGTTAAACATTATATATAATGACCCTGAGCACAGCAATATACTGGGGGACTTCCTAATGATTTATTGTTATTTTAAAGAAGCCTGTTTGAATTTTCTTTTCTAAATAGTTATTATTTGTAGTTCATGGGACACAGTGAATTGACCACTACATCAGTCTCTGAGAACACAAATCTTGTTGGCTGCCATTTTAGAAAGTAACCACGTAAATAATCTAGAGGCTCTGAGAATGGAGAAGACACTGGGCTTTGAAATTTAGCCATTGCCTCACTGTGAGCTTGATCTCCTGACATTTTAATGGATTGAGGTCCTATTTCTGATGGCTCAGTTTATACATGGACATAAACTATTTTGAGCACTTCAGAGCTTAGAGCTTGGAGCTGATGTTTAGGCTTGGAGTCAAACTGTCTGTCCTCTGCAGTGAGAAGAGTAGGTAAAATAGACATCTAATGAGATTCCATTATATGTGCAGTTGCTGCACTCAATGATAGCTATGGTAAAAAAAAATATACACACAGTAGCATTAAAACAATGGTTATTCTGAAGGAAATAACATGTTTACATGGACTTCTCTCATCTCTTCAAATCAACTAACTTCTGTCTCTGTCTCTGTCTCTGTCTCTGTCTCTGTCTCTCTCTCTCTCTTTCTATGTGTGTGTGTGTGTGTGTGTACAGGATTTGATGTTCATAGCATTTTAATTCTGTTTTCTTCCTAGTGTCTGGAATTATTTGTCAATAACTTGTATCCTGTGCTGCATTTTTCTCATCTGACTGCATTTAATTACTCATGACATGTTCAGCTCTGACCTACTTCTGGAAACTGTGCCACTCATTGTTGGTCATTTGAAAGTTGGGCTTATGTTGAGCTTACAATTCCATGCTGGTGAGGATGAGAGTCAAGAGGAACACTCCTTCATTGCTACTGGGAGTGAAAATTTGTACAGACACTATAGAAATCAGTGTGGTGTTTCCTCAGACATCTGGTAATCAATGTACTTCAGGACCTGTCTATAACCACTTGGTCATATACCCAAAGGATGATCCATCCTACCACAAGGAAGTTCATCGAGGCTTTATTTTTAAATAACTTATGTATCCTTCAGTTGAATAATGAATAAAGAAAATGTAGTATATTTACACAATTGAGAATTACTCGGCTGTTAAAATGAATCATGATATTTGTAGGCAAATGGATGGAACTAAAAAAGTCCACACTAAGTGACAAAACTCAGAAAGGCAAACACGATATGTACTCCCTTATAAGTGGATATTAGACTTGAAATACAAGATAACCATGTTGTAATCCACAGACCCAAAGAAGCTACATACAAGGAGGATTTAAGGGGGGCTATGGTTAAAACTCACTGAAATGGGAAATAGACTACACATCATGGATGGAATGAGGGAGGAGACTGGGTGGAAAAGGGTATGAAGGGTGGAGATGGGACCATTGTATTTTAATTTCTGAAATATTACAGATTCCTTAGTCATCCTTCCTCTGAGGCCACAATTGTTTGGATTTCTGTAGAATACCTGGTAAACACAGTCTATAAAACAAATAGGGCAGATTCTGAAATCCACTGACAGCCACATTGATTCATGATGCAAACATACTTGGGATTGAGACTGTGTCAGTGGTAAATAAAATGTGTTTACTTGGAATTAAACCAGTCCACAAGAGCTGCAATATAAAAGTCATAGTACAGTTTAATTTTATAAAAGCAAAGTAAGTAAAATAACATTCATTGCAGCCACTTCCTAAGAATTATATTTCTAATAATACACTAATGCAAAATAAGGATTACTCAAGAATGGTCACTAAGTGACTTTTTGTCATTGTACTTATTACTATATATGCCAGAATTCAGATGCTCATTGGCTGCCTAATTAGATGGTCAGTTCACTTTTCAAAGCCAACTATCTATATAGCCAGATACTCCAGAGTGAATAGTTGATGATGTTTTTGTATTGGTTTATCAGTTCTGGAGTATTTACTTTACAGGTAGTACATGACATACAGTGTTGAATCAACAAAATCAACATTATGCTATAGACTGTACAAAACCTATGGCTTTAGTAGAGCACTTAATGGTGGAAAATAACTTAAAACTAGCGACCAACAGATATGACTTTGAACACAAAGTTTTACTGCATTAGTAAAATTAGTCAGGCCCAAGAGTCAAAAGGGCTGATTTCATATCAGCAGTACCTCCAAGAAAATTCTACTGCAATACAAACCATTTATCAAATAGTTTACACAATCCATCATTAGCAAAAAATAGTCATTTTGCAGATAGCTGAGATGGTTTCCCCTTGCTGTTTTTTATAGTTTATTTAAGTCTTTTTAATGGTGAAACATATGAATTCAGTATTATTATTAAAATACTAGGATATTTTTAATTGAGAACTAAAACTCTAAATCCCTAATCTTTTCTTGTTCCTAATAGGTAGGATATAGTGAGATAAACTCATAGGAATGAATAAATTGATTTAGATGAAAAAAGGGTCTATATCCATATTGGACTCTAAGCAGTCAATTGACTAAAATTTGAGAAAAAATATGACACCGTTTTAGATGCAGAGTGTTGCGAGATATAAAGACAGAAACTGAAAAGTGTGCATATAAATCGTATATTCTGAATTTCATAACTGCTAGTCGGTATTGATTATGCAAATACTTTCTGGTCACCCGTAGGCAAATATCAGAAAGGAAACGTAATAGACATGAGCAAGTATGTTTTATTTTTTTTGTCATATTGACATTAAATATTGAACAGCTCTACCTTTATTTTTAGTGAGCATAGTTGGTAACATTAAGTGTCAGAAAGCATTCCAATAGCTTATAAAATATTCTAAATGATTTAGTCGTTGCAGAAATAATATGTATCTAGCAGTTACCAAAGGCTTTTGGAAAGCATGCCTCTCTGATACTTCTGCAGGTATTAGGATGCTTATTTTTCCAAAATGTTTCACTCTAATATCACTGCTGTGGGTATAAGAAGTTTTAGCTGGGTTAAGCTTAGAATATCATTATGTGATTAGGACAGTTCAAAAGAATGGTTAGTCTGTAAAATATTCTTATTATCTTTTGTTCTTTTGTACTTTTAAAAAAGAAGGAAAATATTGTTTGTTTAATGTTAATTCATATATTCCCTAAATTATTACAATTTAATAACCAAAAGACAATGGGTCCCATAAAGTGTATTTTTCATTTGGATTTTGTTTTCCTTTACATGCTTATTCATGTAAACATCATTTTTTTCTTTCATCACTAGTAGTTCTTTTCAACTTCTACAATTAGTTGGCTTAAGTATAGGTGTTTTTTCTACAATATCTGTGTGCTACCATTAACTTCTTGTTTTACCCCAAAGTTTCATTACCTATGGAAAAAATGAGTGTGATTTAGTATGTGTGGTTCCTCTTAATGAAGCCTCAAACCTGTATAACACATACCATGGCATCTCTCTGTTCTAGCCCCAGTTACCTTCGATTTCTAAAGAGGCCACAGTGGCTCTCATAACCTTATTGCAGCTTTATTTATCTATAAAACCTTTTATTTTCTAACTCAAATACCTCTGTATTTCCCATTTCATTTTCTACCCTTACTCTCTGGATCATTTTCTTATGTGCTTTAAATCAAACAGCCTGTTTCTGCAAGGTTAATATCTTATGGACTCTTTTGTCTTTGATCATTTTCTCCATTTGCCTGGTTTTTCATATGCACCATTTGTAACTTCACATAAAAATTATTTCTTTGCATTCCCTGAAATCAACCCAAGAATACTTTACTATGTTTCCTTCTGGGCTTTGTCCCATTCACAGTTCTGGTTTTCAATGCATTTCCTTTAGCAGAGTACACATTTATTCCACTGTTTTCTATTTCCTCCTGGGGTCCATTTGGGAGCTTTTTAAGGACTTTGTATAGGATTTTTGTTTTGTGAGCAACAGATCCAGATTGCAATCAGAATGAGAGCCTTTCAGCTGTTTTATTTTATTTCAAACCCATTTCTTCGGTGACCACAGCAAACATTTCAAAATCACTTTTAGCTCTTACTCACCACAGAGTAAACAGATCTCAGGAAAGAATGGGATTTCAGGTTTTAGATGCTCTCTTTTGCTTCCTCTCCTTTAAAAGATGCTTGGGTCATTTCCCATGGAAGCAGAACTTTCCACAGGCTGAAAACAGCATGTTCAAATAAACAGTACTGATTCTATAAAGCAATGATGAGGAATTTACATGGGAGAGGTAAACTGGAAACAGCATTTCTCCAGACGGTAGACTGATGCATGCTAATATTCTTCATGGACTCAATAAACTGAAGTTTTACTCAGTTCTTTCTCAATAGTGTTAGAGGATGAATCAACTGAATTAAAACTGTAATAAATTGTTATTGTTCGTCTACAAAAGAAATCTGTCTATAACCTTAAGCTATAGACAGCACAGCACAAAACATCACTGGTGAAAACATCACTGAGTTTTCAAAGAGGGAAAGGTGATTACTCCGTGAGAATGATGAGCTTTTGGACATGGAGTGAGTCTGTGGACCACATCTCTCTGGGGAATTCTGTTGTCCCTTTTAACACTATATATATTTGTTTGATTTATTGAGATAAAAGTTTTCTTGATCGTGAGCCAGAAAGTGTGTGTGCTAATTTCACTCCTGGGACAATGTATCCGCTCCAAAATACTAAGTTGTGTTCCTGCCAAAATACATTCTGGAGAGTAACTTATGCACTCAGAATCTACCCAATACAGTCCTTAGTTTTACTTCATTTTATGGTAACTAATGCTGCCATTTAACTATTTTTCAAATAGCAAAATAGTATCCATCTTAAAAGTGACTATTATATAACTACACTTGTACATTTCCTATCATACACATGTGAGGGAGAGGTTTGGGGTTTTATGGTTTCCTTTTAAATACTTATAAGCCCATTTATAATTATCTGTCTTTTATTTCCACCTAGTGACACAGTTCTTCAGTTAAAGTAGACATTGATTGTTTACTCCAACAAATTTTGTGCCACTATGGCACTTATTCTTATCACTATAAACTGGACCAATTTTAGTCACCATCCTTTTACCAACTTAGATACTGTAGAGGTTTATAAGGATTCTATGAGTATTAAATGGATAAGAAGGAAAAGAAGAAAACACTTTGCCTTTTTTTCTCTTACCCCAAAGTATATTACTAACAGAATCCAGTCCTGGACATACACTGGACATACACGACAAAATAAAACATATTAATAAAGCCACACTTGCTGCAGCCTTTCTTCATTTTTTAGCATATTTTCCAAACAGCATATCACATGAAGTCCAGTGAATAAAAATTCCATCAGTTATGTTATTTATTGAAATTCTTTCACAGAGCCGAAGGCAGAGTACAGCTCCATCATCCTGGAAGGCACATTTTCGTTACTGAGAGATTATCTTTAGATCTGCCGGGAATGTTGAATTTGGGAGCTGAGGATGTCTCTTCTCCTAGTCTGGCAACACTCTAGGTGGGCTGGAAGAGAAGATGTAGTTTCTGAGTGTCATCCAAGCAAAGTCAATTGATGATGGATCTCAGTACACATTACACATGTTTAAAATTGTGCTTAATTTTAGGTGCAGGATATTCTTAACTGTAGAGAGGGAAGGAAGCAATAGAAATCTTGCAATGTAATGTTACTGATCTCTCCTGGATGTAATACGTTTTTTTTTTTTTTTTTTTTTAACTAAATGCAGTCACTTCTTACTTTACTGCGAAGACCCTTCGTCATAGCTTTGCCACCATGCCCAAATCCGGCATTCAGCATGAGATCTCCCAGGGACATGAAGTGCACACCACTTTCGTCATTACTGGAGGCCTCTGGGAGGCTCCTGGTTTTCACAGTCTCAATTATGCTCTCCTTCTTGCCAAAGGAGATAGGAAAATTTGAATGAAATTTGAAATCTCCATGCTAGCTTTAAAATCAAAGACTTAATTAATCAATCTACTTTAAGACAATGATATGGGGGCAGTTATTTAGGTTATTTTTACTTATAAGCAGCCATTTTTCTCTTTTATTCAAAACTATAAAGAAATGATAGAGTGCTTTGAAGACATGGATAAATTATCATGTTTAATCAATGCTGCTGTCTTCTCCAAGAATATATATATATATATATATATATATATATATATATATATAATCACAGAATGGTAACTATGTTAAAGTAACAAGCAGTAAATGTGACAACAGTCTGTATGTAAAATATACAATATGAAAAAAGACAAAAGAAGCCAAGACTAGATCTTCAACTGTTCTGAAACATATACAGGAACAGGGGTTCCCAGCAAAAAGCTTTGATGAATAGGGTTCTGTGTGAACTGCACAGTACCTACTTGCTTGTCATTTACGTGATTCCATATGACAATGAAAGGGAAAAACATTTACCTCAGAAAAAGGAAGAGTATTATAGTTTTAAAATTAAATTAACCCAGCACCAATCCTTCAATTTTTTTTTTTTTTTTTTGAGACAGGGTTTCTCTGTGTAGCCTTGGCTGTCCTGGAACTCACTCTGTAGACCAGGCTGGCCTCAAACTCAGAGATCCATCTGCCTCAGCCTCCCAAGTGCTGGCATTAAAGGTGTGTGCCACCATGCCCGGCCCTTCATTCTTTCTTATATGCAAAAATGAAAAATTGATATAGAAAATAGCCAGAGTTTGTTTGTTATTTGGAAATTGCTGGTATGTTAAAAAATGGCATTCTTTCAAAACAGGTCCATATCTGAGGACTTAAACATGTTAGAATAGTATTGAAAATAGATTATTTTTGTCTTTTATGTTTTTCAATTGCTATGTAACTAATCTCCTAAGTCGTTAAAATTGCAGACATTATTATAATAACAGGACATTGTTATGTAAATAATTATATTCTATCATTCCCCCTCCAGATAGGATCTTTATAAACATCAATCAAATTATATTACTCATCTGTGCTTTCAGATTCACCTGACTTGAAGGATACATGAGGTCCCATACTTTTATTAAGAGCTCTGTAGGAATAGATGTTTGTCTATCCTCCCAGTTTTATTGAAACTTTATTCTTTGTTGGTCTCCTTTTGTTGCAGGCAAAAGGCTGTTTGGTTGCTCATTCGAAAACTTTGCCCAGTCTGCCTTTTTCATTCTTTATATTAGTTTATTCTACTATCTGTTCATCTGAAAAAAAAAAAAACCTTGCTTATTCTGTCCTGATATCATGCAGGTTTCACCTTTAATGTCAATTACTTAGGGGTCTTGTTTTTATCCTCATGCCAAGTACTTCTCTATCTCTTTGTACTGTCCATCACAATATACCATTTTATGTTGGTTGAGCAGAAACTTTTGCCTCAAGACTTTGTATCATGGTGTTGAACAGTGAATTCTTACTGCCAGTTTTCATCTAGAACCTGAGCTTCAGGACACCTTCCTTTTAACCATACATACAGCTTCATGTATCCTAACTATAACAGTCCTGGATTTACATAGCAGGGTTTCAGTTTACATTAAATAAACTGAATTCCGTGTGTAAGTCATTCATTCATAATATGTGAAATTTCATGAGTGCTCAATATTTCTCTTACAGGCAAGTTTTTTTAAATTTTTTTATTCACTGTGTAATTTTAAAAGTACCCTGCTAAAGCACAAAATTCTGTGAGCAGTGTATGGTCATGTTCTCATATTATTAATTATTTTAAGTGGATGAAAATCCTAACCGATATTAAAAAAATTCTTCAAGTAAGAGAATTTTACCCTATAGTCTAACAATAATTTAACAAAAAAATATATGTACCAATTAGCATTCAATAGAGTGGTGAAAAACTCTCATTAGCATACTAGAAAACATGGCTAAATAGAAAAGAAATATTAGAATTCTGGTATTAATTATGAGATTAATAAATTCTCTAAGGGGGAGATATTTTTCTATTTGAGGAGGAAAAATTAGGAAAAACTAAAATATGAGCCAATGAATCAAATATATTTGGAACAAACATTAGCATTTAGGTGAGAGAAATCGTATAGATTAAATTAATGACAATGAAACAGAATGGAGGTTAATTCTAAAAAACATTCTTATTCAGAAAATTTATCATAAGATTGAATTATTCTTTTTTTTTTTTACCCTTCTGTCACATTTTATTACCCAAATTCCACCTTTGAATTGAAGTATCAGGTACATCTGAGACACTGGGTGCTCCATTCCTGACCTCTGAAGTTGCGTCAACTGCTTCTCTTGGAGGTGAATGAAGAGTGCCCAGTAGAACCAAGTTCAGAAACGGAGGATTTGTTCTGGCTTTTAGGGGATGTCAGTTCATCATGGTGGGAAGGTGCAGTCAACAGCTTAGTCAGGAGCAGTGGGCGCAACATCAAAGTTGATACCACCTTGAAGAACTGCCCCTAGCCACCCACTTTTGCAAGCTAGGCCATGGTCCCAAAGGATCCATACCCTCTTATGACATCATTACCAGCTAAGGAAAGATTTCTCTTTCAAACCTGCAATGAAGTAAATATCAGAATGAAGTGAGTCACAGGTTTCTTTTGGGTGTCTCTGTGCATATACAATTTATGTTTATACTTTACTGTTGTTTTTTATGTATGCAGTATGTAGAATATGCATGTCTAAAACTCAATATGTATTTATCTTTTTTTAAATTTATTTTTTATTAGGTATTTTCCTCGTTTACATTTTCAATGCTATCCCAAAATTCCCCCATACCCACCTCCCCAATCCTCTACCCACCCACTCCCCCTTTTTGGCCCTGGGGTTCCCCTGTACTGGGGCATATAAAGTTTGCAAGTCCAATGGGCCTCTCTTTGCAGTGATGGCTGACTAGGCCATCTTTTCATACATGTGCAGCTAGAGACAAGAGCTCCGGGGTACTGGTTAGTTCATAATGTTGTTCCACCTATAGGGTTGCAGTTCCCTTTAGCTCCTTGGGTAATTTCTCTAGCTACTCCATTGGAAGATTGAAGTATTCTATATATGAATAATCAGTACTTGAAGTTTCAATTGTTAGTGTCAAGTGACACACCACTTTCTTGTGAACTGTCTGGTTTAACTATCATAGCACAATAATAAATAAAAATGTAGCATTTAAATTAATAATATTTCATGACTAGTGACTAAATACACAATGGATATTGATTGGAGAGGTTCAAATGCGAGAACACCAAGGAAAGAGAAAGCTGAGAGTTCATTGGAATTTATAAGGTCAGACAGAAGCCATGTGGGGATGAAGCAGGAGGCTCATCTTGAATTATATTCATTGAGAGAATGGGGGCCTACTACATCATTCTCATTGTCTGCACACAGTGTTAGAACAAAGTGGAATAAAGTTAATGTCTGCAAGGAAAAGGAATCTGTCATTTTCCTGACTGCAAAACTGCATCCATAACTCTAACAGGACATCTTACAATGTGGAACATATGGCAACAAGCGCTGGCATATTGCTGAGAGTAATCTGACTGAGACGGCAACTTTCACCTCTCTGATGAAAGTAACCATAACTCCTGGAGCTGATGTAATTTTGTGATTTAGGAACCAATCTTAATCATACTTGGACATCCTGTTGCTTATTCAAGAGCACTATGCAAATTATGCAGTGCTGTTTGTTCCCAATTTTTTTTTCCAACTTGGACTTGAATTGAATACAGCTTAATGCTGCTTTTCTTCTCCTTGTAAGAAATATAGTCATATAGGCATATGTAGACGTAAAACTTTTGGAGAGTTTATAGCCATGAAACCTATTTGTTTCGAAAGAAAGTAAGAGGGTATTGATGATGGATTTAATTTATGCATAAAGCATTCCTCTAGAGTATGAAAACTTTAAGGACTTCCTGTTCAAATCAGGAAAGAATAATAGCTTATTTTGAACAGAAGTATAAAATAATGAGTCTCTTAAAATAACATTGTGGCTATGGTTCTCATACTTTACATGTCGGTAGGACTGTTGACAACTTTTCTCCTTTGGCAGTTCACATAGTGCAGCATATTCAGACACTCAAAGAGCTAGCCCCACTCTCCCGTCCCCCCCAGACGGGGTATTTGATCAGTTCCCGTTTGCCTCCTCTAAGTCCTGCTGCTGAAGTATGATGTGTCTTTAGCAAGTGGGCCTTCCTGCATGTTCTGGCAGGCAAATAAAGGCAAGAGAAATAGCATACATAGTTTTCATGGTCTCTTTAAACCTCTGACAACAATTCAAAGGGAGGTATCCCCTGTCTGGTGTTGAATTTTTGCTCAATATGGTTTCCAGTTTAGAGACTCTATCCCACTGTGTGAGAAGATTACATTAATACCATATACACAGTGCGTTCGAGTGTGTATCATATACACAATATATGTTCGAGTGTGCATGTGTATTGTGTATAAGTACTTTATAAAATAAAAAAAAATGTTTCTGTGCTGGGGTGTGTGTGTGAGCTGATAAAATAAAAGATTTCTCTATTGCTTTTCCAAAGAAACCTTGTTATTTCCCCTTCTACTCTTCTTCCTCTACATTTGCTTTTTCTCTCCCCTGTTAAGTCCCTCCATCATTCCTCCATTTCTACCTTCACACATCTTCTCTAGACTTTCTTCCATCCATACCCAATATGCCCTTTATATATTCCTGGCTTCTGCAATTACTCTGAGCTTTGGACTCAAAGCTAAAGTTTCAGATGCAGGATGAAAAGGAAAGGAAAGGAAAGGAAAGGAAAGGAAAGGAAAGGAAAGGAAAGGAAAGGAAAGGAAAGGAAAGGAAAGGAAAGGAAAGGAAAGAAAGGAAAAGAAAAGCAACCCCGAGAGGAAATTCAGCTTTTGTCTTTTTGGAAATATATTACCAATGCTACAATAGTGATTCTTGAATTTTGGGGTAACCAAGAACTATTTAATTTGACCACATAATTGAGAGGAGCTCTCTTGACACTGTGGAACTAGCCAACAACCCTGGCTGGGAAGGTCATAGGCCTTTGAAGCAAACCTACTGTTTACATATAACTAAAATAATATAGTTTCAAACTATCTTCTAAATGCTCATCTTATAAGTACAAATCCCAAATCTCATTAACGAAGCTTCGTTGTGTAGCATATATAGATAGTACACAAATCCACAAATAGAGTGAATAAATATAATAGCGTATCCAGCTCCAATTCGAACATCTATAATGCAACCTTTAAATATAAGTTTCAAGGTACATTGTAAAAGAGAAATAGAAAAGACTATAAAAGTCTATCGACCAGTAATGATAACTAGAATAATGTATAATAATTACAATGAATAATATAATAAAAGAGCAATTCAATAAAATAATGATAGTAATAATAATGATGATGATGATAATAATAATAGGTATGGGGTGTCCTGTGCTTGTAACATGACAGGATATTGCTCCCATAAACACTAAAAAAAAATATGGTTGCCTGTACTAGAAGTGCAAAGATCATACAAGCCAACCTGCTAAGATGGATGGAAGGAAACTTTACAACATCCCACCCCTAAGTGAAAATCTTTAACTAGTCGTCAGTGGCTGCAGACAGAAGGGGAGCCAGTGTTATGATTGTTGGTTTTTCCCATTAAGGGATGAGACTATAATATTAAATGGTCATCTCTAAACATATAAGGGCTACATTAATTGGATTCAATGTGTTGTAATATATAAAATAAATATAGAAGTAGAGGTCATGAGTTTGAGATGGGATGTTGAAGAATGCATGGGAAAAGCTGGATATTATAGGAGATAGAAATAATGCTTCAACCTTAAAACCCACAAAAAACTACAGGCTTCAGGGAAAATTAGAATTTATCTTTCCCAGGGATGAGTCCCCTACTTGATAATCTAATACAAAATGAACAACCCAGAGATCATATAAAACCTAGCAACATGAAGCAATCTGTATATGTACATCAATAATCAAAGGGAGAAACAATAGTAACTTGAGAAGATATAGGAGGAAATGGACTGAGCTGTAAGGAGGAATATAGAAAGGCTCAGGGAAAGGAAAGGCGAAGATGTGTAATTACATTTTCATTAAAATAAAAATAATTCAATCAGAAAGATGTGGAAAATCAATGTCATAATACTTAAAATCAAACAAATATGATTAAAATGAAAATGCAAAGGCACATGTAGAAATTGTATGTTTCTCAGACAAACATCTAATTATTTTCTGCACAATGATTTATTTTTATATATATTTCTGGAATTTTTCCACCATGACATATATATTTAAGTATATGGTCTATATTTACCTAATGATATTCATGAATATATACATCAATACATTATACACACACACACACACATACATACATACATACATACATATGTCTATATATATATACTTGATATCTTTGTATATAATCATCTATAACTTCCACCAGTCATGAATATGCAGGCATAAGAAAATGGATATGCATACAGAGGACACATGTTTTTGTGATTCAGAAAAATGCTTCCTTGGGCTAGTGAGATGACACTGCAGCTACTTGTCACCAAGGACTATGACCTGACATAAATTTCAAGATCCCACATGGTGCAAGGAGATAACTGACTCCTGCAAGTTGTCCTCTGATCTCCACTAACAGGCTGTGTGTGTGTGTGTGTGTGTGTGTGTGTACTTGTGTGTGTTGTACAGAACAACCAAATATGAATACATAGAATTCTTCATAATGATCATCTACAAATTGTCTTCATTTGTTGAAAATAGCCTCTGATCCTGAGATGTCACTGACTGCCCTAGCTACAGCCTGAATCTCCAGAGCACTATAGGAACTGTTGCAAAACCCATGTCAGTTATTCCAGGCTTCAGTTCATAAATATACCACAAAGATGGAGTGTTCTGAGCATGACACTTAGAACACTTCAAAAGTTTACATTTGGCACTTAGCCAAGTCATACAAACTTTGACTGTCAGTGGAAAATGTTCAATTAGATGAATGCAGGGTGTGATGAGTTCTTCCTACATGTTGGAAGCTGATCAAAACAATATCACATGAGTTTAGTAGGGCTCCATTTCTCATAAAGCAATGCCACTCTGGGCCTTAAATGAAATTAAGTGTGCTTTTTTCCCCCTCTTTATTTCATGGAAATTGAAGTATGGTAAGTTGTAAATCTCCCCTCTCATTCCAAAAATATCCGTTTTCTTCAACCAAGAAATACATAGTTGGAAGGGAGTAAATTTTAGATTTTAAAAATCCCAGGAGAGATTCTGAATTGTAAACAGTTATGCAATTATTATTATATTTGTATCTGTTATATCAGTGAATATATTGTACACTAGGCTATGTTATAGAAAGGCTAAACATTTCCAAATTAGATCCTCAATGTTTTTTCAATTAGGATTTTTTTGCAAGGCAGCTCTAATGCTGATTTGAGTACATATTCAAAGTCCCCTAACATTAATCAAAATCTGTGAAAGTGTTAACTGTATGCTCTGTAGCCGCTGGCTTCAGTAGGCTTCCTGACCATGAAAATAGTTTTATTTCTTTGCATACCCAGTGCTGGAGAACACACTTGTGGCAGGCCTACATGCTTTATATAGCCCTTTTGTGGTCAATAACTATAACTAAACGTGAACAGTTTTACAGGAATGGAAGACAGTTATTTAAACGGACAATGTATAGAATGTTGAAGCAAAGGCTCATGAAAGGATAAACCATACTTATACATACAAATATAATTTAGTGTTGCTCTGAAGTTCCTATGGTGAGCATTTGGAGATAGGATAACAAGGACAGGAAATATAAATGAGGAAAGGAAGCTGGTGGGTGAGCAGAGGATGCCTTTGTATGAAGTTCTTTGCTTAATTATATTTTTTTAAAAAATCATTTTATAATTGAAACTGTTTCCATGTGGAGTCCCTAGGCAAAGAAGGTTATGTCAAAAAATCCAGATTACTTGAGACAAGACATTGATGGTATGGTGGCTAGATTCGCTTTGGAATTCATCCCAAGGGATAAACTATTTCTTAGGCTTGAATACTGTTTAGGAATAAATGCTCACTGGATTAATGTTAAAGTTCAGCATAGAAAATCATACTTAGGATGTGTCAGTCAAATTTATTGTATATATGCAAACTTTAAATATAGAAAGAAAGAATTCTATTCCATTGGTCTACCTGTCTGTCGCTATACCAGTACCATGCAGTTTTTATCACAATTGCTCTGTAGTACAGCTTTAGGTCAGGCATGGTAATTCCACCAGAGATTCTTTTATCATTGAGAAGATTTTTTGCTATCCTAGGTTTTTTGTTAATCCAGATGAATTTGCAAATTACCCTTTCTAATTCATTGAAGAATTGAGTTGTAATTTTGATGGGGATAGCATTGAATCTGTAGATTGCTTTTGGCAAGATAGCCATTATTACTATATTGATCCTGCCAATCCATGAGCCTGGGAGATCGTTCCATTTTCTGAGATCTTCTTTGATTTCTTTCTTCAAAGACTTGAAGTTCTTATCATACATATCTCTCACTTCCTTAGTTAGAGTCACGCCAAGGTATTTTATATTGTTTGTGACTATTGTGAAGGGCGTTGTTTCCCTAATTTCTTTCTCAGCCTGTTTATCCTTTGAGAAAGGCCATTGATTTATTTGAGTTAATTTTATATCCAGCTACTGCACTGAAGCTGTTTATCAGGATTAGGAGTTCTCTGGTGGAATTTTTAGGGTCACGTATACTACTGGAGGATCCAGCAATACCTCTCCTGGGCAGATATCCAGAAAATGTTCCAAATGGTAATAAGAACACATGCTCAACTGTGTTCATAGCAGCCTTATTTATAATAGCTAAAAGTTGGAAAGAACCCAGTTGTCCCTCAACAGGGAATGGATACAGAAAATGTGGTACACAATGGAGTACTACTCAGCTATTAAAAACAAGGAATTTATGAAATTCCTATGCAAATGGATGGATCTGGAGGGTATCATCCTGAGTAAGGTAACCCAATCACAAAAGAACTCACATGATATGCACTCACTGATAAGTGGATATTAGCCCTGAAACTTAGAATACACAAGATAGAATTTTCAAAACACATGAAACTCAAGAAGAACAAAGACCAAAGTGTGGACACTTCCCCCTTTCTTAGAATTGGGAACAAAACACCCATGGAAGGGGTTACAGAGACAAAGTTTGGAGCTGAGACGAAAGGATGGACCATCCAGACTGCACCACCCGGGAGTCCATCCCATAATCAGCCACCAAATGCAGACACTATTGCATATGCCAGCAAGATTTTACAGAAATGACCCTGATATAGCTGTCTCCTGAGAAGCTCTGCCAGACCAATACAGATGCGGATGCTCGCTGCCAACCATCAGACTGAGCACCAGGATCACAGTGGTGGAGTTAGGGGAAGTACTGAAGGAGCTGAAGGGACGTTATCTGGCACCAATAGGAGTGGAGGCCCTTGGTCCTGTGAAGGCTTGATAGCCTATCATAGAGGAATTCTAGGGTGGTGAGGCGGGGTAGGTGTGTGTGTGTGTGTGTGTGTGTGTGTGTGTGTGTGAGCACCTTCATAGAAGCAGGGTAAGGGAGGATGGGATGGCGGTTTTCAGAAGGGAAATCGGGACAGGGGATAGCATATGAAATGTAAGCAAATAAAATATCCAATTAAAAAAAGAGCCATAAATAAAATATGTTATGCATCACCATTAACCCTTTCAGTGGGATATCAAATCACAAAATTAAATTCCCTTGTTGACTTGGCAATTTGAATTTCAAAAATATTAAACTCCAAAAATCTTCCATACTGATAACCGGAAGGAACAGGTCACCATCACAAGCTTAGTGCTCATAGCTGTAGGCAGCGTGTCTCTTCCCACTCCCAAGGGCTGCCAGAGTAATGCAATCCTCTTATGCCTTGCAGGGTCCAGAGTTAGGACAAGACCTTTAGAAAGAAACCCTGTGCATCTGCTCCTCATGTTACACTGATTGACTTCCATATCTGTTTTCTCAATAATGTGTTCTTACTTCTGCACGTCCTTCATCCCACATTCCCCACTCTAGTGTCTGATTCTTAGCTTTTTCTTACGGAACATTTAGGGGTCCCCAGCTTTTGCCCTATGCTCCCGATCCTCCCCTTCCATTACTTTCTCAGAACATTTTTTTCCTTTTCCTGGCTCTCTCACTGATCATGTGAGAGGACCGTTCTCAACAGATTCTGCAGTTTCAAGGGCTGCTGCTCACATTTTAAACTTGTGCTTTCAGAGACTCAAGGGATGAAAAGCACCACTTCACAAGGCTGTGCTTCCCTTCTGAGTTTTAACTTCCCAGCCTATAAGGATCCTCCAACAGCTTTTTCAGAAGAACAGGAAAGGCACTTTAGACCTCTTTTGCTTCCAAAGTGAGGCTTCCATTTCTCCCAGATGCTCCCCAATTCCTTCCCCAAAGTCCTAGCTAAGTGTATACGTAATATTCTACTATTGAATTTTACATGACTTCTTTCGTTCATTCTACACAAACAATGCAATGTTGCACACTTGAGGTTTTCAAAACTTTCCTGTGTGTGAGTCTGGCATTTGTTTTGTGAGGATACATTTTTTTACATTCTGCCTTTTGGGTTCCTTTACAAAGAGTGAGTGATAAGATTTCCCCAAACCATCCAGTATGACAAAAGTGAAACAAAATGAGAAAAAGTTCCCATGCCATCTTCCTGTTTATGCTGCTCTTTTAGTGCAGGAGATAACAGATAATAAGCTTTGCTAAATTGGTTGCAGTGGGCTTAGCTGAAGATTTTGTCTTCTCTGTGCCTCGTCTTTGATGACACATTTACAGAGCCACATTGCTTCTCCATGTATCATGACTATCCTCTGGACAATTCTTCCCTGAACTTTCTAACTTTTCATTTTGCTCATACAAATTTCTGTCTAAAGAAATTTATCCATTCATGAGGTGGTCTTCTGCAAGGAAGAACATAACAATTGGTTGGCCAATCACTAAGAAAAACAAACCAAATGAAACCAAACTACATAACCAGCTCCCCAAGCTGATTATTGACTCTCATTTCTTTTTAGAAAGCATCACAATGTTTATATCTTACCTCTTACTCTTTCTTTGGAAATCAGCTCATGTTGTAGAATTTCCCCATTTCAGTAATTCAGAATTCAGGGATACACACACACACACACACACACACACACATATATATATATATATATCCTTTCCAAAATATGTATCCATTACTGTCTCCTGTTTATGAGCTTTGCTTCTAAGATCTCCATCATTCTCTTGAAAGTGCTTCTGTATTTCCACCAGCCAGTGAGGCTGTCTCCTGCCATTTTCCTTTTTCTTTCCATTACTCTTGAGAATGTAAAGTAGGTGTTAAAAATGACATACTCTATTTAATGTTTTCCTGTTTGCAAGTTTGAAAATAGAAGAAATACAGAGGTCAGAACATGGATCATTGGTTACTGTCTGTTATGACAGACCAGTTGCTAGCTGCATCTGCTGTGTAGATCAGAGAAATCGAAGGAGTGATATAATTAAACCTTGCACCTACAATTGCCCATTAGAATCCTACTGAGTAGCATTCCAACACTTGAGGATAGGCAAATCTGATGCTATTGATCTTTTTCTGTGGGAGCTGATTTTGAACTGTTGGAAATAAAGAGTCACATTCTACCTTCTGCATTTCCAGAAAACATAGTCTCTTTCATTTCCTTGTGTTAGAAAAGAGGTGAAATTTCTAGTATCTTGTTTGCATTTTTCTCACATTCATTGGATTCTATTGTTATTACTACAGCTATTACAGAAACCTGCCACACCATAAGTAGTCCTTGAATATTATATATATATATAATGTTAATATACTTAACATGTTTGTTAAAACAGTAAAAGAATGCTGCAGTATATCATGGGACTTATGTATTTCTCCTTTGGTCTTGTGGTAGATTTTAGTAGCTTTTTTTTTTTTTTTTTTTTTTTTTTTTTGCATAGAAATAGATACTGCTAGTCCTTATTGGAGATATGTCCAGGATCACTGAATTAATTTTTATCTTGAATTTTTATTGAAGTTTACTACAATCCTACTTTTAATTGAATGGAAGACAGTGAGGCATGTCATTTACATTTTTAATTATGCTGAAAGTAATTCCTGTGGTTTTAGAGTTCTGATGTTCTAGAACCAGATTTTCATGTTAGCAAAGTTTTTACTTAGAAGAGTTATTTGAAAGTCACGTGCTGAATATGATAAATTTAGAATAATAGATCCAAGAAAGTTTGCCTTAAACTGAAATGCAAATAACTTATTTAATGATTATTTACAATCTTTGAAAAGTGACTTTTAAAGTTATAATTTTATAGCTAGTTTTACATTTTTATATTTATCTCTGGGCATATTGTTATTTCAGTTGTTCCTGATCAGGAAGACTACTCCATCATCATT
The DNA here is from genome assembly GCF_978045245.1 of Mus caroli. NCBI lineage: Eukaryota > Metazoa > Chordata > Mammalia > Rodentia > Muridae > Mus > Mus caroli. The sequence continues at coordinate 83,224,106 of NW_028227259.1, read as the reverse complement.
TACAAATTCCAATGTTCTCATAACATTTTTTTTTTAAATTTCAGATTTCAAGAGAGGTTGGTCTCTATGTGCCAAGTCATGTGAAAGTTCTGACAAATCTTGAAAAATGTGGTTCTGTTTCAAGAAAAACGATTGTACTAGTGGTTATTTATGCAAGAATCTGAGGCAACTGGTGCTTTTTATTGTCTACTTAGTGATACGGCAACACTTTTACTTTATTCTATCTTGGAAAAAAAAGATACATATGCTAAATGCATATGCTAAAGTAAATTTTCATCTAGCAATTCCAGATCAAATAAATATACAGAAAATCATATTCTAAAATCTGTACTGGAAACTGACTTCTGATGACAATTTGAAGTGAAGGATCATTTTGGGCCTTCTCTGTGATAATCATCATTTATTTCCTCAAATCTGTGAAAGTAACCAAATTGTCTTTAAAAGCTTGTTCTATGGGCCTCCTGTCTGCAAAAATGTCCTAATACTAAGTACTGGTTCATTCTATCTATCACCACTGGACTCAAAGACTTATTATTTCTAACTGTTGTTAAGCAAATATTTATACTTTAAAGTTAAATTACTTTAAAATTAAATTTTATTTTTTATTTTGCATTTTGAGACATACAAAGTGAGAAGACAGTTCCTAGGAAGGAAAAAGAGATCACTTTGTAGTCCTACCTTTTCATATGTTAATGGGATACAAAAGAAAATAACAATGATCAATTGATCTTCTTCATGACCTAATGCAAATTATTAAGTTGTGGTTTTGTCTGTTCAATGGGCAATAATTGTTGTGGGTGACCATGAAGGTAAAGGTTGGACATCAATGTGAGAAGGCAGCACTGACACACACAGACCCAAGCCTGACATGGGTGAAACTAAATGTGAAGCAGTTAATTTCCAGCAGCAAAAGGTTCATATACTGGAGACCTAGCAACTAGACGGCACATGAGGAGTTACACAAAACCATGGAAGAGCTAAACAGTAAAGTGTTTGCCTTATTTTCAGCTAGCAAATTACTTCGGTGCAGCAAAAATTTGGCTTTCATTCAATGGTTCTTAAATAACGAAATATAAACAAATTACTCAAGCCAGAACAATAGAGGGGTAAGGGGTAGGAGGAGGATGCCGGAGATCATAAGAGTAATGGAATTTGCACCATATGCTATGATTTCGACTTGGACAGCATTTTGTGTGTCTTTGGTAATAAACACTATTTCTGCTTTTTGTCTTCATGATGGGAAGTTTACATTTGGAGAAAAAAAAAGAATATCAGTTTAAAGAAACAAATGAAGACCTTCTGCTTTTGAATATTTATTTTAATGAGAAGAAAGCCCATTTGGATGAGAAAGGTGAAGAAGAAAGCAAGTTAACACTTCCCTGATGTGCTCTATGATCACGTCTGTCTTATCCGCCTCTAATTTTCTTTGATTTTAACTCATCTGTATGACCAGACATCTGTGAGTATTTATGCCTTTTTTGGTTATGCGCTGTCCCATTCTGGCTATCCATCAAATCCTGAACAGACTTCCCAGCACTGTTTTGTACAAAATGTGGCTCAGAATGATAACTGATTAGCATTACGTGATAAATGGACATTCTTCAGCTGAAATTGTAAAGCAAAAAACAGCTGAGACAACATATGAGCAGGAAACACAGAGCACAGCCTGTCTCCTGGTTCCTGTTCACACAGCTTACTTTTCCCTGCTACAATTTAAACTGTATATGGTCCAGGCACTGCATACTGGATTCAGTTATATAGGAAACCTGCTAGTGCCCTTTTCTGTGCACATATTTAGGGGAAAGACATCTTGTTGCTACATTCCTAAGGTGTATATTTCTTAGTGGTTAAAAGAAAAGACTAAAGGTCAAGGCTGTTGACTCAAGCATTCTGCTAAAATCATAGACTGGCTTATGTTTGTCCCATGAATACTATGGTAAATTTCATATGCTTCTAAAGTCTTTTAAAGATTTGCTCTATTATATGTGTATGTGTGCTATGGTTGCATGTATATTTGTAAACCACATGTATCCCTTGTACCAATTAAGGTCAGAGAAAGGCACCTGAATCCCTGGAATTTAATATATAGTAAACACCACACGGTCCTTTGAACAACAGTCCTTTGTCAGAACAAATATTCTTAATCATTCAGCCAGATTTCTAGTCTGATATCTATCATGTCCTTTAATTTTTGAACTGTAATTAAGACCTCCATGAATCACTGAAACATATTAATATTGAGACATGAATAGTTGGTAAAGTTTATAAGAAAATGAATTTGGGTGGCATCTGATGTAGTGACTCCTGGTCAATATTAAGGGCCCCACCATTCACAGCTAGTCAGTTGCTCCTCTGTAACAGTAGTTAGACAAGTCCTTCTGAATCTTCATTGCCGTTTAGAGAATGTAGCAATCCATTTCAATTCATGTTTCTGAATTTAACTTATATATGTATATGTGTGCGTATCTATATATGTGTATATGCATGCATAAACACATATTCCTTTAAGCAGAGATGCTAGCAAGCTAAAATATGCAGCTAAAAAATGTAACAACCACCAAAATTTGAGCATAGTCTTGAACTGCATCTGTTACAAATTGCTTTATAGGTTTATCAGGAAGCATGAGTATATGACAGAGTCTTAAGTCAAGTAGTGGTATGTTATGGCATTTTATTTTTCAGTAATTTACACTTAGTTCAACTGGAAACATTTTGATCCATTCTTTTTCCTGTTCACTAAATGCACAGATTCAAGCAGAGTCAAAGCTTAGGTGATGAGTCTAAAGGGAAGCTTTAGTGGAAACACACAATCTCCTGCGCCTGAGTGCCCTGTCCCTTTTCAGTGCTGTTTTCATTATTAGTGTCTCTCATCACAACCACAAGAATGAAGCTGAGTCACTGACGTAATTCACTACTCCTCCAACTAGCCTTTCTTCTTGGAATGGTGAGAAAATGAGATATATTTGATTTGGGTAGCATGCATTGTGAAAGGGAAGCTTTAAGCAAACTGAAAGGAGTCCTGGAAGACTGTTTGCTCTCACTAAACAACAAACAAACAAAACAAAATAAACAAAAAGCCAAATACCTTGCCTTGCACCACTTGAGCTCTTGCCGAAATATTTTGATCTTAAAAATAGAAGAACATTTGTTTTATATGATAGAAGTACTACAAAATCCCTCATAACTGAGATGTTTGTATATTTTAAAATTATTTTTCTTAAAGGAAAAAATAATTTTAAATGTTATAAGCTCAAAACAATTTAAAAATCAGGTACATATATGAGCAATTTTAGATGGCACAAACCAGAAACATTTTAGTATTTAAAATTGGATTTAAATTTTATATTTACTTTTATTCAATAATTAAGCAAACCACAATTTTCATTATAGTGCTCCATTCATTACTTCTAAATTCTAACAACTCAGTGACACACTTAGCGTTTATAATTGTTTGAATTCTTCTTGGCTACTGGTTGTTCGTTTCCCTCTATGAATAAGAGTAAGAGTAAGTTAAATTTTAAATGAATATATCTATGTCATTAGGAAAGAATCCATTTTTTTTCTTCTGTGTAAACCATAAGGTTTGCATACTTGAGAGTAGGTGGGTTATGGTTACATATAATCTTCTTAAAACATATACTATTTTCTAATTATGAACTTGATTTCATGTACAATTTACTTTGTTTTGAGGATAATTTTTATTAGCTGTTTTTGTGAGAGTTTCCTTAAACTTTTTTTTTCTAAAATGTATTTATTAATACATATAAATTCAGTAGAGGATTTGAAGGTAAGAAAAGAATACAACACTTATTTTTGTTGTTTTTTAAGATATTGCCACAGGAGTTTTAGGTTCCATGCTGTATTTTCTTGCCCCAGTCTTTACCACTGCAACATGTTTCATGACCATTTCCAAAGATGACATACAAATACATTTTCATATGATAGCAATTATAAAATATCAAATGCAGTAGGTTCATGAGCTGATGTAATCAAATTGCAAAATCAAACAGAACCTTGTGATCCCCTATGGCGCTTAGGTGCCATCTGATATAATCTCCCTTTGAATCCTTTCCGGCATATGTGGTCATTCTTTCTATCCTCAGACTGGTGGTGTCTATTACACCTGAATTCTAGAATCTTTATTAATAAGAGTATTTCACTGTCTTTGATATTTTTCATCTTTCAAACTTGTTCTTTAGTGCCATCACATTTTGCTGTTTGTATTTCTTCTGCCAGTGATGTGGATTTCTTTTATTGAAATAAAAAGTTTTGGGATATGAAAAAATATGGAAAAGTGAATGTGTGCTCATACAACCAACAATGCTTTTAAGGAAATCTTTTACAGTGGAATAATAGTATGACAATGTTAAAATGCTCCTTTGATCTCTAGCATATAAACACATATTACCAAAGTGAACCCGCTTGCCTTGAATGTCAAATTTTACACTGATTTTATGGCTGTTGAATAAATTGTTGATTATTTCATAAACTGGTTTCGGTGCCTTCTCATGGGAATGGTGAGTAAAAATACTCCCAGAAGAATGCATAAAATGTTAGTCATCACTCTGCTAATATTATCTGTCTCGCAATTCTCTCAACGATGTTCCCAAGACATTTGGTAAGATTTCATTCTGATGCTTAAGCTGTCTCCATTTCTGTCTACAACATTACAGTGTTTGTTGTATTTTAAAACTTTATATCTTATTTCTAAAACACAGTTAATGCTCAACATACAGTCTGGTAACAATTAACATTTTTCTTCTGTGCACAGTAGGTGTCTGTTTCAGCTTCTCTATATAGTTAGAGTGTTTTAACAAGCAGAGATGTACTTCTTAGACAGTCAAAAGCACATTTAGAAATTTACACATTTCCCTTTCATTTTGTTCTCCCACACACTACCTGGGGCAGAAGGGGTAAGGGAAGTTTCCTGTGCATTGCTGTTATGTTGCCTCGTTCCTTCCTCATTATTTTTATTATTTGGTTATTATCTTTATTGCTAGAACATTGCATATTATTTTCCATCCACTTTATCCTCATACAAAAAAGGCAGTACATAAACAAGAAAGGCTCTTCTCATTATGAACATGGGTTGTTCTTCAAGGACATGTACGTACTAGTGCACATTGCAAATGGATGAAAGAGCAGCTCAGTGCATATTTATTCATGTGTGCCTACGTGAATGAATTTATGCCAACTTCTTCCTATGCAATGGAACCTTCCAGATCACTTATATTTCAACAAAAAGTCTTGTTCATATCCTGCCTGTTAGATGAGAAAGTTCACATATGTTTGTGGTCATTGGAAGTTTTATGTTTCCTTTTCTCCTACTGATTTACCCACAAACCTTTCTAACCCTTGACAATTCTGTTTCTAGAAATTAATATTCAATTTAGTTTTCTTTTTTGTTTTTTTTTTTTAAGACAGGGTTTCTTTGTATAGCCCTGGCTGTCCTAGAACTCACTTTGTAGACCAGGCTGGCCTCGAACTCAGAAATCAGCCTGCCTCTGCCTCTGGAGTGCTAGGATTAAAGGCATGTGCCACCATACCCGGCTTCGATTTAATTCTTTAATACCTATTAAAATTTTAAGAATGGGGAGAGGAAAATAGTACTTAAGTGGTTAGTCATTCATTTACATGCTGGCAAAAAAAAGTCTCTTATTTATTGAAAGGCTTACAAATGCATTAGCAATCCCATAAAATACTTTGACAAAAACAGTTAAGAATTTTGAACATGAAGGGAGGAATTCAAGAACTCCTGCTGGGTTATTAATCTGGAATGATAGTAGGGAATAAAGGATAAGTCATTCATATATGTAGCTTTGCAATGTACATGTAATGACACCTGAAAAGGAAAGGTTAAACTAATGATGGGAAGAAAGAGAAATGGAATTCTTCATGAGGAAAACCAATATTTAGTGTCTTTAATATTCTATAAAGAACTATGCTGAGCAGGCCTCAATGTGTATCAAATAGGCTTTATGTGGCTTGTTGATGAAGACATTTTTGAGTGTACCATTTAGTATTGAAAGTTCAGCTGTGAATAATTGCTCTAAACAGATGCTAGTAAAATCCTTCTGGGGTTCTGCCCATTTAGACTGTGGTTCTATATTTTCCTCTGGCAATGGATGTGCTACCCATGCGAGAGGGCCTCAGTTTATTGCTCTGTAGACAAAAATGAAAGAAACAGTGGGGACATTGACCTTTGAACAATGTTAAACTTATAACCACTTCAGACACAAACATGGATGGTTTCCATGATGACTGAATAAATTTATGAGAGATGATCAAACATTTAAACATCAATGGCTTATATATTAATGGTACCTTTGCTGTAAAAACATTTCCTATAGTATGGCACACAAAATCCACTTTTGAAAGGAACAGTGATCTTAATGTGTACAAGATCTATATAATGAGATTTTAATTTTACTATTATCTGTATTATGAAAATACTAATGACTAATAGAAAGTTCTTGTTTAATTTTAGCATTACATGATTACAATAAAATATGTAAATTGGTGTATACTATAATAGCACTTATGAAGGATAGAATGAATATTAAAAAGCAGGCTAAAATGAAAATGCTGCAGCAATGACAGCGTGATACTGAATAATTCAATGGGGTTACACGTTTATAACTCTTCTCCTGAGGTAGAAACCAATCTCATTATAGTAAGATCCCTCAGCACCTGGGTTGCTCGTGGCAACATGTATCTGTATGAGGAATGGGTTACTGGTCCTCCTCTGTTTTTATTTCATGAGATGTTTGAAAATTAACACATACTCTGATTTCTCAAGACTGATCTCCTATGTCTAGAGTAGGACTCAGTTTGAAGTAGGGTATCATTGTTGTTATCACTGTTTAGTTTTGATATCTTTGTTTTGTTTTGTTTTTTGAGACAAGGTCTGACTATGCAGTCCAAGCTAGTTTTAAACTCACAACCCTGCCTTAGCCTCCTCTGTGTGGGGATTATAGGCAAGTGCTACCATATGAAAGCTTAGGTCAGTAGGTAGTTAAAAAGCATAAATCAGAATATCTTTTTTCCAATGATTTATTTATTTTTTTATTCACTTTCATCCCAGTTGCATCCCCACTCCTCCCTTTTACCCAGTCCCACCATTACAAATCCTGCCTCATTACCCACTTTCTTCTCCTCAGAGAGGGGAAGCCCCCCTTGGGGAACACCCCAACCTGGAATATGTAGTCCCAGTAAGACTAGGCACATCTGCTCCTACTGATGATCAACCAGGCAGTCCAGGAACGGGATCCAATGGCAGGAAACAAAGTTCAGGATAGCCCCCTGCTCCAATTGTTAGGGGACCCACATGAAGACCAAGCTGCACATCTGCTATTAATTTAAGGAAGTTAGGTTGGCGGTTCAGTCACTCCTCCCCTATGGACTCAGACTAGTTGACTCTGCCTGTCTTTTTTGTGGTACCCTTGACTCCTCTGGCTTGCTAAATTCTTTCTATCCTGTACTCTTCCAGAAGACTTCCAGAACTCCACCTGGTGTTTGGCTGTGGGTCTTTGCATCTGCCTCCATCTGCTAGATGAAGCCTCTCAGGAGAAGATTATACTAGGTTTCTGTCTGCACCTATAGCAGAATATGAGTAGAAGCCTCAGGGGTCTCATGGGATAGGTCCCAAGTTGGGGCAGTCGTTGGTTGGCTGTTCCCTCAGTCTCTGCTCCATCTTTATCTCTCCACATGTTGCAGGCAAATTTTGGATTGAAAGTTTTGTGGGTGGGGTCATATCCCCTTCCCTCCACTGGAAGTCCTGCCTGATTACAGGATGTGGTCACTTTAGTCTCTATGTCCACTGCCTCTGGTTGGAATCACAGCTAGAATCACCCTCGCAATAGATTCCCTATAGTCTCCACTGTTCTAGGCCTTCAGCTTATCCCAGAGATGACCCCCCCCATCTATTCCATTCTATATCCCTACCCCTCCCATCCCTGATACCCACACCTGGCTCATCCCTGTTTCCTGCATCATCCTCTCTTCCACCCAGTTCCCTCTTATGACCAACCTTCCGATGATTATTTTGTTTCCCCATCTGGGTGAGATTCACACCATTTTCCCTTAGTCCCTCCTTATTACCTAGTTTTTTGGGATCTGTGTATTGTCACATGGTTTTCCTGCACTTTATGGCTAATGTCCATTTATATGTGAGTATAGAACCATGCATGTCTTTCTGGTTCTGGCTTACCTCACTCAGAATGATATTGCCAAGTTCCATCCATTAGACTGCAAATTTCTTGATATCCTTGTAGGTAAATAGTGTACCATTCAGATGTACTAAATAGTTCCATTGTGTAGATGTTCTACATAATTTTTATTCACTTTTCATTTGAAGGACATATAGTTTGGTTTCAGTTACAGGTTATTGTGAATAAAGCTGCTATGAACATAGTTGAGCAAGTGTCAGTATGGTATGGCTGTACATCTTTTGGGTGTATGTTACAGAGGAGTATAGATGGGTCCTGGCGTAGAACTACTCCTAATTTTCTTTTTTTTTTTTCAGTTTTCTAATTTTTTTTAATTAGGTAATTTCCTCAGTTACATTTCCAATGCTATCCAAAAAGTCCCCAATACACTCCCCCCCCCAGTTCCCCACCCACCCACCCCCACCCCTTGGCCCTGACATTCCCCTGTACTGGGGCATATAAAGTTGGCTAGTCCAATGGGCCTCTCTTTCCAGTGATGGCCTACTAGGCCATCTTTTGATACAAATGCAGCTAGAGACAAGAGCTCTGGGGTACTGGTTAGTTCATAATAATGATCCACCTATAGGGTTGCAGTTCCCTTTAGCTCCTTGGGTACTTTCTCTAGCTCCTCCATTGGGGGCCCTGTGATCCATCCTATAGCTGACTGTGAGCATCCACTTCTGTGTTTGCTAGACCCCGGCATTGTCTCACAAGAGACAGCTATATCTGGGTCCTTTCAGCAAAATCTTGCTACTGTATGCAATGGTGTCAGCGTTTGGAAGCTGATTATGGGATGGATCCCTGGATATGGCAGTCTTTAGATGGTCCATCCTTTCTTTACAGCTCCAAACTTTATCTCTGTAACTCTTTCCATGGGTGTTTTGTTCCTAATTCCAAGAAGGGGCACAGTGTCCACACTTTGGTCTTCGTTCTTCTTGAGTTTCATGTGTTTAACAAATTGTATCTTATATCTTGGGTATGCTAAGTTTTTGGGCTAATATCCACTTATCAGTGAGTACATATTGTGTGAGTTCCTTTGTGAATATGTTACCTCACTAAGAATGATGCCCTCCAGATCCATCCATTTGCCTAGGAATTTCATAAATTCATTCCTTTTAATAGCTGAGTAGTACTCCATTGTGTAAATGTACCACATTTTCTGTATCCATTCCTCTGTTGAGGGGCATCTGGGTTCTTTCCAGCTTCTGGCTATTATAAATAAGGCTGCTATGAGCATAGTGGAGCATGTGTCCTTCTTACTGGTTGGAACATCTTCAGGATATATGCCCAGGAGAGGTATTGCTGGATCCTCTGGTAGTATTATGTCCAATTTTCTGAGGAACCGCCAAACTGATTTCCAGATTGGTTGTACCAGCTTGCGATCCCACCAACAATGAAGGAGTGTTCCTCTTTCTCCACATCCTTGCCAGCATCTGCTATCACCTGAATTTTTGATCTTAGCCATTCTGACTGGTGTGAGGTGGAATCTCAGGGTTGTTTTGATTTGCATTTCCCTGATGATTAAGGATGTTGAACATTTTTTCAGGTGCTTCTCTGCCATTCTGTATTCCTCAGGTGAGAATTCTTTGTTCAGTTCTGAGCCCCATTTTTTAATGGGGTTATTTGACTTTCTGGAGTCCACCTTCTTGAGTTCCTTATATATATTGGATATTAGTCCCCTATCTGATTTAGGATAGGTAAAGATCCTTTCCCAATCTGTTGGTGGTCTTTTTGTCTTATTGATGGTGTCTTTTGCCTTGCAGAAGCTTTGCAACTTTATGAGGTCCCATTTATCGATTCTCGATCTTACAGCACAAGCCTTTGCTGTTCTATTCAGGAATTTTTCCCCTGTACCCATATCTGCTGGCAGGTGTCAGCAGACCCTGCGCTCTAGCTACCCAGGTGCTGTTCAGACCGGAAGAGGCTTGTGGCCCTACTCAGGCCGGATTTCTGCCTCCCCAACCAAAGCAGTCTCAGGTCCCGCGTGATTGGACTGGAGCAGAAGCTGTGTTCCACTCACCAGAAGTCTCAAAATCCTGTGGCGGGTGTCGTGGGTAGCTGGCAGGTGTCAGCCGACCCTGGGCTCTAGCTACCCAGATGCTGGTCAGACCCGAAGAGGCTTGTGGCCCTAATCAGGCTGGTTCTCTGCTTCCCTAACTAATGCAGTCTCAGGTCCCACACACAATTGGATTGGAGCAGAAGCTGTGTTCCACTCACCAGAAGTCTCAAAATCCTATGGCGGGTGTCATGGGTAGCTGGCGGGTGTCAGCAGACTCTGTGCTCTAGCTACCCAGGTGCTGTTCAGACCGGAAGAGGCTTGTGGCCCTACTCAGGCCGGTTTTCTGCTTCCCTAACTAATGCAGTCTCAGGTCCCGTGCGCAATTGGATTGGAGCAGAAGCTGTGTTCCACTCACCAGAAGTCTTAAGATCCTGTGGCGGGTGTTGTGGGTAGCTGGCGAGTGTCAGCCGACCCTGTGCCCTAGCTACCCCGGTGCTGGTCTGACTGGAAGAGGCTTGTGGCTCTACTCAGGCCGGATTTCTGCCTCCCCAACCAAAGCAGTCTCAGGTCCTGCGCGATTGGACTGGAGCAGAAGCTGTGCACCACTCACCAGAAGTCTCAAAATCCTGTACTCCTAATTTTCTAAGAACTCACCAAACCAATTTCCAAAAAAATGTACAACTTTGCATCCATTCCTCTACATTCTAGCCAGTATGTGCTGTTATTTGGATTTTGAACTTAGCAATTTTAACAGGTATAAGATGTGTTGTTTTGATATGTATTTCCCTGAAGACTGTGGAGGTTGAACACTTCTTTTTTTCCCCATTAACTTATTTATGTATTCACTTTACATCCTTGTTGCTGCCCTCCTTACAAGCACCTACCTCAAAAATTTCTTCCCTCCATCCCACTCTCCCCTTCTTCTCTGAGAAGGATAAAGGGCCCCTGAGCATCCCCATCCCCAGCTCATCAATTCTCTCTAGGGCTGGGCACTTCTGCTCACCATGAGGCCAGACGAGGCAGTCCAGTTAGGGGAATGGGATCCACTGATATCAACAGCTTTGGCGATGAACCCTACTTTATCTGCTGAGGAACACTCATGAAGACCAAGCTGCACATCTGCTACATATGTTTGTCCAGGGATGGGGGGGGGTGGGTGGGTGGGTGTCTAGGACTGGTCCTTGTATACTCTTTTATTGGAGGTTCAGTCTCTGAAAGTGCCCAAAGGTCCTGGTTATTTGACTCTGTTGGTTTTCTTATGGAGTTACTATCCCCTCTGGAACTCTCACTTACCTCCCCCCCCACACACACACACAGCATACCTCTTCCATAAGCTCCAAGTATCATCCATTATTTGGCTGTTCCAGTCAGTTGCTGAGTAGAACCTCTCAAAGGACAGTTATACAAGTCTCCTGTCTGTAAGTATAACAGAGTGGCATTAATAGTGTCAGGGATTGGCGCTTGCCCATAAGATGGGTCTCAAGTTGGCCCAGTTATTGATTGTCCATTCCCTCAGTCTCTGTTCCATCATTGTGTCTGCATTTCTTGTAAGCAGGATAAATTTGAAGTTGAAGTTTATGGGTGGTTTTGTGTCCTTATCCCTCAACTTGGTGGTCCTGCCTGCATACAGGAACTGTCCACTTTGGATTTCATATCTCTAATGCTAGGAACCTCAGTTAAACTCCCCCTATAGATTCCTGGGAGTCTTCCCCACCCCAATTCTCTGGCATATCCTATAGTTGCCTGCCACATACCCACCACCCAAGGATTTCTATTAAATATTATGGTCCTCTTCCTGTCTCTCCTGTTTCTCCTCACACCTGATCGTGAAACATACCCCCCTCCATTAATCTTCTGTCCATTACTTATCCCATCCAGTTTCCTCCTCCATCTGCCTTCTCTGACTTTTATTCCCACTTCTAGGTGAAATTCAAGCATCTTATTCAAGCATCCATGCTGAATCCTTACTTCTTGTTTAGTTTAGTGGCTCTAAGAAGTGTAACCTGGGTATCATGTACTTTATGGCTAATATCCACTCACAAGTGATTATATACCATATCCATTCTTTTAGTTATGTGTTACCTCATGCGAGGTGATATATTCTAGGTCCATCCATTTGCCTGAAAATCTCATGATGTCATTGTTTTTAATAGCAGAGTAGTATTTCATTGCTTAAATGAACCATATTTTATTTATTCATTCTTCTGTTGTGGGGCAGCTGGGTTGTTTCCAGTTTCTAGCAATAACAATTAAAGATGCTATGAACACAGTGGAGTATGTGTCCTTGTGGTATGGTGGAACATCTTTTGGATATATGCCCAGGAGCAGTATAACTTGGTTTTCAGGAAGAACTATTCCTAATTTTCTGAGAAACCACTAGATTGATTACTAGAGTCTTCCCATTGCTTCACATTCTTACCATCATGTGCTGCCACTTGAGTTTTTGATCTTAGCCATTAGGTATAATATGCAATCTCAGGGTCATTTTGATTTGCTTTTCCCTGATGACTAAAGATATTAAAGATTTCTTTAAGTGTGTCTCAGTCATTCAAGTGACCCATCTTGAGAATTTTCTGTTCAGCTCTGCACCACTTTTAACTGGTTTATTTAGTTTGTTGGTATCTAGCTTCTTGAGTTCTCTCTTTATTTTGGATAGTAGCCCTCTGTTGGATGTAGGGTTGGTGAAGACCTTTTGACAATCTGTAGGCTGCTATTGTGTCATATTTTCAATATCCTTTACCTCACAGAAGCTTTTCAGTTTCATGAAATCCCATTTATTAATTGCCAATCTTAGTGCCTACGATATGGGTTTTCTGTTCAGGAAGTTGTCTCCTATATCAACAATTTCAAGGTTATTGTCCAATTTCTGCTCTATTAGATTTAGTGTATCTGGTTTTACTTTGAGGTATTTGTTCCACTTGGACTTGAGTTTTGCGCAGAGTGATAGATATAGATCTATTTATGTTCTTCTACATGAAGTATCATTTTTGAAGATTCATCTTTTTCCATATTATGGTCTTGACTTCTTTATCAAAACTCAAGTGTCCATAGGTATGTGTGTGTGTGTGCGTGCACACACATATATTTTAGGGTCTTCAGTTTGCTTCCAATGATCCATCTGTTCCTATATCAATGCCATATAATTTTTATTACTATTGAACCTGTAGTACTGCTTTAAATCAGGTATGGTGATACCACCAGAAGTTCTTTTATTGCTTTATTTATTCTGAGTTTTTTGTTTTTCCACCTGTAATTGAGACTTATTCTTTTGATGTATCTAAATATTGTGTTAGAATTTTGATTGGAATTTCATTGAATCTGTATATTGCTTATGGTATGATGGTCATTTTTACTCTTATACTGATTCATGAGCATGGGTGATCTTTCTATCTTATAATATCTTCTTCAATTTATTTTTTCATAGACTTAAATTTCTTGTCATACTGGACTTTTCCTTGATTCGTCAAAGTTACACTATGATGTTTTGTATTATTTATGGCTAATGTAAAAGGGAATTGTTTCCCTGATTTCTTTCTTAGCACATTTACCACTTGTATAAAGGAAGGATATGGATTTTTGAGTTAGTTTTTTTTACCTACCCATGTTGCTAAATGTGTTTGTCAGGTGTAGGGGTTCTCTGGTAGAATATTTTCGGTCACTAAAGTGTACTATCTTAACATCTGTGAGTAGCTATAATCTTCCTTCTTCCTTCTCAGGTTGTATCCCCTTGATTTTCTTTAGTTGTCCTATTGCTTTAGCTTCAGTTTCAAGTACTATATTGCATAGAAATGGAGAGAGTGGGCAGCCTTGTCTTGTCCTTAGTTTCTTAGATTTTCTTTAAAGTTTTTCTGCATTTACCTTGATGTTGGCTATTGACTTGATATGTATTGCTTTATTATGCTTTGATATGTAACTTGTATTCCTGATATCTTCAAGACTTTTTAACATGATGTGGGATTGGATTTTATCAAATGTTTTTTTCTTTGTCCAATGAGATGATTGTGTGATTTTTTTTTCCTTTTAGTTTGTATATTTAATCACCTCCCATCCCTGGGATGAAGTCTATTTGATCATGGTGGATGAGATTTTGATGTGTTCTTGGATTTGGTTTGTGAGTATTTTATTTTCTACTTTTACATCAATGTTCATGAGGAAAATTCGTCTGAGAATCTCTTTATTGTTGAGTCTCTGTATAGTTTAGCTATCAGGGTGTCTGGGGCCTCATAGAATGAGTTTGGTGATGTTCTTCTGTTTCTATCTTGTGAAATAGTTTGAGGATTATTTGTTTACCTCTTCAATGAAAGTCTGATAGAATTTTGTGCTAAAGCCAAATGGCCCAGTGGCTTCTTTGGTTGGCAGCCTTTTAATGACTGGTTCTCCTTCTCTGAGGGTTATAGAAATGATTAGATTGTTTACTTTGTCTTGTTTTAACATTTTATTTAGACTTTTCAGTTGTCTAGAGTACAGAGTTTTGAAATAAAACCTAATAATTATTTGGACTTTATCATTGTCTGTTATTTTGTCCTCCCTTTTCATCTCTGATTTTGTTAATTTGTATACTACCTCTCTGGCTTTGTGTTAGTTTGGATTAGAATTTGTTTATCTTTAATTTTCTCAATGAAAGCTGGTGGCTTTGTTGATTCTTTGAATTGCTCTCTTTGTTTCTAATTGATTGATTTCAGCCCTGAATTTGACTGTTTCCTTCCATCTACTACAACTCTTGAGTGTATTTGCTTCCTTAAGCTCCAAGGCTTTCAGGTGTGCTATTAATTTGCTAGTATCAGATCTCTCCAGTTTCTTTATGAAGGCGCTTAGTGGTATGAACTTTCCTTTTAGCCATACTTACCTTGTGCTGATACGTTTGGGTATGTTGTGCCTTCACTTTTATTGAGTCTCAGAACGTCTTTAGTATTTTGTTTTTGTTTTTTAATGTCTTTCTTGACCCAGTGATCATTGAAGATAGACTTTTTTTTATTTTCCATGAGTTTGTAGAGTTTTTATTGTTTCAATTATTGTAGAAATCCATAGTGATCTGATACAGTACAAAGAAAGAGTGATTTCAATTTTCTTACATCTGCTGAGAATTTCTTTGTTACATACTATATGTTCAATTTTGTAGAAGCTTCCTTGGGGGTGCTGAGAAGAAAGTATATTCTTTTTTTTAATTTTAATTTTTATTTTTTTTTCACAATTTTTTTTTATTATGTATTTTCCTCAATTACATTTCCAATGCTATCCCAAAAGTCCCCTATACTCCCCCCCCCCACTTCCCTACCCACCCATTCCCATTCTTTTGGCCCTGGCATTCCCCTGTACTGGGGCATATAAAGTTTAGAAGTCCAATGGACCTCTCTTTCCATTGATGGCCGACTAGGCCATCTTTCGATACATATGCAGCTAGAGACAAGAGCTCCGGGGTACTGGTTAGTTCATCATGTTGTTCCCCTATAAGGTTGCAGATCCCTTTATCTCCTTGGGTACTTTCTCTAGCTTCTCCATTGGGAGACCTGTGATCCATCCAATATCTGACTGTGAGCATCCACTGCTGTGTTTGCTAGGCCCCGGCATAGTCTCACAAGAGACAGATATATCTGGGTCCTTTCAGCAAACTCTTGCTAGTGTATGCAATGGTGTCAGCGTTTGGAAGCTGATTATGGGATGGATCCCTGGATATGGCAGTCTCTAGATGGTCCATCCTTTCATCACAGCTCCAAACTTTGTCTCTGTACCTCCTTCCATGGGTGTTTTGTTCCCACTTCTAAGAAGGGGCACAATGTTCACACTTTGGTCTTCATTCTTCTTGAGTTTCATGCCTTTAGCAAATTGTATCTTATATCTTGGGTATGCTAAGTTTTGGGCTAATATCCACTTATCAGTGAATACATATTGTGTGAGTTCCTTTGTGATTGTGTTACCTCACTCAAGATGATGCCCTCCAGGTCCACCCATTTGGCTAGGAATTTCATAAATTCATTCTTTTTAATAGCTGAGTAGTACTCCATTGTGTAAATGTACCATATTTTCTATATCCATTCCTCTGTTGAGGGGCATCTGGGTTCTTTCCAGCTTCTGGCTATTATAAATAAGGCTGCTATGAACATAGTGGAGCATGTGTCCTTCTTACCTGTTGGGACATCTTCTGGATATATGCCCAGGAGAGGTATTGCTAGATCCTCCAGTAGTACTATGTCCAATTTTCTGAGGAACCGCCAGACTGATTTCCAGAGTGGTTGTACAACCTTGCAATCCCACCAACAATGGAGGAGTGTTCCTCTTTCTCCATATCCTCACCAGCATCTGCTGTCACCTGAATTTTTGATCTTAGCCATTCTGACTGGTGTGAGGTGGAATCTCAGGGTTGTTTTGATTTGCATTTCCTTGATGATTAAGGATGTTGAACATTTTTTCAGGTGCTTCTCTGCCATTCTGTATTCCTCAGGTGAGAATTCTTTGTTCAGTTCTGAGCCCCAATTTTTAATGGGGTTATTTGATTTTCTGGAGTCCACCTTCTTGAGTTCTTTATATATATTGGATATTAGTCCCTTATCTGATTTAGGATAGGTAAAGATCCTTTCCCACTTTGTTGGTGTTTTTTTGTCTTATTGACGGTGTCTTTTGCCTTGCAGAAGCTTTGCAGTTTCAGAGGTCCCACTTGTCAATTCTAGATCTTACAGCACAAGCCATTGTTGTTCTATTCAAGAATTTTTCCCCTGTGCCCATATCTTCAAGGCTTTTCCCCACTTTCTCCTCTATAAGTTTCAGTGTCTCTGGTTTTATGTGAAGTTCCTTGATCCACTTAGACTTGACCTTAGTAAAAGGAGATAGGAATGGATCGACTCACATTCTTCTTTCTACATGATAACAGCCAGTTGTGCCAGCACCATTTGTTGAAAATGCTGTCTTTCTTCCACTGGATGGTTTTACCTCCCTTGTCGAAGATCAAGGGACCATAGGTATGTGGCTTCATTTCTGGGTCTTCAATTCATTGCATTGGTCTACTTGTCTGTCACTATACCAGTACCATGCAGTTTTTATCACAATTGCTCTGTAGGAAAGCTTTAGGTCCGGCATGGGGATTCCACCACAGTTTCTTTTATCCTTGAGAAGAGTTTTTGCTATCCTAGTTTTTTTGTTATTCCAGATGAATTTGCAGATTGCACTTTCTAATTCGTTGAAGAATTGAGTTGGGATTTTGATGGGGATTGCATTGAATCTGTAGATTGCTTTTGGCAAGATAGCCAGTTTTACAATGTTGATCCTGTCAATCCATGAGCATGGGAGATCTTTCCATCTTCTGAGATCTATAATTTCTTTCTTCAGAGACTTGAAGTTTTTATTATACAGATCTTTTACTTCCTTAGTTAGAGTCACGCCAAGATATTTTATATTATTTGTGACTATTGAGAAGGGTGTTGTTTCCCTAATTTCTTTCTCAGCCTGTTTATTCCTTGTGTAGAGAAAGGCCATTGATTTGTTTGAGTTAATTTTATATCCAGCTACTTCACCGAAGCTGTTTATCAGGTTTAGGAGTTCTCTTGTGGAATTTTTAGGGTCACTTATATATACTATCATATCATCTGCAAAAAGTGATATTTTGACTTCATCTTTTCCAATTTGTATCCCCTTGATCTCCTTTTGTTGTCGAATTGCTCTGGCTAGGACTTCAAGTACAATGTTGAATAGGTATGGAGAAAGTGGACAGCCTTGTCTAGTCCCTGATTTTAGAGGGATTTCTTCAGGCTTCTCACCATTTACTTTGATGTTGGCTACTTGTTTGCTGTAGATTGCTTTTATCATGGTTAGGTATGGGCCTTGAATTCCTGATCTTTCCAAGACTTTTATCATGAATGGGTGTTGGATCTTGTCAAATGCTTTTTCCACATCTAACGAGATGATCATGTGGTTTTTGTCTTTGAGTTTGTTTATATACTGGATTATGTTGATGGATTTCCGTATATTGAACCATCCCTGCATCCCTGGGATGAAACCTACTTGGTCAGGATGAATGATTGTTTTGTTGTGTTCTTGGGTTCAGTTAGCAAGAACTTTATTGAGGATTTTTGCATCAATATTCATAAGGGATATTGGTTTGAAGTTTTCTATCTTTGTTGGGTCTTTTTGTGGTTTAGGTATCAGAGTAATTGTGGCTTCATAGAATGAGTTGGGTAGAGTACCTTCTGTTCCTATTTTGTGGAATAGTTTGTGAAGAACTGGGATTAGATCTTCTTTGAAGGTCTGATAGAACTCTGCACTATACCCATCTGGTCCTGGGCTTTTTTTGGTTGGGAAACTATTAATGACTGCTTCTATTTCTTTGGGGGATATAGGGCTGTTTAGATCATTAACCTGATCTTGATTCAACTTTGGTACCTGGTATCTGTCTAGAAACTTCTCCATTTCATCCAGGTTCTCCAGTTTTGTTGAGTATAGCCTTTTGTAGAAGGATCTGATGGTGTTTTGGCTGTCCTCAGGATCTGTTGTTATGTCTCCTTTTTCATTTCTGATTTTGTTAGTTAGAATGCTTTCCCTGTGCCCTCTAGTGAGTCTGGCTAAGGGTTCATCTATCTTGTTGATTTTCTCAAAGAACCAGCTCCTCGATTGGTTGATTCTTTGAATAGTTCTTCTTGTTTCCACTTGGTTGATTTCGCCCCTGAGTTTGATTATTTCCTGCTGTCTACTCCTCTTGGGTGAATTTGCTTCCTTTTGTTCTAGCGTTTTTAGGTGTGTTGTCAAGCTGCTAATGTGTGCTCTCTCTAGTTTCTTTTTGGAGGCACTCAGCACTATGAGTTTTCCTCTTAGAAATGATTTCAGTGTGTCCTATAAGTTTTGGTATGTTGTGGCTTCATTTTCATTGAACTCTTAAAAGTCCTTAATTTCTTTCTTTATTCCTTCCTTGACCAAGGTATCATTGAGAAGAGTGTTGTTCAGTTTCCACGTGAATGTTGGCTTTCTATTATTTATTTTGTTATTGAAGATCATCCTTAGTCCATGGTGATCTGATAGGATGTATGGGAAAATTTCACTATTTTTGTATCTGTTGAGGCCTGTTTTGTGACCAATTATGTGGTCAATTTTGGAGAAGGTACCATGAGGTGCTGAGAAGAAGGTATATCCTTTTGTTTTAGGATAGAATGTTCTGTAGATATCTGCCAGATCCATTTGATTCATAAGTTCTGTTAGTTTCACTGTGTCCCTGTTTAGTTGCTGTTTCCATGATCTGTCCATTGGTGAAAGTGGTGTGTTGAAGTCTCCCACTATTATTGTGTGAGGTGCTTGGTGTGCTTTGAGCTTTACTAAAGTTTCTTTAATGAATGTGGCTGCCTTTGTATTTGGAGCTTAGATATTCAGAATTGATGGTTCCTCTTGGAGGATTTTACCTTTGATGAGTATGAAGTGCCCCTCCCTGTCTTTTTGGATGTCTTTGGGTTGGAAGTCAATCTTATCAGATATTAGAATGGCTACTCCAGCTTGTTTCTTCATACCATTTGCTTGGAAAATTGTTTTCCAGCCTTTCATTCTGAGGTAGTGTCTATCTTTTTCTCTGAGATGAGTTTCCTGTAAGCAGCAAAATGTTGGGTCTTGTTTGTGTAGCCAGTTTGTTAGTCTATGTCTTTTTATTGGGGAGTTGAGTCCATTGATATTAAGAGATATTAAGGAAAAGTAATTGTTGCTTCCTGTTATTTTTGTTGTTAAAGTTGGCATTCTGTTCTTGTGGCTGTCTTCTTTTAGGTTTGTTGAAGGATTAGCTTGTTTTTTCTAGGGCGTGGTTCCCGTCCTTGTATTGGTTTTTTTTCTGTTATTATCCTTTGAAGGGCTGGATTTGTGGAAAGATAATGTGTGAATTTGGTTTTGTCATGGAATACTTTGGTTTCTCCATCTATGTTAATTGAGAGTTTGGCTGGGTATAGTAGCCTGGGCTGGAATTTGTGTTCTTTTAGTGTCTGTATAACATCTGTCCAGGATCTTCTGGCTTTCATAATCTCTGGTGAAAAATCTGGTGTAATTCTGATAGGCTTGCCTTTATATGTTACTTGGCCTTTTTCTCTTACTGCTTTTAGTATTCTATCTTTATTTAGTGCATTTGTTGTTCTGATTATTATGTGTCAGGAAGTATTTCTTTCCTGGTCAGTCTATTTGGAGTTCTGTAGGCTTCTTGTATGTTCATGGGCATCTCTTTCTTTAGATTTGGGAAGTTTTCTTCTATAATTTTGTTGAAGATGTTTGCTGGTCCTAATGAGTTGAAAATCTTCATTCTCATCCACTCCTATTATCCGTAGGTTTGGTCTTCTCATTGTGTCCTGGATTTTCTGGATGTTTTGAGTTAGGATCTTTTTGCATTTTCGATTTTCTTTGATTGTTGTGCCGATGTTCTCTATGGAATCTTCTGCACCTGAGATTCTCTCTTCCATCTCTTGTATTCTGTTGCTGATGCTTGCATCTATGGTTCCAGATTTCTTTCCTAGGGTTTCTATTTCCAGCATTGCCTCACTTTGGGTTTTCTTTATTTTGTCTACTTCTCTTTTTAGGTCTTGGATGGTTTTATTCAATTCCATCACCTGTTTGGTTGTGTTTTCCTGCAGTTCTTTAAGGGATTTTTATGTTTCCTCTTTAATGTCTTCTACCTGTTTGGTTATGTTTTCCTGCAATTCTTGAAGGGATTTTTGTGCTTCCTCTTTAATGTCTTCTACTTGTTTAGCAGTGTTCTCCTGTATTTCTTTAAGTGAGTTATTAAAGTCCTTCTTGATGTCCTCTACCATCATCATGAGATATGCTTTTAAATCCAGGTCTATCTTTTTGGGTGTTTTGGGGTGCCCTGGACTGGGCGAAGTGGGAGTGCTGGGTTCTGATGATGGTGAGTGGTCTTGGTTTCTGTTAGTAAGATTCTTATGTTTACCTTTAGCCATTTGGTATTCTCTGGAGTTAGTTGTTATAGTTGTCTCTGTTTAGAGATTGTTCTTCTGGTGATTCTGATTACCGTGTATCAGCAGACCTGGGAGACAGGCTCTCTCCTCTGAGTTTCAGTGGTTAGAGCACTCTCTGCTGGCAAGCTCTCCTCTTACAGGGAAGGTACACAGATATCTGGTGTTTGGACCTCCTCCTGGCCGAAGAAGAAGGCCCAAAACAGGACCATTCCCAGATGCTCTGTTGCTTTGGCAAGTCACAGAAGCTGTCAGCTTCTGTGGTGTACACTGTCACCTGTGCAGACTATGTTCCTAAGTTTGGTGGAGTCCCGGATCCAAGATGGCACTCCCTGCTCCTGAGGCAGAGGGCTCCCGTGCAGGGCAGACCACTGTCCTCTGGCTGGGAGGGTGCCGGATGTCTGCGGCCCCAAAAGGATGCTGCCTCAGCAGCTCTGTGGTTCCCGCCTGTCCCAGAAGCTGTCTGCCTCTGTGGTGCACACTCTCACCTGTGCAGACTAAGTTCCTAAGTTCGGCGGTGTCCTGGAACCAAGATGGAGTTCCCTGCCCCTGAGGCAGAGGGCTCCCGTGCAGGGCTGACCACTGTCCTCTGGCTGGGAGGGTGCTGGATGTATGTGGCCCGAAAAGGGTGCTGCCTCAGCGGCTCAGTTACTCCCGCCTGTCTCAGAAGATGTCTGCCTCTGTGGTGCACACTCTCACCTGTGCAGACTAAATTCGAAAGTATATTCTTTTGTGTTTGAGTGAAATAGTCTGTAGATATCTGTCAGAACGATTCACTTCATGGTGTCAGGTATTTTCATTATTTCTGTTTACTTTCTGTCTTGATGACTGATCTCTCTGTAATAATAGCATATTGAAGCTCCCACTATTAATGTATGTGGTTCAATGTGGTGATTTAAGCTTTAGTAACATTTCTTTTACAAATGTCATGGCTCTTGCATTTTGGACATAGATGTGCAGTGTTGAGATATCATCTTGGTGGATTGTTATTTTTGTTTTTTGTTTTTGATGTGTATGAGGTGTCTTTTCGCACTTCTTTTCATTTCTTTTGGTTCAAATTCTATTTTACTAGACATTAGAATGGCTACTCCAGTTTGCTTCTTGGGTTTGTCTGCTTGGAAATGTTTTTCCAGCCTTTTTTTCTGAGATAATGGCTTCTTTTATTACTGAGATGTGTTTCTTGTATGCAGCACAATGATGGATTCTGTTTTGGCATCCATTTTGTTAGCATGTGTCTTTAGTTGGGGAATTGACTTTGTTGATTTTGAGATATCTTAATGACCATTGCTGTTTTATTTCTGCTATTTTGATGTTGTTGGCATTAGTGTGCACATGGGTGAGTGTGTATGTGTGTATGTGTTTGTTTTTCTCTTATTTTGTTTTTGCTGGTATTGAATTATCTATTTCTTTTGTTTTCTTGGGTGTTGTTAACTTTCTTGGTTTGGTGAGCACCTTTTAGTTTTTTCGGAAGGGCTAGATTATAGTGGATATAGAAGGTAGTGTATAGACATTGTTTAAATTAGGTTTTGTCTTATAATATCTTTGTTTTCTTCATGTATGATTATTTCGAGTGTTACTAAGTATAGTATTCTAAGTTGGCATCTGTGGTTTCCTAAAGACTACAAGACACTTATCCAGGCATTTCTAGCTTTTAGAATCTCTTTTGAGTGATGGGTATAATTCTGATGCATCTACTGTTTGGTATTACTAGGCCCATTTTGCTTGAAGCTTTTAATATTATTTTTTTTGATCTGTAGATTTAGTGTTTTGATTACTATGTGGTAGGGAAATTTTCTTTACTGGTTAAATCTAATTGGTATTCTATGAGTCTTATATGTTTATAGGCATCTCTTTCTTTAGGTTGAGGAGTTTTACTTTTATGATTTTGTTTAAAATACTTTCTGGTCATTGAAGCTGGGAATCTTCACCTTCTTCTATCTCCACTATTCTCAAGTTAGGCCATTTTATGTTTCTGAGATTTACTTAATGTTTTAGATTCAATATTTTCTTTTATGAATGGATTAAGTTCTTCTAGTGCGTCTTTTATGCCTGAGATTCTCTCTTCCATCTCTTGTATTCTGTTGTTGATGCTTATGTCTGTTGTTCCTGTTTTCATTCCTAGGTTTACCTCAGCTTAGGTTTGTCTCCAGGATTACCTCAGCTTGTGTTTCTTTTTTGCTACTATGTTCATTTTTAGGTGCTGATTTTTTTTTTTCATTTTCTTTACCTGTTTAGTTGTATTTTCCTGTATTTCTTTAAAAGATTTATTAGTTTTCCCTTTACAGACCTCTATGGGGTTAACTGTATTTTCCTGTATTTCCTTAAGGGATTTAATTGTTTACTTTCTAAAGGCCAAGTCATCTTTATAAGATTGGATTTAATGTCACATTCTGTGCTTTGGTTGTGTTAGGGTTCCCAGGGCTCACTGCAGTAGGATCACTCTACATTAAAGTTTATATATTGCTCTGGTTTGGTTGATTTTGTTCTTACACAGGTCTGTAGCCATCAGGTGGTCCGTGGATATTCCCGATGTAGCAGGTATTGAAAAGGCAGCCTAATCTAGATTTTTTTTTTTTTTTTTTTTTGCAGTAGACCTCAGGTGGGTAGCCTTTGGCTAAACAATGGATTTTAGGGGAAAGTGCAAGTTTCCCAGGAACTGGGTGTACCCATGGGGACATGGTGGCTGAGAATTAGTGAAGGGTGAATGAAATCTAAAATGTATTTTCCTGATATTGCAGATCTGGTGAAGTTGGGTAGAGAAGAGGCCAGGCAATGGATATCTGGTGATAGCATGATGCCAACGGTAGCTGAGTGTGTCCCAGAAGACTGACCAGGCACAAGTGTTTTTAATAGAATTGTACAGTCATCACCACTAACTAATTGCAGTATATGTTCATGATTCAAATTTAAAACTTTGTGTGAAATAGCAGCCATTTCTATTTCTGTCCTTGTAGCCCATATCAATTCTTACTCAGTTATACCCGAATTTTGCTATAGACTATATAGCATATGTATATAATCAAGTAATACATGTACTTGGAGTTCAAATACTTTAAGAGTGTTTTCAGGTTTTATATAGGCTCTAACAAGAATCATACGTTCATTTCTTTTTATGACTTAATTATTCCACTACATAGGTATTTTACATTTAATTTACCTGTTCATTAGCTGGTGTATATTTGCACCATTTTTACTTTGGAATACTACAAGTCATCTAACTAGGACACTTATGGCCACATATTAGGCATATGTTTTAAATAATCTTAAATTTGTAGTTTGGTATGCCATATCTGAGATGCTTGACATTTCATAATATACTGGATCTTCAATGTAGACTCTAATAACTGATCACTATCCAAAATTATTAACTCTGAAAAGCTTTAGAATTTGAAGCTTCATAAGCATCATACTAACATTGAAGTTGGGTAAAATTTGGAACATTTTGGGTTGAAGAGGAGTATATGGGTTAGGATTACGCAGTTGTCACTCCAGTGACACTTGTCACTAGAGTTTCTTTATCATACAGTTACATTGTATTAACTTGGTTAAACAAATGGCAACCTACCAAAAATCTATAGCATCTTTATTTCTCACCTTTCCGAACATCAGCAACATAGGAAGACACCAGTTCATCCACCTTCACGCCAGCCCTTGCAATCTATCTGCAGTTTGCAATACACTCATGCTATGTGTGTAAAGTCACATTTCTTTTGTGATTTTTTCTCTTAATTTCCCTAATAACCACTGCTGTTGGATACATTTCTTAAGTTTGTTGTCCATTTTTATATTTTATTTGATGACAGGTAAAATTCTATGATAAGTTTTTAAGTTGTGTGTGTGTGTGTGTGTGTGTGCGCGCGCACGTGCGCGCGCGCACGTGCGCGCGCGCGTGAGTGCAAGTGAGTGCCTTTTAAATTGCAATAGGTCCCTATAAACTAAAAGGGAAAGTTCCTTGTCAGATTTTCTATTAAAAAGTATTCCATTTCATTCGACTTTTCATTTTAACCACTTGCTTCACTTGATTGCTATTAATATGATGATACAATTTAAAATTATTTTCCTTGTAGCTTTACTTCTCAGCAAACATATGGTTCATAAGGACATGTCAAAAATGTATTATAATGGTAGATAAAATGTGTCAGACATGTTTACTCATTTGGAAATGAGAGTTCTGTAATCAGAAACTGTGAGGTTTGTCTGTATCAGAAGGCTGAGTTTTCTGGGGATGCCTATGTTTCCATTTTTCCTTTTGAAGTTGGTGATTTTGTTATTAAACCCAAACTCAATGAGCAAATTGAGTGTCCGGAAGCATCACACTTATGCTTCTGTCTAAGAGTTTCATGATACTGTTCTTTGTATTTATTTCCACCACCCACTTGGAGCTATTTTATTTATGTAAATTACGATGAAAAGGTTCAGTATATTTTTTGTTTGTACACAACATTCAGAGCTTTAAACACTGGGTTTTTGAAAGCACTGGTGTTTCCCATTTTAATTATTATCACACTTTTGCTTACATTAGTTGGCCAAATATTTGAAAGTCCACCTTATGTTGATATCACTTTGTATTCTTATACCACAGTGTCTTATTTCTTATGATTCTGAAACATGTTCTTAAAATAAGGAAAATAAGTTTTCCAAGTTCCCTGTTCCCCATTTCAAGTAGTTTTCATATTGAATCTTTCCATGGCAACATTTGTCTTGGGAGGTGACTAGCTTTTCAATGACAGCAAGGAATCAGCTAAAAGAATAGAATTTCCTTGAAATTTAGATAAAATTGGGGAGCACTAATGACTGTATTAGTTTTGTGGAATGCCGACAAAGTATGAACATGAGTTTGCCTAAACCATAAGCCTTTATTTTCTTACCATTTTGGGGTTGAGCCATGAGGTCAAGTATTGAAAAGACTAGCTCCTTCTCTCGGAGATGAGGGGAATTCTGATTCCCCTGTCCTAACACTTCTGTTTGGTTTTTGTTTCAAATCCAGCTTTAAAATTTATTACAGGTGGTATACACTCTGGGAATTCATTGTTTCCCTCTATACCTTCTTCTTTCTATTCATTCATTACCCTTAAGTAAGAACATGATAAATCAGGTTAATTCCCCATCATATTCCAACAAGTATGATGATATTCACTGATTACTACCATAAATCTGTTTCCTTAAAAGAGGTATCATAGTTAGGGCTTTAGCTACGGGATTTTTGTGGAATATCATTCAAGCCATCAAACCAAATTTAGTAGGCTTATTTTCTCACTTTTTATGTAGTTTATTTTCAAATATGTAGGTTTTCTTTACTTTTCTTCCACTATTTTTATTTTCATATATAAGTACATTTCTTTCATTACATTTAATTGCGTATTTTAGCTCTTTCTGATGCTATCGTAATGTTTTATGTGTCCCTCCACTCTTTATCCAATTCATAAGCTCATCTTATCTAATTATTCATCACACACAGACACACATACACACACATACACACACACACACACACAAATACACACACAAATACACACACAGCCACAATCTACTGAACCCATACACAACTTTTTGTATGTTTGTGTGTTTAGAGATGATCATTTGGAATTTTTTTCTTTTCTTTTTTTTTTTTTTGGTTTTTTGAGACAGGGTTTCTCTGTGTAGCCCTGGTTGTCCTGGCACTCACTTTGTAAACCAGGCTGGCCTCCAACTCAGAAATACACCTGCCTCTGCCTCCCGAATGCTGGGGTTAAAGGCGTGCGCCACCATGCCAGGCTGGAATTTTTTTTCTAATGTTGCTTGTGTATGATGTCATCTTTGAGAAGAGATAGTATTACTTTCTGGCTCTAATATAAAGGTCTTTTGCCTGCCCTTTCACAATTTCCCTGACTAGAACCTACAGTATAATAGAAGTAGGAACAGTAGGCATCATGGTCTTGTTTCTATCTAGAGAGATTTTTCTCACAGAACAAGATAGACTTGAGGCCTTTTGGTGGGATCAATAGCTATTAAGATTTAGGTGTGATATCCGAGGTGGTCAAACTTCTTTATTATTTATGTTATTTATTTTTCTCTGCTTTTCTTGTCTTTACTTTGGACTTTCACATTTCTTCCAGAGTTTCTGAATACTTAGAACATATGCCCATGACAGGAGGAAGTATTATTTTATGTTTTCTGAGAAAATACAATCAAATGATTCTATTCATTATGAAATAATTTCAAAGACCTATAGATTTAAAGCACAGTTTCTGCCATACTGGTGTGTTTTGAGAGGAAAAGCTAGGGCAGAAGTTTTAAAATGCTCTTCTGCTCTCTGACATTCACATCACTTTTGTGAAAGGAATTCAAATGCATCCATTAAGAAAATAAAATTCTGTTCAATTTTGATGCAAGCAAAACTTTGACATCATGATGATATATCATGAGAGATAAAGAAAAATCAATCACAGACCTAGAGAGGCTACTTAACAAAGAGGGCTTAAGGGGAATACAAGGAGGGGTTAGAATAGATTTTGTGGATTGAGTTGGGGATGATGGGTTTGTGAACAGGAGTAATAATATGGGGGGGGGGCTGGTTGCAGGGAAAATAGTGAGAGAAATAACTGCATTTAGGAGCATTTGAGGGAGCGGGTGTCAGATAGAAACCTACTGCAATGGAAATTCCATGGAATCTGCAAGAGTAACCCATGAAAAGACTACAAGTAATGGAAGACATAGAGCCTGAATCAGACCCCTTCAGTACACAAGTACGGCCTTAATTGGAAGGATTGGGACACCAACCCAGCCACAAAACTTTACATCTCAGTTTTTCTGCCTACAAATTGTTCTGAGATCAGAGCCTTGCAGAAACATCATCAAAGAGAACATGGCAGATGTAAAATACCACAGGAAATATTAAGTGGAGCTTCAGGAGTCCTGCAGAGGAGGGGAACCAGACACATCAGGGTCAAAGCAAGGTTTTTTGTTTTTGTTGTTGTTGTTGTTGTTGTTGTTGTTGTTTTCTGTCTGTAAGTTACTGCTGGGATATGTTTGATAGAACAGGGGGAAGGAACAGCAGAATTATGGTTATATATGATATATAATCATAGTTTTCCTGTCTCATTTGATTTTTCTAGACTCTGTTTTTTATTCTATGGATCTCTTTTTGTCTACTCTTTTTCTAATTCAGCAAATGCTTTCGTTAACTCAACAATGATATCCTTGTTCAACACCACACTTCCTACTCTAGTGATTATAGTTCCTCTCTGCTACATTGCACATAGTTGATGCCTCTCTTATTGAAATTCATTGCTTCCTTGCAGTCCTACCCTACATTATATCTCCTTCGAGTCTATCATCTTCGTTCAGCTCCTTTGTGCTTCATTTTTTCCCATGAATTAACAGACTGTTCAGTGACTACATTCTCAATCATCTTCTCACTGGGAGTTCACCTAGCAAATGTAAAACTGATGATTCCAAGATTGTCCTCTAGGTTCTGGACTAAACATCTCTCCTTAGCTCCATATATTTCCATCCACATTTTTGATAGTTTCTACTTGGTGATAAACGATTTCTCACATCAGAAATGTTACTTCCATATGAACAGGGCAGGCGCCCATGGATTAAGCCAAAGGGGGTCAAAATAATTTTGGAAAAATGATTGCATCAGTAGTAAAAGTGTATAGAAAATTTTATATTATCATTAAACCCTAAAATATATTCCAACAAATATTGATGTAACATTTACATTTTACTAGATGTTATAGGAAATAAAATTGTAATAAATACACAGTAACATACTCATATTACGTCATTTAAGTATCATATATGAGAATTCAGATTTTGATACATGTGGTGGTGGTGGTGGTGGTGCTGGTGGTGGTGTGTGTATGTGTGTATGTATGTCCTGGAACAATCCACATGCTAACATACCAAACTAAATTTCTTTACCTCCTATTGTCTTTTTATTAAATGAAGCTGTTCTCTTGCTGACCATACAAACAATTCTTTAGAAAGTTTTGCTAGTCTACTGTCTATAATCAGACACAAGGTCATGCCAGTTATTTCAGACCTGTTCTCTAGTCTCCTGCACTGTTATGGTTAAAGTAAAAATGCCTAGTGATTTTCTTTTTTTCCTTTTTTTAATTAGGTATTTTCCTCATTTACATTTCCAATGCTATCCCAAAAGTCCCCCAACCCCCCCCCCCGAACTCCCCTACCCATGGACTCCCACTTTTTGGCCCTGTTCTGGGGCATATAAAGTTTGCAAGTCCAATGGGCCTCTCTTTCCAGTGATGGCCGACTAGGCCATCTTTTGATACATATGCAGCTAGAGTCAAGAGCTCCGGGGTACTGGTTAGTTCATAATGTTGTTCCACCTATAGGGTTGCAGATCCCTTTAGCTTCTTGGGTATTTTTTCTAGCTCCTCCATTGGGGGCCCTGTGATCCATCCAATAGCTGACTGTGAGCATCCACTTCTGTGTTTGCTAGGCCCCTGCATAGTCTCACAAGAGACAGCTATATCTGGGTCCTTTCAGCAAAATCTTGCTAGTATATGCAATGGTGTCAGCGTTTGGAGGCTGATGATGGGATGGATCCCTGGATATGGCAGTCTCTAGATGGTCCATCCTTTTGTCTCAGCTCCAAACTTTGTCTCTGTAACTCCTTCCATGGGTGTTTTGTTCCCAATTCTATGAAGAGGCAAAGTGTCCACACTTCGTTCTTCGTTCTTCTTCAGTTTCATGTGTTTTGCAAATTGTAACTTATATCTTGGGTATTCTAAGTTTCTGGGCTAATATCCACTTATCAGTGAGTACATATCATTTGAGTTCTTTTGTAATTGGGTTACCTCACTCAGGATAATGCCCTCCAGGTCCAACCATTTGCCTAGGAATTTCATAAATTCATTCTTTTTAATAGCTGAGTAATACTCCGTTGTGTAAATGTACCACATATTTTTGTATCCATTCCTCTGTTGAGGGGCATCTGGGTTCTTTCCAGCTTCTGGCTATTATAAATAAGGTTGCTATGAACATAGTGGAGCATGTTTCTTTCTTACTAGTTGGAACATTTTCTGAATATATGCCCAAGAGAGGTATTGCAGGATCCTCCGGTAGGACCATGTCCAATTTTCTGAGAAACTGCCAGACTGATTTCCAGAGTGGTTGTACAACCTTGCAATCCCACCAACAATGGAGGAGTGTTCCTCTTTCTCCACATCCTCGCCAGCATCTGCTGTCACCTGAATCTTTGATCTTAGCCATTCTGACTGGTGTGAGATGGAATCTCAGGGTTGTTTTGATTTGCATTTTCCTGATGATTAAGGATGCTGCATCTTTTTTCAGGTGTTTCTCATCCATTCCGTATTCCTCAGGTGAGAATTCTTTGTTTAGCTCTGAGCCCCATTTTTTAATGGGGTTATTTGATTTTTCTGGAGTCCACCTTCTTGAGTTCTTTATATATATGTTGGATATTAGTCCTCTATCTGATTTAGGATAGGTAAAGATGCTTTCCCAATCTGTTGGTGGCCTTTTTGTATTATTGACAGTGTCTTTTGTCTTACAGAAGCTTTGTGGTTTCATAAGGTCCCATTTGTCAATTCTTGATCTTACAGCACAAGCCATTGCTGTTCTATTCAGGAACTTTTACCCTGTGCCAATATCTTTGAGGCTTTCCCCCACTTTATCCTCTATAAGTTTCAGTGTCTCTGATCTTATGTGGAGTTCCTTAATCCACTTAGATTTGACCTTAGTATTAGGAGATAGGAATGGATCAATTCCCATTCTTCTACGTGATAATCACCAGTTGTGCCAGCACCATTTGTTGAAAATGCTGTCTTTTCTCCACTGGATGGTTTTAGCTTCCTTGTTGAAGATCAAGTGATCATAGGTGTGTGGGTTCATTTCTGGGTCTTCAATTCTATTCCATTGGTCTACTTTTCTGTCACTATACCAGCACCATGCTGTTTTTATTTTATTTTATTTTATTTATTATTTTTTGATGCAAAAAGCAAGAGGTTTATTAATCCAGCATGCTGGGGTTTTCCTGAAATCAGGATAGAAGCAACCCGGAGTAGCTAAAGCACACACATTTTATACATTTTTTTTTTTTTAGAGTTGTGAAGACTCCAGTGTATTGGAGATGCCAGTACCATTGGATGATCACCAAGAACCTTAGCAGCAGTTGAGTGGATCACCTCAGCTTAGAGTGCTACAGAAGGCAGAGCTGGAGAAGTGACACCAGCCTTTTGGAGGAGCCCAGAATATCATGTGTGGATCAAAGACATTGAAACAAGCTGTTACACTGAAGTTGTCATGGAGACCACAATATGTTTGGGATGCCAGAGCCATGCATTGGCTATCTGCTAAGGAAAGTTGCTAACAGGGAGTGGAACCATGATGTTTTTATCACAATTGCTCTGGAGTAAAGCTTTAGGTCAGGCATGGTGATTCCACCAGAGGATCTTTTATCCTTGAGAAGAGTTTTTGCTATCCTAGGTTTTTTGTTATTCCAGATGAATTTGCAGATTGCTCTGTCTAATTCGATGAAGAATGGAGTTGGAATTTTGATGGGGATTGCATTGAATCTGTAGATTGCTTTTTGCAAGATAGCCATTTTTGCAATGTTGATTCTGCCAATCCATGAGCATGGGAGATCTTTCCATCTTCTGAGATCTTCTTTAATTTCTTTCTTCAGAGACTTGAAGTTCTTATCATACAGATTTTTCACTTCCTTAGTTAGAGTCATGCCAAGGTATTTTATATTATTTGTGACTATTGAGAAGGGTGTTGTTTCCCTAATTTCTTTCTCAGCCTGTTTATTCTTTGTGTACAGAAAGGCCATTTACTTGTTTGAGTTAATTTTATATCCAGCTACTTCAAAGAAGCTGTTTATCAGGTTTAGGTGTTCTTTGGTGGAATTTTTAGGGTCACTTATGTATACTATCATATCATCTGCAAAAAGTGATATTTTGACTTCTTCTTTTCCAATTTGTATCCCCTTGATATCCTTTTTTTGTTGAATTGCTCTGTCTAGGACTTCAAGTACAATGTTGAATGGGTAGGGAGAAAGTGGGCAGCCTTGTCTAGTCCCTGATTTTAGTGGGATTGCTTCCAGTTTCTCACCATTTACTTTGATGTTGGCTACTGGTTTGCTGTAGATTGCTTTTATCATGCTTAGGTATGGGCCTTGAATTCCTGATCTTTCCAAGACTTTTATCATGAATTGGTGTTAGATTTTGTCG
Organism: Mus caroli; assembly: GCF_978045245.1. Lineage (NCBI taxonomy): Eukaryota > Metazoa > Chordata > Mammalia > Rodentia > Muridae > Mus > Mus caroli. The sequence goes on along the minus strand of NW_028227259.1, from coordinate 83,191,780 downwards.
AGTGCTTTCTCCACATCTAACGAGATGATCATGTGGTTTTTGTCTTTGAGTTTGTTTATATACTGGATTATGTTGATGGATTTCCGTATATTGAACCATCCCTGCATCCCTGGGATGAAACCTACTTGGTCAGGACGGATGATTGTTTTAATGTGTTCTTGGATTCAGATAGCGAGAATTTTATTGAGTATTTTTGCATCGATATTCATAAGGGAAATTGGTCTGAAGTTCTCCATTTTTGTTGGATCTTTCTGTGGTTTAGGTATTAGAGTAATTGTGGCTTCATAGAATGAGTTGGGTAAACTACCTTCTACTTCAATTTTGTTGAATAGTTTGTACAGAACTGGGATTAGATCTTCTTTGAAGGTCTGATAGATCTTTGCACAAAACCCATCTGGTTCTGGGCTTTTTTTGGTTGGGAGAATATTAATGACTGCTTCTATTTCTTTAGGGGATATGGGACTGTTTAGATCGTTAACTTGATCCTGGTTTATCTTTGGTACCTGGTATCTGTCTAGAAATTTTTCCATTTCGTCCAGGTTTTCCAGTTTTGTTGAGAATTTTGTAGAAGAATCTGATGGTGTTTTGGATTTCTTCAGGATCTGTTGTTATGTCTCCCTTTTCATTTCTGATTTTGTTAATTAGGATGCTGTCCCTGTGCCCTCTAGTAGTCTGGCTAAGGGTTTATCTATCTTGTTGATTTTCTCAAAGAACCAGCTCCTCATTTTGTTGATTCTTTTAATAGTTCTTGTTTCTACTTGGATGATTTCACCCCTGAAATTGATTCTTTCCTGCTGTCTACTCCACTTGGGTTAATTGTTTTCCTTTTTTTCTAGAGCTTTTAGATGTGTTGTCAAGCTGCTAGTGTGTGCTCTCTCTAGTTTCCTTTTGGAGGCACACAGAGCTATGAGTTTCCCTCTTAGAAGTGCTTTCATAGTGTCCCATAAGTTTGGGTATGTTGTGGCTTCATTTTCATTAAACTCTAAAAAGTTTTTAATTTCTTTCTTTATTCCTTCCTTGACCAAGGTATAATTGAGAAGAGTGTTGTTCATTTTCCACATGAATGTTGGCTTTCCATTATTTATATCGTTATTGAAGATCAGCCTTAGTCCATGATGGTCTGATAGGATGCATGTGACGATTTAAATATTTTTTGTATCTGTTGAGGCCTGTTTTGTGACCAATTATATGGTCAATTTTGGAGAAGGTACCATGAGGTGCTGAGAAGAAGGTATATCCTTTTGTTTTAGGATAAAATGTTCTGTAGATATCTGTTAAGTCCATTTGTTTCATCACTTTTGTTAGTTTCACTGTGTCCCTGTTTAGTTTCTGTTTCCATGATCTGCCCATTGGTGCAAGTGGTGTGTTGAAGTCCCCCACTATTATTGTGTGAGGTTCAATATGTGCTTTGAGCTTTTCTAAAGTTTCTTTAATGAATGTGGCTGCACTTGCATGTGGAGCATAGATATTCAGAATTAAGAGTTCCTCTTGGAGGATTTTACCTTTGATGAGTATGAAGTGTCCCTCCTTGTCTTTTTTGATAACATTGGGTTGGAAGTCGATTTTATTCGATATTTGAATGGCTACTCCAGCTTGTTTCTTCAGACCATTTGCTTGGAAAATTGTTTTCCAGCCTTTCACTCTGAGGTAGTGTCTGTCTTTTTCCCTGAGATCGGTTTCCTGTAAGCAGAAGAATGTTGGGTCCTGTTTGTGTAGTCAGTCTGTTAGTCTATGTCTTTTTATTGGGGAATTGAGTCCACTGATAGGAAGAAATATTAAGGAAAAGTAATTGTTGCTTCCTATTATTTTTGTTTTTAGAGTTGGCATTCTGTTCTTGTGGCTGTCTTCTTTTAGGTTTGTTGAGGGATTACTTTCTTGCCTTTTCTAGGGCATGTATTGTTTTTTTTTCTGTTATTCTCCTTTGAAGGGCTGGATTCGTGGAAAGATAATGTTTGAATTTGGTTTTGTCATGGAATACTTTGGTTTCTCCATCTATGGTAATTGAGAGTTTGGCTGGGTATAGTATCCTGGGCTGGCATTTGTGTTCTCTTAGTGTCTGTATAACATCTGTCCAGGCTCTTCTGGCTTTCATAGTCTCTGGTGAAAAGTCTGGTGTAATTCTGATAGGCCTGCCTTTATATGTTACTTGACCTTTTTCCCTTACTGCTTTTAATATTCTATCTTTATTTAGTGCATTTGTTGTTCTGATTATTATGTGTCGGGAGGAATTTCTTTTCTGGTCCAGTCTATTTGGAGTTCTGTAGGCTTCTTGTATGTTCATGGACATCTCTTTCTTAAGGTTTTGGATGTTTTCTTCTATAATTTTGTTGAAGATATTTGCTGGCCCTTTAAATTGAAAATCTTCATTCTCATCTACTCCTATTATCTGTAGGTTTAGTCTTCTCATTGTGTCCTGGATTTCCTGGATGTTTTGAGTTAGGATCTTTTTGCATTTTTTATTTTCTTTGATTGTTGTGCTGATGTTCTCTATGGAATCTTCTGCAGCTGAGATTCTCTCTTCCATCTCTTGTATTCTGTTGCTGATGCTTGCATCTATGGTTCCAGATTTCTTTCCTAGGTTTTGTATCTCCAGCGTTGCCTCACTTTGTGTTTTCTTTATTGTGTCTGCTTTCCTTTTTAGGTCTTGGATGGTTTTATTCAATTCCATCACCTCTTTGGTCGTGTTTTCTTGCAATTTTTTAAGGGATTTTTTTGCTTCCTCTTTAATGTCTTCTACCTATTTAGCAGTGTTCTCCTGTATTTCTTTAAGTGAGTTATTAAAGTCTTTCTTGATGTCCTCTACCATCATCATGAGATATGATTTTAAATCCAGGTCTAACTTTTTGGGTGTGTTGGGGTGCCCAGGACTGGGTGGGATATGGGACTGTTGTGTTCTGATGATGGTGAGTGGTCTTGGTTTCTTTCAGTAAGATTCTTACGTTTGCCTTTCGCCATCTGGTAATCTCTGGAGTTAGTTGTTGTAGTTGTCTCTGGTTAGATCTTGTTCCTCAGGTGTTTATGTTGGCCTCTATCAGCAGACCTGGGAGACTAGCTCTCTCCTGAGTTTCAGTATTCAGAGTACTCTCTGTAGGTAAGCTCTCCTCTTGCAGGGAAGGTGCCCAGATATCTGGTGATTGAACCTGCCTCCTGGCAGAAGTTGTGATCCACTCACAGAGGTCTTAAGATCCTGTGGAGGGTACTGTGTATACCTTGTGGGTGTCCTCAGACTCCACGCCCAAGCTTCCCTGGTGCTGGCAAGGACTGGAGGGACTTGTGCCCCTGATCAGGCCTGGTTTTCTGCTTCCCTAATTAATGTAGTCTCAGGTCCTGCACAATTGGATTGGAGCAGCAGCTGTGTTCCACTCACCAGAGGTCTTAAGATCCCATGGAGGGTCTTGTAGGTAGTCTGCGGGTTTCCGCAGCCCAAGCTACCCTGTTGCTGGTGGGGACTGGAAGAGCTTCTTCTTCTTCTTCTTTTTTTTTTTTTTTTTTTTTTTTTAATGGCAGACAGGGAATAGGACAAGAAAAAGGAATAAAAGGAAGAGAAAATGTCAATCTGGCAAAAACCATATGATCACTAGGTTCTAAAAACCATTCCTTAAGCTCTTTTACCTATATTTTAAGACTGATGCAAGAAGAATTTGCAAATTACACTAGCTTAATAATTTACTTTATTAGTTAAATATTTTTCTGGGCCTTTACACACCATGCTTATTGGTTACACATTTGTAGTAACCAAGATATGGCAAATTAATTAACAAGATCTGCAGTTTAGAGGGCTAAGACATTATAACTGTATATGATACATCAACATGGGTTGAGAGATATAGTTTTCTTCAATATAAAATGTTTTAGATATATGGCATATCTAAGTTAAAATCATTTTAATAATTACTTTATAGTTTAATAGAAATAGATGAATCAGTAATGTAGATGTTAGACATCTGTTGATATATACCAAAAAAAATTTTTAATAAATATAGTTATGAAAGTGAATTTATTTGAATTAGAATTATTTCAATTTGTTTAACAGTTTACCTTTGAGATCAAGCTTAAACTTTAAAGTAAAATAGTAGTTGAATTATGTTGTTATTAATAGCATTTTACATGTCACTAACATGAGTTGAGTTGATTAAGGCTAATAAAAAATAGGTATGTATTAATTATATAATCTAACTACATATCTCATTGAAAGCTGTTGCTTAGTTCAAACTAAAATTTCTAGAAAACAACAGAAACAGAGAGAAAAATAATCAGGTGAGTTTATAATGCAATAACTAGACCCAAATGTGAATGAGTGGAAGGATTCTATTATTATTATTATTATTATTATTATTATTATTATTATTATTATGTTTTTTAAATCTTACTTGCTCTTTGATCATAACCTTGGCTAAGATATAACAAATAAAAATAAAAACAAAAATATTTTTACTACTCAAGCATTAGTACATGATGTTAAATTTTGATATGTATAAACCTTTTTCTAAGATTCATGGCAATCTCTAATATTAGTGTCTAAGCAGGTTTTACTACAGAGTCATTGAACCATTGTTAAGCCACAAACATGAAGGAAATGTTTAATCTTTAATAGTTTTAAAAATAACTTCTAAGTCAGAATCAGGAAAGAAACTGCAGGCATACATAATGGTTATTATCATCACACTAATGCATTGTCTTACTAGCAGAAATATTTTGTGGCTCTAAAGAGTCATCAGTTTGATTCATCCCGCCTTGCATTCCATGCCTAATCCTTATATTAATATCACAGGTTTTCCCTACAAGTATGCTGATGCAATGGATGCTCTTATAATACTGCTGCCAACCTCTCCAATTACCATGTTTCTGAGAAGAACCCTCACACATATAATTTTCTTTCCCCTATCTCGCTATTGACAGGTTTTGTAATGTAGCAATCATACTGTCATGTGCTCTAAAACATACAGACTATAGTAAATATTTTGTTATTCTTCTTTCAAAGCTTTGCATGTCTTAATATCTCAGTAAATAGTAATTGTCTCTATATGATTTATTCTAACCATAGGTATAATTTCCTTTAATCCACCTATTATTTAAACCTTTATTTCAAATAATGGTTTGTGTCTCATATTATATACTTATTTTACTTTGACAAATAAGTTTCGTGATATTGGAAAGTCTAAGCCCATGGCTCTTGTTTCTTCTTATCACAATATTCCAGGTAACATTTTATTCTCAAATCTAGACTATAGTTTAGAGATGGAGCTCCTTACCACAGGCTTTTATTGTGGTCCAGGAAAATTAGACTTTTTATTAGCCACTCGTGTGTGTGTGTGTGTGTGTGTGTGTGTGTGTGTGTGGTCAGATTGTAGCCTTAAGAGTCTCTTCTACACTAGGTTTTAAATTCCCTTAGTTTCAGTTGCTTGCCAATCTTAGTGTAAAAAACATTAAAGGAAATTCTGCATACAACTCAAATTTTATATAACTTATAATTCTTGTTCGTTTTAAAACTTGGTCTCACAGTCCATTATTGGCTTTGATTTACTATCTAGCCAAAGCTGGTTCTGAATTTCTGATTCTCTGCTACTTAAATATAGGGGAGTGAAGGATGCTATTAGGTGTCTTTGAAAATGACTGAGTCTTTCTTGTCTTGGAAGATGAGGTCATAGAAAACTCAAGGGCCACCAGCGGTGCTCAGAGTCAGTACTCTTGGGATTCTTGTCTCCCATATGTGAAGGATGAAATTCACATACTACAAAAGATGAGATTTAGAGTGAAGTATATTATAGATGCATGATGCAAAAGGAGCATGGGATGGAGGGAGGGAAAGAGGGAGAAGGAGAGGGGAAGGGGGAGGAAGAGGGGCAGGAAGGAAGGGGGAAGGAGAGGGGGAGGGAGAGAAAGATCCTATTGGTTCTAAAGAACCAATAGGAGAGTTCCAGAAAAAAATGGTATCATCACTTGTCATCTGGGTACTTTGAAATGTCTTATGGCAGAAGCGGGGGTGACATGCTCAGTGGGAGAATCTGAGTTGTCCCAAACAGATATCCAGGTGTCTCCACTCAGTTTGAGATGCATAGTTTCCTATAGTCCTTAGATATTTATTCTTTAAATGAAGGAGTTATTGGAGCCAGGATTCTTTTACGTCACTCATAGCCTCCAGTAAGGCTAGTCTTAGATTTTTTGCATTTCCCATTTAATGAATTTTTTGGAGTGTAACCTACTACTGACGTATTTACTATCTGTCTAGCAATTTTCTGTATCTGGTTCTTAAATTAAGTACCAGGATTACAAGTGTGTACCACCATGTCTGAGTACCACCATGCCTGAGCATTAACACACACACACACACACACAAACACTGACTGTTGTTAGTCTCTTATTAAACATAAATAATTTGTATATTATATCGTATCATTGCTCCTTATAGAGAGGACAAAAGCGGGGTGTGCATGGTTTGGTATTATCCTGTTTCAGGGACCCTTGGGAATGGAGTGCATCCTGAGTAGATATAAGACCCTGTACGGACTACAATTGCTTCTACACTTGGCACTTGGAAACTGTCCTCAAACTAACTCTTTCATATTTTGTTTGTGATGCATGAGGAAGGAAGTTTCTCCTCTGACATCTAGTTTCTGTTTGTACTGATCCTATCAGTGGAGATGCAGAAGGAAGAGCAGAGACTAGGAGGCTGGCAAGGAGTTTCCATTCCTCTCCAGGTTTCCTGTGTAACTGTCATGATAAAAATGGACTTTAGGGTACGGTCTTTTCAGTTATTTTAGAATCAGCTTCATTAGAGATATCCTTCTCAGAGTTGAAGATGGGGTCCACAGACTCTCTGTTCAGTGACATCCTGATTATGTTTTCTGAGAAACCAGAATCCTGGTTCTATTAGACTCTTTACCCAAGAATCTAGATGATGACTATTCTAACCTTGGGCTTTTACTCTCCCAGCCATGGGTTATCATCTGCTTCCTGCCATTTAATAATTTATGAGACCTTGGCATTTCTTGTTTGCCTTTTTAGCTTTCTAATAAGATGTTAACAATTACTCACATTAAAGGCTCTCTGTTAGTCTAACTTATGTGGCTTCTATTTCTTCAGTGGATTCCAACTTACAAGAATAAAATTGAATCACTGGTTAATTAAAGTGCCTCCAAAACAGACAAGGCTATATTTCAACTTCTAAAGGAGCCTTTAGAGCAATGGGAGGAATAAATTAAGTGGTTTTCTGATGTCAGTCCCAGAGGCACAAATTTCAACTCTTTGGTAAAACCTTTTTCTCCATAGTGATCTCACCCTTCAATCCCATTCTCATGGGCTTGAATTGTCTTGCCCTTCATCTCGGAGGAGTCAGAAACAGGAGCAGCATTCTTCATAATGAAGCCACTAGTGACAGAAGCAATGACGATATTACAGGACTTCCAAAGTAGCAGTGTGGGTGCTGAATATTTGTGCAATCATTTCTTCTTCTAAATCAGTTCTTGCCAAAGTTATGTGTTCTATTAACTTACACAGGGAATTATCAAACTATATCTTTTGACAAGTATTAGTTCCTTTATTCACCAAATTGTTTGTATGTGCAAGTATGTTGCAAAGAACAGATATGTAAGCAAGGATAGATGCATGTTATTAAAATTTTGCTGATGGCATATATTCTCCTTACCATAATTGTAAGATGTATACCATCATTTAACTTTTATTGCTGTTCAAAAAAGCTTAGACATATATACTTTTACTCCTTCTATGACAAGAATTTCCATGGAAATCCAGTTTATGAAAATCAGGGTCTATGTTCTCATTTCTTTCAGTTACCCTTGTTTAATTATATGTGTGTCATCAAATACATGTAATGTCACAGGGATGGCACCATCAACACAAGAAACTCAGGAGTGCTGAGAAATTTACAAATAGTTTACAGGCAGGGATTACATAAGAACATAATATTTGAATCAGAATTTTAGCAAAAAATAATAAACTTAAAAATCTCTGGTCAGGCCTCAGTGAGAGAAGATGCACCTAATCCTAGAGAGACTTGAGGCCCCAGGGAGTGGAGAGGTCTGGTGGGGTGGTTGTAGTGGGTGGGGACATCCTCGTAGAGGGGAGGGGAGGAGGTATGGGATGGGGTGCAGTCAAGGGGCAGACCAGGAGAAGGATGAGAACTAGATTGCAAAAAAGGATTAAAGAATAAAAATAAAAATAGCCGGGCAGTGGTGGCACATGCCTTTAATCCCAGCACTTGGGAGGCAGGGCAGGCAGATTTCTGAGTGTGAAGCCAGCCTGGTCTACAAAGTGAGTTCCAGGACAGCCAGGGCTATACAGAGAAACCCTGTCTCAAAAAACCCAAACAAACAAACAAACAAACAAACAAACAAACAAATCTTGGTAGAATAAGCACACAAAAATTTCAGAAACTGATTAAAATCATTAAAATATTATTTGCTGATATTGTTATTAAAATACAGTAGTCATTATTCTTTTTTCACATTTGGGGAAACTGGCCAAGAAATTGGTAATTTTCAAGGCCTTAAAATGCCTATTTTCTATAACATTGTTATGTTGGATCTCCAATTTTGAGGAAAATGCCTCCTTTTTTTTTTCCACGTTAGAAAATATAACAAGAACCATAGACTGTCAAGGAATCTTTGCCTGCCTTTGGATCTCTTCTAAACTGGGTTGCCATGTTTAGCCTCACTAGAAGTTGTGTCTAGTCTTACTGCAACTTGATATGCTCAGGCTGGTTGAATCCCATGGGAGGTCTCCTCTTTTCTGAGGAGAGGAGGAAGAGGGGTGGGTGGACAGGGGCAAGCTGAGAGAAAGGGGTTGGGTGAAGAGACAGGGGGGAAGCTGCACTCAGGATATTAAGAAATAACTTAATAAAAATAAATAAATTGTATATGGATGCTCTACTGTCATGTATACATGTGTACCACTTGAGGACCTGGTGTTGGTATATGCCAAGTGATGCAATCTGATCCCCTAGACTGGAGGTAGACAGACAGCTATGACTCTACATGAGGCTGCTGAGAACTGAACAAGTGACCTCGTCTAGAGAAGCCAGTTCTCCTAGCCACTGGGACATCTTTCCACATCATCAAATTCCTTTGGAGTTGCTTTTGAATATAATTTTTCTCCCTGCCTGTTTTTAAGCATGAAGTGGTAGTGTCTGCAGCAGAAATCAGCTGTGATTATCCCAACTAGTGCCAAAGCCTCCTCTGCAGATATCTAGAAACCTTCATCATTTTTTTTAATTTACTTATTTGATGTATATAAGTAGCTGTCTTCAGACAAACATAACTAGCTATCTTCAGACACAACAGAAGAGGACATTACAGATCCCATTATAGAAGGTTGTGAGCCACCATGTGGTTTCTGGGAATTGAACACAGGAACTCTAGAAAAGTAGCCAGTACTTTTAACTTTTGAGCCATGTCTCCAGCCCAGAAACCTTCATTTTTAAAACCAATTTTATACTTAGAAAAAAAATCAGACAGAAAGTTATGAATGAAATTCTTATAAAAAATGCACTAAATACGAGGAAATTTTCTTCCATGTCTCACAGGAAACTAGATTTATTAAAATATTGATAATTTTGAACCTGCTTGCAAATCATTTCTTATAGTTTCAGGCATATAGTTGGGTGGGATCCAAAACATTTTAAATTGGGTGTCTTTTCCTGCCAGATAATCAGAGATATTTTGCTGCCGCTGGTACTAATCCTGCTGTTGCTACCACTGCTTCTGCTGTTGTTGGTGGTGGTAAGGGCAGTGATATTCTTTTTTTTATTTATTTATTTTAATTTTTATTAGTTATTTTCTTTATTTATATTTCAAATGTTATCCCCATTCCTAGTTTTCCCTTCGAAAATCCCCTATCCATTTCCCCTTCCCCTGCCCCTCAACCCACCTACTCCTGGCTTCCTGGCCCTGGCATTCACTTATACTGGGGCATTTAACCTTCACAGGACCAAGGGCCTCTCCTCCCATTGATGACCGAGTAGGTTCTCCTCTGCTACATATGCAGCTAAAGCCATGAGTCCCTCCATGTGTTTTCTTTGGTTGGTGGTTTAGTCCCAGGGAGCTCTGAAGATACTAGTTCGTACATATTGTTGTTCCCCCTATGGAGCTGAAAACCCCTTCAGCTTTTTGGGTACTTTCTCTAGCTCCTTCACTGGGGACCCTGTGCCCCATCCAATGGATGGCTGTGAGCATCCACTTCTATATTTGTCAGACACTGGCAGAGATTCTCAGGAGACAGTTATATCAGGTTCCTGTCAGTAAGCTTTTGTTGGCATCCACAATAATGCCTGGTTTTGGTGGTTATTTATGGAATGGATCTCCAGGTAGGGCAGTCTCTTGATGGTCATGGTCATTCCTTCATTCTCTGCTCCATACTTTGTCTCTGTAACTCCTTCCATGGGTATTTTGTTCCCCCTTCTAAGAAGCTCAGAACACCCAAGATACAATTTGCAAAACATGAAACTCAAGAAGGAAAACAAGAGTGTGGATACTTGGTCCTTCTTAGAAGGGGTAGTGATATTCTTGCTGTTGGTGCTGTTATTGCTGTTACTGGTGCTGCTGTTGCGGCTGCTGCTGTTGTTGCTGCTCCTTTTGGTGATGCTGTTGATGTTGGTGCTGATGCTGTTGTTATTGCTGCTGCAGCAGCTGCTGTTGCTGCTGCTCTTGCCATCTGCATTTCTTTCTTTGTCCACATTCAGGAGCCCCTGAACACAGCAAGTTTCACTCCCCACAACTGTCTTGGCTTCCATACAGAGATAGGATTTTCTCTGGCTGCTCACTCTGACTATTGGCAGACAGAAAATGAACAGGCTGCAGAATCAACCCATTAGTGTCAACCTAATCCCCTGTAATGGGATCCACCCTGGCCAAGACTAGGCACCAGTCCTTTTTCCCCTTCCTCATGTGTCCTGCCTCTTCCCCTAGCACAGTATCAAGTAGTTAATGAAAGGGATGATAGCGCTGTGTTTGCCGCCACCTTTTGAAGAAAACCAGAACGATGCCATTGGGAGATTGAAGTTACATATTACAGGACTGGGAAAATATAAATATCTTTACAGGAAAAATGATAATATGGAGGCATAAGTTCATATATTTTGAACTATGCATATTTTAGAAAAATACATTTTGAATTATGCTTATCATTGTACAGTACTAAAATTTTGAAAATGCAATAAGCAGTTCCAGCAGGATTATGTATTCTTATTCACAATGGGAAAAGGGGCTGGGGAGAGAAGAAACGATATTGAACTGCTCCTGATCCTCCTCCCTGTTTCCCAGAACTACTGTGATTGCAGGCAGGAGCCACCACCGCCAGGATTTTAGTTGGAGCTTGACATCATACCAAGTTTTTTGTGTGAATGTTTTACAAGCCCTCTATAACCTGAGCTACATCTCCAGGCCAGAAAGATATTAATGGTAGTGGGAGGAGCAAGCTCTGAGACTAACAAGAGAATGTTTCTGAGTTAAATACATGGAAATCTGTTGGTAGCGGAAGAATGAGGCTTTGCAAATATTAATTTATATTTAGAGCCAATTGTGATGAACTGATGTATAATCTTTAAGGGTCTCCCACAAGTAACTCCTATCCTCAAGCCACATCCTGTATGGGCTTGGAATAGCAACACAAACTACATGAAAAACTAAAGCAAACCTTGCATTGCAGGATTTTTTATTTTGCCTAACTTCTTACACAGTCATCCGTTCACACACCTTCTTCAGTTTTACGGGCAGCTGCAATCTCCCGCTTTCTTTCTTTCCACGTGAGATTATGCTCCCTTTAGAATTTTATTTTATTTTACCTTATTTTTAGAGAATTTAATGATATTTGCTTAAAATTTCACAGCCACATCTGGACACTTTGCAGTGGAAAGGATTTTAAATAGAGAAAGGAGAGAACATTAGGTTGGCCTATATCGTTGTAATAGAAAGTAAGTTAGGCACAAAACAGGATACAAGGAAAATCCGTCACCGGTCTCCATCTCCTTTCCACCATGTACCTGAAAGAAATCAAAGGAAAAAAAGGCGATATTTTCATTTTATTGTGGAACATACCCAATACAAATGTCTAAGGGATGTTTAATGGGGAAGAGACTGAAGAAAAGGTAGTCCAATGACTGGCCCAACTTGGGATCCATTTCAAGGGGAGGCTGCAATGACACTCTTATTGATGCTATGGTGTGCTTAGACAGGAGCCTGGCTTGGCTCTCCCCTGAGAGGCTCTACTGCAGCTGAGTGACAGATGCTGATACTTACACACAACCGTCACATTCCTCAAATGCTAAATTGATACATACTTCTTCACATACCACAGTATAGGTGATAAAGTCCAAGTTCATACTTTATCCTGGTTTTATGCCTTTCTGTATTGGTATTTCTCCCATCCCACCTATATTATTGACCTGAAAACACATCAGGTTATTCTATCCCTGGAATTTGCTGGGAGTGGTAGTTCTAGGTACTACATCTACTCAATAAGTAACTGTTTTAAGTTCTTACTCAAATGTCAACTCTCCCTAAAATTTTCTCATTTTTGCTAATGAAAATTTTAAGGCATATTTCATCTTTCTATATTTCTGCAGATTTTTATATATGCCCTGTATATACATCTTCCTGTATACTGATGTATATAATGCTACATACATAACACAGGGCCTTACTGTGGAAATCTATCATCACTTAGAAAAGCAGCATGGATCTGATGAATAAATTATATATTTTTGAACTCAGATATGCATGACTTTCCAAAATGATAAGTGAGAAATTTTATTCATAGAGTTGAACAAAAATCCGCATATTCCAGGCAGGACTTAGTTGTTGTTTATTTATGTACTCACGGGCCCTATTAAAATTCAACTCATTGAATTGTGTCCATTGCATTTTATTAGTTATTAAATAAAACATTCAAGCTATCTGCTTTTATTTTCCAACAAGGTGACATTCATAGTGTTACTGTCTAATAGAAAATCAGTGACAAATGATAATTTCCTCTTTGCAAAGTATTGGATTAAGGAAATACACATACAGAAAAAACATGGACTAGCATAAATAAAAAAATATTGGAAACATTAATGATAAATGCTGCCACACTTTGAGAAGAAAGGGGAAGTATTGAAGACCCTCCGAGAGAATTGCAATTAAAAATGTTATTAACAATGCCTAAAAGAACAAGAACAGTAAATGAATCTTTTAAGATGCAAAGAAATATGATAAATTGTGAAACTCAAGATAATCACAATTAGCAAAATGGGGAATAATTAACAAAAACAAATGAGAACATACATGGTGATAAATGAGGTTAGGCTTGTTAAAGAACTACTCCATTATCAGCAGGTTCTCTTTTAATATTAGCAACAGACTCAAGGAGAAGAAGAGAATTTTAAGTGAAAATAAAAGTGGATGAGTATTTATGCCCTATTGCACTTAGTGAATTTGTGGTCTCTCAGTGAGCTGTCCACAGGAGTGGGAATTTATAAGTAGATAAATGCTGAATCCCCAGGGAAGCAGCCTGTCTTCCTACTGCCGCTCAGCTAAGTACTTGGAAGATCAAGGTCACTAAAAATCCTTGTATTTCCCATGCTTGTCTGTACTCTAAGTATCTATGAATTGCCAAGCAGGGGTGTGTGCTCAGTGCTTTGTAGTGTCCTGCAGCTTTAGCTTAAACATTTTGCAACATGTAAGGTTTGCTGTCATTATTAAGACATGATGTTTATCATAGAAATAATCTCTAGCAATATTACTGCAGTAGTGTAAGTTATTTTAGTTATTCCTAGACATGTTAAATAGAAACAGGATACTTGTTTTAAGTAAACGACTCTAATGTCATTGTCTAAGATTTTGGTTGAGTTTAGTTCTAGAAATAATGGGACTGTGAGACCTGCATCCAAGACTTTTAGGACTGAACTTAACCATTTTATCTGTATAGAATAAGGTGTACTAAGTTATCTTACTCAATCTTTTCTATTCAAATGAAGCTAGAATAATATACTCCATGGACTAAAATCTACATTCCCCCTTAATATCTACTACCTTAAATAGCTCCCTACTTGCTGGAATATTTTGGCATACCAAAGGTACAACATGACAGAAAATATGTACAGGTTTCATGGATATAAAATTCATTACTTTAGTTATGATTATAGGATTTAAAATTGTTTGTTTGTTGTTGTTCAATACCATGTCATGTCATTTCCCTTTCAGACAACCCACCTTTGTATTAATTTCCTGAAGAGACCATCCAAATCCTGTTGTAATATCTGATCCTGATGTTATCTCTAAACATGAATAGGTTCATCTACATATATTTGCATTTTCATTCTTTAACATTCCCAGAGACTCCTTATGAAGTCAATACTGGTTTAAATATTAGAAAAAGAAAATTGAATTAGATAGGTGAGGTTTAACCATAGGGCTACAGTTAATGAAGGAGGATTGATAATGATCAAACAGATGAATGAAAAATATTTACTGCAGCTTATTGACTACAAAACAGAGGTTGCACTAGGGAGTTGGTAGAGTATAGAGACCTTTCTTAGAAAAAATATGAATGTAATTCTTGAACTTTTAGGGTCCAGGCCTTTAGATATAATATGTTAAGTCCCCTTGATTTGAATGATATTATTTATTGTGAGAAAAAGACAAATAAAGGTTATTGGAGTGAATTAAGCAAAAGACAGAACTGTATTAGATTCCATCCAATGTCAGCAGAGGACAGATACAGGCATCTAATAATGTACACTTATTCTATGTGTAATGAAGTAGCTCATAGTTAGTTTTAATTAGAGGTACAATACCAATTTGATATTTATTCTTAAAATTCGGTGACTCTACTATTAAAAAAAAGCTATTGCAGGAGTGCAAAAGTAGGAGCAAAGAGATCAATTGGAATCTACCTCCAACAATCTAAATCAAAGATATCTTTGAGAGGAAGCACATAGATGGCATGACACTCACCTCAGTGAATCAGATTGGCTGGAATACAGTACTGGACTAGGGTACTAGACTTCTCATACTCTAGAGTTGTTATTTATGGGAGTTCTTTTAGGAAAACAATTAGATGCATCAAGGTGATTACTCCTGTATGAGTTTGTAGATGAGACAAGACATTAGGATTGCATAGATACATCTAAAAGCCAAGAGTAAGGCAATGTATTTAAAGCCACAACTAAAAGAAATTGTCAAGAAAAATATGGAGAGAAAAAATATATTGGATCATATCCATACAACAGTAAGAAATCTGTGGATATATCTGCAAAGAAAACAGAGGATGTAGATGCCTGCAAAGACTGAGGAGGAATACCCAGCAAACAAGGTTTGGGGAATCAAGAGAGAGGAATGTATCTCTCTATATAGATCCCTTTCCCTATACATATATTTCTCTCTCTCTCTCTCTCTCTCTCTCTCTCTCTCTCTCTCTCTCTCTCTCTCTCTCTCTCTTTCTCTCTCTCTCTCTCTCTCTCTCTCTCTCTCTCTCTCTCTCTCTCTCTCTCTCTCTCTCCCCTCTCTCTCTGTTTCTTCTCTCACTACACACACACACATTTTGGATAGGATAGAATAACCTGTAAGGAAGCTCATTCCTGGACAAAAGTTCATTCCCCCTTTTTAGCCTCCATCCTTGTGTGTAGGTAATTAATTAGGGTGAGGACTTGTGAAATGTCCCCAATCCATATCATCATTGTGCAGGTCTTAATTACTCAACCATATTGTTATGATTGCATAAGTTCAGCTGCCCTGTCATCCTAGTAGATACTATCTTGTAAAAGTCATTCTGGTTCTCTGGCTCTCACAATCTTTCTGCTCTATTCCCACCACCATTTTACAAGAACCCCAGGTATAACAGTTGCAATATAGGTGTATCAATTATCTGGGCAATTGACAGTCACTTAATCTTTCTCATTTGACCAGTTGTAGAGTTTCATACTTGAGATCTGTTGCCAAAAGCTTCTTTGATGAGGGGAGAGAGTTTTCTATTCTAGGGGAATAGGGATAAGAATTTAGAATAGGGCTGGTGAGATGGCTCAGTGGGTAAGAGCACCCGACTGCTCTTCCGAAGGTCCAGAGTTCAAATCCCAGCAACCACATGGTGGCTCACAACCATCCGTAACGAGATCTGGCTCCCTCTTCTGGAGTGTCTGAAGACAGCTACAGTGTACTTACATATAATCAATAAATAAATCTTTAAAAAAAAAAAAGAATTTAGAATATAGTTGAAAGCTATTTTGGTTTCAGAAAATGCCAGTATTATGCCCTCCTATCGGATTCATACCTACAGCAGTTCCAGGTAGTTTGAGTTTACAGTACCAGGTATGAAATTCCTCTTACTGAGAATACTGTAAGTCCAATTAAACAGCTGTTGGTATCCCCTAAGATAAAAGCACCACTAATGGACCACTGGGGACATGATTCAAAGCAGGTCATTGTGGTTTTTAAGTGTCAAGTTATCAGAGTAAGAATAGTGATTTTCTCCATTAGCAACTTTTATAGCATCTTCAGTACTCAGGAAAGAGGCATATATGTTAGTTAGTTCCTCCCTGCCTCTATGAGGGTGTTTCCCTACCCACACGCCCACTGCTACCTCAGCACTCAAACACTCCCCTACCCTGGGTCATCAAGCCTCCATAAGAACAAGGGGATCCCCTCCCAAATTTCATATAATTGAAAGTGATATTGTGTGCATGTGTTTTGGTATGTATCAGGCCTACATATGTATTTGTGGAAGCTAAATTTGACATCTACTCACTTCTTCAAAGGCTTTATCTCTTCCGAGTGTTGGAATAATAAGTTACTATTGGACATTAGGATGGGAGGTGACAAATCCAACTTTATTCTGATACATGGCATAGTGTTTTCATTGGTCTTTAATTGGGCAGGCCTGTATTTTGTCTTCACATCCACATTCCTCTCTCACATAGTACATTCAGACTACTGTATTTTCATCATCCATTCCTCCTATTCCTGCCCTACCACCTTGCTCTTCCAGATTTTTTTTCCTCCTCTGTTTTTTCTTCAGAAAAGAGCAGTCCTCCCAGGGTTATCAACTGAAAAAGGCATATCATGTTACAATGAGACTAGCCACAAACTAAAATCAAGGTTGGACAAGAAAACCAAATAGAAGAAAAAGGGTTTGAGGAGCAGACAAAACTTTCAGGGATATCCCCCCCACCCCACCCCCACACGCACACACTCACTGTTAGACTCTCAAGAATACTAAGCTATAAAACCACAACATATATGTAGAGGGCCTAAGCAAACCATGCTGGGTCCATGATTGCTGCTTCAGTCTCTCTGAGGCTCTATAAGCCTTGACATAGCTGATTCTGTGGGCAGTGTTCTCTTGGTGTCTTGCCATCTCTGTTACAATCTATCTTTTCCTTCTATAGAGTTCTGTGGGCTCTGCCTAATTTTTGGCTATGGGTCCCTGAATCTGCTCCAGTCAGTTGTTGGATGAAGCATGTCTCATGACAATTGGGTGAGGCACCTATCTATGAGTATAACAGAATATCATTAGGAAACAATTCATTAAGAAAATACCATATTTGAATTTCTGGGTGTAAGTTACCTCAGTTGGGAAGTTTAGGGGGTTTATTTGTTTTCCTTTTGTTCCTATCCATTTGCCTGCAAATTTCATGATGTCACTGATTTTAACAGCTGAATAATACTCCATTGTAACAATATACCCCATTTTCTTTACCCATTTTTTTGACTAAGGTATCTAGGTTGTTAACAGTTTCTGGCTATTATGAATAAAGCTGCTATGAACATTGCTGAACAAGTGTCCACTACTGTCATTTTATGATTCCTGGAGTCTCTTTCCATCACATTTGCATGACAAAAGCTGTCTCCTCAGACCTTTGGCTCAATTTTAAATAATTCCCTCCAGAGAAAAAAATTATATAAATTAGAAAATATGTTTTTAATACCAAAGAAATTAGAAGTATAGTAAATCTTTCTTCAGATAATAGCGAAATGGGGAAAATACTCTTTCTTTCTTTCTTTCTTTCTTTCTTTCTTTCTTTCTTTCTTTCTTTCTTTCTTTCTTTCTTTCTTTCTCTTCTTCTTCTTCTTCTTCTTCTTCTTCTTCTTCTTCTTCTTCTTCTTCTTCTTCTTCTTCTTCTTCTTCTTCTTCTTCTTCTTCTTCTTCTTCTTCTTCTTCTGTAGCATAACTTTTGGGCTATACTACATAAATTGTTTTCCCTCTCTGAACTTGACTTCCACATCAGATCATTTGCTACAACCATGTCACATTATGTGGCATTTAAATTGGAGATATTCTTATGATGCATGTGGACAAATGTGCTATTCCTTAAAATTTGGGCATGAGATGATGTTCTGAATGTGAAGTAATGGAAAATACCCAGGTAAGACAGATTTATCAGGGGAAATAAAATCCCCATGTATTCCCAACCAAGCTACTGTTTTATTGGAAGATTCGAATCCTAAATAAGATTTAGGCATGCTCATTTTAACCCTTGATAAGATAAAATACAAAAAGTAAAAAATAAAATTAGCAGAGAAAAATGTTCTAAAATTAAAAGGAAAATAATTTAGTCATATGTTTTTAAGATAGGTCATAAATTAGATGGAATCCTCTAGATTCCAAGATGATGAGCATTTGTTGATATGGGATAGAGAGCCTACCTTTGTTGATATGGGATAGAGAGCCTACCTTTGTTGATATGGGATAGAGAGCCTACCTTGCTTATTCATTTCTTCTGGAATTAAATGAATCTGATCTTTCTAGCCACTTCATTCTAGTTTTCTCAAAGAAATCAGATGACTGTTGATAGGAACAGAAATCTCTTATCTTCAGATTCACAGAGTCAGGCCTATGAAAGCAATAATAGAGAAAGGAAAAACAAACGGTAAATATTTGAGGTGATAAATATATTTAGCCTGATATTAATATATCTATATATATCTATATATATATATATATATATGTATTCATAGTAAATCTTACATGATCCTCTTTAAATATGAACTTGATGTGTTTTATATTTAAATTAAGTATATTAAAAACTTTTAAAAACCATGAATTTTAGGTGATTTCATACTAGAAAGTCAGAAAATAGAGGGTTTTTTAAGTGCTTTTATTGAGACATAATTAACATACTAAATGTTGAAAGTTTACTCTCTGAAAGTTTTAATGTATGTATCCACTCATACCTCAGTTCCAAAGTTTCCCCAATGCTCATTATCTCTCTCCTGTTCCTGACTCCTTACATTTCCCAATGTACACACAAACATGGTTATGCCTTATTTTCCCTACCACTGTGCTGGCATACCCTATAATTTTACATGAACAGAAGCAGATACATAGTTTACCTGCTTCTAAATATAGTAACAATTTTCAATATTCTTAAGTTTTGCTTTGTCTTTTTGTTTTGTTTTTGTTTGTTTATTTTTCTTGTCCATATTTTATTTTATTTTTTAAAATTTGATTGTATTCAGTTTACATCCCACTCACTGTCCCTTCTATGGGTCAGCTCCTCCAACAATCCTCCCCTTCCTTGACCTCTGAAAGGGTGGGAACGACCTGGATATTCCCCACCTTGGCACATCCAGGCTCTGTGGGGCTAAGCATATCACCTCCCCCTGAGGCTAGATAAGGCAGCCCAGCTAGAAGAGTATATCCCACAGACAGGCAACAGCTTTTGGGCTAGCCCCCACTCCAGTTGTTTCAGAGTCTCATGAAGACCAAGCAATATATCTGCTACATCTGTTCAGGTGGCCTAGCTTGCATATGTTCTCTGGTTGGTGGTTAAGTCTCTTAGAGCCTCATGGGTCCACAATAGTTGACTCTGTTGGTCTTACTGTGGATATCATCCTGAGTGTGGTAATCTAAACCCCAAAGGATATGCACAGTATGGACTCACTTATAAGTGAATATTAGTCATACAACACAAGATACCCATGCTCCACTCCACAGAACCAAAAAAGCTAAACAAGAAGGAAAGCCTAAGTGAGGATGGCTGAATCTCACTCAGAAGGAGAAATAAAATAATCATAGGAGGCAGATGGTAGGAGGGAACTAGGTAAGAGAGGGATGAGGAGGGGAGTGGGGGATTTCAAGATCAGGTGTGGGAAGGGACAGAAGAGATGGCCAGATATCCATGAGAATGAATGGAAATCTGTAGCTGACTGGGGCAACCTAAAGAGAACCCTTCCTGTAGTCAGGTAAGAACCCCAGTGGAGCAATAGGGACACCAACCCACCCACAAAAATGTTCACCCAAAATTTATACTGTCTACAAGAAATGTAGGGGTAAAGGATGCAGCAGAGACTGACAGAAGCATCAATAACTGGCCATACCTGACACCAATCCATGACACTAATAATTGTTGTACTTGTTATACTTGTTTTACTACTACTTTGTTGGACTTGAGGACAGAAATCTAGCATGGCTGTGCTCTAAGAAGCTCCACCCAGCAGCTGACTTGGAGGGAGGCAGAGACTACAGCCTAACAGTGGATGGAGCTTGAGGGCCTGAAGGAATAAGAACTCAAGATTCATTTCATGCTTGTGATGTTTTTCCAATTATAATGCGTTTATCAACTTGTCTCCTGATTGGTATTTGTGTGTTTTCAATTTTTTTAAGCTACTACATGAAAAGCCACCATGAAGATTAACATGTGAGTCTTTGCATATCAATGCATATTCATTTTCATTTTAAATTCTTAGGAGCAGAAAGGCTTTGTTAAGAGATTGGTATGTATAATAACATTTTAAAATATTTGGAATATGTTTTCTAAAGTGATTGAGATATATTTACATGTCATCAACAAACCTAGCAGAATTACCATGCTGAGATGACGGTAGCAAAAAAGTTTCCATTAGTTTAAGTTAATCTCTTCAATATTTGTGCAGCTCTTAATTTTGCCTTAAAATTCATGCAAATTTTTGTGTCATTGTGTTTGAATTGTTCTTTGATATTGAATCTAGCCTCACAAAATTTCAGAAGTGTATGCTTTCATAGGTTTTTATATTATGAAAGAAACATGAAATGTGAGAGTTTATTTTTTTTCCTACAAATTTGAAAACACAAAGAGCTTAGCACCTTCACTGACGAACTATCATGTATTTTAATCCCCTTCAGCTTTATTGATCGCTGACAGATATGGTTTACCTATGTGCCTGACCTATGTTCCCAAGTTACCATTGAAGTTTACACATTGTGTTGATATAACTCCCACACAAGACTCCAGCAATTATGTATGGTAACTCAGCTTATTTTCAAAAGGTGTTTTACTTGAATAGGCAGCATTACTTTCATGATTTTCAGTTTCAACATCCCAGAAGCTTCTTACGTGCCATGAAAAAGAATGCCTCGTATCATAATTAGAACTTAAATATATTGGGATGTGGAATTTCACATGTGTCCATTCCAATATTTTCCTTTTACACACCATGACACATATTCATTCATCCATAGTGTTTGGTATAGTAAGTAGTTTTTCATTTCATTGCCTTTTGATATTTTACTGTAGGAACACACCAAAATTAATTAACACACATTTTTTTTTGACTACTGAATTGACTCTTTTATTGCTGCCCTGAATAGCCATATGGTGTTTTGTTCATTTTGATTCTAATTGTATGTCTACAATTATTTTAAGCATCTAAATAAAGATGAAGTTTCTTGGAGATGAAGTATATGTAGGACCATGTTTAGTAGTAACTAACAGTTGGTACAAATGATTGCATCATTACTATAAAGAGAGTGTATACATGCATATAATATTGTTACCCTAAAGTAGTTCTACTGTTGTGGTTATCAGAAAATTGGTGTCCTTTTACTATTAATTGAAGTGTCATTTACACTTGTTTTGCATATGTAATTTCTGTGGACTTAATCCTTCACCCAACTACTGAAGTTGTGGAAAATAAATTCTGAAACTAGATTTCTAAATGACCAAACCAATCAATGATTTTTTTTTCTGTTTCCTGATATTTCCACAATGCTTTCTGTCTCCCTTGAAACTGTTTTTGGCTTTTACTACAATTGTAACAGTTTGTGAAAAAATAATGTACCAGTAACAGCAAAATAAAGCGCTCTTCTAAGGCAGGTACACAGATGTACAAAACTGTGATTCTCTTTCCTTCTATTACAGTAATCTTTTTACAATTTCTCTTAGCCTTTTCATTATTGTTAACATTTATTCTTTCAAAGAAAATAGTACCTTCATGGTCACAGCTGGACAAAAGCAAAAATCCATTGCCATGCAAGCCTTCAAGCATCATGGACGAATCAATCCCACATCCTTAGGAAACAAGTATACCTTCACAGAATTTCACAAAGATCCTAACTCACCCTATATTTATGTAAGTTTGGGACCAGTCCAATATATGTATAGAACTGAACCAAGTCTTTCAAACTCAAGAAATACCGCTGAAGCATGGAGATAGGTTTAGAGCAACATGATACAGGTTTTGAAAATTTTACCACCTCACTTTGCCTAATATAACATGCACGTGGCAGATTAATACTTTCAGTTGAGTGACATGAACAATACACCTAAACATATCTTCTACACATCTATTATTGAAATGTGGTTACCTTTTTGTCTGTTCATGCCTCTCTTGGTTTTATGTTTATTTCTGTTAATTGAAAGAACACCATCCATGAACACCAAATAGGTAATTGTACTCGTCAGTGTGATTTCACTAATTACTGCTTCTTGTGAATAAATATTTCTATGTTGACTAATGAATGGCTAAATTGATTACAGGTAATAAACCAATTAAGTTTCCCTGAGGTGACTGTGGGGCATAGGAGTAAAGCTGAAGCAAATGCAAAGTCTGATTTATGAGTCTATAATGTAACTAAAGATATACTATTAGTAGTTAAAAAACCCACCTATCCTTTTCTGAAATATGGTCCCCCTTCTGATTAATCTATTGTAAACCAAAGGGCAAATCACAAAAACTGATCCTTTGGAATGCATCAATGCCAATTAGTATTAATTCTTTTTTAAGATGATTGTTTAAAAGAAAAGGAAATTGAAACAAAAACAGGTCACATGAACATATAGTCTTAGTTTATCATGTGCAATATACATGTCTTGTAGGAGTAAACGTAGAAAATTGTACAGGCATCACAGTATTTTTGAAGGATTGAGTTTAGCATGTAGCATATCAAGTTGTCGTTAAGTATTAAATCAACTGCTGTGACCTATTTAGAATTGAACCTGCATTTTTTAAGTCTTCTCGTATATTTTAACCTTTAACTCTACTCTTTGAGTACTATATAAACTATTAATCACCTGTTTATTCTGTAATGGTGAATTCTTGCCTTGATTGCTTGTGTGTTTGTGTGTGTGTGTGTGTGTGTGTGTGTGTGTGCATGTGTGAGCGTGTGTAACACATAATTTAAATATACTTAGTAGTTATGCTGTGATTTATATGTATGTCTTCAATGATGACCACTTAGTATTAGCTTGCTGTACTCTATTGGGTAAGGCTATCTCTCCCACTTTCAGAATTCCATATTTATATGTAGTTCTACGTGGAGGATTAGAATCCCAGAGGCTTTCTTCCTGTCCACTTTATCATGTCTGTTATTGAGGTTGTTCATCTCATGTTCTGGCAACTATGTAGTTCTCACATCTCATCCAGGAAATGTCTCTCTGCAACAAATAGAGGACATAACAGAAAACCACAACTAAACAAAATGCACAGTTATGGAACACATTTCTAAAATAATGTATAATACATCTTGTGCTCTTAAGGCTCAGAGATCACTGTTGAAGTGGGGGTAGCAAAAGTGTAGGAGCCAGAGGTTTATGAAGTTTGTTGTAAGATTAGAGCTACAAAACATGCAAAGTACAATAGTGACTTGCCTGCAAGATATACTAGTACATCACTGGCACAAATATAGGAGGAAACAATGACTTTTTGCTTGGATTTAAGGCCCATCTTATGCTTGACATTTCTCAATTGGCCAAGAACTTAAAAGTTTATAGATCATGGGTCTAGAGAAAAATGTAATGTTATTATTCTGATAAAGGAACACAGCAAAAAAATGATTCTTAATAATATACTACTATATGCATATAACAGTGCCTCAATCAACACACACCAGAGAAGGCTCTTTTGTAATAATTATTAACTAAAACAGAGATAAATAACTGGACATGAGAGACACTGAAACAGTGAATCATAATGGGATGTCCTTTTCAAACTCCTCCCCTCAAGGCTCAAGAATCATTGTAGAAGAGGAGATGTAAAGATTGTGCTAGCTAGACAGTTTGGATGAGTCAAAGAAAACAGCTTCTTTCATACACAATAGGACTGATGTCCAGTCTCATATAAACTTACAAAGACTATAGTAGCACACATAAGACCTGTGGCAATTCAAGCCAGACCTGGTCCCAAAAATGAGGTAGGAATTATATACAGCAATCCACACCCAACCAAAAACTTCTTGATGTTGATACATGCTGGAAAACAGAAAATCTCATTTCTCAAGTAGAGTGTCACTAGGTGTATAAAGCAAAGTCCAGAACAGATCCCATGCCTGAGAGTAGTGAGTCTATGCAAAACAAACTGTGTGTTTATTTGTTTGCTTTTGTGTTTTTCATTTGTTTGTTTAATATTTGTTTGGTCAACTTTTTGTTTAGTTTTATGCTTCAGAATTTTTCATTCTTTTTCATATTACTGGCTTTTTAAATGTTTGTTGAGTGATTTTGTGTGAATTTTTGAGGGAGATAAAGAGAGGGGTAGAATAAAGATGGATATCAAGGAAGGTTGGGATGTTCTGGGATGAGTTTTGGAAAATATATGCAAAAAGTCTTTAAACAATGTATATGCATATATTTAGAAATATAGCAAATTTTAAGTGCTGTAATAATATTGAAATTATAATATAATTAGCACATAATTACAGTTATCAAATCTTTTAACATATATATTACAAGAAAAAGAGAAGAAAATAATTTCAAGAACTTGCCTGATATTCCATGCATTTGATTTCTAGGTGATAAACATATGTCCTAAACATTAAAGACTAAGGAACTGCTGTACTTTTCTTTCAGTGTCTATGGATTACTTTTTCAGCTTCTTTTATCAATAGATGAGATTCCTTATGAACAAATACAATATCTTATTCTAACAAAAGAGTTATTTCCAGCTTTCCTCTCTCTCACCTTTTTTATTTACTGAATGAATTTTCTTTGCTTAAACTTTAAAAATCCTGAGTTGGGTGTCAGCATCTATAACAGTCCATGTCCATAAGTTACTATGGGAACAAAGCCTCTTCACTTACATGAATATTCTTCATAAGGAAATATAACTTCCTTTGTTTTATTAGTATATATGATGCTGAGTAATTTACTTTTAATGAAAACACATAGGCAAAGGCAAGGCTTCTTTTCTTTAACAAGGCTACAAACTAAAGATACAATTGGCAAAGAAAGAATGACAGTAGGATCTGAAAAGCCTCTAACCATGTGAGAGGCACAGGTAAGCTAGCAACCTTTCCTAGAGTGGGAGGCTAGAGTAGAGTCATCTTTGAAGTACTGCCTAGTGAATGAATATGAATCTTCCAGGTAGACAAGACACTTTAGGCAAATTGTTTAAACATAGACTATTTACAGAGGCTTAGGTTAAGTAAGCAGTATTGGGCACAGCAACTGGAGCTAGTGGTTTTGAACAGACAGACTATGATCCTTATATGGAAGGAAGTTTGGGCTTATTTTAAAATGCAATCAGTAGACATTAGTTCTGAAAGAAGTAATAGCTCTGCTTTGAGAGCCAAAATGGACAAATAGAATGCAGACAGACAACTTGATGGAAATACATATAGACAAGCACTGATGAAGCTCAAAAATGCTTAGCAGAAGATCAGGAAGCATTGGATAAGGAAGGAGGCCTCCATATAGAGAGGAATTTGGAAAATAGCATTAAGGTCTCTAACTTAGGCAAATGGGCAGACACTGGTTGCAGCCCCTGAGAAAAGCAAGTTTACAATAACAGTGAAGGTAAAAGGATAATGTTTTATTAAATGCTTCCCAAGTGGTGAGCTAAGTCTTTCGAACGTATTAATCTATGGGGAGATGATGCCTGCTTTGATGAATTTGTACTAGCCTTTCTTCATTTTATAGATAAAGGTACTGATGTACAAAGAAGTTAAAAATTGTCCTAGGGTAATAATGAATGAGTAAATGTAAAATCAGCATTAACAAGGGCCAAGTTTTTAACTACCACACCGTATTCCTTCTGAGAATTTAAAACAAATTCCTTATGGAAGAGGTTCATTTGGAAATCTTTGGCAGTTACTCAATGAAGGCTTGTGAAGGTTTCCCATATATCCTGATATTTCTTGAAGAAAGAGACACAGGAAGAATTAGAATTTATTATGAAATGCAAGGTTTCAGACAAGAGATTCTAACAAAGACAGAACAAAGTAAATTGGTAAACACAAAAGTCTTCTGGACAAGGAAGGTAAAGGAAGTCAGTGGAAGTAGTACCCAGGAGTCAAAAGAATTACAAAGAATTGAAAGGAAAAATAGATGTCTTGGGCAGACATTAAAGGAATGTTCATAAAAGAGGAACAGACAAAATTTCCAGATGGAGAAGTTAAAGAATATGAAACAACAATGAACTAACTGGTAACATTTATCAAATTAAGGTTATCCTATCAGAGTGATAATCATATAAAAAGGGATTAAACCTTAGTTTATTAGAACTGTCTTGCTTGAGGAACTTAGCAATAAAATGGCTCCCAAGGACATTTTGTAATACTCATAAATCAGTGCCTTTTTTTAGCCACAATCAGAGAACCTCCTTCTGCAGTAGATAGGAATAAAAGTAGACCCACAGACAGACAATTGTGTAGGGAGTGAGAAACTGTGAAACACACTAGCTTAAATGGCTTGTCTCCATCAATTCTCTCCATCTGGATTTCAAGGGACCCTTTGGAAGAGGTGGCAGAGAGATTGCAAGAGCCAGAAAGAATGTAGATTCCAAAGCAACAAAGCCTTCTAAACACAGCAGTCCTGATGCACATACAAACTCACAAATAATGTAGCAGCATGCACACATGGCCTGTGCTCATATTGACCTGATTGTATCCCAGCATTGACAGGGAAGTATATAAAAGCCCATATCTGTAACCCAGAAGCTATGTCCAACTGAAAATCACAAGCAAAGACAAGGTTGATTTTCTCAGGTAACTCTCAGTGGACATACAAACCACTATTAAGGTCTTGTCCCATAACCTGTGCCCAGAGGTAGATGCTCAACACCAAAATGAACACAAAGATATTTTTGGAGCTTCTTTGTCTTATAATATATAATGCTTTTTCGTGGCTCCCCCTTACAGATTCTTGCCTTATATAATTTGAGATTTATATGTTTCTTGAGCTTTTATTTTTGATCTTTATTTTCTGTTTGTTTTATTATCATATTTTGTCTTGCTTGCTTTAGTTTTCTCTAATTCGTGGGTTTGGTATGTGGGACAATAGAGAGAATCTGGGGGATAGTAAACTGGAATCCAAATATATTGTTTTTTAAAAAAAAATTTTCACTTAACAGAAAAGAAAATAAGTTTGGTGGAAATTAAGGGAAATGGAAGCAATAAAAAATTTCAAGAAGTTTTGTGGTGATAAAATTCTCTAGGGAAAAAATTCTCAGGCTGAAGGAAACTTGAATGTAAGTCTCAGTTTCAAAGTTGATCAATCTCTCAATGCCATAAATATGTCTAAAGTTTTGACACTAGTCTCCAGCATCCTTTTGCTTATAAAAGTGTATGTTGTTTTGTGATAAAAGTAAATTAAAAAGGAAGGATATGACTGCTCCTAGGTATGGTTGATGATAAGGTTTATTGTAGGTATGAAGGGAATCATAGCCAGAGACAGAGACATCTGAGAGAGTCCAGAGTGAACATGCCTCTGAGTTTGGTCATGTGAGAAGAGTAAAGAGGGAAGAGGAGAGAACCAGGAGACTACAAGATCAAGAAACCAGAGAAGTAAGGAGGAGACAAAAAATGGTTACATAATCAAAATGGTTGGTTTGTATAGGGTTAAGTAGCTCAAAGAAAGTAGCTCGGGGGAGGGCAGCCCAGAATCTGGACTGGAGAAACTTAGGGTAGGGAACAAGCTATGTCAACCATACCCTATATCAGGTAAGGACTGAGGGATGCCAGGAAAACCTGTTGGCCATGTCTGCTTTAATATGTTAAACAGGCCCCTCAGCTCACCATTGCTCTGGGATCTGAGACATAATTTTCAGCAATCACTCAAAGTTGGATTACTTAAATCTTTCCCAGTGATGCTTATTTGGTTACTTACTCTAATAAATTAGCTAACGGTCTTCCCTAAGTAAATTTGGTCTTCTCCCAAATTTGGGAACATTGCTGATTTATAATCATTTAAATTAGCTTCTGGAGCTGATAAAATTCCAACTGGAAAGACTTTCTTTTTTTGTTTATTGGATATTTTCTTTATTTACATTTCAAGTGTTATCCCTTTTCCCAGTTTCCCTCCCTCCCGGAAACACCCTATCATGTCCTCCCTCCTTCTGCTTCTATGAGGGAGTTCCTCCACCCACCTACACATTCCCACTTCCCTGCCCTCTATTCCTCTACAGTGGGGCATCTATTGAGCCTTCATAGGACCAAGGACCTCTCCTCCCTTTGATGAATGACAAGGCCATTTTATGCTACATATCCAGCTGGAATCATGTGTACTCCTTTGTTGATAGCTTAGTCCTGGGAGTTCTGTGGGCTCTGGTTGGTTGATATTGTTCTTCCTATGGGGTTGCAAACCTCTTCAACACCTTCAGTCCTTTCTCTAACTCCTCTATTGGGGAACCTGCGCTCAGTCCAATGGTTGGCTGTGAATACCTGCATCTATATTTGTAAGGCTCTGGCAGGGCCTTTCAGGAGACAGCCATATCAGGCTCCTTTCAGCATGCATTTCTTGGCATCCACAGTAGTGTCTGAGTTTGGTAACTGTATATGGGATAAATCCCCAGGTGGGACAGTCTCTGGGTGGCCTTTCCTTCAGTATCTGCTCAACACTTTATCTCCATATTTGCTCCTGTGAGTATTTTGTTCTCTTTATAAGCAGAACCGAAGCACCCACACTTTGGTCTTCCTTCTTATGGAGCTTCATGTGGTCTGTGAATTATATCCTTTTTATTTTGATCTTTTTGGCTAATACCCACTTCTCAGTGAGTTCATACCATGTGTGTCTTTTACAATTGGGTTACCTCACTCAGGACGATATTTTCTATTTCCTTCCATTTGCCTAAGTATTTCATGAATTCATCATTTTTTAAGAGCTGATTAGTACTCCATTGTGTAAATGTACCACATTTTCTGTATCCATTCCTCTGTTGAAGGAATGCAGGTTCTTTCTACCTCCTGGCTGTTATAAAGAAGGCTGCTATGAACATAGTGGAGCATGTGTCCTTATTACATTTAGGGCATATTCTGGGTATATGCTCAGTAGTGGTAGAGCTGGATCCTCAGGTAGTACTATGTCCAATTTTTGATGAACTGGCAGACTGGTTTCCAGAGTGGTTGTACCAGCTTGCAATCCCACAAGCAAAGGGAGATTGTTCCTCTCTCTCCACATCCTTGCCAGCATCTGCTGTCACCAGAGTATTTGATCTTAGTCCTTCTGACTAAAGTGAGGTGGAATCTCATAGTTCTTATGATTTGCATTTCCCTGATGACTAAGGATGTTGAACATTTCTTTAGGTTAATCTTGAACGTTCAGTATTCCTCAGTTGAAAATTCTTTGCTTAGCTCTGCACCCCATTTTTAATAGGGTTATTTGGTTCTCTGGAGTCTAACTTTTTGTATTCTTTGTATATATTGGATATTAGCCCTCTATGGGATGGATGTAGGATTGGTAAAGATCTTTTCCCAATCTGTTGGTTGCCTTTTTGTCCTATTTACAGTGCCCTTTGCTTTACAGAAACTTTGTAATATTATGAGGTCCCATTTGTTGATTCTTTATCTTATGGCATAAGCCATTGGTGTTCTGTTCTGGAACTTTCCCCCTGTGACCATGTGTTCGAGTCTCTTCCCCATTTTCTCCTCTACAAGTTTCAATGTATCTGGTTTATGGGGAGGTCCTTGATGCACTTGGACTTAAGCTTTGTACAAGGAGATAAGAATGGATCAATTTGCATTCTTTTGCAAACTGACTGCCAGCTGAACCAGCACCATTTGTTTAAAATGCCATTTTTTTTTCACTCTATGGTTTTAGCTGCTTTGTCAAAGATCAAGTGACCATATGCGTGTGGGTTCATTTCTGGATTTTCAGTTCTATTTCATTCATCTTCCTGCCTGTCTCTGTACCAATACCATGCAGTTTTTATCATTATTGCTCTGTAATACAGCTTGAGGTCAGGGATGGTGATTCCCTCAGAAGTTCTTTTGTTGTTGAGAATAGTTTTAGCTATCCTGGGTTTTTTGTTATTCCAAAAATGATACCATTCACAATAGTCAAAAATACCTTGGTGTGACTCTAACCAAACAAGTGAAAGATCTGTATGACAAGAACTTCAAGCTTCTGAAGAAAGAAATTGAAGAAGTTCTCAGAAGATGGAAATATCTCCCATGCTCATGGATTGACAGGATTAATATAGTAAAAATGGCCATGTTGCTGAAAGCAATCTACAGATTCAATGCAATCCCCATCAAAATTCCAAATCAATTCCTCATAGATTTAGAAAGAGCAATTTGCAAAGTCATCTGGAAAGACTTTTAACCTTTCATTATAAAGTTTAAAGAGACATCAAGATAGCAAAAACACCATATATAAGGGAAGAAAGCCAACTAATAGAAAGTTAGTCTTACAAGATTTGGATAAGAAACAACTGGTTTCATTTATAAGAAAATCAGCAAACATTTTTTGCCCTTAAATTATGCAAGGTCCCTTCTTTGGTTTCCTGTGTATGTGTATGGCTACAGATACATGAACATGGAAGTTCCAGGGATTTTAATAAAAGTCTAAAACATGTCCTCGGGAAGCTGACTTTCATGTTTTACTTGATATGAGAAAATGGGTAAGAACAAAGTGATGTGAAATTGCCAATATTCTTTTCTTCACTATTGTCTCATTCCATCATAAATTATCAATGGCAATCAGGTAGGCTAATGGAAATGCAAACAGAACATGGAACTTCATGATGATCATACAGAAAATGGAAAAGCAAGTGGGGAGTCTGGAAAAGGAGGACAAATTATCACACACTGTGACATATGGAACCATAAAAGAAAGGCGGGATGAAACGGCTCCAGATATCACAAGTTTTTGCCTAAGAGGTTCAACTGTATTCTTAACAGACATATCATTTAAAAATTCTGAAACTATTGATATAGAAGCCAAAAAAGAGGTCAGTAGATAAATTAAAATAATTGAAAAAATATCTCCTTTTTTTTTTTTCTCCATTTGCTCTGGATAAAAATATTACACAAACCAAGCAAAACAAGACAGATTTTCAAGGAGGTGAGCTTGTAAATTTCTTGACACATTATTTGATGAAGGTAAATAGTGCTATTTTCTACTTTATTAACTTCATGTGATATGCACTCCAATCTTTAAAAATGTATTATATTTGGAAGAAAAAAGGTATAGCTTGCAAAATCTTCCCTTTCCTATAATTTATTGGGCCTCAGATGATTGTTGTGCATCTTAAATTCAGATCTGTTATTATTATGTAGTGTTTGGGTAATTGGATATATACTGGTTTTCTTTTCTTCTTTATCTAAAAATGTGACAAAACAGAACGAAGATGTCTCCTGAAGGGCAATAGTATTCATGAATCATCAGACAGATAAATCAGGATTTGTTCTGTCTTATTTTATTTTGGTAACAATCCATATCTATACAAGAGACTGTCAGTCTCCCATGTCTGTCACAGCTTTTCTTCTTAATTTAACTTCCAGCAATTCCTAACAGTGCATGGCAATTTGACCTTGACATTGCTAATCTGGACAATTTTTGCCACAACTTTATCTTCATTTCCCTCTTAGCAGGCTAAGTAATCTGTGATTAACTAGACAAAAATAACCATTTTAAGCTTATATATTCTTGAGCCAAAGCATTTGATTTACTACATAAGTCCCTGGGAATTAATGCACAGAGTGTACACTAACACCACTGAATGTGTGCAGCCCCATTACTTATTATGGATATGGAATGTGTTTTTCATGCAGGAGAGATCATTTCTCTAGATCAGTGGTTGTCACTATTTACTGTGCTCTGCAGAGACACACACTTGAAAAATGGTGCTTCTATGAACAACACGCTCCCTGACATTCTTTGGCAGGAGGATGTCAAATTTCCTCTGTGAGCTTCCTATTCCATGAACATTCACAAATGCCCATCTAAATGCTAGTGGGCACAATCTGATTAGATGAATGAACCCAATTTTTGTTATTTATTTATTTATTTATTTATTTATTTATTTATTTTTACATAATACAAGAGTTTGGAAAGGGAATGATTAGAAATGTTTTCACTAACAAATTATCATCAGCCCCAACAGTATGAGATTGATGCAGCCCTAGACTTCACAGCTGAGACCTACAGAAAGGCACAGCACAGTATCTAAACTTATAGAGTTGACAGTTTTGTAAGTCCATTTCCTTGGAATTGAAACATCCCCATCTAGATAGAATTGGAAGGCTTATGAGGATGGAGTTCAAAACAACAACAACAACAACAACAACAAAACCTCACATGTCTGGGGAAGCTGAAGCTTACAAGATTCGTAGAGAGCTACTCACTGGTGTAATGGAAGTAGGAAACTATTTCTGAAGAGCATAGAAGACACCTACTACCT
Source organism: Mus caroli (assembly GCF_978045245.1). NCBI lineage: Eukaryota > Metazoa > Chordata > Mammalia > Rodentia > Muridae > Mus > Mus caroli. Next base: position 83,158,985 of record NW_028227259.1, on the reverse strand, counting down.
AGAGGGCCTCTGAGAACTGCTGCATAGTTCTCCTGAGTAACAGCCAGGCTGCAGCCAGTATCCTTTTGATAACTCTCATGGTAAAGAACCCTGTACCCATATTCTTGTAATTAATCTCAATAAACTCATTGTTCTGTACTTTTACACTTTGGAAAAATCAGTAGTATTGTGTGTCATGGGTGGCTTATCTGAGGTGAGTTATGTCTTCAGGACCTCCGACATAACACTTGAATATTAATAAAATGGCTACCTTAATTCCTCTAAAACTGAACATATATTTATGAGGTTGGTAGTAGTTTGTATTAGGAAGATACAGAGAAAAGTTGGTGAATCCTATACTTTTCAATGACATTCAATAGAAATGGTGTTTTGACTCAGGTTACACTAAGGATTTTAATGGCTAAAATGGAAGAATACAGACCACCCTGACTTAGAAGAATCTGAGGATATTATGAAATTGATTGATAAAAGCATAAGAAAGTAATATTTTTTCCTCTCTATGCTAAAATGTCAATTGCCACGGAAATAGTATGCCTGAAGTTAGGACAGAACACACGCTTTCACATATTCTCCAACGTCACTGAGTTCAGTTCTTCATTCTAGTTTTCTGTGACAGACAGGTTAAATGGAAAGACTATTTAGAGCAAATATTTTGATCCTATTAGATCTACAATCGGGAGCAATAAGTGACAGCACCTCTAAAGAGAAGAAAGCCTTCATAAGATATTTCAGTGATTTCCTGAGCTCTCAAAGTTTGTGTGTAAAAATCAGTTCTGTGAACATTTGGGGAACATAAAAGTCAATAACCCTTTATTTGGTTTCTTAAATGGAGTTCATGATCTATTACCAAAACTATGGAATAAGCATCATTTTGCATTAATGTTTTATGAGAGACTGAGAATAACAATTTTCAAAGACTGGGGAAGGGATGCGGTTTTCCAAAGTGGCTGAGCTGATGATCAATGCATGCTTCCTCCTTCATAGAAGGCAGGTGGACCAAGTATGGGCACAACAGTGTCAAATACACACACCTCTAGGATTAGGTATCCTTTGGGTATTCTATCACTACATATCTCTGTTATATTGAACCAGGAGTTGGCAAATTATAGCCTGTGGGTTATAGCTGGCCCTTAGTTTGTTTTTATATTCTCTGCCAGCTAAGAAAGTTTTTACAGTTTGTAAAGAATTCATGACAGAGAACGTATGCTTTCTGTAAATCATGAAATACACATTATCTGGCTTCTTGCATAAAAGAGTTTACTACTTTCAGTCCATGAATTAGACATTCACTAAGTCATTTGGATGGTATCGCATGTTTAATATGGGTTCTTAACAACCTGGCTCAGTGTTGCAGCTGGTGATGTTCAGTGAGAGAAAAGAGAAATAAGACCCCATGAATTTAATATCTAGAGATAACAAATAAATTAGTTAAATACATTATATAAAATGACAGGTATTATAACCAATAAATAATATGGTGAAATAGAGGCAGACAGGGGGACTGGGAAGTGTTGAAGGGTAAGTGGGATGCTTATTGAATAGAAAGGTGTGATTTGTGCTGATTTCACTAACAGGTTTTCAATACTGCAGCTTTGGAAGAGGAGGGGTAGTCAGGCCTGTAGGTCTTTGGAGACACAGAAGAGCAAGCAGGTAGCCAGAGCAAAGAGCCTGAGGTAAGATTTTTCTATTCAAGGAAGATTGAGAAGGATAATTAAGAATTGACTCTGTATGTAGATCATCTATGTTTAAACACTCTGAGGCATAATTCATCTATAAAATGTTTATTTTAAATCTTGGCACAAGCCAATCTATCTTTATGCTATTAAAATCTGCCCAAGCTTAATGAAGTATCTTGATTTCTGATTTAAAATGTTATTCACAAGTGTGCTGACCTAGTAATTTCACTAAAGTGCTCTGTTCCTAAGAGGATGTCAGTACGACAAGGCATAGATGAGAATTTTAAACTGCCATGATATCTTGTGTTGCTGATAGTGCGTCCTGAAAGAGATAAGTAAATGCAATTTTCAGCAGGAGATACTTGTGCATATTAAACCTAAAAAATATTATCATGAAATATGAATCTTTATTTGTTTTAAAATAATCATGTGTGATTGACCTACCACAGATTTTAGGGGGAACTTTTAACTCTTCTCTGCCCAATCTCACAGTTCTTATGGATATTTGACCATTTTAAATTAGGACAATTAAGTTTAAACAAAAGTAAACATCAAGTGTTTTGGGTGGACTAGCTATATTTCAAGTAACCACAATAACCATTGTTTCCTATAGTGGATAATGCAACTCCTGGAATATTTCTATCCAGATCACAAGATTCATTGGAAATGCCCCCCACAACAGAATTATCCATTAAACAATACTTAAGAAGACTTCACTAAGGTTCTATGTCCCAGTATAGGAGAGCTCCAGGCCCAGGAAGCAGGAGTGGGTGGGTTGGTGAGCAGGGGGAGGTAGGAGGGGATAGGGAGTTTTCAGAGGAGAAACTAGGAAAGGGGATAACATTTGAAATGTAAATAAAGAAAATACCTAATAAAAATTATAGGAAAAAAAAGAGAGAGAACTTCATTAAAGACCTGGGATTGTGAAAAGAAGAGAATAAAGATCACCACAGACCTGTGTAAGAGAATAATATATGAAACAAACTGCTTAAATACTTAGTATACATAATACCTTTATCTGGAGAGAGTTAAAATGAAATGATTGAATGTAACATAAACTAATAGGATAAATAGATGCATGGTAGTTAAACGAACAATTTTATAGTCTCAAAAACGTGTGTCAACTTTCTTGAAAGTTAATCTAGTGGTTTTTTTTTTCTTTTTTTCCAGATAAATAGTATATTCAATCTTATGTCAAATATTGCCGTTAAAATTAGTTTATTTCCTCTTTATCCACTTCTGACTCTCTCCACTCCATTTTATGAAAAGGTTTAAGTAGTCTTTAAATATTTTTTTTAAATATTGGCCAGAATAAGATCCAAAACTTTTTGGAACTACCTGAATTTTAGGTTGGTCTTTTTTCCCTTTCAAGGTAACAGTGTGATTTCCTTAATTAAGAGAAGATAATTTTCTAGCACCACAAATGAGGCCAACAAAACAGCAGAAAGTAATTTTGGCTCCGAATTAAAGAAATATAGATTTAAATGGTTCATCCCTGGGGATTCCAAAGGCAACTAGGAAACAGAGAGACCTCAAAGCACCAGTGCACAGTCTGTGGTGTTCTTTGAAGAAACCCAGGCACTGAACAATGGCAGCACTCAGACATTCCAAATTCCTTATTCTTTTACAAAATTCGAGGAGGATCAGAGAAAGAGAGATAGTTAAGTTTTGTTCATATGAAGAAACTGAATATAGAAGACCTCAGATTTGTATGTAAGATTATACAATTGTAATAACCACCCCAAAATAGAGTTGAAGAAGTCAAGATAGAGATATTTTTCTCTTAAAATGAATACTAATCAAGATGAATTGAAGCTATAGCTTAAGGTTCTTAATTTTCTTTCCTAGAGTCATGACCAAACTTAAAAACAGAGAACTAATTTAAAGTTGTAACATTAGGGAATAAAAAAAAAATTGCCAAGGAATGAATTTTGATTTACATTCAAGAAGTTTTATGAGCTGGGAAACCCAGACCATCCCTTGGTATATTAAGAAGCATGTTTTCATGCTAAATGGTGAATATTAAGTATCCTTTTGATATGTATAATAAAGACATTTTCATATAAAATGTATTTTTAATAAGCAGAATGTCAAAACGAGTATGGTAATGAGTTCTGATGATTGCTAAAATTTGTCAAACTTTAGATAATCAGCATTTAATAATTTTGCAAACAGGATTGGGTATAGAACTGAAAATATTGTAAATAAACGTTTTCCTTTCGATTAGGTATTTGACTTTGTGTTTGGCTCAGCAGAAGTATCTGATAAAGCTCACAACGTTCACAGATGTTAAACACTTCTTTGATGTTCTATCGGGATACTGGAAAAGATACTGTTATGCTCTTGGAGTGTCATGCTAATAAGTTCAGTGGTCTCTGATGGTTAGTCTTTATAATAGACAGGGCTACAGTTTTTATTAAAATATTGTTAAGCAGAAAATAAATACTAAAAACTGCTACTTGATGTTTTTCTCCCTAAACCTCATATCTTACATATTTTTTGCTCAGTAACATGTATCTAGGACATAAGAAATTCATGGTATTTTCACTGATGTCTGCAATCTATCTATCTGAGGTCGAAAATGTTGTGGAACGAAGAGACTTAATCAGAAAAATAAGTGTGAAAAGAAAGATAAATGAAAAAACATAAAAAATCCTTTGAGTAGACAATATTCCCATTACAGGTTTAACATGACATTTTTAGAAAACTTTTGCTGCACAGTAGAAGATGGAAGGAGAAAATGTGCCTTAAATCAGGCCAAATAATCACTTTTCTGTTGAATGTTTGGAAGTCCTGCTTTCTTCCACAGAACAACAACTGCACAGCAGAGCCTAATTATTTTATAGTCAATTGTGTCCATCAGATAGGCATACTTACGAAACCTCATTTATGTAGCATACTTGCGACACTGCATAGAGAAACACTTCACCTTCCCCCAAACCTGAAGATAGCACACCTGTCAAAGTATTCTTTGAGCAGGCAGGTAAACTAATATAAGTTTGCACAGTGCTTTTGTGTCTTGGTATCACACTTTGCTTTCTGTTATCAAGCTTACTGCAAGGAGAAATGTGGTAGCTGTGGAGAAGATCCATAAAACTTTTATAGCTTCAGTTCATGTCCTGGTTCTTTCTGTGGTGAGCAAGAAGGTTTTTGATTAGCCCGTGTCACAAAGCAGAGACCATATCTACATTTGAGTATTCATCTTCTCTATAGAAACTCCAACTGGTTTCCTTTTTACTTCAATAACCAATCACTATTTATAAAGGTTTGCATAATTATTCAAGATCATGCAAGAATTTGGCCATGTTGTGTCCTTTATAAGAACATGTCGCTCTTGGTTTTTGAAGATATTCCCTTGTCCTTTCTTCAGAACATGTCATTATCTCACACCTTTGTGCGATTTGCGAATCTTCATCTGTTTCCAATGATGGCTCTTTAGTTTCATCCTTGAATTTAAGATGGCCTCCGTAAAATACATAAGTCAAGTATCTCTTTTAGATGCACAAATCCTTCCGGATGGATTTGATGAGATAATTTCAGAAGGGATACAATTGCATGATAGGTGATTTTGTGGAATTTGCTGATTAACTGTTCGCCGTGTATATGTTTTTCTTATTAATTGCTTCATTTCAGGCAATTTCATAAGAGTGTAAAATCTTCTGATTTCACTCAAGACTAGAGGAAGTATTATTCAGAATTAATGAAGCATTGTCAGTCCTTGGCCTGTCTGCAATTCTTCATCTCCAAATGCAGGGAACAGTTTAGTATGGGAATCACAGAGCAAGATTTCTATGTAACTTTGACTCTGAAATCAAATTACTATTTATTCCTTCTGCAGTACCTGTGCACAGCAGTTCATGTTAATGTTCTCAAAACAGAGGAAACTAATACATTAAGGTAAACAGATGTTTTCTCTATTAACAGAATCAAGAACCTGGCTGCAGGCCAACCCAAGCCCATAGAGTCATTTCCACTGGCCGACAGGTTAATGTGAAAATGAACTGAACACTCTCTCCTACTCATCTTCTCTTCTTGGAGTTAATGCTTCTCCCAGTCTGATTCAGGCAAGAAGAGGACTGAGCGATATCATTTTAGAGATTTAATTAATTCTTAGTTGCAGTTTATTCAATTACCTATTTAAATTATAAAATGAACAGTATCTGAGATGCTAGCCTCTAAACTGAATATGATTTAGAAAATTAGGAAAACATAGAAATAAATTTTCTTAAACACTGGAATCAGCTGAGGCATCTAATTTAATCTTTATTTAAAGAACCTTAGTTCCTTGGAGATCACAAATCTAGGTTGCAGGCTGCCTCCTAAACAGTAAAGGAATGAAACTAACTCAACTAACCATAAGTAGAACACTAATCGCTTCATATGCTATATATTTATTCACCATTATTTTTATCACATAGGATTGCCTTCATTTATTTTTTCCTGCAATGAGAACTCTAGAATAATCTGGACTTAATACTTATGCTGTGGGTTTTGCTCTTGATTCAATCTGAATTATTCTGAATAAAACAAAAATTGTGATCTCTTACAATATTATTTTCAAAGATGTGAAATCTAGTCTTGTGCGAAACCAAATATACCTGGTAACAAAGCAAATAAACAGAATTACATATGAAAGATATGATAGGAAGCTCTGGACTTTTGTAGCTCAGTTGGTTTTGGTGGAATAAACAATGAATCTCCAATGTAGGGACACAAACTCAAAGCTGACAGAGAGTATGGAACTCACGCTGAATTTAGACAGAGGCGTGAGTGAGGAAGCCGGAGCTCTATACTTAGCTCCATGAAGAGAAGATGTGCTAGGTGGAGCCTGAGGGAAGGAAAAGAACATGCTCTGTTAGGCCATTGTACTTACTTGTAATATAGAGGAGGATCTATAAGATAAGCTCACAAGATCTGCCTTCTATACTTGTTTTGTGAATAATGATATCTAATATTCCTTATAGAGTTAAAATTATAAAGTACAATTTGAATTCTTTGCTCAAAACATATTCATTTGCATTTTATAAGCATTACTAACATGGCCATTAACTTCTGACACCTGCTGTTCTTTTTTTCTTCTTAATCTCAGTTTTCCTCAATTACTTGTTCTTTTAGAATTTGTACAACGTATCTTCTCCACTTTTTCTACCATCAAACATTTTGCTTCCTTTTTAAAACTGAACTCCTTTAGTTTAAATTATTTCTCTTATTTTAAACATTGTAATTATTTTATTATAGCTTTTAGATTTATTTATTTACCTTATGCATATGAGTACACAGTAGCTGTCTTCAGACACACCAGAAGAGCACATCTGATCCCATTACAGATGGTTGTGAGCCACCATGTGGTTGCTGGGAATTGAACTCAGGACTTCTGAGCCATCTCTCTAGCACAGTAATTATTTTAAATTTTGTCCTTTTCCACGTTTCCCTCAAAAATCTCTGATATACTCATACCTTGTAAATTTATTATCTTTAGTTCATTAATTTCTACTAGGTGTGTGTGTGTGTGTGTACAAAGCAAAACTTCGAGTCCATTTTGTACTGCCTATCTACTCTAGGATATGCAGCTTTGTGGAATGCTGTCAATCACCAGAGTCTGCATCTTTTAAATATTTTTATTAGATATTTTCTTCATTTACATTTCAAATGCTATCCTGAAAGTCCCCTATAACCTCCCTGCTCCCTGCTCCCCAACCTATGCACTCCCGCTTCCTGGCCCTGGCATTCCCCTGTACTAGGGCATGTGATCTTTGAAAGACCAAGGACCTCTCCTCTCAATGATGGCCGACTAGGCCATCTTCTGCTACATATGCAACTAGAGACATGAACTCTGGGGGTACTGGTTAGTTCATATTGCTGTTCCTCCTATAGGGTTGCAGATCCCTTTAGCTCCTTGGGTACTTTTTCTAGTTCCTCTATTGTGGGCCCTGTGTTCCATCCAATAGCTGACTGTGAGCATCCACTTCTGTATTAGCCAGGCACTGGCACATCCTTAAAAAACACCCGCTCACTGTCTTACAGAGGTTATCAGTTGCAATGGCTCTTTAGTAAAGGGTGTCATTTTCTCCATGCTCGAATTTTCTCAGTCTTAGCTTGTGAAGGTCTTGTGCTTGCTGTGTCTGCTGCTGTAAAATCATGCTTACAACCATCCTGATGTGTTTGGCAAACATGTAGTAGTCTGCTTCTGACTCTCCTATTCTTTCTCTTCCTTCTTCCACTGTGATCCATGAGCCTTTGGAAGGTAAGTTATGATTTAGGGCTAAAGACTCTGAAGTTTCTGCATTGATCATTTGTCACATCTTCATCTACTCAGTGTGTAGAATCTCCTGCAAAAGGAGGCTCTGAGATGAGGAGATACAAGGAAATTGAGATTGTGAACAGCTTAGAAAGATAGTGAATAGCAAAAGTGACTTCAAAATTCTTCCCCAGCCATCAAACTCCTGCCCCAAACAGAGCAGGTCTGGCATTTGCTAATATGGAATCACGCTTTGCTCTTTCAATTGTAGAAACTGCCATTGTCAGTACTCTGTATGATATAGTAATATATTAGCCTCAGTCATATACGGTTATTTATTTCCCAGGCAGGGATGATTTTGAAAGTGGAGGTCCGGGGCTGGTGAGATGGCTCAGTGGGTAAGAGCACCCGACTGCTCTTCCGAAGGAACAGAGTTCAAATCCCAGCAACCACATGGTGGCTCACAATCATCCGTAACGAGATCTGGCGCCCTCTTCTGGAGTGTCTAAAGACAGCTACAGTGTACTTACATATAATAAATAAATAAATAAATAAATAAATAAATAAATAAATAAATAAAAGAAAGTGGAGGTCCCTGATGAAGGGTCAGTGTGGTCAGGTTCTCATCAAGCTCTGTCTCAGGTTATAATCTGCTCATGCCTTTTGAACCTTCACATAATAGAAAACACTTCAGAACTTTCTCCCTAGGGTAGACTTAATACACCCACTGTCTCTACTCATGAGAGATCCCTGCCATGACACGGTTCTTTCCCAAAGGACACACCTCCTGAAACTTCATGTGGATTTTTGTTGGGCTCACAGCATTAATTTTGGGTCACAACTAGTTCTGGGAAGGATTTAGAAAGAGATCAAGTCAGATCATAGAGATATGGAGTTGACCTCGGCAAAACAGAAGCTGTTAGTTTGGTGTTTGTCATTACTTACTAATTTAAAGGCTGTAGATCACCCACTTTTTATAAATCGTATTTTCCATACAAGGAAGCAAATGAAGTAAAATTTAAAAATACCCTTTTCTGAGGACATCAACTTCAGATTAAGTCAGGAGGAGGTGATAGGTTTGGAAACAAGTTCAAAAAAGACAGACCTCTGTTTTGCTTGGGGGAGGATAATTTTCTTGAGTCTTTAGGAAGTCACATAATTCCTAGACTGGATTAGTGAGCAGTGAGCAGGTAGATAGAGGTATTGATTAGGACACTAGTGATTATCCAGTAAATTATGCATGACTGAATTTAAGTAGCCCAACAGGATACTTTTGGACTGTTTCCCACAAGACAAACCAACATTGACAGCTCATTTTCTGAAATCATGTGAGATGATTCCGGACATTTCAAACAGACAATAATGAATATGGACATTTTGATCTGAAAATAAAATATGACCAAGAGATGACACTCCGAGTTCTCACATTTTTATGACTGGAAAAGAGTAGTCTGACTAAAGTACTCCACAACTTGTGCTTTTCTTTCATTTCTTTTTGTGATATAGAAATGGTTGGTAAATAGTTGGCAGTTAATACTAGGCAAAGATAGTAAAAAAAAAAAAATGCAATATTCAGGCAGAAAGCTCTGGAATTAACTAGATGAATTTAGGTCTTATGCTTCAAATATCAAACTCTAGTAATACTCAACTGGTCTTATTTCTGGTAATACTTGACTACAAAAAGTAGCAATTACCGATCCAGAGAACTATAATATAAATTAGCAATGAGGGTAGCTGTAGGATGTTCCCAGCCACACCCACTCCTGCACCCCATCCACACTTTATCTAAACCACAACACAGTCACTGCAGTCACTTCATTCATAGGACATGCTAGAGATGGCCATGTCCAGCTCCCCTTGCTAGTCCTGTAGCATGGCTTACTATAAGACAGAAATAAAAATGGGAACATATAGTTCTTGGCTTCCTAAAAGCTAGCACAGTAGACACTTTCTTCCACCTCATCACATGCATGATTTTTTGTTAATTTAATTTAAATATTATATTATAGACTAGAAGAGATAGTGAACTTCTGATGTCTATAAGCCTGCCTTTAGATTTCAGCATGAAGATTCATTTAAAAAAATAGTGACTTAGAGCATACCTAGATCTTTGCTCAAGACTGAAGGTAGAAAACTCAACTAAACAGATATAATCTTTTCTGTCATAGCTATTTAATCTTTGCTTCCTTAAATGCTTGGAGTCCTTGTTTCTTCATTTATAAATGATTATTTTTTATAAAATAAGGATAATTATAAATAGCCTTTTGGTTTAATGTAATAAGTGTAGATGTGGTATTATAATTTACAAAAAAAGAACATGCAGTGATAATTAGGGGTAATCAGATTCTGGTGCTGTGGGTGGTATACTCAATAGTAGCTTTCCTTAACCTCAAGTTATCAGATTAAAGATAGGAGCAGGCTATAAGCTTCATTGTGTTTACAGAAAATTACAAATGGTAGAAACAATGAAAATAAAATAAACTTGAACATTGTGTCATTACCTATGTGTCAGAGACAATCTTTTATTGTTTGATTGCACAGGAAACTAGCAGATTTAGCTTATAGTTAATTGCTTGCTCCTTAGAATCAAAACTAATTTTCTTTATGAATAATATTATTTTCATTAAATATTAACAGAATTTTTATTGTTACAGTTTATATAAAAATATTAAAATGTTTTTAAATAAAAAATGATTTGGCTGTTGCAAAACTTAGAGAACTGTCTTTTCAGCATGAAAATATTTGGAAACAGAAAGTAACTTGTTCTGAAAATTTTGCATGATGAGATGGCTCAGCAGATAAAATACATGCTATTCATGCATGAGGACCAGAGTTCAAATCTTCAGCTACCACATTAATACCTAAATGTGTCACTGAATCCCCAGCACTAGGGAAATAGGCAGAATGATCCAGAGGTCTTGTTGGCTAGCTAGTCAATTAAAATGGGTTGGCTCCAGATACAGTGAGAGACTATGTCTTAAACATCCATAAAGGAGGATACCTGACATCAACCTCCATCCTCCACATCAATGAACACATACACCCATCCCTCACCCACATCCACACACATACATAAACACACATGAACACTATTTGAACTAGTTAAATCTGTAAGGATAGAAGGAAAGGAAGTTATGATTACCCTTGGGAGAAGTGGAGTTGATGAAAGTAGAATTCACAGAAATGGGAAAAAAAAAAGGAAGCAGTCAGTTTTTCTTCCTTTCTTTTCCATCTTTTTCCTCTTGTTACCATGAGAAACTAGTCTATTATTTCTGAGTTTTGTTTTGTTCTCTGTTTTTGATTTGTAGATATAGTCACTTTTCTTCATTTCACATTTAATACTGTAAAGGTATTTTCTTGAAGTCTATAGACAAAGAGGGAGAGACATCAAGAGGTCAATTAAAATCCTTTCAAGACAAAGGGTCAGTCAATTAGAAGACTAGCATAAACCTTTCTTTCATTGTACTTCTGAGAAACATTTGCAGAAAAAGTCATCACAGAATATGCATTCAACTATGATGGTGTCATAACTTAGTTGCAGGTCACATTTACTCATGTGATTAACTGACTACCATATTTTCCCAATCAAATCATTAAAATTGAAACATCTTGTGCTGTTTTCTATTCCATTTGTCTGGCATTTAGTAGAAGTAAAAATCTGCATTCTCTTTCATGGCATATAGGCATAATATGGTGATGCACTAGCCAAAACTGTGACCTTTCTCTACTATGATCCCCTGTACTCCCTGAAAGTATAATTATCATGGTGGCCTGATAGGAAACAGTACATTCTTGTGGTTATGGTTTCCTTTTTGCTAAAATGGAATTTTAATCTCTAGATGGATTGCTGCTTCCTGGGCTTCAGATGTCTCAGTTGGAGCCCTGGAAGTCTTTTGAAAGAGTGGAGAATATAATCAATCAAATCAGAGGGGTCAAGGACACCACAAGAAGACCTACAGAGTCAACTAACATGGGATCATGGAAGCTCACAGAGACTAGGCCACTAATCAGTGAGCATGCAGGAGGTAGATCAAGACAATGCCCTACACATTTGTATATAATATACAGCTTAATCTTCATGTGGATCTCCTAAAAAGTGAAGTGGTGTCTGTCTCAATCTCTGTTCCCTGCCATTGAACCCCCTTCCCCCTATCTGGACTTACTGGTTGGTCCTAGATGGGAGAGAATGTGACTATTCCTGTTGGTACTAGATGTTTCAGGGTAGAGAGGTACCTGCTGGTACTCTCCTTCTCTGGGAAGATGAGTAGGAGGCAACTGGGAAGGAATTTGTAGGTTTGAGATTAGCAAGATATGAGGGAAGGAGTTGTTGTGAGGATATAAGATGATTTAATAAAAAAAGGCTTTAGGCAATAAAATAAACTGCCCCTTGTTAAGACTGTGGTAAAATGTGTGTGTGTGTGTGTGTGTGTGTGTGTGTGTGTGTGTGTGTGTGTGAAGTGGTATGGTTGCCTTATGTCAGTGTGTATACAATGCTTTATATTTTCTTCTGAGAAAGAAATAGAATTGGACTTATCTACTTTCTTAGAATGTTATATGCCTTTGTGATTCCATTTAGCTAGAAATGCAGGGGTCAAAGTTATATTGTTGCAATTTACAGCATTGTACAGACCTAATAGGTTACATTTTAGAAGCATATATATATATGTATATATATATACATATTTATTTATTTATTTATTTGCATTTTATGCATGCAACAACAGTTAGTGAAAAAGAACACAATCTACTTGAAGGACAGTGAGGAGGAATGAGGAATGCACAAGATAGTTTGGAGGGAGTAAAGGTTGGAAATGTAATTATACTACAATCTCAGAGCAGATACTCCAAAAATATGCAACATCTTTATCACTTGTTCATTGGGACAAAGGTTAAATCTCTGTGTAAATGTTTTGAGATTCATTTCATGTATGTGAGTGACTGTGCTTGTTCGGCATTTGCTCCAGTCTATGTGGGAAAGCTGGGGATGACCTTTCCTTTTGCAGGACCACTATGATTTACTGACTATTTACTAGTGCAACATCACATTGCTTATTTTGATGGATATTGGTAGAGAATGGCAGAAGCTAAAGTTTGAGATTGTTATGTTTGCAATGCTATTAGATATATGGGTATAGATATCAAGATGGATATATCTGAATTTTGAGAGACAAGTCTGTGGATATAGATTTGGAAGTCATCAGGAAATAAATCATTTTTATGGCACAGTAGCAGATGAGATCACTAAGAATAATGTAAGGAGAAGAAAAATCTCTGACGTCTCAGCCTGAGCATGCCTACCATAAATGTAGGTAAGAAGGTAAAAGCAAAGAAGGAGTTTGTAATGAAAACGTGGAAGGATTAAGCAATATAAGGTAGCCAATTGAAGCAACATGGAAGCCAGTTTTTTTTTAAAGGATGACAGGAAGAACAAAGCAATACATTGTGTCAAAGAATGAATGTGTTCAATATGGCTGGCAATAAGAACTTCACACTAAACTATGGAATGGGGAGTTATTGGGGAGGGGATGATTCATAATGTAAATTTAAGTAGAATGGTAGGAACCAAACCTTACCAAGAATCTACTTAAATCTTATTACCTGATATTCATTTACTGATTTGTTCACACATTCTTTTAAATATTTTTAATCTATCCCACTAGAATACTCCCAAGTCTTTCAAATTTTTGGCTGACCTCTGTAATTCCATTAGGTAGAATAATATCTCAGTCATCATTTCCCAAAAGAATGATTGAGTAATAAAATGCCATTGGAGAATAAATGATCAAGTGAATGAAGCATCCTGGGAATCACTAGCAAGAATTCATACTGCTCCATTATATCCTTTTAGACTGTTAATGCCTATTCATCAGGGCTCTTTGTAGCACTGAGAACTTAATTGTTTAGCTAGTGTCATATAGCATCCTTCTTCTCACAGTTAGAATAGAACTCTTGTATCTATCACAGAACTTTTAATGTTCGTCTCAAGGTATGCTCACAATCCTTTTGAATCTGCTCCTATAGAAATTCACTACCCATTGAGTAGAATCAACCTCATATATTACTTAGAACATATTTATCAGATACTTCTGTTATTGACCACTCAATGAAGACATCTAATGGAGATAAAATAACAATTCTCTTGAGACAGAGTTTTGTTGTTGTATTTTTTTTTGTCAATATAAAAAGCATTGTCCAAAAAAGTACTAGAAAACAAAAAACCCACAGGAAAGTACATCAGAGGGGAAATGGATTGATACTAAGACACATTTAACAATGGTAACAATTTTGGCTTTTCCTCTAAGTGAAACCTGAAGTCAAAGGGAAACTTTGAAGTGTGGGCCTAAAGAGATGGAGTTTTGAAGAGGACTGTCTTGAAATCAAGGGTTGATTAGAGAAGTACACAAATAGAATCAGAATTTGGAGCAAAGTTCTGAGTCCTTCCCAAGCACTCAGGGCAAAGAAGAGAGTAGCGAAGAAGCACTGTTTGAGATGTGACTTTGGGATGGTAACCCTATCCCTCACTTGATGTCCTATCTATCAGCTGAAAGTGGGCTCTATAAGTTCCCTCTCCCTACTGTGTGACATTTCATCTAAGGTCCCTCCCTTTCAGTTTTGGGAGTTGCTCAATTCCCAGGTCTCTGGTACATTATGGGGGTTTCTCCCAAACTTCTATTTCCTGAGGTTGCCTATTTCAATTCTTTCTTCTGGCCCTCAGGGCTTCAGTCCTTTTCCCTCACTCAATACCATATGAGGTTCCCCTCTCTCCAACACCCCCCATTTGTGTTTGCTTTCTTCTATCTCAAAAGTGGGACTGAGGGGTCCTCACTTGGGCACTTCATCTTGTTGAGCTTTTTTGTGTTCTGTGGACTGTATCTTCCATATTCTGTACTTGTTGTTGTTGCTGTTTTTATTTATTTATTTTTGTTGTTGTTGTTTTCGTTTTGGGGGGGTGCTAATAACCTCTTATTAGTGAGTACATACCATGCATGTCCTTCTGGGTCTGAGTTATCTCACTCAGGATAATATTTTCTAGTTCCACCCATTTGCTTGCAAAACTCAGGATGTCCTCATTCTTAATAGCTGAGTAGTATTGCATTGTGTAAATGAACCACATTTTCCATATCCATTTTTCTGTCGTGGGACATCTAGGTTATTTCTAGCTTCTGGTTATCACAAATAAGGCCTAGAGGAACACGTGCCACTGTAGCATGGTAGAGCATCTTTTGGGTATATTCCCAAGAGCTGGGTCTTCAGGTAGATCTATTTAGTCACATATCTGACCTGTAATTGTTCCTGTCTGAACAAATTACAGGGATGGAAATGGAGAGGAGCCTGACGAAAAGAAAATCCAGTGACAGGCCCAAAAGGGAATCCAGTTCAAGGGGAGGACCCAAGGCCTGACACTATTACTGAGGCTATGGAGCACTCACAAAAAGGGACCTATCATGACTGCCCTGAAAAAGACCCAAGAGCAGTAGAAAGTGTCAAATGCAGATATTTGCACTCAACCAGTGAACAGAAGTATCTGACTCCTGTTGTTGAATTACAGAAGACTGAAAGAAGCTGAGGAGAAGGACGATTTTGTAGGAGGACTAATAGTCTTAATTAATCTGGACCCCAAGATCTCACAAACACTGGACCACCAAACAGGCAGCATACACTAGCTGATATGAGCCCCACAACACACATACAATAGAGGAATTCTGGATCTGTGGTCATTCAGAAATGATGCACCTAACCCTCAAGAGACTGGAGGCCTCCACACAGTTCAAGTGGGGTGGGGTTGGAGGAATCCACATGGAGATGGTGTAGGGTGGGGAGGAGATATAGGATGTGGAACAGATGGAGGGTGGTTGGGGGGCAGGGAATGGATTGTGGAGTGTAAAAAAATAAATTAAAAATAAAATAAATTTTTATAAAAAGAAGTGCTTTTTGAAGCAGGTAGGGCCATGTGCAGATCTTAAGGAGGAGTTATATTCTGAAAAATAAAGTACATGTGTTAGAATTGGTATTTTTCCAGACTCCTGATATATTAAACGCTTTAAGTATCAGAATAGCAAAAAACAAATAACCATATTCATCCCCTTACTTAGATTCAACAACGATCACTGTCTAAGTATGGACATAAAGCTCTCTCTGAGTATGTATATAGTTATAAGCACACATTTAACATTTTTCTCAATTCATTTACAAGTAGTTTGGAAAAACAAAATCATCAGTTATTCTTCTATTATCCATAATACAGCTCTCAAGGGTATGAAAAATATTCTATGTAAAAAATAATAGTTTAAATATTTTTTTTATATCAGAGCTGACAGGATTTCCTGACTGAAATCCGTGATTTCTCAGAAAAAGAAACAAAGATGATTCTACAGATTTTGGCAGGCACACCTGTATGTACGCAGATGCCACCTATACGGACAGGGAAAACTGCAAGAGACCCTGGATTTGATCTTAGGACATTAACTTCCTGCCACTCCTCTCTAGACCTGGTGGAAACTGACTATACACTAAAGCCTTGGGGTATAAGGAGGCCCTTGAACTCAAGGAAATCCTGTGAAGGGCAGTATGAAGCTTCCAAACAGCATGGTTATAGTGTGTGTGTGTGTGTGTGTGTGTGTGTGTGTGTGTGTATGATTAAATCAGAACAAGAATCTCAGAGTACTGCACACATCATTGGGTTCTGGCAGCAGGATTTTTCAAGTCTCGGTGCTGTAACTGACAATGCCATATTAGCTGTAATAAGTTCAAAGAGGAGGGGTTTCTAGAGGGAAATTGAGATGAAGAAGAGTTGGGCACTAATGTCTAACTCTGTCTTTCATGCTAATGTGGATCAGATTTTCATGTTGCTCTCTGTTGCATGCTAAAAATGGCTGTTAGAAATATCTATGCTAAAAATTTTCATGTACCGTGGAACAGTTAACATGAAAACATGTTTTTTTTATTTTTCTCCCTGAGTTTATTTGGGTCTATGATATGGCTAGGTTAGCATCTTCCTCTGGTACTTTGGATGGTAGAGATGACAGAAAACCAATCATTTGGATTCTGTTAAGAACAGAGATGGATGGTGAACAACAGAGCCTGTTGCCCAAAATATTCTCTAATCTCACCCCACAAAGCACCTTTCAATTTTTCCATCCTGTTTTAACCATTGCCCATCGATAATTTCATATAAATTAAATCATACTGCTTATATTTATTTTGTATGGTCCTGCTGGCTATGTATAAAGTAGTTGACAACACCCGGGAAGTTCATATTCTACTATAGTCTCATGTATGTTTTGGGATGAGTTGCTATTTTTTCTTTTATTGAATATTTTCTGTATTTACATTTCAAATCTTATCTCTTTTTAAAGAAAATTCCCTATCCCATCCTCTTTTCCCATGCTTCTATGAGGTTGCTCATCCACTCAACCACTCACTCCCACCTTCCCACCCTGGCATTCCCCTACATTGGGAAATCAAAATCCCACAGGACCAAAGGCCACTCCTCCCACTGATGTCCAACAAGGTCATCCTCTGCCACATATGCAGCTGGAACCATGGGTCCCTCGTTTGATTGGTTGTCCAGTCCCTGGGAGCTCCAGGGCATCTGGCAGTCACACTGTTGCTCTCCCAAATGGACTACAAACCCCCTGGGCTCCTTTATTCCCTGCTCTAACTCCTCCATCAGGGACCCTGTGCTCAGTCCAATAGTTGGCTGCTAATATCCACCTTTGTATTTGTCAGGCTCTGGCAGAGCCTCTCAGGAGACAGCCATATCAGGCTCCCATCAGCAAGCACTTCCCAGCATCTGCAATAGCTTCTGGGTTTGGTAACTGTATATGGGATGGATCCCCAGGTGGGGCAGTCTCTGGATGGTCTTTCCTTCAGTCTCTGCTCCACATTTTGTCTCTGTGTCTCCTCCCATGAGTATTTTGTTCATCCACGCTTTGGTCTTCTTTCTTCTTGAGCTTCATGTGGCCTGTGGATTGTATCTTGGATATTCAGAGTTGCTTTTTATGGACTATGCTTCTCCAGGGCACTAAGGAAACACCTCAAACATGCTTTCATGTGGTTTGTCACCTTTCGAATGGAAGCGGCAGAATGCAGCACCACAGCGAATGGGTCGAGGGAGGAGCCCTGCCCGGAAATGAAACCTAGCACAGTTATATGCTCATGTGATCTTAAGACGCTATGTTTTAGAGAGTTACATTGCTCTGTATCTGGACATTTTCAAAGCCATGCCTCATGAGAAAGTGTTTTGTTGTTCATGAGGAGGATTAAGAGTTCAATTTCTCATCCCCACTTCCTGGCTCATACCATCTCCAATTCCCGTCGAAGACAATTTTATAGCTTCTTCGAGGTTCTGTGGCAGCAGGAATGGATGTGGTGCACAGATATATATATTCAAACATAACACTGATATATACAAATAAAATAATGTAATAAGAAAATTGTATCTATAGTGCTGAAACGATAGACAAGCTACTTACGCATATATAGCTTAGAAATAAGCTGATGTGGGCTGGGGAATAACTGAGTAGGTTAAGTAGTTAACACTGAAGTATGAAGACGTGAATACAATCTCTGGCACCCACCTTAAAAATGTGAGGTATGATGGCATAGACTTCTAAGTTCAGTATTGTAGAAGTGGAGAATGGGAGACTGCGTGATCTTGGAGACTTGTTAGCCAGCCAGCCTTGCTTAGTTAGTGAATAACAAGCCAATGAGGGGCTTTCACGGAAAAACTAAGAGAAACAGTTAGATTGTCCTCTAAAAATACATGCACTGTACACAGCAAGTACTACAGTGCACACACACACACACACACACACACACAGATAGACAGACAGACAGAGAGAGAAAGAGAGAGAGAGAGAGAGTTTGTGTGTGTGTGTGTTCTTTGCTATAAATGCTTAAGGTAAGGAGTTCTCTCTTTGTTCTTGCTTTTGGAAGAGGTCACCAACAATCACTTGCAGTGGTTCAGAATCACTTCATCTGTACTTCAAGGCTTTGATCTTTCTGATGTTGGCAAGAAACGCCCAACTGTGGTGAGTAATGTATCTGAATAATGGAAGCAGGAACAAAATCCTGTTAACAGCAATGCTGCTGTTACAGAACAAGTGCTGCTCTGTCTAGTAAAACTTTCAAAAGACATCTCACAGGGTGTATGTGATGCTCAACTCTAGGTTGGCTAATGTATATTCGAAGTTCAAATTGAAAACAGGTATTACTAAATTAAAAAAAAAAAAAAGTCTTTCCTCTTTGAATCTAAGGAGAATCTCAACTCTTAAACACCTGAGTCCATGTGGCCACTGCTTCTATATTGCCCTTAGTGTTCATATGTGGGCTCTATCTTAGTCTAACAGAAGCAAACACCTCACATTCATTTATCATGCTCATGTTTTGACAAATGGAAGCCATGAGGATTTTGTTAGGGTTTTCAGAGCATGCTGTGGGAGGCCATCTCATTTTAAGTCTGTGGGTGTTTTGTTCAGCTCCTGAAACTTGTTAGTGATGTTGGTACCTGGATTGAATCAGGTGAACCTTGGAAAAGGTTACATCTTTTCACTAGGAATCATACCTTGATATAATTCAGTTGCATGAGTCCTTCTTTGTTCAATTTCAGGAATTTGGGTCTGGGATTTGTTGGCTCTGTTTGCCAGGACGCAGGTTCTGATTTGAATTTAGGTTTGGGAACATGTTCATACATCTGCTGAAAGGCAGGCATGGAGCCAGGACAACTGCTGGAAAGCAATTGACTTTTTGACAAAGACTGCTTGTCTCTGCTTCCACATAGACAACTGTATGGACAAAAACACTGAGGGGAGTATGAGTGGTATGCGGCTTCTTATTTACCAGAAAGGGACTGTGTCATTTGCTGGCATCTCCAAAAATGTAGCCGTGGAACTCTATGTTTGCATGTGTGGAGGTGGTTATAAAGCTGAGAAAATGGGCACCAATGAGCATAAAATCCAAGAACCTCTTGGCATTGGCTGAATTACATGACAGGGCCTCTCTATGAAGCAGAACAAAGATGAAATTGGGAGAGAAATAAATCCAGAGCCACATAATTTTACAAACCAAAAAAACTGAAAGCAGATTCTATCTCAGTGCTGTAATATTTTATAAAGCAGCACATATCAGAGAATCATTGCTGATGATGTTATCCTAAGGAAATATTTCCATTATAACCAAGTTGCCTGTTTTAATATACATATATATGTACACACACACACACACATATATATATATATATATATATATATATATATATATATATATACACATACATATATATATAATTGTGGTAGGGTACTATGTAAGTTTCTTGTTACAAGGAACAGATTTACTTTATAAAAATATATTTTTATATTTATTAAAATATAATATTAATGTTGGAAATGAAAGACTTACATGTGTTGACCCTAAGGCAGTTAAATCCTATTTAAAGATGTGAATTGGGATGTAGTTTAAGCAATAATCCACCCAGAGACTCCTCAATTTGAGGGATTTTACTGGCTATAGAGTTATAGGGACATACAATTTGTTTTCTGTCCTAAAAATTATCAAAAATTAATGCAAAAATTATAGTAATAAAACAGAACAGTCTATGGAGACCATGTCTAGAGATATCAGATGAGGGTTCATGTTGACCCACCTAGGATGTGATGTTAGTTTCCAAGGCTCACAGGGTTTTGATCTTCCTTATTTATCTCTCTGAGCTTCCATTTCCTAACTCTCTAACAGAGATAAAATTATTACATTTTTATGATGATGATGGTAATACCCTCAAATCAGTCAGTTTTTCAGTCATGTTTAACAACATGGAATACGTGGTATGCCCTTTAAATGTATTTTGTAGTAATTATATTCATATTCATCACAGATTCTCGGAACCTGATGTATTCCTTTTCTTCTCCTTATATCTTATGCACCCATGAATTTATGGCATAGTTTACCTAGGAAGTGAGATGTCAAAATTACATACATTTCCATTTGCTCATTCTAAACCTCTGAAAAGTATCACTGTAGCATTCCTGTCTTCTATTTCTATATTTTACTCACATCTAGAAGTGAATAGAATTAATTCTTAATTTACATTTAACTTAAAACAAGTCTACTGGAATACTTTTCAGTTAGAGTTAGTTTGGCCATTTGCAATCACCTCCTCAACATACTATAAATAACAACAGCAACAACAGTTCCTTAAACAAAACTAGGCCAGAGGTAGGATATCCAAAGTAAGTGTGGAGGATCAGTTCCCTGTTAATGTTCCCATTAAGGTATGCATTCTCATCTACATCTGCTCAACCATCATACACACACATTTGAAAAGTCTGCTCAAACATCTGTTTTCATCCTTGCATCTTGTCAAGATGGAAGGAGAGTGAAATGAAAAAAGAGAATCAGGAGAAATATGTCTGAATCTGGTAAGAAATTTCTCCTTCGTTTTCCCAAGCACCATTATTTACATATGTTGTCTACAAATCAGGTACATAGCTAAAGTCATTTCAACATGGCTTGCATCCACATTTAAAGCAGAGTATATGAGGTAAATTATAAGCGGGCAGAAGAAAATGGATCTTGGAAGAGCCCACATTTGTCACTCGGGGTTTGAATAGTGTGGAAACAGACTCCAAAGTTTACTGCCACCTACTGGATACATGGTTTGGAACTTTCTTTTTTACTGTTTATCTTTAAATGTTGCTTATGTTTTAAAGCCTTAACTAATGTTTCCAGAACCAGTGAGTTCTGGTGAGGACTCAGAAGAGTCCTGTGATCATAGAATGCACTTTTCCGTGTTATCAAAAGTCACGGGAGAGGACAGAGTAGGAGAGTACTGTCTTTTGACTACAGTTTTAACATGATGATTCTCACTGATGATGGAAAGAAACAAAGAAGGGATAGAGCAAAAAGAATGTGAGAAAAGAGAAGAAGGTTCTAGGTGGGAAAGGGATGTCAACCAGGTGTGAGAATGCACTGTGTTTAAACTTGTTTGATTGTAAATAAATAAAAAACTAAGGACAGAGAAATAAGAAAAGCCTTAAAAGCTGTATTCTGAACACATCTTTCTTTATATTATAATGCTACAACTAATACTAAGTTCTCCTCATTTATGCAACGCATCTACAATGTTATGCACATACAAGGGCTTCATAAGAATTTTAAAACATTACAGAGCTTCTGTTTCAGTTTTTTAAAGAATTCATAAACCATCAAAATATATATTTATGTTAATTTTAGGGAAATATTTTGAAGTTGAGAGAGTAAGATTTCATAAAATTGCAAATTAAGTTTCAGTTATGATTTTTTTATTCTCGTAGTCATCCTAAAAGTATTTTTTATGACTGTGTGGTATGCATGTACACATACATGCATGTGTGTTTGTGTATTGAGTGTGTGTGTGTGTGTATGTGTGTGTAAAAGGTCCATATTACATATTACCATCTATGGTGCCCAGGTTAATTTTTGGAGAAAGGGTCTCTCCTTAACTCTGGGGTTTGTGAAATTAGCTAGACTGGCTGGAGAGAGAGCCACTGGGCTGTTTCTGTCTCTGCCATTCCTGCTCTGAGATTAAAGAAACAAGAGGTTGCCACCTCACCTACATTTTCATGAAGGCACTTGGGATTTAAATTCAGATTCTTGTTCTCCTGCAGCAAGCACCTGGTGAACTGAGGCACATCCTTAGACTGTCTACAATGATTGCGAAATCAGTATCTGAACAGCATTTTCTTGGTGTCTAGGATTTTCGTTGTTCTTACTTTGTCATCTAATTGAATTATTGTTAAGATAAGTACTGAAATTTAGCGATAACCCTGTTTTCTGCAACAATTTTCGATGCTTGTATTTCCATATGTAATGACATTTGATGTTATTTGATGTTTGAAGTTTTGAATCTGGACTTGCTCTTTCTGTTGTTTTGTATTTTTCTCCTGTCTCTTGTTTTAGAGTTCTTCTTAATCATCTTTAGCATCAATTGCTAATGTTGAGAATTTTCATCTTTAATTCTTCACCTCTTACATGATTCTTTTTTTTTTTTAGATTTATTTATTTATTATATGTAAGTACACTGTAGCTGTCTTCAGACACTCCAGAAGAGGGCGCCAGATCTCGTTACAGATGGTTGTGAGCCACCATGTGGTTGCTGGGATTTGAACTCTGGACCTTCGGAAGAGCAGTCGGGTGCTCTTACCCACTGAGCCATCTCACCAGCCCGTCTTACATGATTCTAAGGTAATTTCTTTATATGCTCCTCCTATCACCTTCTGTTACCTTTGGGGCAGTATGTGCCTCTGACCTAACTCACTAACTTGTTCAGCAGCAGATGAACACATGTCACTACTCAGCCAAGGGCTGGGCATGTATCATCTCATTACTGTGATTTAATTTCCTCAGATAATCTTATCTTCTTGGATAAAAGAAATTCTTTATGCTTGTTAGGGAACTGATCTGACGACCCTGTACAAGTTAGCATGTTAGACATTACTGAACTACAACTGGGTACTTTCTTTCTATTTTCATTTTTTTGAGAGTCAGGGTCTTATGTAGGTTTAGATTAGTCTTGAGTGGAACTTGAAAGCTTCATTTTCCCCTATGTTTCTCAAGTGCTTGGATTATAGGCTTGGGCCCCTATTCCTGGGTCCTGCATCATTTCTTTAAAATGTCTATGTATGTCTCTGGTATTCTGCTTTGAACATTTGGTTGTTAAGAACTTACTTGGTGCTTAAGTCAAGTGCATATGCATAATTACTTTTACATGTGCTCCTCTAAGGAAAGTATTGCTCATTCTGTCTCAGTTGTGTGAAGGAAGGGACTCACACAAGGGTATGTTTGCCTCAGGAATTTTAGAGAGAAGTGAACTACCAAGAGTGTGGCTTTCATAGACTAAAAATGCCAAGAAATGCTTTAGGTCAAATTGCCATTATTAAACCTTGGAAACACATATCCTTGGGTAACTAGTGTTTTCAGTTATCTGACCTGTAAGTAGAAAGCCAGAGAGGAATGAATTTTTGCTGGCTTTCTGCTCAATCCTTTTCTATTCTCTTCATGAGCTTTATTGATACCTAAACCATTGTAGCTACTTATATCTTGGGAGGAATGACCCCTCATAATTACTTGTGGGGCTGTTTTGTAGAAGGGAAGAATAAAAAGTAGCCATACTTATAGCTCTTCCTTTCATTAGTGACTGCCGTTGCCTGACTAAATTTAACTGACCTCTTTATGCATTCAACATAAGGACAGATCAAATACCTGTTTCTTTGACTTCTTCGAGTTAATTCATAACAAAGAAGCAGTTCATTCCATAATTACGTCACACCATCTCCTATCCTTTCCTACAAAACAGTATGCAAGATTTTTAAAAATTTCAAGAACGACATTCAAAATGGATGGCAGCAATAAAATCGTAATCCTTTATTTGTATATATCTAAGCTCTGAATTCTACTTTTTTTAAAAAAAACAATGCTCATTTTCACTATTCTACAAAACTTTCCCTCTTATATAGTTTCTTGTCAATGTTCAGTCAGAAGGATACAATAGTTGCATGTAAAATTGTCTGTGCTTGACACCTCGACAATCCAGTTCCATAAACAGTGAGCTCCTTTTCCAGTGTCACACTTGTGAGATGATGAAGCAGTGAGTCTGCCCTGTGATGCATTGTAGCTCGATTTTATTTGCCTTTTATTGCTGCGGCCTTGCAAAAACAAATACTTCACCAGCAAATAAAGTAGACAAAATAGGCTGGGCTATAGACGATACAGCAAACAATGTTAGAAAATGCGACAGCTCACTGCTCTTCCAAATATTGTGGAAACAATGCTCAGAGGTCGTGGGTGATGTTTTGTTTTGTTTTGTTCTGGTTTTTCCTACCTATCCATTTAGTTTTCCTCCTTGAAGTTGTTGAAGTGCAGTTCTGTTTGATTATGAAACCATATAATAGTTCAGTGAACTGAATGCAACATAGAAATGCCAAGTACGTAAGGATTCATTTAGTCAGTTTATTATTTTTGCTTCGGGAATTCAAAGCCAATTAAAATCATGATATATTCATTAATGTGCTTATGTAGATGGAGCTAACAGATATAATTCATTGGGACATAGAGAAATAAGTTAGACAACAGTGAGAATTTCTTAATAGTTAAGAAACATTATATTCGAGGCCAGCCTGGTCTACAGAGTGAGATCCAGGACAGCCAGAGCTACACAGAGAAACCCTGTCTCGAACATTATAGATTGTGTTAGAGAGAGACTGAAGGAAGGAAAACAAATAGAAGTTACTCTGGGCATGAACTCTTTCCTGAATAATTTGGAAGTTACCCTGGAATATTCTGTAGTTGTATAAACACACTTATTGAATGTTTTGCAATTACATGGCTTTTTTTTCCTTTTCACTGTTTGCTTGGGTAGGTGACCTTTGGCTCAGCAACTGTGCATGTACACAATTTAATTGAAGCTTTTTGAGAGTTCCAAAGAAACGAAAATTTCCCCCAGATGCTGTCCTTCAGAGAAACCTAGCCAGGAGGCATAGAGTTTCTGGGGTTAAATAGCTGCCTACATAGCATTAATACTGTATCATTTATTTTATTCCATTTTCTACTCGGGTATATCCAAATAGTAAATTTTGTTCTTATTGTTAAATATTTACTGTGATTGAACTAGAAACCTTTACTAGATGAGGAATTGGCTGGAAAACCTGTGCAATGTGTTCACATGACTTTAAACAAAAGGCAGTTTCAGAGTTGATTTTTTTTAATGTATTGGAAATAATTTTGAAAATTATGAATATTAATACTATTAAATAAGGGATAGTTAAATGAAACTGATGCTTCCAAAGATATACAGGGTTGGTGAGGTAGATTAGAAGTTAAATGCCTTCCAAAGAGTGTTCTGATGTTATTCCTTAGAATAAAGTTATACAGCCATCTAATGAAAACTATACTAAAAAGAGAAAGAGAAACACTGTTCTATAAATCTATTAGATAGCAGAGGAGTTTTAGTTAATTAATTTGTTATATTACATATGTTCAGTTTCTTATATAAAATCTATATATTCTATTACACATTATATATTATATTATAATTAATTATATGTAATATAATTAATATAATTTATTAATTAATTAACTTTACATACTAATTTTACCTTCCCCCCTCTCTCCCCTGCCCTCCACCCATCTTCTGGGCTTGTAGAAGAATTTTAATTCAGTAACATTGCTGCTTTGGCAAGGAATATAATACAAAGACCTTCTGGGTCTCTGTGACATATCTGAAATGCAGATACATTCTGGATTCCAGAATAATCTGGCTCGAATAAAACATGTCTTAGTATATACCTTTAATCCCTAACAGTATAGGTAAACTTAGTTTGTAGAAGGAAGCAGCCATGTTAGGAAGCAATGTCTATTTGTGGGTTAGACAAAGTGAGGATTCAGATAAAGATTTGACAAAATGAGTGAGAGATAGGATAGGCCCCACTCTCAGGAGAAAGGAAAGTATCGAGGAGGAAGTATGACCAAGACAGTTATACAGAGACAGGTTACAGAGAAAGCAAACTAAATATAGGTGAAGACATAATGATGAAGAGAATCAGTAGGACTCAAACTACTAAAGCATATTATCAGAGTTTGAGTCCAAACAGAATGATTCAATGAGAAGCTGAGAGAAGTCATATTGAATCAGTCAGCTTGGAGGGGAATTTTGAGCCAGAATACCTGGGTTGAACCAGCCAGCCAGGATTCAAAATGAACTAGAAATGATGAACTTATTAAGGAGTAAGGCTTCAAAATGACAAGTATATTGGGCAAATAAAAGAGGTCTTCTATGGATAACAATCTGCCTTGGCATATCAAGTTGCAGTAGGACTAGGAACATCTTCTACTGTGGATAGACAAGGCAACCCAATTGAGGGGAAGGGATTCAAAGGTAGGCAACAAAGTCAGAGACAGTCACTGCTCCTGCTGTTAAGAGACCCACATAGGGCTGGGCGTGGTAGCACATGCCTTTAATCCCAGCTCTTGGGAGGCAGAGGCAGGTGGATTTCTGAGTTTGAGGCCAGCCTGGTCTACAGAGTGAGTTCCAGGACATCCAGGGCTATACAGAGAAACCCTGTCTTGAAAAGCAAAAAAAAAAAAAAAAGACCCACATAAAGACAAAGATGCACAACAACTACATGTGTGCAGAAGGCCTCATTCCATACTATGCATATTTTTTTCTTTGGCAGTTTAGTCTCTGTGGGCACCTATGCACCCAGGTTCATGATTCGATAGGTTTTCTTGTTGTGTCTTTGACCTCTCTGTGTTCTTCAATGTTTGTCCCCCTTTTCCACAGGATTCCCCAAGCTTCACCTAATGTTTGGCTGTGGGTATCTGCATCTGTTTCCATTAGTTGTTGGGTAAAGTGTCTCAGATAACAGTTAAAATAGGCACCTGTCTGAAAATACAGCAGAATATCAGTAATTGTCTTACAGATGGTATCTCATACAGTCTAGGCCTCAAGAGGTGTAGTCTCTCAATCTTTGCTCCATCTTTACACTTGAACTTCTTGTAGGCAGCACAAATTGTAGGTAAGTTGTTTTCTGGCTGAGTTTGAGTGTCAATCCCTTCACTTTAAACCTTTTCTGGTTAATGGAGATGGGAATTATGGTTCTACCCCATTGCTAGAAGATTTAG
The DNA here is from genome assembly GCF_978045245.1 of Mus caroli. Lineage (NCBI taxonomy): Eukaryota > Metazoa > Chordata > Mammalia > Rodentia > Muridae > Mus > Mus caroli. Next base: position 83,131,418 of record NW_028227259.1, on the reverse strand, counting down.
CTGGGGTCACTCTCATAGATGCTGGGAGATTCTATTGTTCTAGATTTCTACTTCTTGACAGAGATGTACCCCTACTGATTCCAGCTATCTCTCCCAGTACTTCTTTCCTCCATCCTCCCTGAATGGATCCCTCCTATTGTCCTCCCCATACCCTCTACCACCGATTTCACCCTATCCATCTGATTCCTATGATTATTTTATTTCCCTTTCTTAGTGAGATTTAAGCATCCCTCCCTTGCAGCCTCCTTCTTACTTAGCTTCTGTGAATATGTGGAAATCCTACCAGGATATCCTTTGACATATGGCTATCCTATACTGTACAACTAATATCCACTTAGGTGTATATATCATGCTTGTCTTTCTGGGTCTGGATTATGCCACTCAGGATGATCTTTTCTACTTCCATCACTAATCCTGCAAATTTCATTGTGTTTAGTTGCTGAGTAATTTGCCACTATGTAAATATACCACGTTTTTCTTTGTCTATTCTTCAGTTGACAGACAATCAGGTTATATATCCAGTTTTTGGCTAGTACTAATAAAGCTGCTTGTGAACATGGTTGCAAAAGTATCCTTCTGGTATGTTGGAGATTGTTTGGTGTATATACCCAGGAGTGGGATAGCTGGGTCTTGAGTTATATTTATTCACAGTTTCTGAGAAACTGCCAAATTGATTTCCAAAATAGATACACAAGTTTGTATTTCCAAAAGCAATGCAGGGATGTTCACTTGCTCTCCATACTTGACAGAATGAGCTGTTGCTTGAGACATTTTATCTCAGCTATTCGGGGGGGGGTGTGTGTGTGAGGGGCATAAGCTGCAACATCACAGTTGTTTTTATTTTAATTTCCCCAACAAGTAAGGATGTTGAATATTTCTTTAGATGCTTCTTGGCCATTAGAGAGTCCTCTGTGGAGATTTCTCTGTTTATGTATACACTGTTTTTAATTGGATTATTTGGTTAGCTGATGTGTAGTTTCTTGACATCTTTCTTCATTTGGGATGCCAGCCCTCTGTCAGATATAGAGTTGATGAAAATACTTTCCCATTCTTTAAAAACGTATTTTGTCATATTAATGGTTTCCTTTGTCTCAAAGAAGCTCTTCAATTTCATGAGGTACCATTTATTAAGTATTCTACTTAGTACCTGAGCTGCTGGTGTTCTGTTCAGAAAGATGTACTCTGTGCCAATATATTCAAGGCCATCCCCCTTTTTCTCTTCTCATATTTAGTGCATATGGTTTTATATTGAGATCATTGATCTACTTAGACTTTTGTTTTGTGCAGATATGCAGTTAGACCAGCAGCACACTTTGTTGAAGATTTTTTTTTTCTCTTTTCCATTTTATAGTTTTGGTTTATTTATCAAAACTTAAGTGTTCAAAGTGTATTGATTTACATCTTGTTCTCCAATTCAATTCAATTCAATTCAATTCAATGGATACACCTGTTTGGCTTTATGTTACTACTATATAGTTTTTCTTAACTAGTACTGTTCTGCAGTACAGCTTAAAATCAGGAATGAAGATACCTCCAGAATTTCTTTTATTATTCAAAATAATTCCAGCTATCTTGTATTTATTGTTTTTATATACAAAGTTGATTATTGTTATTTCAAGATGTTTGAATAATTATGTTGAAATTTTGATGGGGATTTCATTGAATCATTGATTACTTTTGTCTGGAGGGCCATTTCTACTATGCTAGTCCTGTTAATCCTACTGATCTATGAGCATGGGAGATCTATTAATCTTCTGATATTTTCTTCAACTCCTTTCTTCAAAGATTTGAAGTTCTTGTCATATAGGTCTTTTAACTGCTTGGTTACAGTTATACCACGATATTTTATATTACTTGTAGTTATTGTGAAGGGTATTATTTCCCTCAATTCTTCCATAAATCCCATTTGTCCTTTATATATTGGAGGGTTACTGATTATTTTGGGGTTAGTTTTGATCCGGCTACTTTGCTGAAGGTATTTATCAGCTGTAGATTTTGGGAGGTTGCTTATGTATATTATCACGTCATCTGTGGCTGGAGATACACTGACTTGTTCCTTTTCTGTTTCGTATCCTATGCATCTCCTTTTACTGGTCATGTTGTTCTAGCTAAATCTTCATTTACTATATTGAATATACATTGAGAGAGTACACAGCATTTTCTTGTCCCTGATTTTGGTATAATTGATCTACATTTCTCTCCATATAATTTGATGCTTGCAATGGTCTTTATTGTGTTTAGGTATGTGGTTTACATTCCTAGTATCTCCAAGACTTTTATTATAAAGGGATGTTGGTTTTGTCAAAGGTATTTTAAAAATCTAATGTAATGACCATGTGTTTTTTTCTTTCTCTTTGTTTATATTGTTGATGACATTGATGTATTTTCATATATTGAAATATCCTGCATATCTGAGATGAAGCCTACTTGATCATGATGGATGATGTTTCGAATGTGTTCTTGGACTTTGGTTGAGAGTACTTTATTTTTTTACATTAATATTCATAAGGGAAATTGATCTAAAATTCTCTTTATTCGTGGAGTCATTGTGTGGTTGAGGTATCATGGTGACTGTGACCTCATAGAATGGGTTTGGAAGTGTTCCTTCTTTTTCTAGCTTGTGGAATAGTTTGAAGAATATTGACATCAGCCTTTAAAAGATTTGTCCAAATTCTCATAGGTAAGTTCACTTCTCACTCTCCATTAAAGAAACTTCTCTTTGCATTAGACAGAGTAGATTGCAGAAAAACAACCAACCAAAATGTGCAATTCTGTAATCCAGTCTTAGGTATATATCCACAAAGCATTTGTAGCAATTAAGGCTCAGGAACAATGTGGAAGAAGGGGTGCAATGATTCTTGGAGCCAGAGGATCAGCAAGCTTTCTATGATATTGTCTACCCTTGCAGTTTTAAAAGCTACACCATTAAAATTTCACCAACATGACCACCCAAACATAAACTGAGCAAGTACAACAGTAATAGACATATCAAATTGGAAGAGAGACATATGATGAGTTCAGCTCAACACAAATCACTACATGCAAAAAAGGAAAGCTTAGAGTGGGAGAAATTGTTTTCTCTAGGAATAGCATACCAACTGGTTATCTGCATCAATCAATCAGTCCTGAAAACATAGATATAAATAACATTATACAGACTGAGTATACAGACTGAGGAGGCTCTCTCTCTCTCTCTGTATATATATATATACATATGTGTATATAATAACAATAAATAAGAAGCCACAGATTTGACAGAGAACAAGATTGAGATTCAGCAGGGTTTATACACAATAAAAGGAAGGGAGAAATAGTGTAGTTGCATTAATATCTAGGAAATAGAAGAAGAAAAGTAATGCAATCAGTCTATCTTTGCTATAGGATAAATTCTGTGGGATAGTAGAAGAACATAAGAATAAGTCTATGGTACATGGGATTACAAGAATGGAGACAGAGGCTTTTGACAGAGATGGTAGTATAGCCATCTCCAGAGAGAACCTGAGGCAGTTATGGTCACAATTTTCACCTGTAATGTTTACTTAGAAGACAAAACTGGCAGTTGACAGAGAACATTTCCTTCAAAGCAGCCCTTCTTACTAGAGAAACTTGATCCAGGTGGCTAATAATCACCAATGATCAAAGTAAGAAACAGTGTTCAGCCCTCTGAGTAGAATAGATTTGGAGTGGATAGTTATGTGGTGTTGGGGAAAATTAAATTATAAGGTAAGAGGAATGGGTACTGTTATGACAGTGGCAGTGATCCTTAATGATAAGTAGTTTATTCTAATGAATACTTATTTTGTACGTCATAGTTTACTTTAATAATAATATTTAATGTGATGTTCTCACATACAAAAAATCCTGAGATAGATACTGTTAATAATGGTTGTATATGGTTGAGAACATGGAATTATGGTTGAACAAAGTAACATTCACATATTAAATACTTGTCCACTGTCAGATGCCTGGCTTAGTCTATCTTGTACTCCAATGATGTGAGGAGTTTAGATGAGAAATAAGCTCTTTTTTATAATAAAAATGACATTTCAAATTTTAGGTAAAAATGAAAACAAACTTTTACTAAAAATTCCTTGATACTTTTTTTTTTCCATCAGCTGTACATTGGTGGTTTGGCTTATACTAGAGCTGAGAACACTACTGAACCTTACAAATATATGTTACAAATACTGGCTTAGGCAGAAGAGTTTTGGGTAGCAAGCCTAGAGAAACCATCTCCAACTATCATCACTAACTAGTGCCACTGCATGTTCAATGTCTGGAATAAAACCCCAAAGAAGACAGTGAATGTAAATTTAATATCAAGTAACTTAACTTATCTGAGTTAACACATTTTTCTCTTAAAGCTCTATTTTTGTTTATTTATTATTTTATTTTGAAAGTCTTGAAACATTGTGACCCAGGGCTTTGTTAAAAGCAAATGAAATGATATTTAACAAAAGTGATTTGTAAAATTTAAACCAGGATAAAACTGTAATGTATTACTACTTCTTCACAACATAGATTTTTATAGAAATGGAAAATTGAACTTTGAGTCATATGTCATTAGGTACTTGCCAAAATGTTTTTGCAAACATCTGGTAACTGAGAGAGACAGTATAAAGAACAATTTAACTGTGTATTCTCCTTAGAGAATAGGTTTTCTAAATACAACCTTTGTGTTCCATTAAAGCATGATGAACTAAAACACCTGTATATTAATCTACTCAAGTTGTCATAGCAAAATATTACAAATTCAGAAGCCTAATCACAAAATTTATTTCGTACAGTTTTAGAGGCTGGGAGTTTAAGACCCAGGTGATAGAAAAACTACAATTGATTCCAAAGTCTCTCTTATTATTTTTCCAGGGACCTTCTTCATATCTGTTTGCATTTCTTCCTTTAAGTGTGTGCAAAGTCAAATCCCTCTCTATTTATAAGGATTCTAATCCAGTCATGTGGGTCCCAACTTCACATTATATGATCTTAATCAATCATCAATATTTCCACTATTACTGTGATAAAATACCATGATAATAAACTTTTAAGAAGAGAAGGATTGGCTTAGTTCCAATTTTCAAGTTATTTGTCATCACAGGGAAATCACAGGACCAGGATTTAAGACAGTTGGGAATATTATATTCACAGTCTAGAAGCAGAGAGCAAATCAATATATACTTTTGTGCGCTAATGTCTTTCTACCTTTGCAAAGTTTAGGATTTCTTGCTTAGACAATAATTTCACCCATAGTGGATGGATCTTTCATCTTCTATTAATGTGATCAAGATAATCCCCAGAGACAGACCAACCTAATTTCTATACAGACATCATTGAAATTCTCTTTCCAGAATATTCTAAATTGTATAGTATATACAAGTAACCATCATTAGACTCATTTAAATACTATTATGATGTGATTAAGGGTTTGATACATAAATTTGAGGGAATATTAATCTATAGGAACAGCATTCTAGATCCTTTTACTTTAGTTGCTCCTAGGATATTGTTGTGTCTACCATTTTGTTTAATATAGGCTTCACAAATTTCCAAAATGAACTTAAAAAGAATGACACTCTTTCTTCCTTTCCTTCTTTCCTTCTTTCTTCCTTTCTTTCTTTCTTTCTTTCTTTCTTTCTTTCTTTCTTTCTTTCTTTCTTTCTTTCTTTCTTCCTTCCTTCCTTCCTTCCTTTTTTCCTTTCTTCCTTCCTTCCTTCCTTTCTTTCTTTCTTTCTTTCTTTCTTTCTTTCTTTCTTTCTTTTTCTTTCCTTCTTTTTTTCTTTTCTCTCTCTGTCTTTTATTTTTAAAAAGTTATTTCCTATCTTAAACTTTTTTAAAAAATGTTCTCTTATATATTACATCCTGAACACAGGCTCTCCTCCTACCCTTTACCCTGACCTCCTCCATTCCTCCCAACTGTCCCTTCTCATTCACTCTTCTTCCATTCCCTTCAGAATGAAAGGAATATCAAACAAACATGGCATATCAAGATGCAATAAGATTATATACATTTTCTCCTGTGTTCAACGTTCTTAGTTATCAGTTAAAAGCAAATCAAAATGACTCTGAGATTCCATCTTACATCACACAGAATGGCTAAGACCAAAACCACAGGTTTGATCTTCATATGCTGCTGAAGATGTGGAGAATGTAGAACATTCCTGTGTTGCTCGTGGGAGTGTAAACTTGTACAGCCACTTTGAAAATAAATTTTGTTGTTTCTCAGAAAATTGGAAATTGATTTACCTCAAGACCCAGCTGTAGTACTCCTTGGTGTATACCCAAAAGACACTCCAAATTATCACAAAGACACTTGCTCAACTATGTTCAGAGCAGCTTTATTTAGAATAGCCAGAAACTAGAAACAATCTAGATGCTTCTCAGCTAATAAGTGGATAGAGAAAATGTGTTATATTTGCACAATAAAGTATTACTCAGTTGTTAAGAACAACAGCATCATGAAATTTGCAGCCAAATCGATGGAACTAGAAAAAAATCCTCCTGACTGAAGTAATTCCAACCCAGAAGGACAAACATGATATGTATTCACTTATAAGTGGCCATTAGTTGCAAAGTAAAAAAAAAAAATAATCATGATATAATTCACAGACCCAGAGAAGCTAAGCAACAAGAAGGGCTCAAGTATGGGAGCATGAATACTCCTGGAAATGGGAAGAGAATTCATACTGTTCCTTTGAAAATCATGTCTGAAAACATTGTTCACCATGCTAATGTCCTACTGAGAAGTATCCAATAGATACTGACCGGACTTTAATTCAAAGGAGAGGTTTGTTTTAAAATGCATTTCAGTGTTCCTATTCCTTTAGCGATGAAATCTACACTTAACGTATTTTCATAATTGTTTCCATTCCCAGGAACAATTGCTTATTTGTAATAAATATTACATGTACCTATTGTAGATATGAACTGCCTTGATGATGTGCAAATATTCCAATATGTCATAGACAATTACTATTTCATAAGTAATTGGCTGTTATTAATTACTGTCATTGCACTCATTATTTCTCATGAATGTGTCACAGTTTTTAAGCTGATAAACAGTGGTAACAATGGAAAAAAATCAACCAGGTGCCTTAAACACAGCGACTTACAGAGCAAAAGCCCTTCACCTTTCTGCACAATGAGATTTTCATATGTGTTATATTTTCTTACTCTCTGCTTCATTTTTCACATTAATAAATTTAGGAGAAGGATAGCAGTGACCTATTTGTCATATAATATTGGGAGAAGATAATTTTATAAATTACAATGCTCAAATAAACCAGAGGGCTTAAATTCCAGGAGCAATATAAATAATACATTATACTTCAGTCCTAGTTAATTTCCATAGGCACAGAAAAGAGTGAGCATGCATAAGGCTTTTAAATTATTATTGTTTTGAGAAAAAGAGATGATCAGAGAAATGCAAAGCTGCATTAGACCGTGTCTTAGAGGCAGGAATATTATTAATATGCTTGTCTTGTTTAAAGTCCTGCTGCAGAAACAGATGCCAGCAAGCACACTGTCTGGATGATTGGAAGTGGCGAGGGGCAGCAGAAGTGGCATGTCAGGAAGCACTTTGTAAATTAAGATAATTATTACATCTTAGAAGTCCCTGGAGAATCACAATTTATGTGGGTAAAGTTCTCTTGCATTGATATTTGCCATGAAACCAGCAAACACATATATAGAGTGAGGTACTTTCAAACATGGGGCAGCTTCAATGTTTTCCTAGTTCCTTGGGTGGCTCATTCCAAGTTCACTGTTCAAATGTAGCCCTTGCAGAAGTAGAAACTTTTCATGTTAGGTGTGACCTCAAAGAATAGGTTCTTTTGCTCTTGCTAGGGTTGGTACAGGTTCAAATTAACACAACAATTTTCCTCCATAGCCACTAGCTGCATTCTGTTATTTTCTATGACAATATCATGTCTATAGTCTATTTCTTAATACTGTCATCTGGCTGAAAGCAGGCTGGTTCATAATCTACTACATATATAGGCTTGTGGAAAAAAAAAGAGAAAACAAAGCAGATACTTGAAAATAGAGATTTAAGTACACCTTTTTTTGGATATTTTATTTATTTACATTTGAAATGTTGTCTCATTTCCCACTTTCCCTTCTGCAATCCCACTATCACATTCCCCCTCCCCCTGCTTCTATGAGGGTACGCCTCCACCCACCCACTCACTCCCACTTTACTGCCCTGACATTCCCCTACACTGGGGCACTGAGCTTTCTCAGGACCTCAGGCTTCTCTCATTTATGCCAGATAAGGTCATCCTCTGTTAGGTATGCAGCTGGAGACATGGCTCCCTCCATGTGTACTCTTTTGTTGGTATTCTTAGTAATATTTTTATTTATTTTTTTGAGATTTCCACATCATAAACCCTAACTACTGTCTTTTCTCAGGTCCCACCCAAACTTTGGGACCTCCATCAATGCCAACTCCCAAAAAAGGAAGAAGAAGAAGAAGGAGAAGAAGAAGAAGAAGAAGGAGAAGAAGAAGAAGAAGAAGAAGAAGAAGAAGAAGAAGAAGAAGAAGAAGAAGAAGAAGAAGAAGAAGAAGAAGAAGAAGAAGAAGAAAGAGGAGGAGGGGAAAGAGGAGGAGAGGGAGGAGGAGGAGGAGGAGAAGAAGGAGAAGAAGAAGAAGAAGAAGAAGAAGAAGAAGAAGAAGAAGAAGAAGAAGAAGAAGAAGAAGAAGAAGAAGAAGAAGCCCAATGTGTGTTGTTCATATACTAATTGAGCAATTGAGCATGTTCAAAACTCCTGTTGGACAGGCTTTTAAAGAAAGCTAAGTCATTTCTCAACTGCAACCCTACCAGAAGCCATCAATTGTGAAGAGCTGCACTTTAGCATTCTTATCACAATCTTTAAGAGTTATTTCCTCTCTAGACTATGACTTTTGGTGGGGTGGGAGTTGGGCGATAAGGGTTGTTTCAAAGGTTTTCTATGTCTCATTCTCAACTGTGAGTCTGCAGTCATCAGTACTATTGCAGAGGTAGCTTCCTTTCCCTTTACAGTCAGCAGGAGCATAGAGCATGGACTTACACATGGTTACAATGATTATACAGATCCTACACATTCACATGGTATCAGGCAACAGCACCTGACACTGAACTCAGCATAGTCTCTTATCCTAGGACAGACCATTAACATCAACACAGCGCTTCACAGTATTTATTTTTAATATTCCTCCACCTTGAACTAAAACAATACTTAAACAGTGTAACCGATGATGTAAGTAAATCTTTTATTCAAGGAAAAAGAAATACTATATGAAGACATTGCCACAAACTGAGGTTATCAAAGTTCATCTTATATCTAAAATAGAACTGAATACTAAGTTTGTAAATGAACTATATGAGCAAGTAATTTTAATTCTTTTTTCATTGTGATAGACTCAGTTCAAGAACTAGGGGTATTTTTTGTCTCGTGTGAGGCTATGCCAGTGCCTGACAAATACAGAAGTGGATGCTCACAGCCATCTATTGAATGGAACTCAGGGCCCCTAATGGAAGAGCTAGAGAAAGCATCCAAGGAGCTGAAGGGTTCTGCAACCCTATAGGTAGAACAACAATATGAACTAACCGTACTCCCAAAGCTCATTTCTCTAGCTGCATATGTAGGAGAAGATGGCCTTGTCAGCCATCATTGGGAAGAGAGGCCTCTTGGTCTTGCAAACTTTATATGCCCTAATACAGGGGAACGCCAGGGCCAAGAAGTGGGAGTGGGTGGGTAGAGGAGCAGGGCGGGGTGAGGGCGAGTAGAGGGAACTTTCGGGATAGCATTTGAAAAGTAAATAAAGAAAATATCTAATAAAAAATAAAAAGAAAGAAAGATCTGGATGACAAGAACTTCAAATCTCTGAAGAAAGTAATTTTAGAAGATATAAGTAGAAGGAAAGATATCCCATGATTTTGAACTGGTAGGATTAAGATAAAAAAAAATCCATGATACCAAAAGCAATTTTCAGACAGATTCAACAAAATTCCCATTAAACTATAACATAATTATTTATAGAACTTGAAATAATAATATCCAACTCCATATGAAAAAGATAAAAAGAAAAGAAGAGAAAAAAGAAAAGAAAAGAAAAGAAGAGAAAAGAAGAAAAGAAAAGAAAAGAAAAAAACTACTCAAGATACCTAAAACAATCCTGTACAACAAAATAACTTCTGGTAGTTTTCCCATCCCTGATTTCAAGCTGTACGACAAAACAATAGTAGTCAAAGCCACATCGTAGTGGCATAAAAACAGACAGATTGATCAATGGAATCTAAAAAAAAAAGCAAAAGTGAATCCACACACCCATGGACAATTGGTTTTACACCAAGAAACCAAAACCATAAAATGGATCAGAGAAAGCACCTTCAAAAATTTGTCATGGTCCAAATATGAATGCATAGACTCTTATCAATCACCCTGCTGAAAACTCAAGTCCAAGTGGATCAAAGACATCAACATAAGATCAGATACCTAAATCTGCTAGAAGAGAATGTTCCTTGAATGCACAAACACAGGAGAAAACTTATTGGACAGAACAGAAATGACTCAAGCATTAAGTTAAAAAATTAATATCTGGTTGTAAAGGCAAGTGAGGTAAATTAAAAGAAAGAAATGAAGGAAGGAAGGAGGGGGAAAGGGAGGGGGAGAAAGGACAAGAAAAAAAGAGAGAGAGATTTTAAGTGGAAGCTGTAATGTCCTTTGTGGTGGTTTGAATAAGAATGACCCCCCCCCCCATACGTTATATATTTGAATACTTTGTTCTCTTTTGGAGGACTATTTGGGAAGGATTAGTGGGTGTGGTCTTGTTGAAGGAGGTGTGTCACTGAGAACAAGCTTTGAAGTTTCAATAGTCTGACCATTACTATTATGCTCTCTGCCTCCTGCTTATGGTTTAGGATGTGAGTTCTTAGCTATTCCTGTCGTGCGTTAATCCTCTGAAATAGTAAAGGAGATTAAATGCTTTATTTTATAAAAATTTAATAAATGGCCCCTCCTGAAACGGAAAAGCTTCTGTAAGGCAAGGTATACCAGCAAATGGATGAAACAGCAGCCAGAAGAATGGGAAAATATTTTCACCCACTCCAAATCTCACAGAGGGCTGACACCATATTAAATAAGAACTCAAGAAACTTGACATGAACAAACAAAATAACCTTATTAAAAAGAAGGTATAGATCTATACAGAGAATTCTCAGCAGAGGAAACTCTAATGACTGAGAAGTACTTAAAGAAATATTCAATACCCTTAGACATTAGAGAAATGCAAATCAAAACAACTGTGAGATTACACCTTAAGCCCATCAGATAGGCTCAGATCAAAACCTAAAGGGACAGTTCATAAGGATGAGGGACAAGGGGAACACTCCTCCATTGCTGTTGGTAATGCAAACTTGCACAACTTTGGCAATCAATTTGATAGTTTCTAATATAATTTGGAATAGATAGACTTCAAGATCCAGATATACTACTCCTGGTCTATATTCAAAATAAACTCCATTATAACGCAAGGATATACTTGCTCATCAGTGTTCATAGTAGGTTTATTTGCAATAACTTGAAACTGGACACAATTTTTATGACCCTCAAAGGGAGAATGATAAAGAAAATGTGGTACATCTACACAATAAATTATTTCTCAGCCATTAGAAACAACTACATCATGAATTTTGCAAGGGAATGGATGTAACTAGAAAAGAACATCCTAAGTTATGCAGCCACAATCCAGAAATAAAACTTGGTTTCTACATACTTATAAGTTGTTATTAGCCATAAAGAGGCATGCAATCGTGATTAAAAAACAAAAAAACAAAAAAAAAAACCCAAAAAAACACAGACCTAAAGAAACTAAGTATCAAGGAGGGACCAATGGGGCATACTTGAATATCACCTTGAAGAGGAAATAAATTAGACACTGGGTATGGAAGGAAGAAGAGGAGTACGTAGGAGAGGGTTGGAGATGGGAACAGGAGGGTTGAGGTGTGGGGAAGATGGAGAGAGAGAAAGCTGGTAGAGACAACTGGATTGTGAAGGAAGGGAGTATCCATGGGATGAGCTAGAAATTTAGAACAGTGGAAACTCTCAGGAATCTATTAAGTTGATAATAGCTAAGATTCCTAGAAAGGGGTGATATGGAGCCTGAGCGGTCACTTCCTAAGCACAGGCAAGATTTTCAGTAGAAGAATTGAGTTACCCAAACAGCCAAATAAAATCTTTGACACACAATTTGTACTACCTACAAGATGTGCAGTGATAAAATAAGCATTAGAATTTTTAAAAATTGATTTATTTTTATTCTTTAATCTTTTTTTAAAATCCAGACTTCATCTCCTTCCTGGTCTGCCCACCCCATGACCGCTCCTCATCCCATACCTCCTCCTCCATCCCCATTTCCTAGAGGATGTTCCTATCCCCCACCCCCACCCCACCAGGTCTCCCCACTCTCTGTGACCTCATGTCTCTCGAGGGTTAGATGTATCTTATCTCACTGAGGCGAGATCAGGCAGCACTCTGCTGTATATATGTTGGGGGAACTCATATCAGCTGGTGTATGCTGCCTGGTTAGTGGCTCAGTTTCTGAGAAATCTCCGTATTCCAGGTCAGTTGAGACTGCTGGTCTTCCCATGGGGCCACTCTCCTCCTCAACTTCCAGCTTTTCCCTAATTCAACCTCAGGGGTCACCAGATTCTATCCATTAGTTTGGTGTGAATATCTGCACCTGACTCTCTCAGCTGCTTGTTGGGCCTTTCAGAGGGCAGTCCTGTTCCCCCTATATCTGATCATGTTCCCCATTCCCCTCCCTGTCCCCTCTCCCGCCCACGTGCCTCCCTTCCTCCACTTCCCCCAGTGAGTGCTTTGTTCTCCCTCCCAAGTGGGATTGAGGCATCCTCACTTGAGCCCTTCAGCACAGTATTTCTCAATGGGTTGTTACTTTCAGGAGCTGACTAACGTGGCTGGATAGGAAGTTCCAAGTACCCAACTGAGTCTTCCTTCCTAGCATTGGAGATGCAGGCACTTACCGTTAAACCTGGCTCTTTTTAAAATTATTTCTTTCCTTATTTTTTAGGTTATAATGTAATCGTATTATTTATTCCTTTCCCTTTCTCTCCCATATATGCCCTCTTTGCTCTATCAAATTTATGGTTTTTTCCCATTAATTGTCGTTACTATATTTTCAGCACAGGTTCTGGGATCAAGCTCAGGTCACTAGGTTGACAAGGCACTTTACCATGTGAGCCTACCTGCCCAGCTCCTATAACTTTAAAATGATTACAAAAGGGAGAGTCTGCTTAAGATCTGAAAACCACGAAAAAATGTTTCGATTTCATTTTACAGAATATATGATGTATTACATGATGTTTCAAATTTTATAGCGAAATTTAATACTTTTGATAATCTCTTTTGGGACTATGAATCCTTTGCAAGCCATATGTCTTCATGTAAAAGATTACTTGAAGAACTAACTCTAAGAAACATTTAACATTTATCCTAAGAATATTTTAGTGATATTAAAGTATTTGATAATACTCAAAACCAGTGAAATTTCTATCTATAAATATCATCCTGGTAAAAGATGAAATGGAATTGAGTAGAATTAGAAGGAGATAAAATTTTAATTTAGTTAATAATGGATAAGAACTTGAAAAATAGCAAGGGAAATAGCAAAAGAGATACAATTTCAAGGGCCTCAGGGAGAATCTACACCATACATTGATTAAAGCAATGATGGAGAAGGGTGAGTGTAGCTGATATCAATTGCATCAAGGATAGTCACTGATACAGGATTTGAAAGTGCTGGCACATTTGGACATTATATTTTGAGAAACCTATGAGACAGTCACCTAAAAATATCCAAGAGGTATTAGATGGGGATCAATGGGGATTGGAAAACTATGTCCACGAGGTTTTGAACAGTATGGAGTCATGTCAAATGTGTCCAGCATTCACCATGTACTATATAGTAGGAATTGCTGAGAAAATAGTGATAAATACATGTCCACTCAAAGGGATTTCAGTCTGTTGCACAATGAAACAAATGAAGAGTTATGAGAATGAGCCACAGGACAGATTTTATCAATCGTCCTATTTATGTGGAAGGGACATGCTTATGCACTAGTTCTGCCATCCTGGTCATTAGGAAGCCAAGTAGGACTGAAGGAAAAATTAAGAGGGTTACAGAAATTAATAAAAATAAAATTAAACATATATATCCAATTGTCAGGTTATTAAAGTAGAGGCCCAGTTCAAAGCCAGACTGGAACTATTGTACTGAGTCCTTGTCTCAAATATCAAAATGAACAAAACAATAAAAAAACACATATAATTTTTTAAATGTTTTTATTACTATAAGAGTTATAAGCCAGGTGTGGTGGCCCACACCTGATTTAATCCCAGTACTTGGGAGGCAGAGGCAGATGGATTTATGAGTTTGAGGCCAGCCTAGTCTACAAAGTGAGTTCCAGGACGGCCAGGGCTATACAGAGAAACCCAAGAGGTGGTCTCTTCAGGTTCCATCCTCCCCACAAGAATTTTAACAGGTCTCCTAAAACAAATCTTTAATATTCATCTGAAGCATCAGGAAATGACACCTGTAAACCAGTGGCTAGAGAATTTATTTACCTTTACTTTAAAAAATATTGGTATATACTTTTAATACCTCAAAGTATTAGAATTCTTCAATCTAAAGTTATAGTAATAATTTAAGCACTGGGGTGTTGGTGATTGATAAACTAATGTATCAGGAATGAATATATATATATATATATATATATATATATATATATATATATAATAAAACAAACACAAGTCATAGGTTTAAATTGTAACTTCTGAAGTGGGAAAATTTCAGATGATTGAGTGATCGGGTATTTGGGTGCAAGCTGGTCCTAGTTTTCTATATAGACAAAAAGAAGACAACAGACTACATCTATTACAGGTTGGAGGTGGGTAATTCATGTGATTCTAAGGGGAGCTGTTATAATACAGAATTAGTGACTCTTCAATCAGTGCCTGAGAACATGAATGGCGGAAGAATAAAGATCCTAATATGATTATCTGTTCAGTAAAAGAAACAAAATAAAAAGAGGAGGGTGGGGTGGAAACCCTGACAAATTTGTTGTCCTTCACGAAATGTGGAAGTTCTGAGCTGCTGCCTTTGGTTGACTTAGTAATGAGAAAGGCAGTCACTTGCCAGGGCTAGAGCACAAAAAATATGGAAGTGTTGACAAGGCAGGCAGAAATTTAACGACACATATTAAGGTAAATCATTAGAAGAGACAGTTGGAAGAAAGTTTCCTAGGGAGTACTAATGACCCAAATGAAATTAGATTTGTGCAGATTTTGATCCAGTGTTTTAAATAGCTAAGTGTTAAGATGGTAATCAGAGAATATTACCAAATACCCTCTAACATATGTTCTAGATGTACTCCAATGTTGTCATCTACTAGAAAGAAACCTCCTGTATATCTGACAAATTCTGGTGTCTGCATACATTCTAAGAGTTTTGTGTATATTCATCAATTTAGTTGTTTTATGACTCCATAGAAGCAGGAAACAAAAATTATTATTATTTATCTTTGACACATAGATGAAGAATTATCATCCTAGGATACTTGTAACCTGCCTACAATTGTAAGTACTCAAATGAACTTATTTCCAGATGGTTATAGAAGAATTTTAATCCAGCATCATGGCTAATCTGGCTGGACTACAGCCTTTATCCTGAGGAGACAGTTGCAAGATCTCTGAGTTCAAAGCCAGTCTGGTACAGAGAAAGTTCCAGGTACAGAAAAGCTTAGGTCCATGCATGATGGTAAGTTTCTTTAATTACAGCACTCAGGGTCAGTTGAGAGACAGGCAGTAGAATAAGTATGGCATTTCAGTTGTTGACAGATCAGTTTGTGGAGTTCAGAGTCAGGTTCACTGGGTCTATTTTACGGAGACAGGTGGCAGGGAGAACTAAGTAGACACAGGTGAAGATAGAATGAACCAGAGACTGAGAAGGAGCCAGAACATTAGAACATAGTGCCAAAGTTAGTATGAAGACAAGCAGAACAATTCAGTAAGTAACCCAGTGGAGCCAATTTGAATCAATCAGCTTGGAGAATAATTTTGAATCAGAACAGCTTAGTTGAACCAGTCAAACAAAATTTAAAAAGAACTAGAATGTTCTTTCTGAAATGTTGAGCTAATTCAACAGTAAGTCTCTAAGTCAGCAATGACATCAGGCAAATAAAAGTTACATTTAGAAATGACTGTGAAGTTACCCCACAAATCACTTTGTTTGCCTCACAAATTTACATATGTGCAGAGTCTATTTACAAAATTGAATACTTGTATTTTAATTTAGAACATTTTGTTTTTAACCTAACATAAATTAAGAAAATTCAAAACAAGACAATTTAAAATAAAAGTATTAATAACTGAACAATTTATGCTGTTTTAATTTTTGACCAGAGAAATATTTCATTCTTACATAAAATAAAAATATCATATGTAGTGACAGATTTAAGTAAAGGAAGGTACAGAGATTGAAGAGATGTTTTGGTGACTAAGAGTACTTGCTGTTCTTCTAGAGCATGCGAGTTTGTCACCAGTAGGTCACAACTGTATCACTTCAGTTCCACACAATCCAATCACTGTTTAGTCTCCAAAACCACTGGAAACATAGGTGGCAGGTATACACACATGTAGGCAAAACATGCATAAATAAGGTAAACAAGTCTTTAAAGAAAAGAAGAACTAGTTTCTGTGATACTTTCTGAAAAATTATTCTTAGCAGAAATCAAGACAATATATAGATGCCTGGTACACAGAAAGAATTGTTACCTGATATAAAGAAGAAACTAGGTCTGTGAAGGATGCCTGTATCATAGTGTCTGTATCAGGATGTACTGTTATATGTATCTGAGAAATATTATGCATTTGTCATGATCTTTTTGTTGAAGCAAATGCAGTTACAAGAAAACATTAAAGATTTCATACCCATGTATTATATATCCTGTGTTCTTGGAAACTTTTAAAAAATAAAATGTAGGATACTCATTTAAAACTTTTTACAGCATTGACTTTATCAGTCTTGGAGAAAACGATGTATCCCATTCATCATTAGTAAGGTAAATAATGGCTTACATGAACACTGATAATGAAGATTCTGTTTTAAACCTTCTGCTTTTTCAGTAAGTAAAATTAACATCCGGCATGTTACATGAGCTTTATTATCATAATTGTTGTAGCTCACTAAGTTTTAAAGACATCTCTGCATAGAACATCATTTCCTTAAAATATATATATCTAGTAGCCTTGTGAGCTCAATGTTATTTTAGTAGATATGAATTTGGTCTTGTAGTTCATCTCTGTTGATCAAATAAAATGAACAATGAGTTCAAAATCTCTTTGAAGTTCTCTGTTTTAGAAGAAAATTTGATAACTTTCTAAAGAAATCTCTGTTCTTTTTATCACAATAATGCAGCCTATATAAGACTCAAAACAAGAGAATTCACTGGTTTTGCTGTTATAATATAGATATACATGTATCATGAGCAATATATAGTAAGTATATATCTATTATCTATTCATTAATACTGCATATAATAACTATTTTGTGTTTTCATGAATTCAAATATGCCTATCCATATCTAGTCAATATAGACTTTTTTCTTCTTGGAATATAGTTTCAAAACAAACAAACAAACAAACAAACAAACAAAAATCTGATGCTAGGCAACTTTTCTATTCTTACTTGGTTATTCTCTTAAGTTTTTTTAAATTTTGTATTTGCTGCTTCTGAAAGTATTCGCCATTTTTTTTCTTTTGTCCATTTAATACTGTTCCATGTGCCTGGGAAATATAATGCATTTGTCATGATCTCTTTGTTGAAACAAAGACAATTGCAAGAAAAAGCTAAAGATTTCATGCCCATGTATTAAACATCTGTCTTGTAGGAAACTTAAATTCTTATAATTTAGGATATTCACTTAAAACTTTTCACAGCATTGACTTTATCAGGTCTTGGACCAAACAATGTGTCCCATTCATCATTTTACTTCTAAGAAACTATCAACAGAGCATGGAACATGGTTAAAAATACAAACTGCAATTACTGAGAAAAAGGCCATGAGTCAGAAAAGAACAATGAGGGGCATATGGGAAGGTTTGAAGGGAGGAAAAGGAAGAGGAAATATAATTATACTATAATTTTAACATGTAAAAAGGAAAGTAATTAAACTGGAAAATGAATAAAGTAAAAAAAAAGCCACATTAAAATAATAACAACAATGAATAAGGGTTTCGTTTTATTTAAACAGGTTTCATGTACAGAGGAAGTCTGGAATGTGACAGATCAGCAGTGCTCCTCTGTGTACACTCAAACCAGAGACTTTGTCATTTTCACCAAAGATCTGTAGGCCAGTCAAGCCTACAGTTCTAGAACTTAAAAGTTTCAGGGATGACAATTACCAAACAGTACCATGATTACAGAATACTTTTTTCTTTTTTTTTTAGTTACTCTTAAATAGCTTAGAGTTTTATCCACAAAAGGCTCACAAGGCACTTTGCAAAGACTTGTGGTGCTTTTATGATCTTGTTTTGAGAGTCTCAGTATCAACACATCATATGAAAATATGACCCCCAATGGGCATTTTTCATATTTCATTATTTAGTATAATTCTTAATCAATGGATGAAACTCTACAATAAATTTAGAAGCAGCTTACCAACTCTTGATTTAAAATACTGCCTGAAGGTGACTGGCATGCCAGACAGCCTGGAGACATTGTATTGAAAGCTAGTCTCCAAGCAAATCAATGGATTCGTGCCTTGAAACCAGTTCAAAAAAACATTTTACCAATCCATGAAAGAATATTGAAGGGAAAATTGTAACAGAGAGGTTTTAGTTGAGTGGAGGTCAACCATTCTCATACTTTGTTTTGCTTTCTAATATAAAAGTTAACCAATATGTCTTAACAGGTCATCAATGTTTTAGTCTCCCTTCAGATTTATGCTCTATTCTCTGTGATCCCCTTTACAAAGAAAAGTGTTTATTGATTTCACTTTGAGCAGCCATCTGCAAACTTGGAGCTTCTTGGCTTGATCAACCACAGTTGAAGCCTTTTGCAAAGTATTAACTTATTTTATAGAATGTTTGTGAAATATTTTAAATTTATTAATTGAAGAAAATATGTGCATTACTTCATAGACAAACTTTATACTTAGCTTTAAATATAAATATATTTATAAACCCTAATTCAAAGTAAATATTTGTCACACCCTCAATTCATGACAGCAATGCAATATATTGTAGTTATACTTTGATTTTACCCAGTGGTATTATTCAGGTTTCTGCCTTTGATCTAGGCATGACATTATCAAGGTGACCACTGCAAAAATGTGGAGAAAGTATCACACTATTATTTACAAAACTATACTGAAGAGAAACATAGAAATTCATACTGTTAGGCTATTTTTTTAAACAAATTAAAACTATCTTTGAAGTAATTATCTCTTCCATCTAGCATTTATAATTTGTATACTTGTTTATTCAACAAATATTTATGTTGCAATGAACAAGTAAATAGAACATCTCGAATATTAGATATAAGAATTTTGCTAAAAACAGAACTTACACTTGAATAAAAATCCATAGAGATTAGAGGATGAGATTTTGGTCAGTATCATCTTTTTCCCAGTATCAGTCGTAAAGAAGTTCACTATAAGTAGAACATTCTATTCTATAAGCCAAAGAATTTCTTTCTTAAGTAGAACGTGTTAACTATCCTGGGATTCAGTTAAAGGCTGTTCAGCAGACTCTCACACTCATGTTTTTTTCATTGAGAGTAATTGACATCAAACATGACTGGAACAATCAATTCCATTGTAGTAACTTTCCATGTTCTAAGGTTTTTCATGGTGTTTCACTTCCATCTTTTTTATGCCATCTTGATCATATTAAGAGCTTTGATGAAAAATTAGGGATTGCCTGGCTATCTCCCATTTAATTCTTGGAAAATTAAATGTGATATACCAGAATATATTAATGTCATTCGTGATTTTAGTTCCAAGACCTTTTTTGTAAACCAGAGAAGAAAAACCTGGCCTATGTTGATATATTCGCTCTTGATTAACAGTGCATCTATTTCATAGTGATTAAATATATGACCTATAATTTACTATGAACATGAAATTTTATCTTAACTATTACTTCCAATGTGATTTTAAGGGACTTGAGACATTATTTAAACATTTACATTGAAAATGATGATATCATTTAATACATAGCAACATGCCCTCATGAGCTTCTTTAAACTGAAAATGTAGTCATATACTAGTATTTTTCTAATGATTATCATAATATCTGCTTCCATTGTGCAAAACAAACACAGTCAAACTGTAGATTGAAATGTGGCTTCCCTTTTTGGAAAATGCAACTACTGTATGTTTAAGGCTGAAATGGAAAATCATGGAAAATATTAAATGAATTAGAGGACTCACAGTTGTTCAACTGATATTTTTTGTTTAACTCCTTCTAGAAAGTATTGAAAAATAATATTTTAGATATTTTAACCTATATAACAGATACTGATATTCATCATATACTCCTCTATTGAGCATCTTCTCTGTTGAGTAAATATTATAAGAATGCAAGATGTTAACCTCATAGTAATTCTTATAGATATGACTTTTTAAATGTTCTACTATAAAATTTGAATTGTTCTTAATTTTCCTCGTTTTAAACTGTCTTATAATTTGCTACCTTGTATGTAGTACATTTCCAAATATAAAAAAAAATCAAAATCTTCTGATGCTTATGCTTACAACACCTAAAAGAATGTATGATCTGATGCATTGTTGTAGATTAGCAGCTGCCTTCTACTATGCTACAGTTTTTTCAGGACACATTCTCTTTTTTTGGCCTGCTTTGGCAACATGTGTGTTTGCCCTGACCTGCAGGACTTAAGCAACAGGGGTCTTGAGGAAGGGGGCAACAATGACAAATTGGGATCAGGAGACATGAAGAAAGGAGACAAGACAAAAATTCTGTTCAAGTCTCAGTTACTCTAGGGAAACAGAGGGCTTAAAAGGCTACAAACCACGAAGGTATTTTCCCAGGTGAACGGGCCAAACTGATATTATCGCTTGGTTACACATGAACATAAATAGAATGTCCTCATGTAAAAGTCTGGAAGGGGAGGTCCCCATTGTAAAAAGCCCAGAAAGCCCCCTATTGTACAATGTCCTGAGTCAATAACAGAATGGAAGCAAGATAGTGGAAGAAACAAAGAGTGTTAGTTAATAGATGATGCTGAAGGACAAGATGGAGACTGAGATACCACGGGCTTTTGGGTCTCCCAACATATATTAATATTTGGCCTCCCATGTTAATTGTCAAGAGATCTCCTAAGATATTTGTTGCTGTTTATTAATCACAAATTAATTTAGAATTATTTTATGGCATTCACTTGGTTTAATTTCAATAACTATTTTTGAAATCATTTATGAATTGTACTTTCTCACTCGTTTTGCTGTATCATTTTTCTATTTATCTAGAATAAATTGAACAATCTATTTACAACTTCATTCTCTAGCAGTGTACCACAATAATTTTTACAGCTATGTCTTAGTTAACATCAGATGTAGTAGTTTGTATCAATTTCTGTTTGGGTTACTTTCCATCTATCGTTTTCCACATGTATGTTCATGTTAATATTTGAACTATGTTTTGTTTATTCTATAAAGTCTATTAACACTTCACTGTGATTTTTTTAATCCTAGATGTTACTTATTAAAATTGTCTCATTTTCAATATGATTGCATTTCCTGAAGTCTCCTTATTCTATTTAAATATATGTGTAGACATCTATATTTTTTATGTATAAAGGCATGTAGGTTGTTTTTGTTGTTAATTATAGCTTTTTTTCTCTCTCAGCGTGTAGTATACTATAATGAATATGTTTTTAAGGCAATTTTTAATTGGTTGTTCGAGAATTTTACAAGGGAAATTATGTGTGTAGAACAAATATCAAGTGTTGCTGGAGTAAGAATCAAGGCCCTTTCATATGTATTGATTGCAGGAACACCTATAAACCTCATCCCTATAGGTATGTAATCACATCATTTTTCTCTACAACTTCTTCTCTGTTTAAAGAATTTTTTCCTGGTACATTCAGCTCAGCGAATGATGGTTGGTATTAATCATGAACTTGACTAGGTTTAGCCTATCCAAGGCAATATAGTTGAGAGTGTTTCTAGAAGAGTTCACCAAAAAGTTAGGTGGTTGGTACAATCTTATGGGGTTGAGTCCTAGACTATATTTGAATTACTAGTTTTCATCTCTTGCAGCCTTCTGTCTGAGAACACAGTGAGATGAATTACTTCCTGTTGGTCAGCCGGCATTCTCAGCTATGATTGGCTGTTTCCTATTAAGGTGTGATGTGAAAGAAGATCTTCCTCTTTAGGTAATTTTCCCCCTCCCCCCAAGGGTTTGGCCATTACTACTATTAGAAGAATTTAACTACTACACAGTGGCAGAAATAATGAAAGTCAGTAAAATCAATTTTACATCCAAAAGCTTTGTTTCAAAGTGGCCTACAGAGTGTAGATTTTCGTGGGTAAGTTTCTGTCGAGCAAAAAATAGTTAATCAATCACAATGTTTTATCTTGTATTATATAGTCTCAGTTATTGCCAACTGTCTCTCCTGAATGTTGTATATTTGTGTATAATACCAGCTCTATCTCTAATTCAAGCTTATTTTGTTACACTAGCTATAAAATCAAATATGAATAATTTACAGTTGTAAAAAGAATAGTATTTGAGAGAGCCTGAAAAATTTATATTAATTTTTAATTTAGTTGATAAATCTATAATGTAAATTATTAAAGCATAGCACATTATATCATCAATAATGTCACTGTAGAGTAAAATGTGATTTTTAATAGGTACTTCATTTGATAAATTTTATATTCTTCTTCCTCATTTCTTTTTATCTTGACCTAGAAATAAGTTGTTCATATTCTTGAATTTATTACTATATAAACCCCATAATGAGATTTAATTTTTTCTCTTTATGTTTTATTCTGTTTATTTTGAAAGATATTAATAAAAGTTAACAACACTGACATACTATACCTCAATTCAGATTACTTTTGTTGTCAAAATCTGAATATTCATAATGTGACCAGTTGATATAAATTCTGCATTAGAAAATTTTATGACTTGGCTTGTAGATAATGAGCTTTAGAACATCTTAAGTTGATTTCAATTAATGTGTGATTAATTTGAAATAAGAAATTCTATTCTACTATTTTTGAGAATATTTTTTGTAAGGCTAATGCATAATATAGTAGGTTTTTAAAAGGTATACATTACTAGAAAGACATGAGCCTATAGCTTTTATATCACCCCATTAGAAGACCTCTGAGTTTTAAATAAGCAGCATTATATTCTAGTTTTTGTCTTATTACTTGTATATAATTTATTCTGATTATACTCTTTTATTACTCTGCTCAGGTTAGAAGGCAGATGTGATGGCAGGAGAAGTGGAAGTTTATAACTTGCTAATTTTTCCTGTTCTGTTACATACCTCCTATATGTTCATACTAAAGTGTGCACATAAAATTGAGAACACCAATGACCATCACCAATGAAAAATCAAATTCCTTCTATAAACAGCCTTTCTCTACACTTTATTTTATAATATTTATGTGAGCAATGCTAGTCATATTTGGAGACTCCTCAGTGTTCTCTACATTTGCAGTATAAAATTTAGTGCAACATACTCATACACGGTAATATTTAATGAGGTTTGATGATTTAGTATTTCTAATTTTACTATGATATGGAAAAGTTTGCTAGCATGAGGCTGCTAATTTATTAATGTTGTGCTTCCAAAGGTACTATCTGTATTATATGTGATGTCTAGATATTTTTATGTATAGTTGTATATGTGAATCCATAATTAGAATTCTTTTACCTCGGCATTGTCATTATTTAGTACCACATTATTATCTTGTCCTTACCAACTGTATCTTTTCTGTTTACTATCATCATCTCTTGAACAGTAACTTCATGTAACAATACTACACACACACACACACACACACACACACACACACACACACAGCAGGGTATGGCCATCAGGAGTAAACATAACTGAAAGGTGAAAGTTGGTAAATCAAATCCCACTCAAATACACTCCTCACAACTAATTTTTTTTCACCCTTTATCCATTTTGTCTGCACCCTCTGAATTTAAAGATGACAGTACACATGTTGATTTGTGCCACTGAATGTTAGACTTTCTGTAGATATATTGGCTAAAGTTCACTTGGAGTATTATGTTTCTAATACGGAGAACACTACGCTGGGAATGAGAAAATTGGATTTCCTGCCTCCTCTGATGTGCTGAATAGAAAGAGATATGTTTTCTTTTCCACTGCTTGTAGTGAAAAGACATTTAGAGCTGAAGGAGGGGAGTACTGTTGAGTTTAATGCTGTGATTGAATATGACAATTATAAACAAGTCGAAGACAAAAGGAATGTCCTAAAGAGGAAGACAATTGTAGAGTCAGCTTTTGTAATGGGAAATATTAATGGAGCTCTAGAGGTTTTCTGTGTGGATAGAAAACAATTAGATAAACACATACCACAAAACTATTCTCACTACTGTATGATCAATTGAGTTTCACAAATGCTATTATTTAAAGGATTTAACGACAAGACCTTTAAGATAAATCTCTGCGCTAAAATGCTATCTTGGTATAAACCCCTATTGTGAGGGATAGCTCAATGTGGAAAGTTTTCATATTAATTAATGAAATAGAAATAGTTCAATATTTATTGAAAATTCAATACCTGCACACTGATGTAGAAGATGAGGATATAGAAAATCACTAAAATTAAATGCATTAATGTTTTTAGCTACATATTACTAGTATTTTAATAGATTATAAATATCTTATATTAAAGATATCAACAAAAATCTTGGGATCCTAAATAATAAAACTTTCATAGACTTAATGGGAAAAATTTTGACTCATCACCACAAAATTAGTCAATCCACATATAATATAGGTCCTATTCACTATTTGTCATGTGTTCACATTTGAAAATATTGTTATCTAGTCCAAAATATCCAATGTTGGTAATTTATAAAGAATTCATGATTGACAGTCTAGAGGCTAAGAAAGATAAAACCAAAGCACCATGAATTGAGTATCTGCTGTGTGTCTGATGTCTGTCTCTAACCTGGTCCATTGACAATGTAGTCCTGTTGGAAAAGGATCCTCATCTTACAGAAGGTAGAAGGGATAAATGAAACTTTTTATATTAGAAACCTTAATTCTGTTCTAACCTCCCAATAACCTAATCACTCATTAAGCCCCTCACATGTTTATTTTAAAAGATTTTTGTCATTTAAAAAATTATGTTGTTTTATTACATTTTAATTATGTATCAATATGTGTCTATGAGTACAATTGTTTGTGGAAGCAAGAAGAGACCATTGTAACATTTGGAACTTAATAGGTGGCTGTAAATTGGCCAACAGTCATGCTGGAAACTGACCTCAGGTCTTCTGCATGAGTTATATGCATCTCCATCGTTCATGTAATAATACTGTCACGTTAGCCACCATGATTTAACACAGGAATTTTGGCATCAATATTAAAACCACACAAATGTTCAGTACTTAATTTTTGTATAATGTCAAGGTGACTATACTTAGAATCACTGTAGACATTTCTTTGGTCATGGTAGTGTTTCTAAAAAATTTTAATTAAAGAAGAAAGATCCATACTTGTCATGAAAGGAATGAAGATATTCTAAAGATAAATTTCTTCATTTAGTCATACTTTATTGAACAATTGATCCCGAGATATTAGTTTCACTCCAGAAACCTTGTGGCAGAGAAGGAAAACACTGAAGTCTAGTGGGAGCTATAGGAGAAACCAAAGATGTTTTCATACAGTTTTTACAAATTCTCAAACCATTCTTGATGGAGAGAATGGAAACTACATAACAATCATATGAATGACTATAACTCCGTGGGAGTTGATTAGCTATGCATCTCACTTGCATTCAATGTAAATCTAAATCTTTTATCTAGTCCCCAAATGTGAACTGGTGGATCATTGAAGCTTTTTGTTGTTGTTGTTGTTGTTGTTTTTCTTTCCCCAACATAACCAGTAAAAGTGAATAGACTTTTTCATTGTTTTACTCTTCTTTATTCCTTTAATTTGCTGGAGGCAGACAGGTGACTGAGACTAGGTAATGGGGCTGTCAGTGTCTGAGCTTGGACCACAAAAGTCTCTAGTAATAGACTGACATTGCATGCAGGCAGTAACATTTCATGAACAGAGGTTCTGGATGAACACACACACACACACACACACACACACACACACACATTCTTCTTATTCTGCTTCCTGAGAACAGATTTGATATGATTATAATCAAGCCTCCATGATTTCCCTAGCAATTGGAACTCTGAGCCACCTTACCCATTTTCTACTTTAAGTTGAATTAATGTGGGTATCTGGTCAAGAAACATGGGGAAAAATTCTAATATAGGAAATTTATACCATGGAGTGTTGGTGTTGCTATAATAAACTTGACTATGAGGGTCATAGGATTTCAGGATTAAAGCCTAAAATTCCAACTTCGAGACAAGATTTATGGAAAGAATGTAGATGAGTTTGACCCTTTGAACTAAAATACTCCCAGATTACTGTACGCAGAACTTATTTAGCTATATTAGTGGGAATTTAAGAGACTAGCATGATAAAATACATGAAGACATTCAGGTCCTGGGACACAAGATGTCAGAAGGTAACAAGGACTTCTGGAAACTAGTTAAAAGCAACCATGTGTGCTATATTCTGGCAACAAAGCTGGTTTTATTGTTTAAATTTTCTGGGATCTTCAATGATGCTTTAAGCAAGAGAAATGATTGACTTTTGGTGGCAAGAAAATTTTAGGTTGGCAAAGCAGTCAATCTCTAGTCATGGCATAATCACCATTCCCTGATCTTTCTGTCTACAATGGGAGAGAACAGGATGATAAGGCTAGTATAGTTTGATGAGAAAAAAAAAAGTGAGAAAGCTTAAAAGTTACAGACAAGGACAGTGCAGATAAATCAGCTCTAATTGTTAGAGACTTTCAAACAGAATACATTCTCTGCTCTGCACTGCACATTAGGGAAGGTGAGCTGATGTCCAGACCCCACCTTTTAAACAGCATTGGAACTATAATGATTAGGGGGCGTTGGATGAAGATTGAATGCATTTTGAATTATGAGATGAATATAAAACTTGAGAGGCTATGGGTGGACAGTGTGATTTAATCATGCATTTTGATATGAAGTTGGAAGAGGATGGAGATATTATTCTTTATCTTCATAGTCCACTTGATTTAAATAATGAATTACCATGAAAGCAGAGCTTTGAGTATGTCTATGAACTTTCTCCTAGAAAGGTTTTAAATGAAGAAAGAAAGTTCAGTGTGACTACAGACTATAAGTTGTCACATTTTATATACTGAAGTAGCAGTAGGAATAAAAAAATTAGAAAACGTTTAAGGAGTGGAGCTTGATCTCTTTCTGCTTCCTGACTGAGGATAAAACGTAACTAGGTTTCTGTTCCTACCCCCCCCCCCGGCTTCCTCACTGGGATAGAATATACCCTCTAACTGAGATATATATCAAACCATTCCCTTTTCCTCACTGGGATAGAATATACCCTCTAACTGAGATATATATCAAACCATTCCCTTTTCCTCACTGGGATAGAATATACCATCTAACTGAGATATATATCAAACCATTCCCTTTTCCTCACTGGGATAGAGTATACCCTCTAACTGAGATATATATCAAACCATTCCCTTTTCCTCACTGGGATAGTATATACCCTCTAACTGACATATATATTAAACCATTCCCTTTTCCTCACTGGGATAGAGTATACCCTCTAACTGAGATATATATCAAACCATTCCCTTTTCCTCACTGGGATAGAATATACCCTCTAACTGAGATATATATCAAACCATTCCCTTTTCCTCACTGGGATAGAATATACCCTCTAACTGAGATATATATCAAACCATTCCCTTTTCCTCACTGGGATAGAATATACCCTCTAACTGAGATATATATCAAACCATTCCCTTTTCCTCACTGGGATAGAGTATACCCTCTAATATCAAACCATTCCCTTTTCCTCACTGGGATAGAGTATACCCTCTAACTGAGATATATATCAAACCATTCCCTTTTCCTCACTGGGATAGTATATACCCTCTAACTGACATATATATTAAACCATTCCCTTTTCCTCACTGGGATAGAGTATACCCTCTAACTGAGATATATATCAAACCATTCCCTTTTCATCACTGGGATAGAATATACCCTCTAACTGACATATATATCAAACCATTCCCTTTTCCTCACTGGGATAGAATATACCCTCTAACTGAGATATATATCAAACCATTCCCTTTTCCTCACTGGGATAGAATATACCCTCTAACTGAGATATATATTAAACCATTCCCTTTTCCTCACTGGGATAGAATATACCCTCTAACTAAGATATATATTAAACCATTCCCTTTTCAAGTTATTTTTCTCAGGAAATTTGTCATAACAATGAGTAAAGTAACTAGTTCACCATGATACCAAGAGGAATACATAAAATTGAAAAGTTGAATAAACACATAAGCAAATAAAAATACATATTTAAGTACACATTCCAGTTAACCTTACTAACAAGAAGGAAAATGACGAGACACATAATTAAGAAATTATTTAGCAGAAATCGTGTTTAATGCTCTGTAAGATGATGCCCGTGCTTATAAACATCGGAGTTTATATATTATAATAACATACATGCACCGATGTCTACAATAGAACACATGCATGCTGTTGTTCAGATTAAAAACATTGTAAATTAATGAAAGCTAGAGACTATCGAATTATCAACAAACATGATTTTACATTGATAAATCGTGATGTCATAAAATGAAATCAACCTTGCAAGTATAAGATTAAGCAAAGGAATCGAGACACAAAGGAGTAATTTCATATATATGATTTAAAAGCAAGTAAATTGGTATTTTTAGAAATCAGAATGATTCATTTCTGAAAAGGAAATGGGAGAGCAATGGATCTTGGAGAGAGGTAAGGTTGGGGAGGTGGCAAAGGTGGATTAAGGGAAACTGTAGTTGGGATGTATTCTATGAGAGAAGAATGACTTTTTGATTAGAATAAAAATAAATAAATAAAAAGAAATCAGATTGCTCATTCTAAGCAAAACTGGACGTGAACTTGAAGGAATCTTTTGACTGCTGATACCATTAGCATCTTTCATTTGTACACTGAGAACTCTGGCCTTTACATTTTGGAACATGTCCATGGATCATGAACTGTTGAAACCCTTACTCTCCTACATGTATACTGTAATTCAATTAAACGTATAAGATTAAAGTAGCTTTGAAGCTATATTCTTGTGAGTTTAACCCATGCAATTACTTTTTGCAGTTATTTTTTATTTAATTCAAAATTGATAGTATTCAAGAGACAGTATAATCTTCCTACACATGCTGTTATATTGCCTTATTGTTTTGTGAATACAAAGATTCATACTTAAGTATGATAATGAGGTATGGCATTCATGGGACTTCCTCTTCCAATATTATCCAAATAAATGGCTAGTGAGAATGATGGAAACTTTTTGAATTTTCATTGTTTTCATCTAAATAGTATTAGAAATAACTCTCTACAATACTTAAAATAAAATGTATATGAGTATATTTTATTCTTCAGATTGTTCATTATACATGTAATTTGTATCATATTTTAGAATTTACTATACAAATTTAATCCTAACTCATTATTTCATTAATAATGTTTTCTCAATTAAAAGCAAAAATAAAAATCCTTTTACAAAACTTGTCTATAGATCAGTATGTAGAATAAAACTATGTCAAATCAATACTTCTATTTTTCTGACTCTAAAGATTGTGCTTTTAAATATATACAAAGAATCAAATCTTGGGCTCTTTCAAGGTTCTTATATTGATCTTAAAATCTGCTTTAAAATATATTTTCTTCTCTGAAATCACAAAGGGGATTGTTTTTCTTTATCTTTGGTTTGCATCTTTCCTTAGATAGTCATTCCCATGTTGTGATTACTGAGGAAAGTAATAAACCTTCCTAGAAAATTATTATAGTGTAGCTCTTTTTAGACTCAGCACGGGATGCTGTTGAGCTGGCAATAGCTATATCACAACACAGATTAATACTGTATATTCTTCATAGGATCTATTCTTTCCAGTCCTGGTCAAGGAGAGGTTAGCATAGTTTCCAGAAAGATTATGACAGCTACCATTTTCATTAGGTAAAACTTTGAATCTTCTTCTTAAATGAGAATCTTCGTGAATTCATTCACCTATTAAATATTCATCAATGCCAATGATACGTTATTGTTTCCAGGATATGGGGCTACAAAAGCGAATGACACAAAGTTTCTAGTTTCCTGTCCCCTTGCCCAAAGAATTAAATTCTCGGTCTGGAAAATATTATCTAAGACATAATGAGAAATTTACATCTAAATGATTGTGCATTTTTATTAGCAAATTTAGTTCTCCAAGCCTAGTCATTATTATGGTTAATATGGGAATGTTTTGACACTAAGGTTGTTAAGAATCACTAAGAATCACATTATCAGTGAGCAGTGTCCAAAGTTTAATGACTTTATCTTGTTCTTTGTCAAAGAAGCTTTTTATGTAATTTCATTTTTTGTTTGAGAGAACTCATTAAAATTCTGATTTGCACAACCTCATGTAAGATTGATTTTAGAATGGATGCAAAGGAATCCAAACTCTGTTCACTAAAGCAAAACCGAAAATCACTTCAGTGACTTTGGTGAATGAACTCTACCACCAAGTAGAATTCTCTAAGGGAACAGCATCAGTAGGGGGAATATAAGTATTCGATGTGAATTTATTATACAGGCTTAGAGGATATCAACCTGATAGTCCAACAGTGCCTGTCTCACAGTGGAAAAGGTCAAGAATCTGGTTGTTTGTCAGTTCAAAAAGCAGGATGTCTTAGCAGTCCTTGTATGATGTGGTCCAAGGTAATTTATAGAAAGTTCTGGTTTTAGTCTACATTGGAATGCAATAGACTTTGGATCTAATATTTAATATTGACTGTAACAACAGGATAGCTGAAATTACCAGGGATAGTGGCAGCTAGCAGGCATCAAACACTTTTTCTTCTACATCCTTTATATAGGCTGCTTCTGTAATGTGTGGTCCAGATTTAGGATGGGTCTTTCTTCTTCAAGTAATCTGAATAAGAACATTTCTCAATAGTATATTCTCAATTATAAGTGGATTTTAGCCCTAATGTACAGGACCCCCATGTTACATGCCACAGACCCAAAGAATCAGGGATTAGGGGACAGGAACTTCTCTAGGACATCCCAGAGACCTGGAATGGTGGAGGCTCCATGGAGTTTCTGGACTATATCTGAGACTCCTAACAGTGGGCATAACAAACCTGAAGTGGCCACCTCCTGTGGCCAGATGGAATCTCCCTGTTGAGGAATAAGGACACCAACCCATACACAAAACTTTTGTCCTAAAATTTGGATAAATCGGAGACTAAGAAAATGGCCAGAGAACAAATGGTCCAAGTTGGAACCCATCCCGTGGGCAACCCATCCCTGACACTAATAATAATACTCTGTTATGCTTGTCAACAGAGACCTAGCCTAACTGTCCTCTGATAGGCTCTGCCAAGAAGCTGACTGAATCTGATGCAGAGACAGACCCATGGCCAAACATTGGTTGGAGCTTGTAGAGTCTTAGGGAAGAATTGGTAGAAGGATTGAAGGCTCAGAAGGGGAAGAACACCTCAAAGGACGACCAACAGAATCAACTAACCTGGCCCTATGGGGCTCTCAGAAGCTGAACCACTAAAGAGCATACATGGACTGGACATAGGCAACTGCACATATGTAGCAGATGGGCAACTTGGTCTTCAAGTTGTTCTCCACAACTGGAGAGGACGCTGTCTCTAAAGTTGTTGCCTGTCTGTGAATTCCATTCATTAAATAACGTTGCCTTCCCTCATATCAGTGGTAGAGGATGCATCTAGCCCTGCAGAGACTTGATGTGCCAGAGTCAAGGGATATAGAGGGAGGGGAGTCTCCACTCTTTCAGAGGAGGGGACACAAGGAGTGGAGGAAAGAATTGTGTGAGGGGGTACTGGTAGGGAACAGTAAGTGATCAGGATGTAAAGTGGATAAATAAATATGTAATGAGTAAATGAATGAATGAATGAATGAATGAATGAATTAATTAATTAAAGAAAGAAAGAGAGAGAAAGAGAGAGAGAAAGAAATAAAGAAGAAAGAAAGAAAGAAAGAAAGAAAGAAAGAAAGAAAGAAAGAAAGAAAGAAAGAAAGAAAGAAAGGAAGAAAGGAAGGAAGAAAGAAAAAAGAGAGCCAGAAGCTTGTGTTTTACTTGATTCCAGGTGTATTCAAGTTGGCAAACATTAGCCACCATGAGGACAAAAACCACACCTTTAAACAAAATTAAATTTGTGTACAGCAGTACAGCAGAGCTTGTGCATGGTAATTTAGGGTAAATATATTTTGGGACAATTATTTTACTTAGGTTACAATTTCTTAAGTGAACCATCTAAATATAGAATATAAATATAACTGAAGGATATAATGGTGAGGTACTTAGAGAACCATAGTTAAATACTATATATATATATTTTTCTATTTGGAAATAAATGAAAAAGGAGGCTTCTGTAAAAGTTTAGACAAATGACGCTAATACTTACATTGAAGAACTGCTTAAATTACAGAGGCAATTATTAGATGTTCAGACAGATATTACTAGAATTGAATTTCATGAAGAATGATTTACTCCCTCAAAATTACATTTTTGTAAAGACGAGCTATAAGAATGGTCTAAAATTATTGCTGGGTCCTAGAGGCCCTACTACTTTCAGTATCTACTGAAGAAACCTGGAAGATAGAGTGGAGTAGAAGATAATTTTATTCAAGAATAAATTTGGTAAAGTAAATCAGAGATAAGTGTATCCGTGGAATTGGTGTTCCCTTGTAATGAGGCAAAAAATGGCCCTGCTAGATACCATAGTTTAACAACTAAAAATTCAATGCCAACAAAGACTCATTTCTTTTGGAATTGTTGACCAGTAAAGACTGAAGGTCCCCCCCCCAAAAACACAGACTGATTTCTACATTCTCATTTACCATTCAGAATTTGACAATAAAACCCCAGTGCTGAAAATATCACATACTTAAGTCATAAAATATGGAAAATTCAAATTGGTGCAATCCTTAAAACTTGATATCTACTATTTGACTTCCATAGTTCTAGAAGACACTTTGCATACTAATAGAGACAACAGGTCGTCATCAGTCTAATCCATCTGCAAACCCTGAAATCTACAATAACTGCTGCCTTGACAAAACATGACTCCTTTTTTAATAGTGGCATAGATGTAGTAGACATAACAACTACATTCTGATTGCATGTAAGAAATGAGATGTTAGCCACAATTGCCATTATTACAAGGACACAGATGAGTGCCTAGAAAAGTCACAGACGCTAGGGGAGTATCTAATACTATTATTCTTAAAGCAATCTACTATTAAAATAGATCCTAACCAATTATTGATATATCTACAGATCATTGTATATTTCAGTCCTTATTAGAGAAGCTCCCCCTCGAAGTAGATAATATAGAAATTATTGCAGACAATAAGAGATTATGGGGTATACAGCAATAAATATAACATATATATGAAAAAACTTTTACAATCCTCAGACTTTTTCTCAGAAGAGCAGCAAGATTCAAAGAACCAGAGGTGGCTGATGAATTCAAATAAGCTGTTTTCTGGAAACTACAAGGAAGTTACACATAGAAATTCACACCACTTGTGAAAACATGCACAGGATTTGAGCAAGCTCACAAAAGACAACATTTTTTATCTAGATATTTTCTTCACTTACATTTCAAATGCTATACCCTTCCCTAATTTCCTCTCCAAAAGTTCCCTATACCCTCCCCTGCCCTGCTCCCCAACCCACCCACTCCAACTTCCTGGCCCTGGAATTCCCCTGTACTGGGGCATATAATATTGGCAAGACCAAGGGTCACTCCTCTCATTAATGGCAGACTAGGCCTTCCACTGCTACATATGCAGCCAGAGACATGAACTCTGCAGATACTGGTTAGATCATATTGTTGTTCTTCCTATAGGGTTGCAGAACCCTTTAGCTCCTTGGGTACTTTTTCTAGCTCCTTCATTAGAGGCCCTGTGTTCCATCCAATAGATGACTGTGAGCATCCACTTCTGTATTTGCCAGGCATTGGTATAGCCTCACAAGGGAGAACTATAGCAGGGTCCTGTCAGGAAAATCTTGTTGGCATATGCAATAGTGTCTGGATTTGGTGGTTGTTTATGGGATGGATCCTCAGGTGGGGCAGTCTCTGGATAGTCCTTCCTTCCATCCCAGCTCTGACCTTTGTTTGTCTCTGTAACTCCTTCCATGGGTATATTGTTCCTCATTCAAAGAAGGAATGGAGTATCCACACTTTTGTCTTCATTCTTCTTGTGTTTCATGTGTTTTGCAAATTATATCTTGGGTATTCTAAGATTCTGGGCTAATATCCACTTATCAGTGAGTGCATATCATGTGTGTTCTTTTGTGATTGGGTTACCTCACTCAGGATGATATCCTCCAGGTCTATCCATTTGCCTAAGAGTTTCATAAATTCCTTGATTTAATAGCTGAGTCGTACTCCATTGTGTAAATGTACCATGTTTTCTGTATCCATTCCTCTGTTGAGGGACACCTGGGATCTTTGAAGCTTCTGGCAATTATAAATAAGGCTGCTATGAACATAATGGAGCATGTGTCCTTCTTACCAGTTGAAGCATCTTCTGGATATATGCCCAGGAGAGGTATTGCTGGGTCATCCAGTAGTACTATGTCCAATTTTCTGAGGAACCGCCATACTGATTTCCAGAGTGGGTATACAACCTGTAACTCTTTAAAGAATTTTTGTACTTCCTCTTTAAGGACTTCTACCTGTTTAGCAGTGTTCTCCTGTATTTCTTTAAGTGAGTTATTAATGTCCTTCCTTAAATCACCTACCAGCATCATTAGGTATGATTTTAAATCCAAATCTTGCTCTTTGGATGTGTGTTGGGGTATCCAGGACTCACTGTGGTGGAAGTACTGAGTTCTGACGATGCTGAGTGGTCTTGGTTTCTGTTAGTAAAATCCTTATATTTGCCTTTTGCCATATGGTAATCTCTGTGTTAGATGTTCTAGCTGTCTCTGGCTGGAGCTTGTTCCCCCTGTGATTCTGTTAGCCTCTGTGAGCACTCCTGGGAGTCCAACTCTCTCCTGAGTCCCAGGGATCAGTGCACTTGCTGCAGGCCTGCCCTTCTCGGCAGGGAAGGTACACAGAGGTCTGAGGTTCAGTTATGCCTCCTGCCTGAGGATGAAGGCCAGAAGGGACTCTGTCCAGGAAGCTCTGTTGCTTCTAAGGCCTGTGTGCTCTCCTGCACGGACTGGTCTCTGAGAGACCTGGGATAGAAGATGGTGATCTCGCCTGAGTCCCGGGGTCAGAGCCCTCCCTGGAGGCGAATGCTTCTTTTGAGGCGAAGGTGCACAGAGGTCTGAGGATTAGGTTCACTTCCTTGCTGAGGATGAAGACCAGAAGGAATCCTGTCTGAGCTCTGTTGCTTCTGTGGCCCACGTGCTCTCCTGAGTGGACTGTTCTCTGAGAGACCCAGGATAGAAGATCACAGGACAACATCGTAATGTGGGGGAGTAGAAACCAAATTCCAACACTAGCCTAGGAGCTATTTGCACTTGATAACTTCTTGGAATGCAGGAGTTTCATTTAAAATTATTTCAAGTAGTAAGTTCCACCTTTAAGCATATCTTGGCAATGCAAATTAGACCTGAGCTGAGGTATAGGAAAAACTTTTAAGTGATGTCATTAGATAATTGATGGAGAGAGGGTGGTATGAGAGGAGGTGGGAAAGAAATTTGTATCATTAAACTACATTGAAAGCAATGTTCAAAGATTTATGTTTGTTTTGAGAACTACTAGTTAGATATTTTGTGTAACAATTGGATTCTCAATTTGGAGACATATGCCCCTATGTTTTTTGGTGTGGATTACAGTGTCATAATTATTGCATCATATTTAGGTTTATGTTATAAACTAGGTTTATCCCTGATGGTGCCAATTTTAATTATCTGTCTTAAGTAGAATTTTCTAATCTGTCCAATATGAAGTCATTGTTTGTCCAAAATTTACACTGTATTCTCTGGGAAAAAACAATTATACTCATATTTAAGTAGAGAGCTGATATATTCATATTGTTGAGAATAAAGAATCTTCATGAATTATTTAGGATTGTTTTTAAAAAATTTAAATTTTAATATAATAATGCTGCAAAGAAAATCGTGCACTGAAATTATCTTGACCAAAAGTC
The DNA here is from genome assembly GCF_978045245.1 of Mus caroli. NCBI lineage: Eukaryota > Metazoa > Chordata > Mammalia > Rodentia > Muridae > Mus > Mus caroli. The sequence continues at coordinate 83,094,862 of NW_028227259.1, read as the reverse complement.
TAAACAACTCAGTAAACATCCATACAATTTGAGTAACCACATTCATCTCCCAAATTCTTGTCCTGTTCTATAATTATGGTTTTATGATATGACGTGTATATATATATATATATATATATATATATATATATCCTACTGCTTCATTCATGTATGTGTGTGTGTTTATGTGTGTGTGTGTAGGATGACTTATTGTTATCTGTATGTACATGAACATATGTAGGCCTGACCACTTAGCTATGGCAGTCTACCAGGACACTTGATCCTTTAAATTACTGACTTCCTTGCCTTCCATAGCCATCTAACTCCTATAGATTTTGGACTAACAGTGGGATCCTTCTTAATCAACACTAGGATATAAACTGGTGTGGTCTGATCCCAGTCTTATGTATGCAGCCACATTGTTCAGAGTTAATGGCTATAACATTTCTGTTATATCCAGAAAATATTCTTGACTCTCTGGCTTTAACAATCCCCTCCACTCTTTTCCTCTGATTCTCTCTTACACTTTTGTGTAGAGGTTGGGATGTCACTTTTGAGGATGGGGTCCCCCAAATCACATATTCTTTCCACTTTCACCAATTACACTTCTTTGAAATACCCTCCCTCTGCTGTGAAAAGAATCTCATTTGATAAGGGATTAAAGCTACTCTTATTTATGAGTACAAAGATAGATATCTAGAAAGCTACTGTACTTATAGTTATGTGCTATTATATAAAGAATATGTAGTCAAGGTTTATCCAATAGTTGACTAGTGGTACTAAACCTTGCTGAGAAGCAACAATTGTCTATTGGATTTAAAATCTACCTAATGGAAGGTAATGAATGCTAGACAATGCAAACCTAGTCAAGAACCCATGGTGTATATTTTTGCTCCTGTTTACTCTTAATTTATACTAATATTTAGGGATAATTATTCTATATCATGTTGTATGTTGCTAATTTATTTGGTTATATGAAGTAGAATTGGGCATTTGGGAAATTTACTGGGCAGATGTGCTTAAAACAACTAGTACTTTGTTTCTAAAACAGGTAAAGCATTTAACTAACTTTTTCTTGGAAGTATAATTTCACTTTTGAAACATTGTGGTCCAGCCCCAGAAAAACGCCATTGCTCTAAGTGACTCTGGTTCATTTTACAGGGGGAGGGATGAGTGTGGTATTAACAACTGCATTTTTCGTTGTGAATTAGATCCTGGGTACTTAAATGTTACTGCTTTTATGTTCTTTCTGCTGCCAAAGCAATATAAATATGTAGTAGATAAATAACGGAACAAAGAAACAAAGAAAGAAAATAAATCCATGATAAGCACGTATATATTTATTTGCACATATCTACCATGCATGCGTAGTTCTATATTGATATTAGTATATTTAACATGATACATTGTACTGTTGTCTGCAAACATAAAAAAAATATATGACTAATACCTAATGTTACCAGCTTGTTTATCTTCCACTTCTGATATCTTCAATACTGTAGTAAAGCCATAGCAATAGAGGAGATATTGACGGAATGGGTAATGTGTTTCTTATTGGCTATCAGATACTTTGAAAAATCTGTGTTTTACAGGGCTGTAGGAGACTGGGTCTTGAACTTGACCTTCATAGAAGACACAAAAGGCTTATAATCACTACTTATCATAGCAAAGGGGTTACAGGAAAAAAAAAAAACTGTGTCAGACTGAGCAGGGATGGATGGCAGTGAGAATTGTATAGCTCATGAAACCCAATTATTTTTTCTTTTAAAACAGGGAGTCTTTAAAACACTATTTTCCTCCAGTGAGGTTTAAATAAATATGAACTCTGGTAGATGTAAAATAGGGCTTCGTTCTAGCTAGAAAAAAAAAAAAAGACAGCTTGTCTCACTGTCTTTCCATCTTAAACTTTTACAAAAAGCCAGACAACATGAAATATTTCAAATCTAATTTGTTTATTGTGGTCATGGTAAGTCTGTATAATTTTTAAAATTTGCTTTGTGGTTCAAACAACATTTTGATTCGTTAAACAGAAGTTTTCCACTGAAAGCTAGACATGTATCACATTATACAAATTCAGCCCTACTGGCGAGCCTTTGTGATATTATGGTCAAGAATTTGTCTGTTTAAAAATGCTGCCTATGTGATGAGGGATTCCTTTTCCATCTTCTCTTTAATTTGGTTTTCATTATGTATGTCTCATAGTGTATACTATATCTTTTTGCCCAAGGGACAGAATCCTTTGCTATTATACAATACTTCTAGAATTTTATTATAAGATTGTACTGTATATTTCTCATTACATCTTGTTTTTTTGGTATACATTTTCCAATTACTTTTGACCCTAATCAGTGTGTATCCATGGTATAGCATTTTTTCCTAATAGGTGAAGCATTATGTCCCCTAAGTGAGGCTAAATTTTTTTCTACAAAGAATGATCTGTTTGGTTTTCATAAGTGTCCTTCTCTTTCTAGAGCCATAAAGAGTCAATTTTTGGTCTTTAAGCTCATTGAACAGGACCCTGGTTTCAACCCTCTGCATGTTCAATTATTCTGTGATTATCTGCCAGAGTCTACCCTTTTCACCTGAGTATATATATATTATCCCCACATAATCAAGTTTCTTCTCAAGTTCCATCCTGTTCGGGGCTCCAAGAATTTATGTTCCAGTTAAGTTGATCTCTCCTGTAACAACTTTTCTACTTTTCTTTTAGAAATGAGAATTGTTTTCTCTAAAAATTACCTTCTTGATGTATTAAAAAGTCATTTGATTTTTTTCATTTCCTTGGGATTTTTCTTGTGAAAAGCTAACTGATGATTTCCAGTCTCTTTACATGTCAGAGCCATAACTGGTAGTGTTGCATATTTTATTTTAAAAATGTACGTGCCCAGATGTTTACCATGACTCTCAATATAAATACCTATAGCTATGTACAAAGTTCAGGAAAATGTCAATATTTCCCTTTACACAGTGTGGTTGACCATCTGTGGCTGATACAGCCAATTAAACTATATATAGCTACTATATGTGACTATTCCAGAGTTCAAATGGAAGCATAATTTTTGTTTTCAAGGCTCTGAGTTTTTGTGTAGTTTAGCAGCTATCACAAGTCCCCAAATGAAAAATTCCCATGTATTCAGATTACTATCTTGTAGACAGAATCTTGGTTTTTGGTTTCTCTCAACATTTCCAGAATACAGGAGCACTTGTATTAGTGCTCTTCCCATTGAGAGGGAGTTATCTTATGATACCATATCTTTTCTTTGATTATATTACATTATGGCACTAGAGATGTTGAAGAAAATTAAGCTTCCCAATCAGTGATTTGGAGTTAATCAAAAGCGAGAAAGATCAGAAACATTTTAAATAAGAAGGATTGTTTCTATGGATCTTAAAGGAGAGCTCCCTATTCTGAAATAGTCTCTGTGATAGTACTGGTGAGAAGAAGATGCCCTCAAAGGCTATAGTACTGTATTCTTCAGTAGATTCCTGTGGAAGATGTGAGATTTGAGCACTAGGACCTGAAATATTTGAACATCTAGTAATGTTGGAAGATAACCTTGAACCACAAAACAAAATACAGTTCTGGCTGACACACAGAATTTGTCCTAGTCAAAAGCATTAAGAATAGATTTCAGCTAACTCATGTTTAATTTTTGATTCATGAAAACTGTAATATAATTAACGCATGTTGTTTCACACCTTTGTGGGTTGTGGCAAATTCTGAGTCATAAAACCTAACACAATAGCTATGAGAGAACAAAGGCAAAATATAAAAGGATTGTTAATATTTAATTGCCATTAACCCTTCAGGAAATACAGGACATAGAATCACAGTATTGGTTTATTTTTGTTTCTTTAATGATCTTAGACTTAATGTATTGGCTTATGAAAAACATACTCAAGTGTGTTTTCTGCTTCATTAGGGTCTGTTTTTCTGTGATCCTTGTACACAAACCTTCAAGAATTATCCATTTCTTTTTTGAGGGACATCTGGCTTCCTTTCAGCTTCTGTCTATTTATAAATAAGGCTGTTATGAACATAGTGAAGCATATTGGCACAGGGGAAATATTCCTGAACAGAACACTAATGGCTTAAGCTGTAAGATCAAGAAACGACAAATGAGGCCTCATAAAATTGCAAATCTTCTTTAAGGCAAAGGACATTGTCAATGGGACAAAAAGTCAACCAACATATTGGGAAAAGATCTTTACCAATCCTACATCCATCCAATAGAGGGCTAATATCCAATATATACAAAGAACTCAAAAGGGGATCTGCAACTCTATAGGTGGAACAACATTATGAACTAACCAGTACCCCGGAGCTCTTGACTCTAGTTGCATATGTATCAAAAGATGGCCTAGTCAGCCATCACTGGAAAGAGAGGCCCATTGGACACGCAAACTTTATATGCCCCAGTACAGGGGAACGCCAGGGCCCAAAAAAATGGGAATGGGTGGGTGGGGAAGTGGGGGGGAGGGTATGGGGGACTTTTCGGATAGCATTGGAAATGTAATTGAGGAAAATACATAATAAAAAAATATTTAAAAGAAAAAAAAAAAGAGGTTAGACACCAAAGAACCAAATAACCCTATTAAAAACGTGGTGCAAAGCTAAACAAAGAATTTTCAGCTAAGGAATATTGAATAGCCAAGAAGCACCTAAAGAAATGTTCAACATCCTTAGTCATTAGGAAAATGCAACTCAAAACAATCCTGAGATTTTACCTCACGTTTGTCAGAATAGCTAAGAAGAAAAACTCAGGTGACAGCAGATGCTGGCGGGGATGTGGAGAAAGAGGAACACTTTTCTGTTGCTGGTGGGATTGCAAAATGGTACAACCACTCTGAAATCAGTTTGGTGGTTCTTCAGAAAATTGAACATAGTTCTACTTGAGGACCCAGCTATATAACTCCTGGGCACATACCCAGAAGATGCTCCAGCATGTAATAAGGACACATGCTCCACTATGTTCACAGCAGCCTTATTTATAATAGCCAGAAGCTGGAAAGAACCCAGACCTTGAAACTCTTGATGTCCTTCTTGTTTTTCTTTTTATTGAAAATAGATTGGTGTCTCCTACAATACATTTCCCTTCCTATAGTTCTTCCAGTTTCCTCTTTCCTCCTGTCCCCATGTGCCTTTCTTTTTGCCTGCCTTTAGTAAACAACTTGCTTCCAAGAGACAACAACAAAACATGACAAAATATAAAAAGATTAAGCAAAAGCTTTCATATCAACACTGGACACTGCAACCCAACAGGAGGACTGTTGCAGCTATCGTTAGGCCCGATGCTTGCTCCTTCAGTCTTGGTGAGCTCATATGTCCTTTCCTCAGTTGATTCAGAGAGCTTATGTTCTCCATGCCCTCTGGCTCTTACAGTCTTTCTGCTTCTGCTTCCTCTTCCTCAGGAGTCCCTGAGCTCTGTGGCAGAGATTCGATGGAAACCTCCCATTGAGACATCAGCTCAAATTCTCCATGTACAAAGAATGTGTGGATATTGTTCTCCACATTGGGACCCACTGTCAGTAAGTCTGTGGAGAGCAAATATTTGTCTTAACAACAGTGTGGGTTGTTAGGAAATTTCCAGGGGAATTCCTTGGCCAATAACTTAAATGAATGCAACCCATGACTGGAAGCTTTGGCTGTCTATAATAGATGGCCTGTTGAGATTTCATATTTTCCATTACTAGAGGTCCTCATTAAGTTTACATATTGCTTTAATAGATTAAAGGACACTTTCACTGCAGTAGCTTTCTATTCCATGCTCAAATACTCCCAATTCCAACCACCTCTCCCTGAACTCCCCCACCATGTGTTTCCCTCTCACCTTAATCCAGCTCCCATACCCACCTGCCCTGAGTCTATCCTGAGAATCTATTCTATTTCCTCCTCCCAGGGAGAACAAGGCATCCCAATTAGACCCCTCCTCTTCAACTAAACTTTTTGAATCTATGGATTGTATCTTGGATATCATTTAATTAACAACTAATATCAACTTATAAGTGAATATATACCATATTTTTCTTTTTGGGTCTGGTTTACTCAGGATGTTTTTTTCTATTTCTTTCTTTTCTTTCTTTTTTTTTTTTCTTCTATTCACTTGCATGTAAATTTCATCATGAAATTTTAAGAACTGAGAAACACTCTGTAGGTAGAGAGGGTGTGAAGTGAGAGAAGTGAGGAAAGAATGACAGAATGAGAGACAGCAAGGGAAAGCAAGGGAAGGACACACACACACACACACACCAGAAAAAAAGAGAGAGAGAGAGGAGCTAAGGATCTTTCTATTGAGTCTCTGTCTAACAGTGATTTCTTTGCATCATAAGTCCTCCAGGAAGTAAGCCCTCAATTAGGTCATAATCCTCAGGATCCAATAAGCTCTCAATGACTTGATCTATTACTTAGGCATCAATACTTCAGCAATGAGCCTTTTGGGGTTCACTTTGGATATTATCTAAACTATAATACCATATGTTAATTTGATTTTCCATCCTTAATATTGAAAGATAGGAAATCAGAAACAAAAACAAAGATCTGTTTTGAAATGAATACTGTCATAATATTTTTAATTGTAGTAGGGAGTCATATTAAGTGTATCCACACTCAAAAAAGCATTCAGCATTATTTTAAACTATTTGTTTGTAATATTGTGTTCAGCATATGTTCACCAATGCTCACCAACTTATTTTTTTCTTCATGCCTGTTTTCTCTTGGAACTTACGACTCCTCAATTCCCAAAAAGGGACTTGTTGAAATTATTGCTTCAGCTATAATCACTTTCTGCTTTCCAATGTAAGTCAAATTCCTTCAATATAACCTGCCTGTTTCAAATTATCTTTCCATCTACTTCATGGCAAAGTTTAGTCTGAAATCTCCCTCATGTCCATCACACTTAAAATGCAGACTCTTCATTTGGCTCCTTCCTCTTCCTGCACCATGGCTAACCTCTCCTCTCTCTTGTTAACTGTTTATTGCACCTCCAGTGCATGAGTCCTTTGGATTCTAGGGTATTTTATGTGCTTCTCTTGCCTCATCTCTTGCTATTGGTTAATCTCTTTTAATTTGATTATACTGTGAATAACCAGGATGTTACATATGCTGCAAGCAGAGTCTGCCCCTGTAGTTATGTGTTCATTTGTCTCAGTCATCATCATTTAGCTAGCTCTTACCTTGAACAGTGATGAAGACTGAGATAGGCAGTTATGAATAGTTTCACAATAAGACAGATGTGATTTCTGTTGTTTTTGTACTTCTATCTGCCTCTACCTTGCAGTTTATTTTATGAGCACCTGAAAAGCTGTTGGTTTAGTGATTTATGTGGATGAAGAAAATGAAGATATTCATGGATTTAACATATATATATATATATATATATTTGATAGCTTTTATCCTGAAATAATGTTCAAAATAAATATCACTCTTCCATTTTTAGTATATAAAACCCAATAACACAAAACTCTGACATCTAATATATCTTTTAAATGAACTAAAAGATAGTTTCCTGCTCTCAAAATAATTACTGACACATATTGATTGGATATGCCATACACATCTGTGAGCTAACACTTAAGTTGCTTATAATTGAATTCATACTACAGCATTTAAACAATTGTCATTTATCATATTTCTTTAATCTTCCACATAAACATAGGTTTATGCTGAAGTAATTTGATAAAGTGTTCAACCAGCAAAATAATTTTGTTTTTCTATTCATTTTAAGGAAAAACAGAATAAAGTGAGTTTATGGAAGAATATTACTGTGAAATCCCCCATAGGCAAACCCCAAATTATCATCCTTTACCTTCCCATTTTTATAAGAGCATACTCCATGCTAAAGTACTTGTTTTGGTGACTTCTTTTCAACGTTTTAAAGAATCACCTCTTCTAAAGAAATGACAGTTAAGTGCCTTTCTGAGATGGCTTGTTTTGGTAAGAAGCATTACAGGTTAATCAGTAAAGTAAAAGTTAAGTGCTTTGGTATGAATAAAATATTTGCTGTAAAAATGAAAAATATGTTCTCTTAGATCAGAATTGATGGAAATGCCCATTAAAATACAGATCTGAATAGTTCTATGTAACTTCCTCTACGGTTGTGAATGTCTTCTTACACATTTTATACTTAAGCTCCCTCCAATTTTATTTGAAGTTTATATATATATATATATATGTATGTGTGTGTATATATGATGTATATATATATTTGGACTCATTCTGTGATATATATTTAGAATATCAATGTTTTTGCTGTTTGATATAGGCATTGGGTTTTACAGATATTTTTACCTTGGTAGTATATCTTTTAAATTGAATTGTAATGTTAGTAACAGACCAACATTATCTCACCAAACAATCTCACATGAAGATACAAAGAACTTCTTTTGATGTCAAATTAATACAATTAATACAATAACCTAGATGTCCCAGGACAGAAGAATGGACACAGAAAATGTGGTTCATTTACACAATGGAATACTACTCAGCTGTTAAGAACGAGGTCATCCTGTGTTTTTCAGGTAAATGGATAGAACTAGAAAAATATCACCCTGTGTGAGGTAACTCATATTCAAAAGACATGGATGGTATGTACTCACTAATAAGTGAGTGGATATTAGTGAAAAACAAACAAACAAACAAAAGTACAGAATACCCAAGGTACAGTCCACAGAACTCAAAAGGTCAAGAAGCTGAAGTGCCCAAGTGAGGGCACTACAGTCCCACTAGAGAGAAAGAAGAAAAAAATCACAAGTGGGGAGTGAGGGAGGGAACTGGGAGGGAAAGTGGACTGGGTGGGGGGAGGGGAGTGGAGGAGAGAGGGGAACTTGATCTGGTATTGGGTGAGGGGAAAGGACTGAAGCCCTGAGGGTCAGCAGAAAGAATGGAAACAAGCAACCTCAGGAAATAGGAGTTTGGGGGATCTTTCAGAATGCATCAGAGACCTGGGAAATGAGATGCTCTCAGGAATCAAAGGGAGGGAGCTTAGATAAAAAGCCTGACGGTAGAGAGAGGGAACTTACAGAGCCCACCACCAGCAGGAAAACAGGACATCATGTGAAGGATGGGGTTGCCATCACACATCTCTGATCCATAACTGTTCCTGTCTGAAAGAATTACAGCAATGGAAATGGAGAGGAGCCTGTGGAAAAGAAGGTCCAGCAACATGCCTAAAGAGGGATCCAGCACAAGGGAAAGTCCCAAGGCCTGACACTATTACTGAGGCTATGGAGTGCTCAAAAAAGGACCTAGCATGACTGCCTTATGAAAGTCCCAACAAGCAGCTGAAAGAGTCAGATGCACATATTTACATGCAACAAATGGACAGAAGCAGTTGACCCCTTTTGTTGAATTAGGGAAAAGCTTGAAGAAGCTAAAGAGAAGGGTGATCCTGTAGGAGGACCAGCAGTCTCAATTAATCTGTACCTCAGAGATCTCTCAAACACTGGACCACAAAACAGGCAGCACACACCAGCTGATATGAGGCCCCCAACACACATTCAGTAGAGGACTTCAGGGTCTGTGTTCATTCAGAGATGATGCACCTAACCTTCAAGAGACTGGAGGTCCCAGGGGGTTTAGATGTCAGTTGAGGTCAGGGGTGGGCAGTGAGGGGTGCAGGGTGGGGGATGGGGACATCCACGTGGAGACAGGGGGTATTGGGGAGATGTGGAATGGCGGAAAGTCAGAGGGTGGGTCAAGGTGGGGTTGGTAAAACATGGAGTGTAAAAAATAAAAAAATAAGAAAAAATTAATATAACTATAGAGCTTTTAATTATTTAAATATTTTGAGTAATATTAAAAAATGTGTGATGGTCAGAACACAATATTTACATATTTAGGACCATTCACATGCATTCAAATAATAAGGGATTAGAAATGCTGTTTATTTGACAATGCAAAGAAAATTACTGAAATGAATAATTTTGTCAATGCAGTTTTGCTACTGTTTGTTACAATACTAGCCATTGAAAAGAATAACATACTTTCTATATATTTATGATGTGTGTTACTCAGTTCAATGTAGTGTTTTGATGATAATCATTGGCCAACTAAAGTATTACATGGAACTTCTTACTTTTATAGACTTACATATCAAATTTTCAACATAGTTTGAAGAAACAGAAGCAGTGCTACATATAAGGATTACCTTATTCTCTGAGACACAAGCCAGCTAAAGTTTTTTTCTCTCTCTCAGGCAGTTGGAAGTTGTTTGTGTTATTTAGAAATACTTAATATTTCCCAGGACTGCTTTATTTGGTCATAAAATATTCTTGTAAACAACATAAATATCTCAGAAACAAGACTCACTAAACTATTATTATATATCCATTCTCAACATTGTTTCGCTGCATTGTACCTGAGGCCATGTGATTACAGGTCTCCTTAAATGACCATAATTTTTTTTTCAGCTGTAGAGAGCCTGGTTAATTGATATTAGTACACACAATGAAAGCAGAAATAATAATAAAAAATAGTGAACATGTGGTTCCAGAAGAGCTTAGCTATTATACTACACTTAAATAACTAAAGGACCCAGAATCAGTATCTAATTAACAAAATCAGAAATGAAAAGGGAGACATAATCCCATGTTTTGCCCTGAGTTCACAGGAAACACAGAGGAGCCCAAGAATTGCAAAGTCCACTGCTACTTGCAAAAGAGCCTTTTAGTTTCAAGATTGAACTCAGCTCACCCACCCTGCACTAACTGTGTGAATGCTGGCAAGCAACCCTGAGTCCAGAAAACATTGGGTTTATATACATAGTAATAGTGTGAATATTCACAGAAAAGGGGAGTAGAGGGTGGAATGGTACTGAAACAGGAGGGGGGGTTAATGGGTGTCTGTTCAAGGACTAATTTCATGGCCAGTCGTAACTGTGTGTGACCTCACCTCTGTTTACCTTTTTTTCCCATGGTCTCTCTTGACCTTGTTATTTCTCTAAGGTCTCCAGGACAGGCACCTGGAGTCTAGCTGCTCATCAGCAGAAGTGTGGAGTGCCATTCTAAGGATAGAGAAGGAGGAGGGAGGATGGGAGCCTGTGGCTGGTTGGGCTAGGCATAGGCAAACTGTCTGTATAACACTAAAGTCTCTCTAGTATCAGTAATTCAGGGGTTACAACACAGAGACACCGACAAAATTAAAAAAATAATAATCAGTTCCTACTACAAAAGCCTATTCTCAACAAAACTGGCAAATCTAGATAAAATGGTATCTAGACAAATACCATGTACAAATGCTAAATCAAGACCAGGTAAACTATCCAAACAGGCTCTTATCCCCTAAGAAAATAGAAGGAGTCATTACAAATCTCCTAACCAAACAACACCACCAACAATAAAAAAAAAAAAAAAAACAGGGCCAGATGGTTGTAGTGCAGAATTTTACCAGATCTTCAAAGAAGAGCTATCACCAACACTCCTCCAAATAGTTCCTAAAATAGAAACTGAAGAATAGAAATAGAAGCGAAGCAACACTACCCAATTCATTCTATAAAGCCACCATTACTGTGATACCTAAACCACACAAAGACCAAACCAAGAAAGAGAACTTCAGATCAATTTCACTAATGAATATTGATTCAAAAATGCTGAGAGAGAGAGGGGGGGAGAGAGATTGGAGAGAGAGAGAGAGAGTTTGGAGAGAGAGAGAGAGAGAGAGAGAGAGAGAGAGAGAGAGAGAGAGAGAGAGAGAGAGAGAGAGAGAGAGTTTGGAGAGAGAGAGATTAGAGGGAGATCTTCAAAGAAAAACAGCTAAAATTCTCAGGAAGTACACCATAAGAAATACTTTGTTAGAGTCAAGTATTATAGTTTACAACCTGAAGTATAAAACAACATATTTGAATCCCAAGGTCAGCATTTAAACTGGGTTTAGCACATGACTTATTCTTTTGGTCACAGTGAAACTTATAAATGCATGTGCAGTTATTTGTTGCTCAATGAAGTTCTTCTCCCTGAGCATTGGAAGCCAAACTTAGAAGAAGGGGAAGGCTGGAGAACAATCCCTCTCATCCAGCAAGCTTGCAAGATCGGTAAAGGGAAGCAGTTGCTAATGCATCACCCTTTTTCACATCTTTGTCATGACTTTCTACTTCTCCATTGGTCAAAGAATGTGAAAGACCCATATTGAGTGCCAGTGGGAAGTAGCTACCCAAGGCCACTGGCATAAAGACATGTGGAGAAACTTGACAGTATTACAATAATCCACCAGTTATTAAAAGACAAATCCCCTCCATCCTGGTGGGTTATACAATGGTTATTTCAAAAAGCACATTGATTTAAAATGAAACTCAGGAATGAAATCTTTCAATGGTTATGGAGAAAGCATTATATAGTTGTAGCTAAAAAAATGAACTTTAAAAAGGTTCTATAGAATTTTTTCCACAATATTACTTTTCAAAGGGCTGGATTTTGTCATGAAATACTTGGAAAACAGTCATATTTCTGTCTTAATATAGCCTTGTGATTTGCATAGTATTGTGCACGATGTCTTTGTGTCTGATGTATCTTTGAAGATGTTTCTTGATGAGGTTAATGCTTGAATTTTTAGAGTGAGTGATACTTGTAGTCTGTTCACTAAACTGTGTAGTGAAGATTTTTACAATTATGTTGAGATCTGAATATAACAAAATGGAACTTATTCTTGTTTCCTGATGATTTGGCCTTTTGAGTTTTTAGCTTTTTAATGTTTCTTCTGGCCTTTTGGGGGGAGAGATACTTATCATTTGATGCATAGTTAAGGCATCATTCTCTGTAGTTGTGGAAAGAACATGCCTTATACAATTTTGCTAATGATACTTTTAAGTACATTCTACGAGTGCCTTTCTCAGAAAAATATTAATCCAGCATATCCCATATTATTGTGTTATTTCCAGGATAACATAAAGAGGAAATAAAACCCCATTCATTGTTGATTAGTTTGAGTTTGCTACTCATCCTTTAGAAATTGTGTATCTTTATTGATTCTGTTTAGTTTAGAAGATGCAGTAATACATATATCATATTCTTTTATTAAAAGTAAAAGCTTAGTTTTAATTTTATCATTTTCTTCTTTGGAAGTAATATTATGAGACGCATGAAATTTTATTTATGTCTTAACATCTCATCATTTAATGTAATGTACATTATAAAAGACAATCACAGGAGGCAGAGGGAGGGAGGGACATGGGTGGGAGAGGTGATTGGGGAAAGGGAACATGATCAAATATGGGGGGGAGACAGGAAAGAAGTTCAAGGGCTAGCAAAATGAATGAAAATATGCAACCCCAGGATTTTGGTAGGAGATGAGGGATCATCTAGAAAGTACCAGAGAACTGGGTATTGAGAGACTCTCAGGTCTCAGAGGGAGGGACCTTAGATGAAATGCCCAACAGTGGGGAGGGAACTCATAGAGTCCACCTCCCGTAGATAGACAGGGCATCAAGTGGAGTGATGAAGTTGCCATCCCACAGTTAAAAAGTTCTGACCCAGAATTGTTCCTGACTAAAATAATTTCAGGGACAAAAATGGAGAAGAGACTAAGGGAGAGGTGGTCTAGTGACCAGCCCAACTTGGGGATCGAACTCAAGGGGTAGGGGTGGATATCCTCTTAGAGACAGGGGAAGGAGGAATGAGATGAGGGACTGTGGGAGGCACAACCAGGAGGGGGGAATGAATGGACAATAAAAAAAATAGAAGAAATTTTAAAAATGAGAAAAAAAGACAATTTTCCTTAATTTCTGTTTTGAATCTACTGAGAACCATGTCAACCACTCACAAAGGAGAAATTAGTTTTCTTCAAGAGAGTCTCACTGGGTTTGCAAACCACATGTAAGGGACTATCCGTTGCCTACAGCAGATAGCACACACAAGATGAACTCTGTGGTATTTGGAGACGTTTTGTCTCTTGATGATTGGGGATTTTTTTAAAGTTCATTGTCTTTTGCTTATTTATTAAAGTTGCTGATGTGTTTTTATGAACTGTGTATGTGTGCATCTAAGCTATGTGGTTGTGTGTCTGCATGAGTATTCGTTCCCCACGCATACTGTTGCTTTCGGTATTGTTGCTTCCTATGTTTATCTGTCTGTTTTATGTTTTACTCTGGTTTGTTTGTCTCTTCATTGGCCTGATTGTTTTCTAAAGAAAGAGAGAAGGAGTTGTGGAATTGTATTGGTGTGGAGGTGGAGACGATCTGGGAAGAAATGATGGAATTCTAACTGTGATCAGAATATACTGTATAAAAGTGAATTATTTCAAATAAATAAATAAATAAATAAATCCCTGACTAATGACCTATAAAATGTTATGAAACAGAATATTGTTGTAGAGACAACACTTCCAAAGCTTTTTAAAATCATGAATCCTACTCATAAAATTTTGAGAAATTATTCTTAAATTTTGTCTATGAAAATTATGACTATTCTTATATTGCTCTATGAACTTAAATTAAATGTATTCCACAAACCCCCTTTTTCCTGTAATATATGTTTGCAACCAGAGAAACCCATATTTTGGTGAACACATCTTACAAAAATTGGAAAACAATGGAAACATCAGTAGCATTTATAATTTTAAATTATTATTAATAAAGTGAAACTTTGACTTGACAAACTTTTCATGCACAACTTTGCTTTATGTGTGGGTCTGGAACATCTCAGGACAAAACAAAAAGGGCAAGGTGTGCTTATTTTAGACATGAACATTTCAGAGCACAGCAAGCTTCCAGTGAGGGAATATGTGAAGCTGCATTATTTTTCATTTATTGAAATCATGATTACTATCTTGAGAAAAGTTTGGTCTGAGAAATAAGAGAGTAAAATGAATAATGTTCATAATAAGGCATCATTCCATTTAGTTCCAAAGTAATTTTGTATCTTCTATCTCATTTACACAAAAAGCTCAGAGACAAAAACTCAGTACATCTGAACTGACCAAGTGGTCACAGACACCAGACTATGCAGATGGGCAGATTCACTGAAAAGTGATCAGAAAGAGAACATTGTGCTTTGTCCAAGCAAGAGAGAATATGTACTTGCTGGTTAGAAACACGAGCCTGACTGACAACAATGGGCAATGGCAAAAACAATCATAGCCGAATGTCAAAGTAAAATTATAGCTTTCTTCTACCATTTTTTCTACTACCTCTACAAGCACAAAATTCAAATAAATACCCATAATTTTAAGAAATATAAAAATTGTATTCTAAAAAAAATGCATTCTTAGACCCTGAGGTGTCTCAGACCTTGTGGTGTCTCAGGATTTTTTTTTTTTTTTGTACTTTTTATGTTGCTATCTCTCCCAAGATTTCTGTTATCAGCAACTAACTATCTCATTTGTATTATCAGCACCCAGTTCACCTAGAATCTGTTCCTGTAGTTTTTTCCTGATAGCTTGTAGTGAGTACAGACTTCGGACCTTTTGTTCTTTCATTTTTATTATTCATAAGAGACATATTTGGGAAGTACTAAGATGGGCTGCTAGGGTAAAACCCCATGACATCATTAGTGGTTTTATGAAAGGAAAGATATCAGCTTTTTTCTGTATCTCTCTGTGACCTCTTCTTGCCATATTATGATGGAGACCAGCTATAGTGACCAAGCAGACATCAGTGCCATTCTGTTGCCCTTTAAAATGTCAGGATTGTGGGCCAAGTGAACTCCAGGCTTGGTTCCATGAGCATCATAACAGAGAAGAAGCTAAAGCTAGTGGCATCTGTAGATTTCTGGCCACATTTGCCAGTTCTAGGAAGGAAATCATTAAAAGTCACTATGGTAAGACAGTTCAAGATCAAAAAATCAAATAAGAATGCTTTGGGGGCTGCATGCCTCTAAAGATGGGTGTTTGTGAGCATGATGAGTAGACACAAAGGAAGAAACATAAGCAAGATCAGGCGTTAGGCTGGAAAGCACAACACAGCAAGGGGATACCCCCTTGTATTTGATACAACTCAAGGGTAAAGACTCCAAGAAATCTGTTCCAGCTCTTTGTAACTGCCTAGTACAAGAATGAATGATTTTGGAAAACCTGAAGGGAAGTCAGAAATAGACAAAGCAGTGAACTAGAAAAGTAGCCTTTGAAACCACATGTAAACCCAGAGTCAGTCCATGCATCCATGCCAAGGAATGAGTGATTAAGTCCTCTCTTATGCTCAACCTGTACCCAAAAGATAGTATTAATTTACTTCCTAAGCAAAGATAAGAGTGTGTGTGTATGTGCGTGTGTGTACATAATCTCCTCACTAGAACATTCTACAGTTTTGGTTATATGCTGGACCAGGGAAATGTGACTATGACAAAGCATTACTGGTTCTGATCTCCAGGTTTTCATCCAAATGAGAATCAGAAGCCATTTATTATATAAAATGAGAGCAACAACTGCCACCAGATGGCACCAAATTGCAGGAAGGCTCATATGGATGGAAGCTCACAGGCTTGTTAGCTTACAGAGCAGAGAGAAGGACCCCAGACCTTTATTTATATGCAACTTTGATGGAGTACTGTACATAGATGAACTTTCAGATTCTACACTGTATATTCCGACAAAGAAAGAAAACAAAGCTTGGTGATGGGAGATAAAAACGAGATAATTTGATTCTGTTTACTCACTCATGGATAAATCTATATTGTTGCTGAGGCAATATTGGATGGATAGGCGTGATGAGGGTTGAATTAGGTTTTTATCATTTTATTTCACCCAATAGTATTCATAAAACATTTGACAGGCATAACTGGGTAGAAGTGAAGGAAGAACCTTTTCCTTCACTTATTTTCTAAGTACTGATTACACGAATGTTGGACCATTGGTGTTATCAACAGGAAAGATTGGGGAATGTGATATTTGTGTGTTATTTGTTAGTTTGTTGGAGTTTGTACTGTTGGATACTTTATGAATTAGGATTGCTTTGAAGTACGTAAAATCACTAATACCCTTTCCTTGCACAGAGAAAATGATCCCTACCTACAGATAAATTTTAGATACTTAAAATTGGACAGCCCAAAAAACAAAATTTTAATTCATTCTTTTTTGTTGTTTTTGTTTCTTTCTTTTTCTCTTTCCTTTTGTTAGTGTTGATCCTGTTTATTACTGTACTGCCTTTTACTGTATAAGAGAACAACTCACTTGAATACAAACTTTTACTTAATAGTTTAATATGTCCAGTTATATTTCAGCTGATCTTCTGAACCTATTTCTTCTTTATGAATACATTTGAAATCTATCAGTTGACATAGATTTCTCTATGTTTTATGACCACACATTTCCTATCACCTGCCCAGTGGCTATTATTATTGCTTCTTTCTATAGAAGTCCTTTTGCTTGTGTAGCATACCTCTTAGAGAAATGTTATCCCTTGTCTCCATAGTTGATTTTTCTGTCAAATTACCCTTGGAAGGGCTCTATGTTTAAGCAGTCTTAATATCCTCAGCTGTTGATCTATGCAATTAGCAAGGGCTGTGACTGCCTTTGCTGTGCTCTGGGTAGCCTAGAGCAGCATACTGGTTAGCAATGGGGCTGGAGAATTATGCCTGCAGCAGGGAAGCACTAGTCGGATTCCTGAAAAATAATCTCAAATCTCACAGTTTTAAATTAAATAAATCTGAGATCTGATTTGAGCCGCTACTCCTTTTGAGGAAAAGGTGTGAGCAGGCAGAGTGCTATGTCCTACTTTATGCATCTTTAGGAAGGACTAAATGTTTTCTGTTTGTTTGTTTGTTTGTTTTTGTTTTTACATTAGAAAATATTGTCATTTCACAGTTTGAAATCACACAGGTCCATTGGCTGGGATTGCCTAATTGCTTTACTATTGATCAATATTTCACTCCATAGCTGCTGATCTCCTTCTTCATAATATACTTATTACTAATTAGTGAAATTTTGCCTATGGGGTATAAATGGACACACTGAGCGTTTTCTCTATTCTCTGCTGATTCCTAACTTACTATATTTTACAGATATGTGTGCCCAGAGCACATTTAACATGTGTATCCTATAGCTGACATATTACTGGAGTAAGCCCGATAATTATTTTAATGTTTATTAGTTATGTTTTTTATTTAAAAATTTTTGTTAGAGCTTCATGATAAAGAAAGAAATGTTGACATAATCTATAGTAAAGCAAGATATTTTTATATTCTTCTAAGTATTGTTGATCATTCTATGAAACAGTTAAATTTTAGATTGTATAAAATAATTTCCATTGTATTCTCTGATTGTTATTTTCTCTAATCGATCAATCCCTGATAATGATAACAATTTTAAATTTTGGCAGCTGAAGTACACAAATCTTTATTGTTAGTTGTTTCATAGGTATTTTTTTTAAATTATGGGTAGTGAATTAAGGAACATAACCCTCATTGAACATATTTGTTGAGGCAATAAGCAAAATAAACCTTAAATTATATTGTTATAAAATTCACAAATACAGAAATATACATATCCATTCTGTTGAGTGATTCTTTTAGATAGTTGTACTTGTATTTATAACAAACAAATAGACTGGGATACCATGAACTGATGAGGTCATTAGCCTTGGAGTAACTCTGAACTGATCACATGCTTTGGCTTTTGAGAAGCAGTAAGATCATGGGCTAGAGACATTGCTCTTTGATGGAACCAAAGAACCGAGCATCAAAGCACCCTGAGCTCTTCTACATACAAGATTACTCCCATGTAAGACTAAGTCTCACTTTAAGAAGGAAGTATCCCATTAAAATACTAAAATACTAATATCCAATTAAAGCTTTAAAATAGGGGCTTTAAATACTTGAGTGATAAGCAAATTTCCTAATAAGACATACTGGTTTAACTGGAGAAGTAACGTCATAGGATTATACTAAAATTATTGAAAGTGTCATACAGTTTCTATCCATTTGTCAACAACTTTCAACAAATTTAGATTAAAGACATAATCTGCATTTATTTAGCAATTGATAGATTTAAAAATAGCTTCTCAGATGATTTAAATGATTGGTTGAAATGGGTTTTATAAGTAGATAAAACAGAAATAGCAAAATGCAAATTGCTTAATTGCTTAAAATGAGTTGTTATACATCAATTAATGATGGGTGCATACTATAAGAAATGTATCATTAGTCCATTTTTTCATGCAAATGTTACAGAGCCTATTATTTCTTGCAGTCATAACTGTTTCTTATTGTAGAGCAAACTCTATAATTTTATACAGTGATGCTCAGAAGGATTAGTCAAAGTTTCATTAACTGAGATGCACACAACAGGGTATTATGATCAAAATGGTGTTCTACACTAATAGCTCATGTGGTTGTTTTCTTCTATGCTGAGGGTGTTCATTTGTAAATTGCTTCTTCCTTTTCATCTTGATGGAGTGCTGCCTATTTTCGGGAGCAGCCTATAATAGGATGTAGAAATCCAAAGAGGTAACAGTAGCAGAGACCCTAAAATGAAAGCAAAGAAGGCCTGTATTTACTGGTTGCATAAACAATTGTTACTTATGTGTTACTTATGTGGTCAGGCATGGCATAATTATGTGAATACAACAAGACAGTCTTGTAGCTCCTATTACACTGGGTCAAGATTGACACCCCCATTGCACTGAATGGAGATAGATACAGTAAAACAATAACATGAATAGGTTTAGGTGACAATGAATTACAAAGCATAAGCTAAATACACTTATTTCACCAAGACCCTGGGGAGCACAGAACAGCCTTGAAAGAATGGTGAAGAGAGGGGATCTGAAAGGAGATCATTTTTACTCAAATCAGAATCATACAATGAAATAAAAGATATATTAGTGAGGATTGGACATAGAATTAAGGCAAACAGTATAGAGCCTTATGGGTCTTTTGAGTTAATGAAGGAGAGTTAAGCTTTGTTTAAGTATAGGTTTCTATGGAAGAATGATGAACCATGGTTTGTTAAAACAGGTAGTGCTCACTCAGATAAATTCCTAGGGGTCTTGATTCCTTTCTAAGTAGAATTTACTTAACGGAAAAGCACGTTGTGATGTTTGTCATCCTTTATGTGTAGATCAGGTTTGTCTCCTGTGAGATTTTTTTTCCAGAGAAATGACATTACACTGTGGGATTCTGATGTTGTTCACAATACAAAGAAAATATCTGAAAATTAAGGTTCAAATTCCTGAGACTACAAATCTCTCTCTCAGATAGTCATGCATATGTGTGTGTGTGTGTGTGTGTGTGTGTGTGTGTGTGTGTATGTGAATGTGTATGTGTATATGTATACAGAAGTGGGAGAAAGGGAGAAAGAGAGGGAGGCAGAGATACTCTGTTGAAAAACTATCCTTCTTTCCATCGAAGTACTTGGTAGAAACTACCTTCAATGGGACTTTACCTACTATAAAGTCCTTCCTTGGATTTCTGTGTGACATTTTCAAGTCCCTCCCCTGACCCCCCGGAACAAGTACTACTCAGTTTAACTCATCTATGGTTTTTTCTCAAGTAACTTGTTTTCCCAATCTCTACCATTTGTGTCTCTGAGACACACCTTTCCCCACTGGAAATATTTAAAGGAAAATACAAAACCTTATTGGTGTTTTTAAAATCTTACTATGACTGCTATATGAAGACTAGAGAGTGGAGGCTGAGAGATATCCTGGGAAAAAGATAACAAGGATAGAGAAAGTATTTCAAAACTGAAGAGCATGTCATGAGATATCTACTGCTGAGAGTCACTTTTCCAGTAAGTGGTATTTCATTGGATGCTACTTCTATAAATGATGATTAAGTGAAGGATGAAAAGAAAATTATAAATTCTATTTGTCTTGGTCAACACTGTTTAATTTGTGTATTGACAGAAATCACAGTTATCATAAAGAAGTGCTTTTACATTTTGGAGGATGTTCAGAAGATCTTGAACTGAGAAAGTAGGACATCAAAAATGTATGGTTTGGGATGGCAATTAGTTTTCTATCAATATTTGGTCTTTTCTTAGAAAGACAATGGACACTTTCATGGGGATATTTCTTTAATAGATTGTATTTCTCTTGGCCTTCACTTCTAGAGAAGAGATTAAAATTATTTAAGAATTTCTAGATCAACTATTTTAAAAATTGGGCCCATTTAATTTTTCTGAAAAATACAGAATCAGTTGCAGGGACAATATTGTTAATTCTCAATTATGTTTTGAGAATAATAAAATTACAAGTATTTTGAGGCTTTGGGTATAATTTTCTACCAACCGTAAACTCACTTCTGAACTCACTTCAGGTTGCCTTCTTCACACTCAAGGTCAAGCCATTAGTCCTCATTAAGAACAATATAGATGCACAACTTGAAAATTCATCAGAAATCCAATCAGTTGCTTGAATTGATATATGTTAGCTAACATTACTCCTCATTCAGCAATCTATGAACAGCATTTCCACCAGTTCTCTTTCAAAAATGGAAAGGTTACTATTATTCTTGAAGTATGGTGATGTCAATACATCTGGAGTAAATTGGTAATGAAATGTTAGGGATTCCGAGTTTCAGCCACACTCTGCTATGTGAAACGAATTTATTATGTAAAAAGATGGTCCTCTTTTCTGTGTGTGAGGAGTGGCAAGCATGATTGAGATTAATCAAGTAGGGACTGCCTTTTGGGCATGTGATTTTATTGGATGATGGTGATGGGTTTACACTCTTAGGGTCTTTCTAAAAGAATGACAACGCATCAAAAATACATGGATGGAAAATTATTCTTTTGTTGTTGTTGTTGTTTTGTTTTTGTTTTTGTTTTTTTGTTTTTTTGAGAAAGGATTTCTCTGTATAGCCCTGGCTATCCTGGAACTAACTTTGTAGACCAGGCTGGCTTCAAACTCATAATTCTGCCTGCCTCTGCCTCCTGAGTGGTGGGATTAAAGGCAGAAAATTATTCTTAACAGTAGGAAACAAAAGGGAAAAAAACCCCAGAGAATATATGTTCAGTCCTAGAAAAAAAGAACAAGAACTAAGTGAACAATGAGAAAACGACAGGAGAGTAAAGCAAAGGAAAGAAGGAAGAATAAGAAACAAAGGACAATTACTTTTTTCACACTGTCTTTTATTGGAATTAATTTGATATTCTAATAATAACTTGCTGTTGAATACTTTCCATTGTGATATGGATCAACTCATTGAACATGTAGCTGAGTAGATTTGCAGTAACTGAATGGCAGCATTTTCCACACGAATACTTATACACTGAATACATATTAAATATATTTCAATGTAAGCTTTTGAATGATTTCTTTTTGTAAATTACATACGGCTGAGTAATTTCTTCAAGAATTGAATGGTAGAGTCTTCAAGCCAAAGACTGATACTGGGGTTCAAATCAAAGGTCTCTAGAATCCATGTAAATGTTTTTAATTGCAGCCCCAGAAAACCTATGAGGCTAAGCTGCCTAGTGACACTAGCACTATCATAAATTCTGGATTTTATCAAAGGACCATGATTCAAAAGAATAAGGCAGAAGAGTGATTGGAAAAGACTCTTGATATCATCTTCAGGAATCATCAAGCCAATGAGTATCTCCCTCCCCTTATCCTGAAAAAAATATGAAAGAAAAAAATTTAAAAATTGTAGATTACAGGGGTTAGGAAATAATGTCTATTTCTTTAGTAAAATGTTGAGAAACTGACAAGAAAGACATACATACACATAAGTATATGTATATGTATATGTATATGTATATGTATATGTATATGTATATGTATATGTATATGTATATGTATATGTATATGTATATGTATATGTATTTGTATATGTATATGTATATGTATATGTATATGTATATGTATATGTATATGTATATGTATATGTATATGTATATGTATATGTATCTATGTATATCAATCTGTAGATATACATATCCCAGACACCTCAGAGCTTCCTGAGACTAAATCACTAAGCAAAGGGCATACATATGCATTGGCTGGGCTGTGGCTCCGGCCATATTTATACCAGAAGACTGCCTTATCAGGCTTCAGTGAAAGAGGATGCACTTAATCCTGTAGAGACTTAATGCTCCAGGGAAGGGGAATGCAGGGGGGCTTAGGGAATAGGATGGTGGGGAGCATCCTCCCTGAGGCAAAGTGGTAAAGAACTCCAGGAGGGGGTACCAGGAACTAGTACAACATTTGGGATGTAAATAAATAATATATTTACTTATATATGTTGATATTATATATAATGAAATAATATAATATATAATAAAATAATAAATATGACACGTTATATTATTATGTAATATAAATTTAATATTATAAGACTGTTTTGTTATATACAAATATCTATATATAGGTTATATATATGTTAATCTTCTTCTTCCTCTTCCTCTTCCTCCTCCTCCTCCTCTTTTTCAATTTCATTTCTTATTTCATGAAGGTATACATTGATTTGACTTAAGTAACCAGGTAATTTTGTGGTTCATGCAAGTTCTTTCAGGTATCTCATTTTGCCTTCCAGGAATTCACTGTGAGTTCTGATTTCTATTGAAGCGTTGGCTCCTATAGGTGGAATTCTCAACATAATGACTCATTTGCACTTACGCTAAACTCTGCGTATCCTTCCCCTCTGTTTAAGTGCATTTCTAATGGGATATACATGAAATAGAATTTGGACAACTGAAGACACCAAGAAGCAATCTCTAACACACTCAGCATTGTGCCCAGAAGTTTACTAATGATTACTATCTTCCATATATACATTTGTACATATATTTATGTTTGTTTGGTTATGTAGATGGAAGTGGAAACCAGAGCCTGTCATATATTGAGCTACTTCAGCCAAATTTCCATTAATTTTACTTTTCAGGTTCAGTCAGAGGAAGTTAAATATACTCTCAAAGCAATCATACAGCTTCTTGCCTTATTACTTAAGTTCCCTGTTTCCTGTTCATAACTTACCTATGTCTTCAGTGTTTTTCCTCACTCCTTTCCACTTCCCTTTTTTTCTTGCTATATAGTGGTTTTCACCTCACTCTCTGAGTGTGTATCTCTACAAAGACAAAGTAATGATAGATCAATTTCCACAGCTAAGCTCCAAATAAAGAATCTCTGTTAGTTCTCATACATACACATATTCCAAGTATAGTCAAACCATTTCTTCCAGTTAGGGTTAGGGTTAGGGTTAGGGCTAGGGCTAGGGCTAGGGCTAGGGCTAGGGCTAGGGCTAGGGCTAGGGCTAGGGCTAGGGCTAGGGCTAGGGCTAGGGCTAGGGCTAGGGCTAGGGCTAGGGCTAGGGCTAGGGCTAGGGCTAGGGCTAGGGCTAGGGCTAGGGTTAGTGTTAGGGTTAGTGTCTTAATTAGTCATGTGGTCCAACTGTTTCTTCCTAGAAACACAAGTGTTGTTTTTCTTAGCTGAGACTATTTTCTTGTCCTCTCATTATTACTCTCTGTAATTATTGTTTATGACAAGCTGATTGGTGTCTTCCTACTGTCTTTTTTTAAGGAGAATAATACTTATATCAGACAGAGAAAAGAATATTTGGATGTATGACCTGAGATCAGAAAATTTCTTTTTGAGGCTCTAGGCTCCTCAAAGTATTTATCTTTTCCATAATTTCTGAAATATTTTAACTTTATCAACAATGATAAAACTAGAACCTCTATTCTAGCGTGGTGGCTCATGCCTTTAATCCTAGAACTCAGGAGGCAGAGGCAGGTGGGTTTCTGAGTTCAAGGCCAACCTGGTCTACAAAGTGAGTTCCAGGACAGCCAAGTCTACACAGAGAAACCCTGTCTCAAAAAAAAAAAAAATAGAACCTCTAGCCCTCTCTCAATATTCAAATATATTTATATAATCATTAGGATGTAGTAGAGATTATATAGATTTAATTTTTTTCATTTACAAATCTTTTTTTATATTATACATCCTACTTGTTTTGGCTACATAATGTAATGATTTACTAAGATTGGTATTATACACTTGATGTAGTTCATATTTCAAAAGTGACTGAAACATTTTGTATGCATTTAGTCAAGTGAAAACTTCCTTCTTTTGGTAAATTGTTTTTAAGCACATGAAACATAAAACTTGTCATCTTAAGTACCATTTTAGTGGTATGAAGTTCATTCACAATTTTTGTCAAATTCAAGAACACTTTAGAGTTTGCAGATTTAAGTTTATGTCCCTTAGAAAAACAACTCTTTTGTTTCCCGGGAGTATTTCAAATCAATTTATAACACGGAAGGAAATTTTGACATGTTGTTTTGCAGCACACTTATGATCTGTGAAGTACCTTGATTTTAGTTTCTTTGACCATATATTTATTTTTAGTCCTTTGTATTGACTCCCTGTTCTCCCCCTTTCCCTCTTCACTTCTCCTTCAAATATTATTGTTTACAAAAATAGTAGTTTCAAAATGATAGCATGCATCCTCTAGATGAAACCTTTGGTGGCTTTCTTGTACTCTAAAACAGGCTCTGAATCTAAAATATTTTCCTGCAGCTTGCTGGCTATGCTTCTAGTTAACTCATGATGGATGCTAGCTTCTATCAGTGGAAACACCCTCATTGATGAGGTCATAGATTCTGGAAAGTGACCGCACTGTTCTCATAGTTGTTTGCAAATATGCATGCTGTAAAGGTTATATATTTTGGTCACCTAGAAATACTTCAAAAATTTTGAGCAACGTTTTTCTTCATTTCTTGTGAATTTGAAATTGTTTTAAGTTCATTTTTGTTGAGAATTTCATACTTGACCACTGTGTTTAAATAGTTTCCACCCCTCCTTCTACCCCTATAATAATCCAGTACCCTCCACCCTGATTCAAATTCATAATTTTTCTTCCTCTTTGTTATGTTAAGTGTTGCTCATATACTTAAGTGTTTGGGGCTGACCCAAGGGAATTGGATTACCTATCAGGGGGATCATGCTGAGAAGAGCAAACATCCCTTGTTCAGAAATCTCAAGTCTTGTAACTTTTAGTGTAGAAATGAAGCTTCATGATATTTCCTCCATTACCTCAGCATGTCAGCTGTCCTGGAGCTGTCATTGTACTGGTGTTATTTTGGGTGACCACAGTCTTGAGATTTCATCCACGTACCTTGCCTGATAACCAACTATCTTGTAGCAAATGTTCTAGTTCTCAGGCCTCATACAATCAATCAATCAATCAATCAATCTCCAGATTTCCAAAGGACTGTGTTTTTTTTTTTTTCAGATAGGCTAAGTAAGTTTGGACTTTTCATAGCCAGTTTTTATTTTTTAATTAATTAATTAATACTCCAGATTTTATCTTCCCCCACCGGCACACCATCTGACTGTCCCATACCCCATACCTCCTCCCTGCCCTCCTGTCTGCATGACAATGTTCCCACCTCTACCCTAACCCCATGTGACCTGCAAACTCCCTGGGGCCTCCAGTCTCTTGGGGGTTAGGTGCATCATCCTTGATTGAACCTAGACCTAGTAGTCCTCTACTGTATATGTTTTGGGGGCCTCTTATCAGCTGGTACATACAGCTGGGTTGATGGTCCAGTGTTTGAGAGATCTCTGGGGTCCAGGTTAATTGAGGCTGCTGGTCTTCCTACAGGGTTTCCCTCCTCCTCAGCTTCTTTTAGCCTTTCTCTAACTCATAGCTAGTTCTTTAAATTTTGACCAGTAGGGGATTTCAATATTGGTCTCTGTATCCATTATTATTTTTATTTGTTTGTTTGTTTTGATTGTTATCTGTGGGTATGAGAATGCATAATTGGAATTCAGTTAGAAATATTCTTATCTAGAAAAGTGGCAGAAGTAGGTTCTTCTCTAGGGGTTATGATTTCACTAGCCAGGTGATTAGCTAGGTTTACAGTACTAGGCATGAACTCTTTACTGTTGTGCAGGGCGTAAGTCCAATTAGATGGCTGGTTTTATTTTATTGTTTTGTTGTTTGTTTTTGTTTTTGTTTATTTTTTATATCCAAATATAAATGCTACTCTCTCCCCCTTGGAGGATGTTTTGCTGTTCTCACCAGTGATGAGGTTCACAGGCTTTACAGGAGTGTAGGGCTGTAACTGCCTTCTCCCTTAGCAGATTGTGTAACCCCTTCACATCCTATGAGAGTTAGTCCTATGGCAAGTGGTTTTTGGATCAGTTCTATAATCATATTTCAATATTGTTTTTTAAAAGAAACATTTTACTGTACCACAATAAATTATCATCTGAGTCTAAATATACTAATAATCATGTCCTAGTATGTACTAATAGAGAAAAGAAACAACATAATCAATTACTATGCTGAAAACTAACAAATAGAGATAGGAACCATGTTTTCTCTCTAAATATAATGTGAAATTATATTATGTATGTGCTAAGACCAAAAAGTCAAATGTATTAGAATTGTAGTTGATGGCAAAAGAAGTCAGTGGTCCTAAGTGTATCAATAAAAATGGCGAGAGGAGGACATTTTTTTCTGTAAATGATATAACACTAAAGAATGGTTTTAGCAATTTATTTAGATATATGCCCCATTTTCTGTGAGTAACCAATAAGCTAAAGTTTTTAAAAAGTTTCTAGTTATACTTAAATTTCTTGCTCCAGAGGCTGAATGAAAGCTCATGAAAACAAGCCACATGGTACCACATTAGTTATATATATATATATATATATATGGCTTAAAAGTCAGAATCCCAACTTGAGGCATATTGTTATGTTAACCTATAGTTGGAATTCTTTAATTCTTTTGCATAATAAATTAAAGAAAAGCAGGTAGATTATTAATACTATGCAAATGAAAATCTCTCTCTCTCTCTCTCTCTTAACTCTTGTTGAGGGCTTATCAACAATCTTAAAATAGACTGGAGAGTGTGAAAATCCAGCCACTGTGTCAACTCTTTTCATGTTCTCCGGTGTGATTTTCTCATTGTAATGGTATCTACCCTGAAGTTATTTTGTGCAGCTTGTCAGAGCATTTTAAAATCATGACGATACAGAAGAAGACTGGTGAGGAGAGACCATTCTCTCTGGGAAACTAGCTGTTACCATGAGATCCTGATCAGGAGACTTGTTTGTCAGTCACCATGGTACTTACACCACATCCAAAGCTATGACATATCCCTGGAAATTGAAATAAGCTCCTTTCATCAAACAGATGAAACTACTAGACATTCAAGGGCTTTCCCGCTATTATGTGTCTAGTAATCCATAGCAATTAATTATTGACTTTCAAAATATTTAAGAAAGACAAGAGGCTACCCGTCTGTTAGTTATAACTTCAGTTCAAGAAATAAAATTTTAAGATCAGTTTGGATTGGGAATAATATTTTGATAGTTCTGATGTGTTTTTGAGAAGTGATTTTAGTGATTTCTTTATAGTGTGTATAAACTATAAACACATTCTTTTAGGAAATTAGCTCAATTCAGAGCAGGGGTCAGTAAAGCTAAGGACTTAATCATCCACCTTTTGAGGAATTTGGGTGGGGATAAGAGCTGGGTCCCATTCCAGGCCAATAGCATCAATGGATATTTTTGTTTTTCAAAATTCCTAATTCGTACCTCCAGTTCTTATGATTCATGCTGTCCTCAAATGTGTACCTCAGAAACTCCACAACTACGGCAACTTTAAAAATGGCACCTTCACAGGTACTGCTAAAATCGCCAGTGATAGTTTCACTATGTGAGGTTTTCTCATCTCCTCGGCTGTCTTATTTATCCTTGAAATACACTAGAATTGAAAACACAAGCAGAAACTGAATATGAAAACTTGTAAAATGTAGTACAAGTTTTTATATCTCTTTATAATAGCAAGAAGCCAAAGTCAACTAAAAGAGAATGAAGTAATTGATAGTTTGTATGTTACACAAAAGGAAAGTGTTTATAATCTCATTCTTTCCTAATTTATAAAGCGATTGTTGACTAGAAAAAAAGACTCCCCCCTTTAGGGTTCTGTAGCTGAACCTGAGATTTAAAACTGATAATGGACAGATTAACTCCAGTTAGACACACAAATTAGATTTCATAATGTAAAATGTTAGAAAGACATACAAATTAGATTTCATAATACTTGTTTTATATGCAATCGGACATCTTTATATACAAAATCTGCAGACCAAACAGTGCCATTGCAGCCTGAGAAAGAATTGAAATACAGCAGCAATAATACAGCTCCTTTCTTTTCATTAGTGACCAGAACAATTCCAAAAAGAGCACCGTATGTATTTGTAAGAAAACAGGGAACCTTAACACGAGCTATAGGCAGAATAGTGAGTAGAGGTGGGGATCCCCACTCAGAGGAGTCATGGAAAGGAGCAAAAAGGAGATCTTCATCAAAGTTCTATGGAGATGCCATCTGGCCCCATGCAAAAATACAATTTAAAATACAAGATTGCAATAAGTGTATATAGCAAGAGACGTTGAAGAAAGGATCCCACGCTGCCTTCTTTGCTGCCTAGTGTTTGGCTGAGGAATTGTTTTATAATAGTCTTGCAGTCAACTCTTTCAGCTGGGGAGATGGAAAATTTATGTTTTTAAACTCCACGGGCATTGCTCTCTCTCCACTGACTAAATAAATGGCTGCCTGAGAATCAGTATGGATCCAGGAACTGGTTGTGACTTGAATGAGGGTCAATGAAACAAGTCTTCTTCGTAGGAAGGGGACTCTGTACTGTACAGGGAGGGAATCACAGGACACTTGGAGCTGAGAACTGCCTCCTTAACTCCCCGAGGAGGAGTGAGACCAAATGTGTAGGAACATAAATGAGCACAGGTACTGCAAAATCATGCTTGGTCTTGCCTTTCCCCCCTGTTAGCACAGACTGCACTGCAGGGATAGCTGACAGCGCTCTTTTATTTCTCAGACTCACAGCTACACTACAGAAGATCTCTGATTGGACGCAGCACCTTCCATCACAACTGTGCTAGCAGGAGTCATCTTGGGTGGGGGGGAGGTGTTCCAGCATATACTGCTTTGGCAAATGTGCACACAGAAAACACTGCTGCGAATTCTGCATAGTATCAATACTTTATATCATTCCCTAGCACATAATTCATGGAGGAAATAGCACTTGACATGGTGAGGACATAACATTGACTAGCATTTTGTTGTTCTGGTGGTTGTGGTTATTGCCGTTGTTTAATTATTCTGCATGTTATGTATTCATTGTATTGTTTCCATCTTTATTATTTCTTATAGCTTTATCTCATATACTGGTACTCCAGGCTTATGGACTTGCTCCTTTTTTTGTCTGTCCCTTTCTTTTCATTCGTTTAGTATTCTGACCTTAACTTTGCCTATCATCTTTACATTCCTAGTAATCTCATAGGAATCATATGTCTTCAAGCCTTTTTTGGGAAGTAGTTGCTATCTCCCCAACCCGTTTTGCTGAATATAAATATCTGGTTTGATTTTAATTGTTTTTGTCACTGCAGCCTGTTTTATCCTAATTAGTACAAAGGGGTGTTGAGATGTATTTGGCACACAATAAGAACACTCTCTCAATCCAGAAGAGAGGCTCTTCTAGTATTCTAGACCAATAAGTCCGTTGGTCTAGAAATGGTTGACATGAAGGGAAAAGAGAATTAAAATGTTTAGCATTTAAAGTGATCAATTATTCAAAAAGCAATGGACAAAGTCAACTTAAGGTGTAGAAAACAAGTGCGGGATGTAGATACTGTAGGACCACAAATCATGACAGTTACTGTGGGACCCCAAGCCATCCATCTTGGAAGTACATTAAACTCAAAGCAAATGAAATGTCAATGTAAACTACCATCACCAGGCTAGATAAAATGGAATAAAGAGAACCAGGCATGTAAAATAATGATGAGGAATTTAGATGACAATAAAGACAAGCAAAAATAAAACACAATCAAAACAGTCAGAATAACAGAGCTTTCAAGAATTCTGTTCTTTGGAAATATAGGAGGCATTAGACTTGGGTTAAATAAAAGAACTGAGATACAGACTAGAGTAGGGATAATGTTCTATAATTCTTATCATTAATGATTTCTGTCCTTCCCAATGATAATCTACCACCCCTGTAAGTTCTGTAAGGTTTCTACTGAGAACAAGAACCCACAAATTATTTGCTTTCTCTCATTTCTTTTATATCTGACCCTTTCATATCTTGCTTATACAATGCCAAGTTGCTGTAGTTGAATCTCACTGGCAAACTTTGACCTTCAGGGACCAGGATATTTTATTTTTCTCTAAATTTGAGATTTTATGCTATTATCTCTAAGAAGGCAGTTACTCTACCTTCTGTATTCTCAAATACTTTTAAATCCTTAATAATGTAATATGTTTCTCCTTATCTTCCAAACCTCTTAAAGTTCTGTTCATTGTTTTTTTATTTCATTGATTCACTCTTGATTATGATCTTATGTATGTTTTGCTACCAATGACTTCAATTATAATTTTTCTTTTATTTTTGAGATTATGGTATAATTATAAAATTTCACCCCTCTCTTTACTCCTTCCAAAGCTTCTCATATATCCCTCCTCATTATTTTTCAAATTTATCTCTTTTCATATACATATTTCATATGTATCATATATATAATAATTTATATGTGTCTAAACCTGCTTAGTCTGTGTAATACACACACACATATATGTATAAATACACACACACATATACACACACACACGAGTATATATGTGTGTGTATGCATGATGTATGTGTATATGTGTTAGATATTGAGTATATTTGGTATTGGATAACCAATTGTTGTATTCTCCCCTGTAGAACACTATTTATGTAACTTTTAGCTTTATCTATTTACCTTGAGGTTAAATGTGTAGGTCTGAGATCTAAGGTCTCCTCCAACACACCCTGGCATGTCTATTGTTATTGTCCTTATTGAAATCATGTCTAGACTATTATTTTGATGAGACTACTTAGATTTAGCTTCTGACACTAATAGGAAACACATCTCAAAATCTTGCCTCATCTCCTGGGTCATACAGCCCTATTCACTTAACCAATTTTTCCTGTTGATAGTTGATCTTAGAGCATAAGCTATTGGTGTTCTTTTCAGGAAAATTTCCCCTGTGGCAGTATGTTCAAGGTTCTTCTCCACTTTCTCTTCTATTAGTTCGGTGTGTAATTTTTAGTGGTCTAATTCTGCTGAAAAAAAAATCTTTGATGAGGGATGAAATCAACACTGCTCTCTGGACAAGGACAAACATTGAGATTGCTCTTAGGGATTGTGTTGGTTTAGTAACATGGTGACTGAGGTTCTCTTCTAAGATCCATGATGTCAGTATCAGTATCACATTATCAAATATTAAAGGTTAGTTTTTTCCACTCATGTATCCATTAGAATTTTTTATTTAAAAATACTTTTATATATATTAGAAGTTACTTTGGTAATGTTAAATTATTTTTCTGGATTTTAAAAAAGAGTTGAGTTT
This sequence comes from Mus caroli, assembly GCF_978045245.1. Lineage (NCBI taxonomy): Eukaryota > Metazoa > Chordata > Mammalia > Rodentia > Muridae > Mus > Mus caroli. The sequence continues at coordinate 83,062,615 of NW_028227259.1, read as the reverse complement.
ACTTAAGATGAGCAGGGGGTGAAGATGAATGAAGTATAATTATGTATATAATATGTATATAATATGTAACTATAAAATGTATGATTTTGTGTGAAAATAAACCTACTTTCTGCTAAGTCTGATGACCTGACCATTTTATCTCTAGAAATAAGTTGTATGGGAATTATCTCCAAATGTGTAAGCATGAACACATGTACACACATATAGATAGATAGGTGGCTACTATTACACTTTGATAAACAAACTAAAAAAAAAAAAAAGCTTGCATTGCAAACAAACAGAAATTACCTGTGATAGAAGAAAATAAATAGGGGCAGCTACCCTCATCAACCTGTAATGTCTGATATACACAGCCACACACAAATACATAGACACAAACATACACAAAACCTCACACACAGAAACATGCAGAGTCCTCAGACACATATAGATTCTATAGTTAAAACCAGAAAACACTAAAGTAGTTCAAAACCTATAGCTGTGATTGGTCATCAATGTGATATGAATAAAAGTCTGTAATAGCATCAGACTATTCAGCTCAGTTTTATTGGCATCACAACTCCACCCTATTAACATTTTTGTTGAAGCAAATTTTAAAATGCAGCCTCCTTAAAATATCTGAGTTCAAACTCAGAGAGTTAGTTTTGCTCCACTTTTCTATTTTACTGAAATTTAAGAAGAGAAAATCCTAAGTGAATCCCTAAACATTAACAATTTTACCATAACCTTTACTTAAAACATGAGGTTACTTTAGACTAGGGATATTTCTGAAATCTACCTGGGAGGCAATGCTTTGTGGTTTGTTGGTTTCTGTGGCTATAGAAGACCAATAAATAGAATCTTATATTGACTAGAGTGTGAGTACTTAAAAGTTACAAATAGACAGAGAAAGAACATGTGGAATTTATAGAAAAGAAACTCAAGTGCTAATACAAAAGACACAAAAAAGAACAGAGAAGTTGAAAATTATGGAATCTACTTGAAGACAAATTCAGTCATGCCTAAAGCTAGTAGGATATTGCTAATATCTGATAAATATGTGTGGGTCAAAGTAAACATATGATGAAAAGAATATTTTCACCGGTAAATGAAAGTCCACATAAAGGATTTAGGAACCACCTAAACAGGTAAAATACACCAATTTTGAACTATTGCTCTCACACACTTATAATAACAGAAACCCTTTGAGAAATATTTTCCCAGCAACTGAAACATATTCCATGTACAGCTAACAAGCCAACCAAACAAAAATAAAACTCTTAAGTTTTAATCAGTAGCAACGTGGCTTTTTGAAATAGGAGTTATTTTGCTTCCATTTCTTGTGTTCTAGATTCAAGTCACTGTTCCTGTCAGTCTTTAATTTAGCTATGTGAGGGTTAAGAAAGTATACAACTAAGATTTCTTTTGTAAGTTTTGAAGGCTAATAATACTGAGCATACTTTTATATATTATCAAGTACTTGGCTACACTTTCCTATAATGTTCTAACAGAAATATTTGACATTAATTTGTATTTTCTGTGTCTTATTTTTATTTAGGCTTTCTAAATAGGATATTTGGTAAAAAGAACAAAACACTTTCATTTGATATATTATTTGTATTTACAGAAAATAATATAAATAGACAAAAAGTATCAAAATAAATTTATAAATGAAAGTATAAAATTAATGTGAAAAATATCGATTTAGAAAATTGTCACACATTTTGCCTGGGGGGGGATACAAGCAGTTTATATGAATTTCAGTAAAATGCAATGTGATAAACTGAACTAAAATAAATAATATGGATTGTTATAATTATATAATTAAATATTCCATTTAAAATGCTAAACACATACATTTTATTAGTTTTAGAAAGTGATACATGTGAGCATTTGTGATAACATTACAGATTTCAGAATATAGTAGTGACTCAATATTTTAATCCTAAAGTCTCATTCAAAATACTCAACAAAAGTAAATATATTTTATGCAAATATAGCCAATTTATATCAGTAAATGAAATAGTACTCTGGGTAGGGCAGGAAGTCATCAATTTGCAGTAATTTGCACACTTCGCGTCTGGATCCAAAAAATAAGTCATTATTTTTACAAGGACTGATGAGTACCAGTGGTCAGAACTGAGGAAATTCAACTGAATGATGAAACTATTAATATTTGGAACATTATTCTGGTTAATGGACTTTTTCAATACTTAAAGAAACCGGAGCAAGTGACCAGTGTGAGTAATTGAGTTCACTTCTCACAGGAACCCAGAAGTCTGCAGCATGCACACTCATGTACTGAGTCTTTGGAACTGGCCGCCGTAAGCCAAGAAATTGTCCCACTAATTACTGAAAGTGAGGCACATGTTCAGAGCATAATGTGGTGATTTATGGGATTTATTTATAATTTGGTAAAAACATGAGGCAAATGCAGAAACACTCATTCATGGGAATTAACCGAATGAGAGGTGGTAACTCTTGATATTGAGGACTTAAATGGATATAGTTGAACAAATTTCTCAGAAAATATCTTACTTGAAATGCATCTCTCAGCAGTTCTCTGTCCAAAGGCAAAATTGCGTATAATTTTGATGAGAGAATACTTTTAGGCCTACACATTCTGTTTAATAAATTAAACCTATAAAATATGTTGATGTTCTAAGTAGCAAAAAGTTCTTAAATCAGTGCAAACATTCTCACACTTCCTCCAAGTGTGCTATCTCTCAGTGCGTGAACACCTCCTGCACTGACATTATTGTGTTAGGGTTTCAAATATGCCAGTACATATTGTAGCCACTCACAGAAGTTCACAAACACTCTGGGAATGCAGAAAGTAATTTTTTAAAAAATTTCTTAAGCTGTAAAATATCACACAGGGAGCAAGTGTAAAAAAATGTGCCTTTCATAAGGAAGATTTACATTTTTTCTGTTGTACCATTATTTTCCATTTATCCTGTTCTTGACACTGAGACTGATAGAAGTCATGGTCACTCTTAATGATTCTCACAGTAGAGTGGGGGATATGATGACATTCATTTGCTTTTGGTGCTCTGAAGGGGAAACTTTGACTTTGGAAAAATAAACTGAGAGCAGATAAACACTACAATTTGCAAATTTCATAGCAGAAATGTCAAAATATATCTGGTAAATTATCTAATATTGATATTTGCAAAAATGGGTAGAAAATATATTTTATAAATAACTTGGAAAAAATTATCTATAAAAACATGTTTTTCCCTATTTTTTTAAGCTTCTATGCAGATTTCATGAATCATTTTGAGAAAAGCTTTGTGTGTGTGTGTTTGTGTGTGTGTGTGTGTCTGTGTTCTATTTTGTTTTCTAGAAATGTAATTTAGATAAGATTTCTACTGAAATATTTGCAATACAATACAAACGTCCACTGGAGATAAGGAACAACATTCACGTTCACTGAATCGAGTTCTAAGCAACTGAACCGTATCTAATTTGAAGGCGTGTTGTTGAAACCCTCATTCAGACATATTTTTCTGCACACAGAAAGCTAAATGTTAGTCCTATTCATTAATGAATATAGTTTTAATTTTTTATTTGTTTTATATGTGTGGGGGCAAGAGGTTCATCTTCATGTGCTCTAACACTCTCCACCTTACTTTTGGAGACAGGATACACATTGAAAGACTAGAATGATAGTTTGATAAGCTGGGAAGGCCGGGGATCTGCCTGTCCTTGTCTCAGCTGTGTTATAGTAAGAGACACATAATAACACACCCAGTTTTTCTTGTTGATGTTGAGCATTCAAACTTTAGTTTTCATGCTTACATAGCAGGCACTTTCTTGAATGAGGACTTTCCCTAGCCTTTGCATTTCTTCTAATAATCACCTCTCTAGCCATAAAAAAAAACCAGGTTCTTATCTTTGACTATGTTGAGTTAATGAGAAAAGTTAATTATTCCTCTATTTAATTGTCGAGAGCTTTCTTAGTCTCACAAAAGCAACAACCAACTAAGTCTGATTGCTGTACTTTATAATCAATCGAAAATCAGTCAGGAAAATGTTACAATTTTAAGTGACACTACAACAAATCTGGTAAAGACAGCGTGACACAGGATGATGACAGTGATGGACATGTTGTTCACACCATTTATTGTGTGCTGAAAAAGTAATTATGTCCCAGAAAATGTGACATAGTCACTGCATTTTGGCAAGAAAAGAGTGACAAATGTTTTTTGTTGTTGTTGGGTTTTTTGTTTTGTTTTGTTTTTTGTTTTTTACATTTCATCCAAAACCAGCTAATACAATGAGATACACGATCAGATGTTCAAAACACATGGATTTGAAATGATTATACTTCCTAGAAAGAGTTAAGTGGAGAATGATTTAGCATGGCACCATGCAAATAGCTATGCCAACATAAAAAAAAAATAATAGCTTGCTTTAACAATGTGTAGTTTATTTGTTGTAATAATCTTTTTAAAAACTGACTATACGTGCATGACTTGAGAACAGAAATACTCTTTGCACTGTGGTAGCTCTAAGGAGTCTCCTAACACTTTGCTTATAGTGACATGCTTAAAGCTTAAATCGGTGTGGATGGAAAGATAAATTAGTGGAGACATAAAATATAATTACAATGAAGCCTAATTTTTTTCTTTGTTCCCTGGCCCCACCCCTGCTACCTATAGCAGATACTTTGGATGATTTTGGAAGAAAAGATATTTATTTAGCTGTGATGGATGCCGGGGTGTAAGGAACATGGCACTGGTATGTGGTAAAGACTTGCATCCTGAGTCATACCAACCAGGATGGTCATGTCAGAGTGAAACCAATGAGGGATGAGGCAGACTCACATTACAGTGGTGACTTCTCATTCTCACTCTCATAATACCAACCTTAAGCCTGTTGTGCTGGAGGGCTTGAGCCCCATTTACAGGAAAGGACTTCAGTCTCATCTCTTCCAATAATGATGCACCGAGGAGAAAGATTCCAGATGTGTGTACTGGGGACACATTGAAATCTTAGTTTTATCACTATGGGCTAAAACCAAGTGGAGATTATTTTTCTCATTATTAAAATTTAAAATAACTACTAAGAAGATACTTCTGACAAAATTGAAAAAATATTAAGTCTTTTGAAAACACACAGAACCTTCTGGCAGTCAAGTCATTTCAGTTGGAAACTCCTGATGTGATGAAGACAAAAAGGTTAGAAAGCTGCTAGCTTTCACCTACACAGTGGAAACCTTTCAAAGGTTGTGGTCTTTCCAAGGTAGGCAGCCACTTACCCAAAGATTTTGTCTAGTGCCAAAAGGAAACAAGGAAACATTCACTCTAAAGTGAAATTCTAAGCATTGGAATTGATTTTTAATACTTAAACTACAAAAACATATCACAATCCCTTTGTGGGAAAAGACTTCCGATTTTACTGAGATATTTAGAAACTTATTTTCAAATGATTCCTCTCTCTATATTCTCTCTCTCCTACCCCTCCCTCCCTCTTTCTTCCTCTTCCTCTTCCTCTTCCTCTTCCTCTTTCTCTTCCTCTTCCTCTTCCTCTTCCTCTTCCTCTCTCTCTCCCTTCCCTCTCTCTGTCCCTTCCCTCTTTCTGTCCCTTCCTCTGTCCCTCCCTTTCCCCCTTCTCTCTCTCACTCCTTCTCCCTCCTCTCTCTATCCCAAATTCTGTATTATTAAGTACACGAGTGCAACCTGATCACTAAGTCTGTATGTTGTATACTACTTTTCTGTCTGTTTCCAGGGTTGGCCACTTGTATTTGAAAATCAATTCTTGTCCTCTTCCTGTGGAAGATTATCTCTCCTGCTCTCAGCCCTCTTTAGATGCTTGTACTTTTTTGTCTAAAGTTGAGGTCTTGTTACCTGTAGTAGAAGTTGTAAGGAGAATCTAAAGTAGAACATCAAGGAAGTATTAACTTAAAGAGTTTAATATAGTGAATCTAGGACTGAACACTAGTTATTCGGAAACTATCCAGGGCCTCCATCTTGGTGTAATCTAATTCTCCTTTCAGCAATTTGAAAATACTATAACATTTTTACTAGTAGTAGGTTCCCATGAAAATTTCCCATCTAAATTAAAGTATCAGTTAGTGTTGAATTTGTTCAGGTCTTGTTTAGGTAACACAGTGTTGGAATTTCATGGCTATAGTATTCTTTTTACTTAGATGTCATAAATAGACAACACATTCTTGTTTCCAAGATACCATATACTGTTTATTGCTACTGTCTTGACAGTAGATAGGAAATTACAACAGGCTATATGTGGACCACTGAATAAATGGATAATAAAAATGTGGTATATAGCATAACGGAATATAATTCAGATGTAAAAAATGGAATTATGATTTTTTAAATTAATAATTTTATTAGATATTTTTTAAAATTTACAATTATGATGTTATTCCCCTTTCCTTATTTCCCCTTCAAAACCCCCTATTCCCTGCCCCCTCTCCCTGCTCACCAACCCACCCATTACTGCTTCCTGTCCCTGGCATTCCCCTATACTGGGGTATAGAACCTTCAGAGAACCAAGGGCCTCTCCTCCCATTGATGACTGACTAGGCCATCTTCTGTTACATATGCAGCTAGAGCCATGAGTCCCACCATGTGTTTTCTTTGTTTGGTGGTTTAGTCCCTGGGAGCTCTGGGGCTACTGGTTAGTCTCTATTGTTGTTCCTCTTATTGGGCTGCAAACTCCTTCAACTCCTTGGGTACTTTCTCTAGCTCCTTCATTGGGGACCCTGTGCTCTGTCCACTGGATGACTGGGACCATCCATTTCTTTTTGTCAGGTACTGGCAGAGCCTCTCAGGACAGCTATATCATGGTCTTGTCAGCAATCTCTTGTTGGCATTGAACATAGTGTCTGGGTTTGGTGGCTGTATATGGGATGGATTCCCAGGTGGGGCAGTCTCTGGATAATCATTCCTTCAGTCTCTGCTCCACACTTTGTTTCTGTAACTCCTTCCATGGGAATTTTGTTTCCCCTTCGAAGAAGGATTGAAGTATCCACACTTTGGTCTTCCTTCTTCTTGAGTTTTGTGTGTTTTGCAAATTATACTTGGGTATTCTGAGCTTCTGGGTTAATATTCACATATCAGTGAGTGCATATCATGTGTGCTCTTTTGTGATTGGTTTACCTCACTCACGATGCTATCCTCCGGAATTTATGGAATTATGAGATTTTAAGGTAAATTGATAGAACTGGAAAACATTACACCAAGTGAGGTAATCCGTATTCCAAAAATATGTCACGTTTTCTCTGTTATAGATGAATTCTAGTTTTGAACCTTTATACCTGTGTCTTTAGTTTGAACTTTCTGTTGAAAACTGGGACCTGGATGGCCATACAAGAAAGAGAAGTTAGTAGAACATAGGCAATATGTAACATAAATTTGCAGGCAACACTGAAAGGACTCCTTGGGTTGTATGTCTATTTTATTTACTTATAGGTTTATATGCGAGCAAGAGTGGTCAAACAAGAGAAAGCAGGGAAGTTGGGAGGGATCACAGACGTGGACAGAGATGGAGGAAAGAGACAGAGGAGAAAAACGATGGAATTATATTTATATTATATTGAAAACTTCTGTAATGAATAAAAAATAACCATGTTATGCCTATTCAAATAACTTAAGGAGAAGCCAACCTAATACTATTGAAATCATATCCATAAGAAATTCATAATTTGTCATGGTTTTTTAAAAATTAAATGATGGGGCTATAGTTCAAATGCAAAAGTGTAACCATCAGAAAAGGTATATTTAACTTTAAAAATCTCCACCATTTCATAAAGCTAGCACAACACAGCATGAAAGCTTTTCTCTAAATCGCTGTGCCATTGTTTCCCAGACAGCCTGGACCGGAGGAATTAGCTTTGCTTCTCTTTGTGAAATCCATTGAGAACAGCTCAGTGGATAATGAATGTGAATCAAAAACCCTTCAGCGCATTCATTTTTCAGCAGTACTCCACGACTGCTGCTTCTGCCTTCATCTCCACCAAGCAAGAGCAGCACAAGTCCAGGATGCCCGAACCTGGCTCCTTCTGACACCTCCTGCTCACTGGGGGATCTAAATTCAGTTCTGGTAGCTTGTTTTAGTATTTCAGTTTCTATTCATGTTAGCCACACACTGGTGTTTCCACTTTATTAGTTAAAATTACATCTCAGAATGTAGAGGAGCTGGAAATCAAGTTTAAGGCTTTTTTTTTTTTTAAGAAATATAACTTCTTGCAATTATTCATGATATTTGAATGACATTTGGAAACTAATCACAATGGAAAAGGCCGTAAAAAGCAAACTAGAGAGAGTTGTGGCTTAGATGGCACAATTTCTGCCTTAAAATAATTCTAATTTTATTTAATGGCCTCCTGAGGAAAAAAAATGATTGGCAATGATCATTTTAAAGAACTGAGTAGTGATTATCTCAAACACCTCAAAGGATTTCCTTCAAATCATTCCTGATGAATTAATAAGACAATTATTTTTAATGATACTGGGATGATTCAGCAATTTTACTGTGATTGATTAGTCAGGACTATTAAGCATCCAGTTACTTATTTATAGCTTATAGTGATTTAATGCAAAGGAATTTTATAAATAAATGTTATAAAGATATAGAGACATCATGTAAATTTAATTATGTTTATGATTTTGAAAGGAATGGCCACATTAAGTACTCTCGGGTGCTAATCTATAGCTAAATTATTTAGAATGTTTAGATTATGCTCATTATTCTCTCTAAGTCAGTTAATCGTTCTCTTTCTGGCCTCCATACTGACAAGTAAATAGAGCAGTGGTAATCAATTTATGTGGTGAGCAAATGCCACCAGGATATCTAGGACTTGAAGATGAACCTATAAATCAAGTTTTGTATTTTTCCTAGCTGCTAACACCAGATTCACTTAATAGATGGACATAAGCACTGTTACTTTCAGTTGTAGTCTTTGTGTCTAGGAAGATGTTTTCCATAGATGCACTCAAGACCATGAGTCCTAAGGATTGATTACTAATGCATCTTCAGTTTTAGATTATCTTGAAAGAAAAATTGGCCACCCAAGAGGATAATATTGAAGAATAAATGGTAAACACTTATGCTTGTATTATATTGGGATCACTACTTAAACAAGAGTCAGATATGGAATTTTAAAATTCACATTTTGAAAACTACCAGGTCTGCTTCTGATGAAGAAGAATTTCTTCTAAAAACTTAATGGGATGAAGAAACGACATTGTTAAAACTTAAAAAGGGCTTGACAGACATTGACCATGAAATGTCAGGGCTGCTAACACGACTTAAATTTACAATATTACAAGTAGGGTTATTAGTAACAATTTTTTCTTTCTATCATAGAAACAGCCCTGGTCTGAATCCATATTTGGAAGATTTCTGGTGATTCTAATAGAAGTCACCAAGAGTGAAGAAATCCATGATCCCAGCATGAAATTCACAAGTTAAATATCAATTTGGGGTTAACTAGCAAATTTGAGGCTATCCTGGGATATTCAGGAAATATTGGTCAACAAATTAAAGCTACTATTCAATAAGGAGGACGGTTTATTCAATAGATCTTGCTAGATTGGTACCTGCAATCTAAAAAAAAAAAATTAACTCAAGCTGAGCAGCTTCTGATGTTATAAAAGGAAAATATCTTCAAATTACAAGTTATACCTCAGATTTCTTAGTTGCAGGGTACTCTTTATGAATTATTCTGTATATTTTATTTTGCAATATAAATAACACATTCATTTAAAAATGGAAATTGAAATCTAACATAACCTAACAGAGAACAAAGAATATAATCAAGAACATATTTTTTTTTTACAGTGTGTTTTGTAAAAGAATGTTGAACTTGTAATTCTGAAAACAATATTTGGCAAATAATTTCATAGTTTAGTTTTATGCAGTAGCCTGGTATATTAATGCATATATCTTACAAATGAATGTAAATTCATCATCATGAAAGAAATGATAGATTTCTAACAATGCTATGACAGCTGAATTTATGTGTATGAAGTATTGGTATTGATGATAAACATTAATAAGTGCTGCAGGCAGTTGAATTAAAATTGATGTAAAAGAATTTTTGCTTCTTTGCAAAATTCATACAACACAGCATAGACACCACTTATATATGACTAAAAGAAGCACTTCATCTTAAAGCAGAATACCACCTACTGTAATATTTTATAGAGTTTCTATGTATGATACTTAGACCCTCCATAATCATACGCAATAATTGTCCTTTCAGTGTTTACTTTAAAAATTGTAATATGGGTGCTAGTATTCATATTCATGAGTTTTATCTTTAAAATAAAGTTGATATACTGAATGGAGCTAAGAGTTATGAAACATACAATACCCACTAATTTGGACTACCCTTTCTGCTAGTGTGTCATTAACAAACTAGCAATTCCAGAAAAGGCTGTATTTCTTTCTTTCTTTCTTTTTTTTTTTTTTTTGGTTTTTCGAGACAGGGTTTATCTGTGTAGTCCTGCCTGTCCTGGAACTCACTCTGTAGACCAGGCTGACCTTGAACTCAGAAATCCGCCTGACTCTGCCTCCCAAATGCTGGGATTAAAGGCGTGCGACAGCACCGCCCAGCAAGGCTTTATTTCAATCAAGGCTTAAACTATGTATTGGTGTTTGAGTTGTTTCAAGAAGGCATTTTGGACTAATAGCATTAGAAGTTATTCCTTGTGATAAATGATAGGAGGAAGGAAAGTCTGACATGAGATGTGCCTCCCAGCAATGACAGGAAAATTCACCCATAAAATATCAATGTATCTGCCCCAAAAAGTCATGAACAGTCCTAATATTTCACATTAGATGAAACAAAACTGACAGGGCCCACACCTACACCATTAGCTAAAAGCAGCGAACAACTTTAGAGAGAAAAAGGGACCAAAAGTGTCAATCATATAGATCCCCCTGGGCTCCTGGGGACTGGACCACCAACCAAAGAGTACATATGGAGGGACCCATGGTTCTGGCCACATATGTGGCAGAGGATGACCTTGTTGGACATCAGTGGGAGGAGAAGCCTTTGGGCCTGAGGGGGGGGGGTTGTTCTATGCCCCAGTGTAAGGGAATTCCAGGTGGGAAAGAGGGAGTGGGTGGGGGAAGCACCCTCATAAAGGCAGGGGGAGGGAGGATGGGATGGGGGTTTCTGAATGGCTAAATGTTACTGTGTCAAACCATATATTTTTTTCTTTTACAAAAAAATAGTTATTTCTTTCTGCATTGCTTTCGGTTGATTTACATATTAGAAATCCTGGACATTTTAGGAATAAGCACATAGAGCTTATTCGTTTTCCTAAAACTGACTGAATATCCTTGATAACCAAGAACTTACCACACCAAGAATAGATAGTAGTGTCTGTTGGCTAACAACAGTGACTCTAAAGTTAAGATATTTGTAGAGAGTTGGATCTCAGTTGTGTTTCTTAATACATTTCCTTGAATTTACATTATCAAGATCATTTATTGAGTTTATACAGTAGAGAGTGGCTCGTTATACGTAGCATGCAAGGACTGGTTTCACAACTCAATAACACTAGTTTCTTTCCTAAATTTTCAAGTTCAGTACTTTATATCTTAATTTATGATATGATTTGACAAACGTGTAAGGTCAAAGAGGAGACATTCTCAGCCTTTTGTCTTAGGACCTCTATTTGACCTTTGCAAAACTGTCAAGAAAGCACAGAGGCAGTTGTTGACCACATGGAAGTGAGTGAATGTAGCCGTGGTCCAACAAAAGTAATTCATAAAAAACTTGTGGTGAACGTGTTCCTTTCTTAGCCTTTGATATAGGAGAGGATATTTATTTATTTATTTATTTTCTATGTGTATCATGCAATTGAAACAACCTAACTCTAGATAAAGAAGTCATGAATTCCAGATTTGTGTGCTACGTAATCCATTTGTACTACTCGATGTTAGATGCTGACGGCTAATAGACAGAACAATGCTATTTAGAAAATCAATAGTACTAGAGCAAAAACTTGAACACTAATGTACGTATATTTTTTACTATCCAAAGTAATGCAATAGAAAAACCCAAGAATGCTTTGCTTACTTACTTATTTTTCAGGATCTAGAGACTGGATCCAGTGTCTAATACATGCTATGGGTCTGGTTTTCTACTAAGCTACAGATTTTGCACTCAGTTTTTAGATGAAGGTGACCTATCAACTCTAATATATTATGATTTGAACATCAAACGACTCTAAATGTTTACTTCATGTGTGACTACCTTATGTGTAAAACTCATTATTAGATTCATGGCAATTTAATTAAGACAGGAATGTTTTACATAGATGAAGGCTTAAAATAGATATGAGGATTTGGAATATTATTTCTTTTATATTTGTTTAATTCCTATCCATTGTAAGTAATGATTTATTTAAATATTTCTGACATGTTCCTTGATTGTTGTCTTAAGTTGAGCACTAAAATCCTGTACTCAGAGCCTTTACTCTTTGTAAAAGCGCTCAGGCTTTTACATGATCACCCATGCCCAGAGTGGTTGCCTGCTTGTAAAACTAGATATGAACTTTAGGGGATGTCAGTAAATAAGATAAGAATCTTGAGAAATAAATCTAGGAGCTGAGGGAAAATGACCATGGCTCAATGTGGAAACTGCTGGCAATATATAACTATACTCATTATAAGTTAGAATGAGGTGGAAACAAAGAATAAGCTAATACGCCATGGCAGAAGGGGAGTATGCCAGTGGACCTTGTGAAATCCCTACATTTGCAATAAACTAGGATGTATAAAAATAATAGTACTATTCATAATTAATTTAGTACTGAATTATTTTTACTTTCTTCAAGTAACTTGACCCAGAACTAGAAAACTGGAGCAGGCTCTCACCACAAGGTATCTGTCTGGTACTCTGATTTTTGACTTGAAAATCTTACAGACACTGTGCAACTTGTTCTAACTGTACAAATAGATTAAGACAAGATTTATACTTGAACTCTAATATTGCTGCTCTATGTCAAGCACTTAACAAAACTGATAGACTAAGGCAATGTCAACGAGTGTACACCGAATGTCAGGTTGAAGAGTTCAGACCCATTGGAATAAGAGCTATGGCAACACAACCCTGATCTACTTAACAGACGCTTCTGCTCATTTATATTTAGAAAGCATAAGGAGAAGGGGGGGTGGAATGAGTGATGTGACATTAACATGAATGTTTCAGCTCTTGGGATTATTAAGCTGAGCTATAAGTCTGGTTTTGCCGCTTGTAAGCTTTATTATGGTGACTTGGTTGTCTAATATTAGAAGCAGTAATGATATTTATACCACAAAGTTATGAGAGCCCTAATGCCTAAGCAACAGATAGCTGTGAAATGTCAGATGTTTCTGGAGGAAATTATTAGAACCGTTTTCTCAAGCGGGAAATAATCTGTTATTTATTTTAAAGCCATAAGTGGATAACTCAATGTGACATTACCCTGACAGATGAGAAAGAGTAGGAGTGGCCAGAAGAAATGTATGGGTTATGATAGGACAATTACAGCATGCAGGACTCACACACTGGGGAGTTAAGAATTAAGAAATATCTTTGAGGTGGAATTATATTAAGAATAATGTCCATGATTTACTATAGATGAGGTGTACTTAGTATGATCTATGGAAACACCTACATGACTGGCTGAGTAATAGCCCTGGAAATGTAGTAGATGTACTCATTAAACTTAAATTTTATCCCAATTTCCATATGGTGGTGATTTATAACTATGGTACCTGAATTCCTGTATGAGGGTAGTGGTCAAACAAAACCAAGGAAACAGGAAATGCATTACTGAATACAATATATTGAGGCCCTCTGATTTCTGTTTTGAAACAAGTTGAGATTTTATTTATGATCTTAATTTTCATAACAATTAGTATATAGTGTTTTTTACCTTTGCTATATGTTTCTTGGAGATCAGTGTTATGCAGTATTTCCAAAATAATCTAACAACTTCATCTATACTCAAAAGATCTCATTTGAGTGACATTGTTTTATCTTGACTAAAAAAAGAAGCAATATTTTTTCTGAAACTTTTGTTTCTCGGTAGAAACAAAATGGACTGCTACAATTCCTTTAGTGTTTGGGAGACTTTCAAGTTTTTTAGGGTTAGTTTATTTTTCTCGTGTTTATTAGTTCTTTTAAAGTTTTATATAAGGAAAATTTAAAATCCATATGCTTTTCTCCTTTCCAGATCCATCCCTCCCTCTTCCCCTACCTACCTAGTTTGTGTTATCTTTTTATATATTTTTTAAAAGCTCATAAAGTATAGTTTGTACTGCACATACACTCTTGAATGTATACTTTTTATTGGAGGCTGATCAAATTATCAGGATGCACACGTATAAAAGAAACTAACTCTTCTTCCAGAACCTGTCAACTGCCAATAGTTACTCAGTTAAGGGCTGTACTTGGTGCCTACTTCTTATATGTATGCTGGAGTTTTTCCTAGTCTGAGATTGCACATGTCAAGAGTCTCAACTATTTGTTTTTCCAGAGAAAACACCCCAGGCCAGTTTTTCCAATCCCAAGCTGTGAGCCCTAAACACATTTTCGTTGCGACTGTTCTAAATAGACTCAGCAATTATATGCATATACATACACATTTGTCTGTGTGTTTGTGTGTGTGTGTGTGTGTGTGCGCGCGCGCGAGCTTAAAACAATTCAAACTAAAAAAGAGGAGGTCATGAATTTTAGTGGGAGTAGAGGACATAAAGGAGTTGGAAGGTGAGAGGAGAAGTAGAAACCATAAAACTTTAGTGCTTGTGTATGAAATTCCAACAGAAAATTAAACTAAAAGCTACAATGTCTTAGTCCTCCAGAAGTGGCCATCTTACTGTGTTTTTAAATGTACATATTGTCTAAATTAAAGACTTTAGCTGTATATCCAATGTTTTAAATATTTTGATATTTAATCAATTCCACTCTCACTTGGATGTGTTAATGGGTTTACTACAAGAATAGTCTATAATTTCTCAACTTATCATTACTTACCTTTGTTATGACTCATTTATTGTTAATTTATGCATAAAATTATTCCTCTGTGTTGTCAGAGCTCCCAGAGATTAAACCACCCATCGCAGAGCATATGCAGACTGGTCCAAGGACACCGGTATATATGTAGGAGAGCACTGTCTTTTCTGTGTTCAATGGAAGAGGATGCACCTAATCTTGAAGATACTTGATGCCTCAGAGAGAGGATATGTGGAGTGGGGAAGGGTAAGGTACCCTCTCAGAGGCAAGGGGGTAGGAGGATGGTAGAAAAACTCTGTGAGACCAGGAGGAGAGACAATATTTGGAATGTAAATAATTAAGTATAAAAAAAAAAGAAAGAAAAGAAGTTGCTCTGGGGGTAGGGATTTGTAAAGATGGAAATGAGAAGAGAGGAGGGAGGGGGGCTGTGATTGGGATATAAAGAGAATAATTAAATAAATTATTGTAGAAAATAAAATACAAAAAAAAATGAAAGAAAATAACAGCTACAGAATCAAAGAAAACAATCCTATTCCTCTCCTATCCAAAGCTGGAGTTTATCTTTATCAAATCGTGTACAAACTGTTTACAAAGGACTGAAGGCTGATACCAAGGTCACTATAGTTAAATAATTGATGACATTTAATGTTAAAGTTGAATCGAGGCAAATAGATTTGTAAGAAAATCCTTTGATGTATTGAGAATTCTGTTAAAACTGACATACTTGAATCCTACATTTTAGTTTTGCAGTGGGCCTTACTTCATTATAGGTGTTGTTGGGTAGCCTTGAGCAGAAGAGGGCTGAAGTGGTACAAAGAATTTACAGTTTTCCTGATATATGCACACTTTGGATGAAAAAAAAATGGGATTGTAGCCTGCAGCTAAAGAAGTATTGTAGATACAGAACATGGTAAAGATTTAAGCACTAAACTTCTGTTGCAGAACTAACTGCAAATTAAAGAAAACATTTCGTCTTGGTGATATCTTGGGGTTTTTTGCATTTGGAGCATGTGTCATCCAAATCATTTTATGACTTTCTATTCACAATGACAGCTGTCAGTGTTAAGCAAACAAACAAACAAGCCAACAAACCAAACAAACAAGCGGGAAGAAAACCTACTCAACATCTGTTCTTATTCTATTCAGCTGTTTTAATAGTTTTTTCCTTAAAACCTTTCTAATGACAAGAATGGAAATTAGGAAATGAATTTTAGATTCTAAACTGAGTTTATCTCTTGCATTATGTAGCTGACTTGCCAAATCACACAAATTAAAAGCATGTTTTTAAATGCTGTATTTGGTCCAGTGACAGGCCCAAATACTCAAGGGAAGGTCCCAAGACCTGACACTATTACTGAGGCTATGGAGTGCTCATGAAAAGGGACCTAGAGTGACAGCATTCTGGAAGACCAGAAGACAAGCAGCTGAAAGAGTCAGATGCAGATATTTGCACCCAACCAATGGACAGAAGCTTCTGACTCCTGTTAGTGAATTAGGGAAGGCTGAAAGAAGCTGAGGAGAAGGGCAATCCTGAAGGAGGAACAGCAGTCTCAATTAATCTGGATCCACAATATCTCTCAAACACTGGACCACCAAGCAGGCAGCATATACCAGCTGATATAAGGCCTGCAATACACATACAGCAGAGGATTTCCAGGTCTGTGTTCATTCAGAGATGATGCACATAACCCTCAAGAGATTGGAGGCCCCAGGGAGTTTAGAGGTCAGATAGGGTGAGGATGTGTGTGTGAAGTCATCCACCTGGAGACTGGGTGGGGTGGGGAGGAGTTTGGGATGTGGAACAGTCGGATGGGTAAATGGTGTGTAAAATGTGGCATGTAAAAAATATAAATTAATTCAAAAATGTTATCTTATTGTATATATTTTATGAGGCTTATACAGTTCATAAAATGTTTGTAGAAATGAAACATATTAACATAACTATCATTGTTGCACCCACAGTGAGCATACAGTCCCTAGCCCTTGAATACCTTGTATCTGATGCTTAGTAGCGTAGAACTTATCATCTGCCCATTCTTTCTTTATTCCAAAGAAACATCTGTTAAACAGGATTCCTTACTAACTATACAGTTTTAATCCTAACCTCAATGGTTTAAGCTTATTATTTTATGTTCTTGATCCTTTAGTGTGCTATGAGCTTGTCTATTCATTTGATGTAATTTCATTATGTATAAAGCCTAAATTTATGAGAATATGTTCAAAGAGATTTTGCTAAGTCCTATATTCTGGAGTTTTGCTCTGTCTTTCAGAGAGTTGTAGTTTCTGACCACACAGTGAGGACTTGGACTTTGATTTAATAAGTTGGCTTTTGTACATGATGTGAAATAAGCATCTCATATTTATTTTTGCAGGTGCAAATACAATATCATGATGTCCTCTTGATGTCATTGTCAAAACTTGGATGTGTTATGGATATTGGCATTTATTGTCAAGTTTTTACTATTTTCTTGTGTCCACGTATCTTTTAGTCAGTTTCTACCACAATGTTTTAACTCTATAGATTTACAAAATAATGTTAAATTTCAAAGTGTGGTACCTTTAAGTTCAATTTTCTTTATTTTTAGTACTTCATATATTGGGAATCTTGTTACCACTGAATTTTGGTGTATTTTTATTTTTAGGGTGAAAAAATGCTACTGTGATTTGCTAGACAGTCTAGTGGGTTGAGAAAATTACTTTTTGTTATATGGGCATTTTATTTATTATTTTAAAGTATTCATTTTAAAATTAATTTTGTGTATAAGTAGCTTATTGTTGTGTGGGTATGGATGTGTGAATTTAAGTAGAAGTTCATAAAGGCTGGAGTTAATGGATCCTCTGCAGATAGGTTTACAGAAGAATTAAACTAAGATCTCCTGAGAGAACAAAATGTGACTGTACAGTAAGAACCATTTCTCTAACCCATAACATGGCCAATTTAACAATGTAAAATGGTCTCTAAATAAGTAGAGGATACATTTTCATTCTCCAGTTCTTTTCATCAATAGTATATGATTTTGATTTTATAGTAATTTTTTTCTTTGTTAAATTTATTCAGAAATATTTTGTATGTTATTCTTATTGTAAATGCAATTTCTTCCTTGTTTACAAAAAGGCTATTGATATCTACATGGTGATATCTACATTGTTTATTGTTTTGTAAGAGGTTTTGTTTGCTTATATTATATTTGATTGTAAAATCTTTGGGTGATTTTCTGTATAGGATCAAGTCATATGCAAGTATATACACAAACATACTCTTGTTGCTTTTCTTTCTAATTTTGGTGTGGATTTATCTCATTTAGTTGTCTTTTCTATGTGTTCTTTATGAGTTCTTACAAAGCCTTTGTAAGACAGTTGATGTAATTAGATATTATTGCATGAAATGAAGTAGGCCAGACTCTGGGAGAAAAATGACATATGCTTTTTTCATATCTTTATCTCAGATTTAGATATTGTATGTTTGCAGTGGGAAGAGTCATGTAGATATAGGGCATAAAATTAGAATGAAGACTGTGCCCTTCTCCCTTCCTGCCTTGAGCAGGCTAAATAGACCTTAAGTGTTTGCCACAGTTGGTCTTTCTCAGACCTAGGTGAAGTCTTCTGCCTTGCTGCACCTGCAGTTTCCTACAGGAGGAGACTGCCTGCTGAGCTTTCTATGCAACATAATCCATCTGAAACAAAGCAAGATAATCCAGCCAAAACAAAGGATGGGTCTGTGGGCTCTCCTTATACAAATACAGAGCTAACTTTTGTTCTGGCTTCATCCTTCTCTTGCTCCACCTCTCCCCACACTGCATCCTTTTTCATTCCCAGTCTCCCTTTCACTCCCCTTCAGGTACTCAGTTCACCCATGGCTGCTGATCAGCTACAGAAGACTAAATAAACATGATGTGTATGTGAAAATCTTAAAGGAAAAGTATAGAGTAATTGAACAGCATAAACACAAACAGGGGAGTGTTGGGAAACAGAAGAAGAGCATGAAAGGAGCAACAGGTTAGGGAGCAGAGTGGGAGCAGAGGACCAAGAAAATCCTATTGTAATTCACTGCTTTCGATGTTCTTGCTTTCTTTCTTTCTTTCTTTCTTTCTTTCTTTCTTTCTTTCTTTCTTTCTTTCTTTCTTTCTTTCTTTCTTTCTTTCTTATTTATTTATTTATTTATTTATTTATTTATTTATTTATTTATTTATTTATTTATTTAGAGTTTTTCAAGACAGGTTATCTTAGTCAGGGTTTCTATTCCTGCAAAAACAACATGACCAAGAAGCAAGTTGGGGAGGAAAGGGTTTATTTGGCTTACACTTCCATGCTGCTGTTCATCACCAAAGAAGTCAGGACTGGAACTCAAGCAGGTCAGGAAGCAGGAGCTGATGCAGAGGCCATGGAGGGATATTCTTTACTGGCTTGCTTCCCCTGGCTTGCTCAGCCTGCTCTCTTATAGAACCCAAGACTACCAGCCCAGAGATGGTCCCACCCACAAGGGCCTTTCCGCCTTGATCACTAATTGAGAAAATGCCTTATAGTTGGATCTTTTGGAGACATTTCCTCAACTGAAGCTCCTTTCTCTATGATAACTCCAGCTGTGTCAAGTTGACACAAAACTAGCCAGTACACAGGGTTTCTCTGTATAGCTCTGTCTGTCTTGGAACTCACTTTGTAGACCAGGCTGGCCTTGAACTCAGAAATCTGCCTGCCTCTGCCTCCGAGTGCTGGTATTAAAAGGCGTGCGCCACCATGCCCGGCTCTTGGATGTTCATTTTTAATACTAAATAAATGAATAATCAATAACAAAAATGGAAATCTGTTTTTTCTATTGAATCTTAATGCATATTGTTTCATGTTTCATCCAGTGATTATAATTCTTACTAGTAGTTTTCATGTGAATGGCCTATGTTATCTCATAGAACTTTCCTTTGATACTTACCCTGTGGATCTTTTTTTTTTTTTTTTTTTTAGTTTTATTTTGAGATTTGGACATAATTGCATTTCCTTTCCTTGCTCAAAATCCACCCATATACCTTTCCGAGTTCTTCAACTTCATGGTCTCCTATTTATTTTTAGTTAGCACATGTATGTCTGTATTTGTATATACATATGTTATCTTAAATATAACATGCTGAATTCGTGTAATGTTTCTTTTATGTGTTTGTTTCAGAGCTGACTGATTGGTCCTGGATAACCCTAGAAGCATGGTGTTTTGACATTAAAATACTGAAATTTGTACTGTGTCATTTTCTACTGTATTATAGTTTTTTTTTTTTGTTTGAGAGACCAGTTTGGGTCAATAATCAGTGCTGCATTAAAATTAATAAAGGATTTCATACAGAAAATTAGACTCAGCATATACTAGAATAAAATTTCAACAGTAATTAAGAGATTGAGGTCATTCATCCACACATTCTCAAGTTATTTCTTGTAATGACATGAAAAGCTTCCTTCTGCATTTAATGAAGAAGATAAACAACAAAAATTATATAACATATTGAAATTGATTGTATCTAGGAACTTTTGATATAAGAGAGCTATTGTTTCTGTCAGATCTCACAAAATTTTTAATAGAAAAATTGTGTATATAATCATTGGGTGACAATATATCTAATAAACATTTATGATTGAGTATAAAATATGCAGGCAAATCTGCCTGTAATGGCTAATAGTGTGAGATTAATATTACCCTTTCCCATGCCCTTCAATTACCATTATTGATAATATTGTAAAATTCCAATAATAATATACAATTGTGTATGATGACATGAGGAATGGGTAAAGAAAACAATCTATATTTATAGTCAATATACTGAATATTTGGTGTTATATATACTATATTTTGGAATTATAGTTTTTAAATGATATGAAGTCTTAAATGTAGCTATTAGTACAAACTAATGATCAGTATTGATAAAACAACTATGAAATATGCTAAATGGGAGATTACCTAGTATGCTTACTAGATTCCCAATATACTACATAAATAGTGCATGATAGTACACACCTGTAATCCCAAATTTTCAAAAGTGGCAACAAGAGAATTAGAATGTGAAGGACATCCTTGGCTCCAAACTTGCTTAGAAGCACACAGAGATTGGGGATCCATCCCATATACATATAGTCACCAAACGCAGACACTATTGCAGATGCCAAGACTTGCTTGCTGACAGGAGCCTGATACATCTGTCTCCTGAGAAGCTCTGGCAGATTCTGGCCAATACAGATGTAGATGCTCGCAGCCAACCATCTTACTGAGTACAGGGAACCCAGTGGAGGAGTTAGGGGAAGGACTGAAGGAGCAGAAGGTGTTTTATCTGGCATTAGTGGAAGGGGAGGCCCTTGGTCCTGTGAAGGCTTGATGTCCCAGTGTAGAGGAATGCTAGGGCGGTGAGGTGGGAGTGGGTGGGTAGTTGGGGGAGCACCATTATAGAAGTAGGGTAAGGGGGAATGAGATAGGGGGCTTGCGGAGGGAGGGGTTGAAACATTTAAAATGTAAACAAATAAAAATATCCAACGAAAAAAGAAATATAAGTACTTCGAAAATAGGTCATCTGTTGTTAGATATGTAATTATGAGATCCAGAATTATTAAAAGAAATTTATGTAATTGATTTATGCAATTTATAAGTTAGTGTCAGTGGGGAAAGAATCCCTTTATGATCCCTTATGTTTAGGAAAATTATGTAAATACAAGATATTTATTGCCACTGGGTTTTAAACCATGAACTTCAATAGTAAATGCGCTACTCATTGAGAAGTAACAATTGATTTACACATGATAATTTATAATTCAATTTTATTGAAATACTTCCCAAATTCTAAATGAAGACACAAAATCACAGAAAAATATAGAAATCATTATTAAAGTGAAAATCTGCTAAATAAAAAAAAAGGCAGGAAAACAGTATTACACGTGGACTTCATCTGGTATGTGTGTTTTGGGAAGGGGTAAATACACATAAATGGTATATGTGCATATTGGATATATGTATATAAAGGATTTGAAGTATACATGCCTGTCTTTTTGGTCTCTGTCTTTGTCTCTTTGTGTGTGTGTGTGCTTGTGCGTGTGCGTGTGTGTGCGTGTGTGTGCGTGTGTGTAGAGTATAGAAGAGGATTTGGGGTATTCTCTCCTAGTATTCTCCACCACATTTCCTTGAGAAAGAATGTCTCACTGAGCCTGGAGTACAAACGGCAGTCAGAATACCCCAGTGACCTTCCTGTTTACATCCCACCACGCAGTTAGAGCCAATATGTGACAACACCTACTCTATTTGTTATCTTGCTTCAGGGATATTAGCTTAGGTTCTTGGAATAAACATTTAAATACAAGTAGGTAAAAATTGGAGAACTGAGATAGTTACAAAAAAAAGTTAAATACTAAAACATAGAAATTTAGAATGATGGTTATTATAAAAATACTAAAATAAGAACAGATAAATGATAATTTCAATTTAAAACTAAGTGATTTAAGAAAAAAATTTCAAAACGAAAGAATGGTAATTTTGAAATTGAAGTAAAGAGGAAAAAATATAATGGCAAATATTATAGATAAAGTAAGAATCTTGTAAGATAATCCAAATGCTGGATGAGTGTTTTATTTGTAAATGAGTTTTATGATTCTAATGAACTTATACAATGATATATTGAGTGCAAGTATCATGAGGATAGAATTTTTGAATGGAAAAATATTGACAATATTGAAATAGGGAAGCAGTATTTATTATTTGGATATTCTCTCCACAAGTTGACACAAAAGAGAATTAAATGCCTTGCAAAATTGTTAATGGAAAAAAAGTGAATACATGAATAAGCATTAGAACAACAGCATATTCAAACCATTAGTATCTATTACAGACAGTATTTATTGATTTGTCATAAGTTTGTTTTTGAAATTATAATATCAGTGCACCATTCCTGCTCACCTTGCTTCCCCCAGACATTCTAAGCTTTCTCACATTCATGACCTCTTTTGGTTCATTGATATTGTATATATTTTAATATTCCTTTATTTTAAATGAATATTTTAAACATTTTTATAGTTGAAATGTTTTTAAGACATTATAATTCATTCATCTATCTATGAAAACTCATTTTGTATTTAAAAATTGCCTGCAGCTCTGTAGCAACCTCTGTGAACCTAATTAAAAAGCGGAGTCTACTAGAGAACCAAGATTTGATGAGACATGACTGTGTTGAAAATCTTCAACATTTTGGAAACAGCTTTTCCCATGACCCCTGCAAGTGATCGTTAATAGGAAGGCACTGCAAACAAAACCAGCAGAATTAGAAATACTCTTAATGTGTTCAGCTTCTCTGTTCATTTTCTCAAGTCAGTGCTCCCAATAATGACAATGCTAAATCTTAACAAAGGCAGGTGAAGGTGAAAGTGAAAGAGAATAAAGAACAGACTAGACAAATGGTAACACTGAAGAAGCATCAGTAAACACAGTGATGCCATCTTGTGTGTCCCAAGAGAGAACAATTCCTTGTTTTATTGCCCCTTTCTGATTGAATTTTAACAACCATGGCCAGCCAGAAAGGAGAGTGCCCTTGAAGATTCTGAGTGACAGAGGTAAAAACACAAAGCATATCAACTTTCAGAAATGTTTGGAATCTGCATCTACTTGTCTTATATTTAAATAAAATGTGTAGCAAAGTATATACACCGTGAAATGGTCAAATTGGTGAAAGATTTCCCGTGAAGTAGCGATATTCTAGATGGTATTTCTACTGCTTAGTAGACATTTCTAAACAGTAACAAAAACCACTAGTGCTGTATAGATTACTTTTTGATGACTTTATATATGCTGTAGGGGAGTGCTGTGCTATATGGGAAACAAATTCCAGTTTTTAATTCCAGGCACAATCATTTACATCTTTGAGCAAGGATTTCAATTCATTATTTTTGGTTTTTTCCTTATATCAAAAATAATTACTGATTATCTTCTAATTAAATAAGCTAGACTAGGGCAAGTAAGATATATAATTGGATATCTTAAGGACTGTGACAGATACTTTTATGTAACAACTTGATGAAGCTGTGATAACTAGTTGTTTGAACAAGTACTATAGAGGAGTTTCCTCCAAAATGTGTATAGTACTGTGACTGATATTTGTATTAGAATTGATATATATACATATATATGTATATATCTTTAATTACTTCAAATAGTTCATAAGGTATATTTATCATTCTCAATCCCTACACTCACTCATATTCCTATTACTGTGGTCTACCTGCCTGCTTTCCAACAATTCTTTTGCTCATGGTTATGTCTATCGTCTTATTTTGTGATTCACTGGATTTAGTTAGTGCTAGCTGGTGAACATAGAGGCACAAGAGAAGATAATGATTCTCCTCCCACAACCAATCATAATCAGTAATTGATAATGTCCCACGAGTCCCTCACATTCTATAAAATGGTCACAGTTTTATATGCACACATATAATGATGAAATCATTCCATGTTATTTCTTCATAGGAAAAATAAGTATCTCTTGGAAACAAAGTAATGCTCTTAAAGTGATGTCTTCAATATGAACTTACCAAGTAACCCTTAAAGGGATATAACTGAAAAAAAAAAAAAAAAAACAGCTTTGAGCAACATTAGCTTCCTTGTTAAAATTGGAAATCAGGATAATTAGATTTATGAAATTGTCCACATTGGCAACAAAGTGTAAGATCCAGAGAACCCTCAAATGCTATCTTGAGGTCTTGATGTAAAATTAAAATTTATATATGAAGTGAATGCTTTGCATATCAAAGCTTTCTTGGTTAGTGTATGGTCCTTTCCACCACTGACCCATCATCTTCTAGCCTTCAGTTTCACCCTATAAAGTGGGATCATGAGTTGCTAAAATTCATTTCCTCCTCTGGCTGAATATTTCCCTCTCACAGCATGAAATTCTTAGTGAATTGTTTAGGGTTCATTGTTTCTATAGGTATGTCAGATTGTGAGACATTAGGAGTCTTTCTATTGCATTTTTGTTCCTATCCATGTTCCATCTTAGCGCTTCAGTTTTGAGGTGGAATGTATTTATGTATAAAAAAATATAACCAGAGTGGAAGTAAAGAAGAAGCTCAGAATATATTTAGTGAATGCCAGGTAGCTGTGGATAAGAATAATTGTTTTTCAATCTTCTGATTTTAATTATGTTTGAAAGGTCTGGCACCAGAAGCTCAACATCATCAGTTTGAGAACTTTGTAATCTATCAATCAGACCTTAAGCAATTCCATCTCTTCCTTCTCTTAAAAAGTCTGAAATTTTCTGTTGTGTAAGACAGACTTGGGGTCACGGATTTCCTGTATCTGTTCACCCCAAAAAGCCCACATGGATTGGAATTCCTTTCTTTTCCCAATACAATTCCTAACCAATGATGTATTTGGACAGTTGGGCAAACCTGAACTGTTGGGATCCCCAAATTGAGACTTTTACCCAAAACTCTGTAACACAGTCTATTGACTTTAACTTAAGCAGCTTGTTTTTCGGAATAGGTAGCAGTCCTCATCCAATTAGTTTAGGATATATCATAAAGTGAAGCTGCCATAATATCATTAAATGGAAAGGCCCCTGCATCTTTTCTCTGGCCTCTAAAATAAATACCATAGTATAACCTCTTCCGTGAAATTGTAACAGCCAACCTGATTATCAGATTATTAATGTTCTACTCTCCACAGATGTGTCCATCAACTCTAGAACTGTTTTGTTCCTAACATTTTTAAATAATATAGTATCTAATTTCACATAGTCATATGTGCACATGTATGTGCAATTTATGTTTTACAATTTGTTTCTTTTTAAAAAATTAATTTAGTTATTCACTTTACATCCTGCTGACTGTTCCCCTCCTGCTCACCCACTCCCACAATCCTTCTCCAGCCCCACTCCCCTTCTCCTCTGAGTGGTTGGGAGCTCTCCTAATTATTCCCACACACACCTGAGCACTTCAAATCACTGCAAAGCCAGGTACTTCCCACCCAACCCTTCCCTGAGGCCAGACAAGGCAGCCCAGCTAGAGGAACATATCCCTCGTGCAGACAACAGCTTCTGGGATAGTACCATTCCAGTTGTTTGGATTCCACATGATAACCAGACTTCACATCTGCCACATATGTGTTGGGAGGCCTAGGTCCAGCTTGTGTTTGTTGTTTGGTTGGTGGTTCAGAATCTGAGAGCCTTGTGAGTACAAGGTTAGTTAACAATGTTGGTCTTCCAATGGAGTTTCTATTGCCTTTGGGCCTAACATCCTTCCATAAGGGTCCCCAATCTCCACCCAATGTTTAGGTATGGCTGTCTGCATCTGTTTCTATTTATTTAAAGTTCTAAGATGCAGCACTTTCCTAGGAACTGAAGTGTCTTCTAAGTTATATAAGCAACGCACCTCCATCCATGTGTATCTGGAGGACTCTAATTGAAGTTTAGGGTGACACTTTAGGGCGACAATGGTTATCATAAACTGATGACACCTCAAAGTCCTGTATGTGTAGTAAACAATAAAAACTTTGGAAAATTAATTCATATCTACTAGAGTGGAAGAGGGTAATGGGGGTCTGGGCCAAATCTTATTGAAGTAGAATGATAAAATATTTAATGTACAGAATAACCAAGGATGTGGACATAGAATGTTTAACAGAAATTCTATTCCAAAGCATAAAAATACTTTTTTAAATTATCAATCAGTCAAGATCAAGAGTCATAAAACAATGTAAGCAGTAAGGAAACATTAGGGTTTCAGATAGTACATGGAGTCAATCAGTTATTTTATGCTTTGAAATTGTTAACTTATCATTCTCACATAAAATTTTTCCAGCATGCTGCGGTACTCCTCTAGTCTTCCTTGTCCACATCCTTGGTTATTCTGAACACAGAATGTTTTATCATTCTACTTTTATAAGATTTGGCCCAGACTCCACCATTAACCTCTTCCACTCTAGTGGATATTAATTAAATTTCCAAAGTTTTAATTGTTAACTAAATGTACAGGACTTTGAAGTGTCATCAGTGTGTGATGAACATTAATTGTCTATCTGCCCCCATGCCTTCCCTGTGAGCCAGCTCACCATTTACTTTCTGGACATTGCTATAGTGTATTTTCAGTATTCTTTCTTTACCAAGAGGTCATGTTTAAAGAGAATGGAACATTGTTACTATGAGTCTTACTACTCTTTCTAGTTTTGATTAAGGCTATTTTGAAAAATTAAATTTGTACCTAGTCTTTAGAATTTTAGGCAATCCAAAATCTATTATACACATTTGTTATACAAATTGTTAGTAATTATATAAATTTTAATTTTAAATTTTTGTTTAGGTTTCATTATAGGTAACTAAATTATTTATATTGCATATTTCATGAAGCCTGAAATAGTCTCAACAAATAATAAGTCCTATTCCTTCACTCCCAATCGTGTTTGTTGCTTACAATACTAAGTAAATTTCCACCATTATTGTGATTTATCTCCTTTTCCCACAACTTGCAAATTTATCACGGTGTAATGCCTAAGAGTCTTATTGGAACATAATCTTTGAAATTAATATAATCAATATATGGAGTGTTGGGATTTTAGCTAAGTATTAGAAGACTTCCCTACCATCCCACCATATATGGAACCCCAGGTATTATCTTCAGCACTAACAAATGTAAACAACTTTGTATGTCTATGATTTTTGTGAATACAAAATTGCATTTTCTTAAAGAATTTCATTAAACCTTAAAAGGGATGTATTGTATCCTGATTTCATTCTTATTAATGATTGATACTGTTTTCAGAGAACGGAATCAGGTTAACATATTAAATATTAAATTATCAAAGTAGACAATACGGATGATATAAAAATTATCTTTGGAAATTATTGGGAAAGAAATGCATGTTTGTAAAGGAAGGAAATGTGAGGGTGTTTCCTCTATTGAAAAGTATAATTTTTTAAAATTAATATGAATTTATCCTGCATAAATGCATATTATTGTTGACATAGACTTTCATAAGAGTTATGATAAGTGTATACAGTCTAGTATGTTTTATTTTTTGAGTCTTTATATAAATTGCATACATTTATTTTTATAATTAAATTTTATGATAAAATGTAATTTTCAAGAGTATATACAATATATGTTTTTGTAATTAATAAAAGCACTTTTCAGGGTAATTTCATTACCTATGATACATTAAACTTTCCAACTCAAATAACATTGTGAGGAATATATTAAAGACAAAACTGATATCTAGAGAAACAGCTTAAGAAATCAATCAACACTCTAAGAACACTATTAGGAAAATTTTCTCTCTAAATTTTTATTGTAGACAAGGACTCAGACAATAGGTTTAATAAAGTTTTGTACTAACTGAAACTATTTTTCATTAAGAATAAAATGGATAATAACTTAAAAATTTCCCAAAATCATTATAAGCAGCAATGAATTCTCTTTTACCCTAACCAAGTTTCTTTTAGAGATAATTTCTAGCTCTAATTGTCCTCTAAAATAAATTGAAACATCTAACAGATACATATATTATATTAAAAATTCAATTAATATTCTTTCCAGTAAAATTTCAGAGAACTTAATTGTGCATGATACATTTACTTTAAAATATTTAAAGTGAAATTCTGTGGTATGAGTATTTTCTACCAGGGATTATTATTATTTATTAAATTAAGGGCATAGTAAATGAAATAATAAATGGTCTAAATATTACTAAGGGAAAGTACTGCTATATTTTTAGATGAAATTTAAAAAATATTTCATTGTCTAAACATAATCTGTCATTGTCAAAGAGAATTGATTTGAAGCTATTGATGCTTGTAAGTCCTTAAATTAAAAAGAAAATAAGAAATCTCAAGTTAATAATTTAATGATTTATTATCTACCTATATTAGAAAGATAAGTACAAGAAAGGAGGAGATAATTTAAATCAAAATAATGAAATAAAACCAAGCAAAAAATTTGAAATCCAAGAAATAATAAAAGATTAAAAAAAATTAAAGTGTTCCAGATGTTGATACGGTTGACCAATATTTACCCAAGTTAACCCAAAGAAATAGGGGGAAGATCTAAATTAATAAATTTGGAGAGTAAGTGTGGTAACTATAACAGACACAAAGAAAATCTGGAACCTTCTAATTGAATCTTATGTACAATATAGACGTTTCCAAAAATACATATAACTATGATGATGATTGATATAAGTGAGATCATCAAATAACGGTGGTGTCTCACCTGAACATCTCTTTTCATCAAAAGAAACTTCCAGTACAAAACACATCTAATTGAGCTGTTGACCAAATAAATAGATTACATGGGAACCTCCAAATAAGCACAGATGTTGTGAAGGCTATTATTTTTTTTCTTTCAACAAACATAGTGTCAGATCCTCATGGAGAAATTGAGATAGTGCCTACTTTCTGGAACATACTATCTGCACACTAATAAAGGAAAAATATAAACACCAAGCCAGCTACAACACTTTTAATCTATAATAAGGATCGGTCTGCAAGCTATAGTAGGGCAATGGTGGCACAAAGCTTGTGAGGGTAAACAAGAAATATATGACTTGACTTATGGCCCAACCCATGAAATGGAACCCATATCTAGTACTTAGATGAAGAAGAGCCTTACACTAGATGGTCCGGAAAACTGGGATAAACCAAACACTACTTTTCTGCTAAAGTAATGTAGGAATAAAATGACCACTAATGACACTCTCCTGTATGCATAAATCAGCAATGCTCAGCCTTCATCAGGGAAGTTCCATCCTGTGACAGAAGAGAGCAAAGATAGACCTGGAAATGGCTCCATCAAGTCATTCCACTCAGGGCTGGGAGAACTCTGTGAGAAGAACTCTGCAGGATGAACATACGGGCAAGAGTGAAGGGAGGGAATTAAGGAAGCAAGGTCTTCTAAAAACAGCAGGACCGATGCACATATGAACTCAGACTGAGGGAGCATAAAGAGTACTTCTAGGAGTCGTAACCAGATAGAGTTCCAGACCTGAGATAAGAAGTGGGCACTTAACCCTTTTCCTTGTCAGTAGACATCTAAGAAAGGCTATGGCAAGCAAATGAGTTTTCTGGTGATGGCCCACTGTTATACACGGCTCCAATGTGTGTGCTTTAACATAAAAGGTCCTTAGAGTCTTCATCCCAGGATTGCTTCTCACTGCTGATATGAATTTCCTGAGCATCAGCCCGCTTATTGAGCAAATTTTTCTATAGAATCAATATGAAGATGTATTTTTATGTGATAATGTTGTTTGAAATTGATAATTTCATAATTCCTGGTAATGATTTTCTAAACCTCCTAAATAGATACACATAATCTCAAGTCATAAATAGAATAAAAGATGCAAATAGAGCTCTATAAAACTTCTTGTGTCATGGGCTAATTGCACTAGGAAAGGAAGACAGCCTTGGAACAAATTTACAATGTAGGGAAACATTGCTTCTAGGTTAGGAATGAGGTCACTATCTAATAGCTAAAGTTCATAACCTAGAAATAATAAATTTATTAAAAGTGCAAGGACAGAAAATAAATGATGGACTAGTTGATCTATACAAAACTTCAAAATAATAAAACAAGGCAGATGATTTGTCTTTTGACAAAACCATGATAATTTATGACATAAAATTATTGTTTTAAATGTATAATGAACTTATGGGGGCTAGAAAATAGATAAATACTGTTTAGTCAGGTACTAGTCTTAATGGAAAGACATGCAACCAATTCTGCTGTACCTCCTTAAGCCTTAATGACCTACCTCAGAAACTATTGCCTTAAACTTACTATGGATTTACTTAATGTAAAAATGTTTTAAAAATCATATGGTGAATTATCCTGAGAAGGTGTAAAAACTAAGAAAAACAATAAAGTGGTGATGTAGTCCTTTTCTGATTCATCCATAATCCACATGTCTATTTGAGTCTGACTAACTTTTTGTTCTTTTCTTCTCTTTTCCTTTCTTTTATTTTTGTTCCTTTTTTTCATTTTTTTTCTTTATTTCTTTTCTCTTCATGTCTCCCTGATTCCAAAGTTAATGAATCCATGTTATTTGCCTGGCCAGATAGATGTCCCTAAGTCAAAGAGAAAAGAACCTCATAACTAAGTTTCTTTGACCTCCTGCTATCAGCAGGAGTTTTGTGGAAAGCCATCAGCTTTTAAGACTCTGATGGCAAGCAAGACCACCAAAAGTCATCAACTTTTGGCCCCAATCATCAATACCTTGTCGCTTGTCCCCTAGAACCTGACTGTCAGGGCTCTATGTCAGCAGTCCCTAACCTGAACGCTATCTCAAGCTGATTACCCCTTTTAAATGAAAACCTAGTTTTCTCCAAGGGACTCTTACTGGGAAAAATAAAAGGTTTCTAAGGGTGATCCCCATGCCTAGCAGCAGATAACCAATGCAGAATAAAACAAAACAAAGGAAAACAAAACAAAATAATTCAATGACATTTTTGACCATTTTTTATTCCCTAATTTTGTGTCCACAGGGTTTGTGTGTGTGTGTGTGTGTGTGTGTGTGTGTGTGTGTGTGTGTGTGTGTGTGTGTAAAGAATATAAAAGTATTATGATCAGAAAGAAACATTTATACATTGTGGAAGACAAAGAAAATCTATAGAGCATTTAGTTAGGTAGAATTAACATATCAAAAATAAATACCTTAAAATAAATAATGCAATAATGTAATTCCCCAAAAGAGCAATGTATCAATAGAACAAGGCAGTAAAAAATTTGATATCAATCAGAGCTCATAACTAAGAAAGTAGTTCACTTAGAATATTTATAAATTGATCACTATCAAATTCAGCTCTGCCTCACATATAAGAAGTTTCCAAAAATTAAAAAAATGACCTTTTCACCTTAAAGACAAAAAAGCAACTGTATATGAAAATAAGTACATTAAGGTTGGACTTCAATATCAGAAAACAAACTCAATATGAAACAGTACTAATATGAAAATATAAAACGCTAAAAACCCCAAGACACTTTGAAGCAAAATGAATATAAAAAAACTAAAAATATCATATCTACAAATGATGTCTAGACATGTGTGTAATATTTATAACAAGAAGTACAGGAGATACAAAAATTGCACATAACAATAGTGTCCCAGAAGGAGAATTTTATACAATATTGCAATGAATGGCCCTAAGAATAAATTTGTAAAAGTGAAAAATCAATGCAATAGTTAGAATAAATTTTAAACAGTGTGTATAACATTATGCCTTTCATCTGTACAGGACTCAGAAAATTGATATAAAAAGTTTTCCATCACAGGAGATCCTCTGGGTAAAAGCACGAGAACACATGAACAAACATAATTGACTGACATGGTAATGTAGTTAGGATAAAACTTACCTTCAACTAGAGTTACTGTCCTCAGATTGTTCACTGTGTGTGTGTGTGCGCGCGCGCGCGCGCCCGTGCGGGCGCTCAGAGTTTTCAGTGTCTTTGTTTGTGATGGGTGAATGTCTATCTGCCTGTCAGTCTCTCTCTCTCTCTGTCTCTCCCCCCCCCCCGTGTCTGTGTGTGATGTGTGCTCAGTTTTCAGTATGTATGTGGATCTCTCTCTCTCTCTCTCTCTCTCTCTCTCTCTCTCTCTCTCTCTCTCTCTCTCTGTGTGTGTGTGTTTGTGTGTGTGTGTGTTTTACTGGTACCTGAATACAGACCACTGTTCATGCTAGGCAAACTCTCTACTATCAAACTACATCCCAGTACTCTTCACTTTTCACTTTTAATTAGGGATGGTCTACTAAATTGCCAAGAGCAGTCTTGCATCTAATTCATAATTTTACTTTCTCAGTTCAAGAGTAGCCTGGATCCCATGACAATCTTGTCATACCCAGCATAATTTTTCAGAGTCTCAAGAATAGTTCAGCAATTACTGTCTTTATGGGAAATTTGAGTAAAAGACTCAACAGAAACAGAAAACAAAGTATGTTAAGTGACATATGAAGAGTTCATTTTAAGAAAAATAAAAACTAGCTTTGAACATCAACCCATCACCTGTAACTCCCATTGTACTCTTGACTAAGGTCAGAACCAGAAGTAAGATAGGTGGCAAGAAAATTCTCACCATTCCATGAACAAATTCTGTATCAGAAGCTAGACAAACTTTTTGAAAAGATCTTTGAGGTATTTGTTTGGGAATTACATTGACTACTGAAGGAATAAACTTGTTTGAGACCTTAGAAGTATATTTGTGTTGATTCAAATAACAGGGGCATTGAAGTTATCCATAAAAAAAATTAAAATTAATTGAATCCACCTCAGACTCACTGACTTTCCAAATGTAAACCAGATACTAGATTTGCTTTAAAGATGTTCACTATAATGATCTGTCACTTATCAACTAAACTTAATATTAGATATGATATTGCTTGTCATATTAAGAAACTTAATAATTCAAACATCTATTACCTATTTTGATAACCATCTGTAATTATTTGTAAAAGATCACTTTTGCTTCTAACTATTGGACTACCTTGCTTTCATTACCATGGCCTCATAGATATTAAAACACTCCCTCTATAAGCAAGTAGAATTAATTTAGTAACTTTTTTTTTAAGTTTACAAACCTCTTTTCTTATCATTTAGTTGGCCTAATGGACACAAAACCTTTCTGTCAAAGTCTTGTTTGTAAATACCCTGGTGACATTTCATTGAGTGTTTTAGCACAACAAAGATAATTCTGAAGTGAAGTATGGGTTTAAAACAGAAACTCAAGGAATTCAATGCTGATCTCCTTTATCTACATTTTAATTAATTGTACAGTTAAATATATTTTGCTTCATTGATTGTTTTCTGGTTTTCTTCAGAAATATATATATTTTTTTTCTGTCCTGCCAGATTTAATGCATACTCATGAGATCCTTTATTGTTTTATCATTTAACAAATGTCATTGACATAATCAATCACTCATTCTCAATTAGTTACAGTCTTTAAAATATATGCTTTTACTTTTTTATTCTTAGATAAATTTATTCTGAGTGTATTATTTCTTCATGATTATGAAAAAGAATAAAAGAATGTTATAGCAGAGTTTAGTCATTAGCTACATTGTATTTTTCTCTTTAGAATAAGAACTCCTATTTTAAGAGACATATTCAGTGCAAGTATGTTTCTTTTTAACTTAAAGCCAAGAACATTTAATCCATTCATATTCTTCATTTCCATTAATATTTTAAGTAATTATTATATTCACTATTTCCATTTTGGTTTGTTTTTATGTATACATATGAGTGTGGTGAATGTTTATGTGTGAATAATGCACAAACATTGTGCAAGTGCACATGCTTGTGGAAGACAAAGGAAAATATTAACTGTCTTTCTTTACCAATGTCCACCTTATTCTTTAAGTCAGTGACTCTCTGTATATCCGGTGTTAGGGTAATGAGACTCATGTTTCTTTCCAATCAATTGCAACTTACAATAAAAAATCCTAGACTAGAACATACTCTATTTTTTGGTCTCATATCACCTTGGATTAATAGATCTTCGATATATATCCAGAAATACTAGGAAAAGAGACCAGAAAGGAGTCATTTATTAAAATACATATTTTGTATCTTGCCAAGAGTCAATTTTAAAATGTGTAAGAACTGATTGATTTTTTGTTTTGTTTTCCCTAGAGCTCAGCTTGGTGACACTAATTGGTCCAAACAAAGAAATAAAATTTGATTCAGACTCATTGTTTGAAATAATACAGACTAAATATTAAGTGTATCTTTCTCATTTTAAAGCCATTTTGGGATCATGTAGGATTAGTTGATATTTATAATTGGGAAGAGAACAATAATGATGTCTTTAATGACTGCCCATGGCACAGACATAGGGGCTGTAGTCACAGGAAATTC
Source organism: Mus caroli (assembly GCF_978045245.1). Taxonomy (NCBI): domain Eukaryota; kingdom Metazoa; phylum Chordata; class Mammalia; order Rodentia; family Muridae; genus Mus; species Mus caroli. Next base: position 83,027,814 of record NW_028227259.1, on the reverse strand, counting down.
AATAACGTTTGGATATGTCACAGTGCTAAGACATGTAGCTTGGTAATTATTATCCTTCTACCAAGAGCAGAATTTACTCCTAAGGGCCAATGCTTAACCAGCCTTAAAGAAATTTAATTTTGATCATTATCTTCTTATCAACATATGGTATATAAAAAAAGTGAGAATGATTTTATTGGAAAATTTCTCAGCTAAAAGGATGTGCCCTCATCTTTACTTTGGCATTGGAGGTGCTTCTTTTCCATTATGTATAATTTGTAGCATTGGAGTTCCTATTGAGTGAACAGTAACACATATCTTTCTTCTTAGTTGCTGTAGCAAAATGTATGGGTTTCTGGTACTTATTCTTCAAGAATTCTTCAATCTGAAGTTATTTAAACTCACAAATGTTTATTATTAAAATATAAATGACCATATACGATAATTTGTTTCAAGATGCATAAGTTATCCCTTAGCCTAATGCTCCACTGCACACACACTCATTTAAAAAGCATTATAGGAACACATGAACGTTTACTGTGACATACTTGAGTTGCTTCCTAAGGTGAGATTTATCACACTACAGTTGTGGTTTCAGTATGCTCCTTGGCATTCAAAGTAACAAATCTGCTAGCAGAGCCTAGACTCTACTCTGAACTGATGTGCATAATAGATTTTGTAACTTGTGGGATACACACATACATTGCCAGCTTAATTTCTAAAATGCAAAAGAGAGTATTGACATATATAATGTTCAAAGTTACTACTATAACCTCAGGCCAATGAATTTTATAGGTGGAGAGTGGCAAATATTGTTCTATTTTTAATATGTTTTTTCTTCTAGGCTGTGCGTGAGCTTCATCAGCTCTCTCGTTTTCTGTGTTAAGGCACAGGCCAGCAGGGAGGTTATAAATTTATATCAGTAGATCCAGCAAGAGCTGGACTGAATCAGTTTACTGCTTACTCCCAGTGCCACAGTTAACAAGGCAATTCACCTTCAGACACTCAGTTTTATTATCTGGTAAATGGAAATTACTATTCCCCCGGATACCAACAATGGGTGAAATAACTTTTGTGGGCACATTACAAACTGGCTGCCACATCATATGGTCAATAATTATTGGGCTAATTGTAATTTTACTACAGAAAGATAGATAGAAACTCTGTTCTGAAACACCACAGTTTATAAAACTTATTGGTAAGTGGCTAAAACAAATTTCTGAGATGACAGGTTTGTTTACCTTCTTTCAGTCTTTTAATCTTTTGAAATGTTACCCTTGATTAAAAATCAGATTAATTAATTATCTTATGTCACCAACATTTTCAACAGTATTTATCATTCATCATTTAAAAATTTTTTTTGTGAAATAGTATAATATTTACCAAATAACTGCAGCAAAAGACAATGGTGAAGTTCTTATGATTTGGTGGAGGAAATCTTAAAAAAAAAATCTTAAAGTCTGAATAACTGAACAGTATCTTGGGAACACTGGCTGGAAGCCATTCATAGGATGGACCTGTATGTAACAATGTAGGAAGATATTCATCAGCATGAACTAGAAAACTTATCTCAGTGGAAAAGGAGGTCTATCTACCTCTCCCGTTGCACTGAAATTGAAGTTTCTTTTAAATATCTGGCCAGCAGTTCCAAATGGATTTTAAGGTTTCATGGGAGGATGGGCTGTTACTGTCCACTCCAGCATAAAGCCTATATACATTTTCATGAGTACCAGCCCCTGGATTAATTTTCTTTGTTTGTGTGTTTGATTTGTTTCAAATACTGACCTCTATAGTTAAGTGCGGTTAAAGATAGCCATATATATATATATATATATATATATATATATATATATATATATATGACTCATATTTTAGCCTTTTACCATGTTGTACTTCATTAAATACCTATGTATAATTGATGAAATATGTATTTAGCCTTGTATTAATTCTGTAGTCATTGCTATGTTTTGGATGTAAGATTATATTTTGGTATAATTTACATGTTAAATATTATAATTACTTGTGATTTCCAAATCAAATGTAGACTCCAATGAATAGGTTTTTCTTGTCCACTGTCCTAAAAACACCAATGGAAAATAAAAATAATGTTCTCCACGCTTTCTTTTATGGCTTGGCAATCAAGACAAGTTATGCAGAACCAGGTTTATGAGCTATTAAAAGAGTGGATAAAAACCATTTCAGTTGCTTAACAACTAGTAACAGTAAACCACTGCATTGCACATTGAGAGTCTGCCTGTGTCGTATGCAGTTTAAATCTGAGGAGTAGAAATCTTGTTTAGTGATAGTCTTCCAAAGTTCTTCTGTTGTTTGAGAATTTTCTGCATGCATATTGATCAAATCCACTCGCTCTAATTCTTCCATAATCACCTGACCACTTTTCTCTCCCAAAGACAGGTTCTCCTTTTAAAGCCATCCACTGAGTTGAGATAGTGCTGCCTGGTTTTTCATGCAAGTAGTACCATCTACTAAAGTACAGGAGACCTCTCAGGATTTGCATTTCCTGAGGATAACTGAATAGTTCTTTTCCATTAGCCTTAAATTGCCAAAACTACATTAGGATAAGAATCCACAAGCCAGTCCCCTATCCATACTGGGACTTTTGCTGTCTTGATTTTGCTAAAGCTTTGTTCAGGCTGTCACATCTATGTGAGTTCATACGTGTAAATGCCTTGCCTTGTCTTATAAATAGTCATTTTTTGTTGCTGTTGTTGTTGGTTTGCTTGTTTTTATCTCAACAATGTCCATTACTTATGGCTGTTCTTGACTTTCCAATTCCTCTGCTGCAATGACATCTAAATGTTGGGAAGAGGCCTCTCTTTGACTCTGTTCAGAAAGTCTAACTTTTTCATATGGTGCCAGGCTCCGGGCATTATGCTTTCAAAACCATTGGCATTTAGAAAACTCACATACATTTCCAGGACATATTAATATTTTAAATGTAAGCATTCAGTGATATAAGCTTTTCTCTTAAGGTCACAATTGTTGAGTCCTGTATATAGGGGTAGAAATTTGTAGTTTTATTTTAAAAAAATTCTAAGTATTTTGAACTTTCCTTCTTGAGTTTTCCCTTGACTCAGTTTTCATGTAATATTGTGGGGTTTTTTTAGTTTTTATGAATTTGCATTATTTTCTGTCATTTCTATTGTTGTTCATATCTTGCTCTATTCCCTTGACAAATACAACGCAAGATCATGTTTTAATATTAGTAAATTTGTTGAATATTTAATTTTGTTCCAATGTGGTTATCTAGATTTATATTTCTGAAATGAAGAAAATGTTTTAATAGGAATGTTTAATGTTTGCAACATTACAAAGTTCATATTAGAGTTTATCATTTCAAAGGTAACTCCTATTGAATATAATGGAAAGGGTGTATTTAATCCTAATAAAAGTTTATGGGTCAAATTCCATTATTATTTATTTTAAACGGTTGAAAATAAAAATGTATTTTAATAAATCTACAAATCATATATTGTTCCAAATGAAACTTCAGTTCATTTAAATAAAATGGAAATTAATCTAACATAGGAACATATTAAATAACTTTGTATAGTAGTATTTGGAAATAAATTTGCTGCCTAAGCTGAGGAAGTTGAAAAGGAGGAAGACAAAACTTTGGAAAGAAATCTGAGTACTAACATAGTGCTCAATTAGCATGTATCTGATGTTGGGTTTAGTCAGCAAAATGAAAAAGAGACAACAGAGATAGAGTGAAACACACACACACACACAGAAAGAGACAGAGTAAGATAGACATAGAGAGATCCAAAGAGATAGAAACAGAGACATAGGGAAAGAGATAGAGAAAACAGAGAGATAAAATAATCAACTAAAAGAATAAACATGTTTGCAAGTATTTAGAAAGCAACAGCAATGTAGACAAAAGAACTAAGTAAAGTGATTAGAAAAAACCTTATGGAAATAGGAACTAATATAAGAATCTATAAATATCATAAAAAGCACATCTTTCAAAAGTTTCATAAAGCTGTCAAAATTTCAATTTGACTTAGACATGCAATACAATGATTTTTTTAGAATATAAAAGAAAAGAAACTTTAATGATAGTAAGTATTCAAGTATAATAAAATAAGTGTATATAATCTATGCATTTTCCTAGGAACCTATATTATTAAAAATTTTACTGAGAAATAACCCAAAGAATTAATAAATTTGAGGAAAAATTCACAACTATTTAATTATTTACTAAAGAAAAATCTTAAGAATTTCATGATACAGAGTATGTATTGTTCTCTATTAAATAAAGAATATGTAGTTTCTATGATGTGAATATTTTAATTCTCCAAATTCTAATATTAAATTCACATTCCTATTTCAGGTTATATGGAACTTGTGGCATTAGGAGTGGATTAAGCAAAAGAGCAGCAAAACATGTGTGAGAATCCTGTGCCCTCATAGAGCAGTGTTTTGCACAGGACTATTTTCAACAGGGCCACTTATATTACCCATAGCAAGGTATCTGAGAAAAAAAATCATGCAATCAGTGTGAAAACCATATGTTTATAGCTTAATATCAAACTTATACCCAGTCATCCACAGCACTCTATTAATTAACAACATCTTGCCAATCAGTCTAGAATCAGAAAGTAATAGATCAGTGTTTCCAAGGCTTCGAGGAATGCAGTTTAAAACCTGCCCACCACACAGCTTGAAGGAGTGATCTCAGAACGGTAGGAGAGTTCATATTTGTAGTACAAAAACCCTGTACAAAATGATCACAATTAAAAGACAACAATTCTTTGAATAGGTACTATATTCTAAACATATATGGCTAGACTATCAATATACAGATGCTTTGTGTTTAGAATAATAAGTTGCTCCATGTAATTTAACTACATAGACAGTATACATCAAGAGAAAATCTATTGTTACAAAATTCCCATCCACCCATCACCAAAAGACGATGAACAAAAAAAATACTAGAACCAGAAAAAAAAAATCCATAACTTTATAAACAATGGCAATAAAAAGTTCAGAGAAAATATTGTTTTAGTGAAAAAGTACAAATATCTCTAATATGGTACTAGGAAATAGACAAGGTTACTCATATCCCTGTATTATTTCACTATTTTCTTGCAAGTTTTAGCCAATCTAATACAATGAGAAAAAAAGGTGATGAAATGACTGTAGAAAAAAGAAGACTAGAATTACAATAGTGGGTGTTTATCTGTAAAAGTATCTTTAAAATTAGTAATTTATTTGATATATGATCAATAAGTCTCATCAAAATCATATTTATTCATGTCTGTGATAAAAACAAGATAGTTGAAAATGAAGAATAAATATAGTAACAATAGATGAATTTAACTAAAAGAAGAAATACAAAATATCGCATTAAAGAAAAGAAATTATGTGAAAGGTTACAGAAAATTGTATGTATAAATGGATAACTAGTGAACAACAATGCTTAGCATTAGCCGGGCTTGGTGGCGCACGCCTTTAATCCCAGCACTCGGGAGGCAGAGGCAGGCGGATTGCTGAGTTCGAGGCCAGCCTGGTCTACAAAGTGAGTTCCAGGACAGCCAGGGCTATACAGAGAAACCCTGTCTCGAAAAACCAAAACCAAAACCAAAAACAAAAACAAAAACAAAAACAAAAACAATGCTTAGCATTAAGAAAACATAAAGTAAAATTGTAAATTTCATGGAGAAACACTCTACTGTTTTCCAATCTATTTATGTGTATTTAATAATAGTAGTACTTAGTAGCCTAAATTAATACAATTCAATGTTTCTGGTTAGTCAACAAAAACTTAATCATGTTGGCATCACAAACACTCTCCACATTTATTAAAAAGCAAAGAATTGTTTCCAATGAAGATTCTAAGAAATTCATGCTTGTTACAATTTGTTATGGGTCAAATATTGTCCTACACAGTAGCACATGGAGGTACCATGATATCTGATTAGAAAATTCACTAAATTAAAAAATTAATACTACAGATTGATTTTACTCATATTATTCTATTGCCATCAAATTTTCTTTTGCATGACAGCTATCAAAACAATGACCAAGAATATACTAGAACTACATTTTTCTACTGGTAGCCTCTACTTAGCTGAAGAAGTTAATTGTTCTGGAGTAACGTTCTTATTTTAGTACACTTTTTATTGTTTTGGCTTTTTCTATATAACATTGTTATAAACAAATGGGAAAAAAAGAAACAGCATTTTGTAAACTGCAGTCTAAGAGTTTTAAATGTTACATGTTAGGTATTATAAACCAAAGGACTTTTAATTAAGGATTTGTAAAGAATTCTAGGATGTCGAGTTGAATGTGGAATTTTAAAAGGTGTTTTAGATGTGTAACAGACTTACATAGAAAAATTAATGAGGTCAAAATTTTTGTATTGATTTTTCGTTAAATTCTTATTTCTGTCTTAATCTCATTATACTATGGATTTTTTCTTTAAGTACATAACTGAAAGACAATAGTGTACAGATACCAGGTTTTAATGTGGGCTAAATGAACCAGAACTATGAACTGCTGATACACAATGACTTTACTCTTAAAAGGGTTTTCTCACAGGAAATAAGTGTCTGCTGTACTCTCTTCACAAGGACAATAGATTAAAGTTGTATGTTATTTCTCTTTACTTTTCCTTAGCACACTACAACTGAAACATTTTGAGTTGTTTATTAGAAAATTTTGTCTTCAGCATTTGAATTCATTTTGGAATACTTTTTAGTGCAGCAACAAATTAGCATGTCACATGTGAAACTATCAATCTGAAAGCTTGGCAAACAAATGATAGTGGATGAATATGTATACAGTTGTCCCGTGAGAGGCTTTATCCTGTTTTCTGAGAAATGAAAAAAAAATGGACAGTCAAAAAAATCCTTTCGACTGTTGAAGATATAATGGTCATTATGATGTAAAAGATGAGCCAGCACTCGGGAGGCAGAGGCAGGCGGATTTCTGAGTTCGAGGCCAGCCTGGTCTACAAAGTGAGTTCCAGGACAGCCAGGGCTACAGAGAGAAACCCTGTCTCAAAAACCAAAAAAAAAAAAAAAAAAAGTAAAAAAGTTGAACGACTTGTTTTGTGAAGAGTTCCCTGAACTTTGTCCACCAATATTATATATCATAAGCAATTTTTATGCATTAACATTCTAGAAAGTTTAACACAATATAATTAAGCATTCTGTTAATGTTTTATGGCTAAAAATCCATTTGGAATAAATTTATCTTTTTACAACAAAATTTTAGATCAGCAAAATAAAATTCTTAACATGTTTGTATTACAGTGATACTTAGCAATTGGCAAAATATAGATGCAAAAGTAGTAACATGGGATAAATGAAAATTGTGTTAAACATAAATGGCACTTTCTTATTAGCATAGATCGCTATGAATGTATGGGATGACAATTGTAGAGGTTTTGTTTTTTTCAGGTAGATCGTGTTGAAAGAAAAGAACAGTCTCATGGTGGCCAGTCACATATTATACACATAGAAATAAACAAGGGCTTTAGCCGTGAGTCTGGCCCATCATGTGCCAATTCGTTTCCCTCCAGGTAGACTCCCTTTAGTGATGGAGCTGTCCAACTGCTACTGAAGATTGATGTGTGCCTGATGAGGTTGGGTGCCAACATAATTATCTGAAACAGAAGGACATGTGTGTTGTCACATATGCCAAGAATAAAACCTGATGTTTACACAAAGACCCTTGGCACAGGGGCCAAATTTTTCTGTTAAGCAAACTCTTTTCTACAATGGTTTAAATGAGGATGAAAAAAATGGATACTCTGTATTTCACGGTATAGTGTATTCGTGCTTATGCTCAAATAGTACTTGATACCTTCAGGCACACAGTAATGTCTAAACTGAAATTTAATATATTTTACAGATTTCAATTTTTCTATGAATCTATTAAAATCATTTTAAAATTTTCTTATAATAAAAATCCAATACTTTCTGGCCCTCTCACTCTTTGATATCTTTTATCAAAGAGTGAATCTAACATGATTAATGGCTTAAATCCTTACTTAAAGCCCGTCTTATTAAAAAAAAAAAGATTTGTGAGTGCCAACAAGAGATTCTGAAATTCATTTCTCAGTACAGGTAAAAGACTTAGGTTTTCCCCAAAGATTTAGGAAATTCCTACTGGAGTTTCTATGGTTATGTTAGTCATTTATGGATGTTAGTAACTGATTCAAACCTGTGACTTTGAGTGTTACCCTGGAATGTTTAATTGTCCCCAGATTTCCAGAATAGAAAATTAAGAAAGAGTGAAGTTTTAGAAGGTGGAACTAGAGAAATCTTTCAACCGCTTCGGACCTATTTCTGTGGGGATTGTGGGATCCTAGTCCATCTACATTCTCCTAGTCCTTCCTGGGCAATGAAGTGAGTCACTTTTAAAAAAATTTATTAATCATTCCATTTGTTTACATGTTAAATGCTATCCCACTTCCTGGTTACCCCCTCCATCACCACCCCCCATCCCATTTTATCCTACTTAGCTGTGTGCTTTTTCTTTCTTTCTTCTTTTTTTTTTAATACTTTTTATTAGGTATTATCCTCATTTACATTTCCAATGCTATCCCAAAAGTCCCCCATACCCTCCCACCCACTCCCCTACCCACCCACTCCCACTTTTTGGCCCTGGCATTCCCCTGTACTGGGGCATATAAAGTTTACAAGTCCAATGGGTCTCTTTCCAGTGTTGGCCGACTAGGCCATCTTTTGATACATATGCAGCTAGAGTCAAGAGCTCCGGGATACTGGTTAGTTCATAATGTTGTTCCACCTATAGGGTTGCAGATCCCTTTAGCTCCTTGGGTACTTTCTCTAGCTTCTCCATTGGGAGCCCTGTGATCCATCCAATAGCTGACAGTGAGCATCCACTTCTGTGTTTGTTTGGCCCTGGCATAGTTTCACAAAAGAGAGCTATATCTGGGTCTTTTCAGCAAAATCTTGCTGGTGTATGCAATGGTGTCAGCGTTTGGAAGCGGATTATGGGATGGAACCCTGGATATGGCAGGCTCTAGATGGTCCATCCTTTCGACACAACTCCAAAGTTTGTCTCTGTAACTCTTTCCATGGGTCTTTTGTTCCCAATTCTAAGAAGGGGCACAGTGTCCACACTTTGGTCTTCGTTCTTCTTGAGTTTCATGCGTTTAACAAATTGTATCTTATATCTTGGGTATCCTAAGTTTTTGGACTAATATCCACTTATCAGTGAGTACATATTGTGTACTCTCTGGGCCTCTCTTTCCAGTGATGGCCGACTAGGCCATCTTTTGATACATATGCAGCTAGAATCAAAAGCTCTGGGGTACTGGTTAGTTCATAATGTTGTTCCACCTATAGGGTTGCAGATCCCTTTAGCTCCTTGGGTAGTTTCTCTAGCTCCTCCATTGGGGGCCCTGTGATCCATCCAATAGCTGACTGTGAGCATCCACTTCTGTGTGCTTTTTCAAATAGTGCTTTCTTAGAAAAAGCACAAAGGAGCAGGCACCAATTGGATCTTAATACTGTTAAAATAACCTCCTTTCCTTTTTATAAGTTCATGAAGTTTTCTGATGTGTTATACAGTGCTGACTAATAAAAAAGTGGATGGTGATAAATACAGTCAAGTTAAAATAGCATTTCCCCAGGGAAGGAGTTACAGAGACAAAGTTCGTAGCTGTGATGAAAGGATGGACCATTTAGAGACTGCTGTATCCAGGGATCCGTCCCATAATCAGCTTCTAAACGCTGACACCATTGCATACACTAGCAAGATTTTGCTGAAAGGACCCAAATATAGCTGTCTCTTGTGAGACGATGCCGGGGCCTAGCAAACACAGGAGTGGATGTTCACAGTCAGCTATTGGATGTATCACAGGGCTCCCAATGGAGAAGCTAGAGAAAGTACCCAAGTAGCTAAAGGGATCTGCAACCCTATTGTTGGAACAACATGATGTACTAACCAGAACCCCGGAGCTCTTGTCTCTAGCTGCATATGTATCGAAAGATGGCCTAGTCGGCCATCAATGGAAAGAGAGGCCCATTGGACTTGCAAACTTTATATGCCCCAATATAGGGGAATGCCAGGGCCAAAAGAATGGGAATGGGTGGGTAGGGAAGTGGGGGGCGCTATGGGGGACTTTTGGGATAGCATTGGAAATGTAATTGAGGAAAATATGTAATAAAAATATTAAAAATCAAAAAAAAAGCATTTCCCTTTATTTGTACAAGATAAAATGCAATGTTACTGTTTTTGCTTAGATGGAATGTTCAGGAACACAAAGATATGGATAGAAAAGGTCACGAAAATTCAAAACATGAAGAATTACTGACTGAATGTGCATGGCTGTATTGTCTATATAAAAATGGTAGTTACCTGACATAGTCGGGCATGCCTTTAATTCTAGTAGTTAAGAGGAGATGGAGGAGAGAAAGTAACTGTGAAGTCAGGGCAAGCCTGTTCTACAAAATGAGACCAAGTCTAGGCAAGAGAGTATACAGTGAGACCATGTCTCAAATGTCAGTCTATGATGTGTTTATTCTTGCTCTGAAGGATAGAATAATAAGAAACACTTCTGATATTACTTTAAAAATATGTAGAAACTTGTGCAGTACTATATATCTTTTATTGGAATCCAGCTAGCATCTATGTGGAATACAAAAATAGTCTCCTTACTGAGTAGATTAAAAAAAATCAAACCTTTTATTATTCATGTTTTTGGATTTGAAATATAGTTTTGATTGTGGTGATATTCTGAACAGATGTCTTTTACTTTTCACTAATAGAATGAAAAGCTCAATTGACAAAAAGAAAGAAAAGGAAAGAATAGAAAGAAAGAAAAGAAAAAAAGAAAAAAAGAAAGAAAGAAAAAAAAGAGATTTCTAATGATATTCATAGGATAGATGCCTACTCCAATTATCAGAGAGACTTTATCCAGTTATTTATGATAATACATGAAGACTCACAGCCAATCATCTTGGGAGATTCATCATAAGTCTAGGAGAAAGTATTTTAGCAGCCTGAGGGTTCAAGAACACAGTTCACAAATTCAACTGGGCAGGGTCATCGGGCCTCAGGGAGATTGAAGGAACACCCATGGACCTTACTTGAGATTACATCAGGACCTCTGCATACACGCTTGGGGATTTTGTTGGATGGTTAATATTACAAGTTGGCATGTTGCTGCTGACTCTTTTACCTGCTTACTATACCTATTTCCTCCTACTGGGTTGTGTCATCCAGCCTTGATGTAAGGGTATATCGCTAGTCTTACTGCATTAAGTTATGCTAAGTTCAGTTGATATTACTGGGCAGGAACAACTGATTTGAGGAAAAGGGGAGATGAGGGGATTATGATAAAGGAGAAAGGGCAGGCTCTGGTTGGTATGGATCATATGAAAGAATAATAAATGAATAAATAGTACAAATAAAAGAAGTTGATTACACTCTTATAAAATCAATTCTGTGTTGTATACATATACATAAATATAAATATAAATATAAATGTTTTATTTTAATTATACTATTAAAATCAAGTTTGTCTCAAAATAAATTAAAATACATATACTTCAGACAAAAATGTATTTATTCACTTATTGTAGAGAATAAACATAGAAAATAACCATTTCTAAAAGTTTTAAAGAAATTTCAAGCTCCAAATTCACAGATGTAAGAATCCTTACAATGACTTAATATATACTGTAACACTGGAATACTATTATCATGTAGGCTTCCTTCATTTTGTTCCCTCATTTCTGCCAAACTGTTATGTCCAGATTCATATTTGAGTGAAATAAAGTTTTCATTATTTTATTCTAAGAAAGGGTTATTCATCTGCCAAGCATATTCCTGTAAGATTACTAATGAGATTTTTATATTTGAGAATTTATATAAATATAAATATATATTGTATTATATATACAATTTTATTTATTTATTTATTTTTATTTATTCACTCTACATCCTGCTCATGGTCTCCCTCCCGGTTTCCCCTCCCACAATCCTTTCCCCATCCCCTTTCCACTTCTCTGAGCTGTCTGGGGGCTCCCTGGTTATTCCCTCACCCTGGCATTTCAAGTATGCAAGGTTAGGTGCTTTCTCTCCCACTGAGGCCAGAAGAGGAAGCCCTGCAGTAGAACATATCACACTACAGAACATTTCCTACACACAGGCAACAGCTTTTTGGATAACCCCCAGTTGTTTGGGACCCACATGAAGACCAAGCATTACATCTGCTACATATAAGTTAGGAAGCCTAGGTCCAGCCCTTATATATTCTTTGGTTGGTGGTTCAGTCTCTGAGAGCCTTAAGGGTCCAGGTTAGTTGGCTTCATTAGTCTTCCTGTGAACTTCCTATCCCCTTCTGGCCTTCAATCCTTCCTCAGATTATTATAGGAGTAGCCAAGCTCTTATAGCATTTCACTATTGTTATCGTTTTATATTCTTTTTAAATTCATTACCTTCTTCTTTTTTCTTTTCTTTTCTTTCTTTCTTTTTATTTTTTTATTTTTTATTTTTTTTCTTTGAGACAGGGTTTCTCTGTGTAGCCCTGGCTGTCCTGGAAGACACTCTGTAGACCAGGCTGGCCTCGAACTCAGAAATATGCCTGCCTCATATATTAACTTCTTTATGATTATAATACTTTTCATACAGGGATCATTTCCAACTCACATGAACTCATTTAAATGATTTCACTAGGAGCCAAATAAACAATCTCTTTTGTGTAATATACTGTACAAAACAGCAATATTTCTTTATTTGGATGAATAAACAATATATGATATATTTCTAGACATTGTTAGCCACCGTATTTTATACATAATTCCATGATCTTCCTGAGACATTTTTATTGTTCTAGCCAGTTTATACACATATGTATTTGCATACATTTGTACTATATTATATTTTACAAGATTAGACCGAATTATTATTTAGACTGAACATAATGCAGGAAGGATCTATCTAAAATTATATGAAGTCATATGAAAGAGTAAGGGACCTAGAATTAACATGAGTTCTGCCATTCCTCCATTCTTTATCTGTTAGCTAGCAATCTAGATTCGTCCTGATGTTGTTAAAAACAAAACAAAACAAAACAAAACAAAACAAAACAAAACAAAACACCACTCTGACTAGCAGCAACTTGGGAATGAAATCGTTTATTGTCTGAGCTCACTATTTCAAGTCACAATCCATCACTGATAGGAGACAGGGTTAAACCCAAGCAGAAAATATGTAGTAATGCTATAGTACCAGTCTCCATCTCACTACCTAGAACTTTTGTCCAGGCTAGGGTCAGCTGACAAGGGATAGTACCATGTCAATTAGCAATCAAGAAAATTCCCCCCACACATGCTCACAGGCCAATTTTCTCACTATATTACAATTGTGGTTTCCTTTTAGCCCTTTGTGAATTCATCGGGAAAAAAAAATCGCTGATTAACCTATCAACTTTATATTTATATCAAAATATTAAATATGGTCCAACTTTTAATTCTTTAAAAATGACTACATTTTATAATTTCAAATATCTTTTATAAATCCAAATCTATTTAAAAATTGAAAGTTTCTTAATTGCGGGGTTCTTATAAAATAGAAAGCAAGTTATATGCTTATTGGGAAAAAAACGAGAATGATTGGATTTAAAAAAAAAATTCATTAGTGTAAACTGAATCTTTCATTCAGTATACAGCATTTGGGACTCACTTATAACCTGGTGGGCTCCAAAATTGCTCAGGTAGTTCCAATTCTCTGGCTTTCTTATCCACACTACACACATCTTGTCTTGAGTAATGCTATACCCATCACTGGTGCTGGCAGCCATTTCTTGGTTCTAGTATGTCAAATATCCTGACATATCTACTGCCATTGAGCAAATGATCCTGCCTCAGCTCATTTCAGTGAATCTAATCCTGAATCTCAGTCCCCATTCTCATTCATTCCCCATGACCGTTTCAATATAGCAATTCTCATGTCCTTAAAACCATTACCAGTGGACAACACTTTAACATTTCATGGTGTTAAACTAGATTACAAATTTAATTTTATAAATCATAGAGAATTTTTCATCTCCAGCTGTCAACTACCATGTCTTAATCCAAAACATAACATAATAAGCCTTGATCAAGTCATTGTTTCCCTCTGAAATACCACAATTGTTAGTGTTTTACCCAATATTAATATCACCTAAGCTCCCACAAAATATCTCTTTAATCTTTAGGCATTTAATTGCTAATCTAGCTCAGTGTCTCAAATGCTTTCAGAATCTTTCCCAACCACAATATAGCTATGTATATCTCATGATAACTCCTTTCTTCTGGAAGTACTTTCTTTAGTTTGCTTTTGTTCTTATGATAAACACCTTGACCCAAAGCAACATAGTAGAGAACATTTTTCACTTCAGATTACATTTCCATGTCATAGTCCATTATTCAGGAAATCCAGGTCAAGAATTGAAGGAGAAACCATAGGGAAAAGTTTGTTTCTAGAATTATATTTAACTAGCTTTCTATACATCCCAAGACTATCTTTCTTACAATGGTATCACCCAAAATGTGCTTGGCCATCCTATATCAAGTTTCAATCAAGACAATCATGAAACTAGAACATGAACTGATCTGGGCAACTCTTCAATTGAGTTTTTTTTTTTTTCCTTTAGAAGACTGGAGGTTGTTAAGTCACTACAACACTAGGTATTGGAAAAATTTTCTAATTATATAATTATTTCCTTTTAAAACATATGAGGCATGTATAACAAAAGTACTTCACAGGCTTTCTGCTGAGATTAAGTGCTTAGCATAATGAAATATTCATTGAATCATCATATGTTTTTATTTTGTTTGATAACATTTGCCAAAGTAAATATCAGTCATCAGCATGTAAAGAGTGTTAATGCACTTGTAGAATTGAATACTCATCATTAATAGGAACCTTCACTGTCTCAACACTCCGGAGTAGATGTTTATTTATCTTGTGACTTTTGTTGAGTGGATACAGCTATGGACATAGAATACTTACATCAGATACCAGATGCAGATATCACATACGTGCTCACAGTGAATAACTTCTAAATATATGAACCTGATTAAGCATATGGGGAAGTAAAAAATTTAGAAGTAGCTCAGGTTGTTGAGTATCAATAACTCGTATTTTCTCTTGAGTAACTTATGCTGAAATGAATCACAATCAATTTTAAATAGTGAGAATATAATTGTGAATGGTAAAATACAAAAATGCCAGTGCTCTTTTCTTTGAAATTAAAAATATTGGAGCATATTCTTTTGTGACTAAATCTTTTCATAAATTGAGGGCAAACTTTTTTTACATTCTTGTTCCATGTATTACATTTGCATTATTTTAATTCCTAAAACTATGTCACCAATATATATTTAGCTTTGCCATGCTGTATAGAATATATTTGAAGATTATTTTGGCTCATGGTTTCAAAAGATTTGGTCCTTGTGCAGATATTTCACAGCTTTGCTGGCTTAAATCTCTGTGGGAGAAAAACTAATAGAGGAGAGAAGTTTTTGGATGGTGACTGCTTGAGTCAACCCTTCCTACCCTTCTATCCCACCAATTAACCCCATTTCTCTAGACTTTTCCAATAACTATCCTGTGTCCTTTACTTTGTATAATCCAATGAGAACAAACCAAGACTTCACATGAAGGTTTGGGGGTTAACTTAAATCCAAACTATAATATTTTGTCCCTTGAATCCAAATCTTTATATTCTTTTAATAAGGAAAGTGTCACTTAATTCATCTGTAAATGTCCTTGTAATCTGAGTATCTCTTTCATTTCTTTAAAGTCCAAATCCAAAGCGTTTGCCATTGAAGGAGGCAAACTTTTCTCTCTGAAACTTTATCAAATGGGGGAAAAAGTTACATCCTTTCAGGAAATAATGAAACATGAAAAACATTCATAATCTGGATGGGAGTGATAGGAAAATAGTGAGGAACAATCAGAAAAAAGTCAACATCAAAATCCATAATAGAAAACCTTTTTATTATTTTTATAAACACTCTACCTGGGTCTAGAAAACAGAGTATTATGCTTTTAGTTCTAGTCCGGCTGAAAAACACCATTTCTGTGCCTTTCTGTCGATGTGTGCACATGAATATAATCTTAAACTAGCTATATTCATTTCAGATTTTCTTACCAATACATTTAGCTCACTTATATCCCTGCATTGGCTTCATTATCACAGCTCTATATCTTGCCTTGCCAAGAAACTCTTTGCAGGGACTATGACTGTGGCACACAGTATCATTGAAAGTTTTGGACACCCCAATGAACCCTTATTTAAAAATCCATCACTGCAAGATAATAATCCATCGTTATTCAGTAATATCTGAATATTTAGTAGTTGAATATTGAGGGATTAATCTTTTGCCAATAATACCCATGTGTGAGACATGAAACATTGAACTGTTGTCAGATCCTTTGAAATATATTTCTACTTTTATACACATGAACCTTGTCTGATGAGAACTAACTGTCTCTGAGATACAATTATAGAATCTTTGTTATGCTTATAGTTATACGGCCTGAGTCAATACAGGAAGTATTGACATTTTATTATTCTATGCTTTCTAACTAGCCATTACTGAGCATTGACAAATATTTTCAAGTACATCTGTCAATAATCTCTAGTGTGAATATGGGAAGACTCATAAGGCACCACCCCTGGATGGAGAACTACCATCAATTAAGAGCTGAGAAGAAACTTCCATCTTATTCAACAATAAGCCCTCTGATAGGATATTCAGTTCCAAGCAATCAAGCTTAAAACACTTAGAAATACAATCAGATTTAAAGGAACTCAGTAGATATATTATATCATTTTTGTATATGCACATATGGATACATGTGTATGCAACAATAATAAATGAAGACAGATTTGTAGAAGACTGGGGAAGCATAGAAGTAGTATGGTGAAGGACAAAGGCTGTAAATGTTCATAATAGAGTACTCGTGGGTGTAATTTATAAAAAGTAAATACAATTTAAAAATTCAAATCTCTGTATATCTTGTTTCAAGTTATGGGTTCATCAGACATTATTTCCCCAAGTATTTGTTGCCATTTAAAAAAAATAAAAGGACAATTAACCTGTATATTTCCTTTTTTGATTTATTCAAGTAAGCCTACTCAAGAATTACTATGAAGGGAAATATTGTCCTACAACACCTATTCTCAGTAGCCTGCCACAAATTGTTACTTTAGCTAACTCCAACATTTTCTGGCAAATAAGTTCATATATTGGTACTTTTTTACTGTTTACTCAAGCATCTTTCCCTTCTCCCTTCCATGTCCTGACCATGCCTGAATCTGCTTAGCTTTCAAGAACTAGAGACACTGGAAACATTCAGAGTAGTATGGCTACTGACAAATTCTTTAACTTTTGCTTAAGACAATGTTTATCTTATATATTTAATGATAAAGATATTGTTGTATATTTAATGATAAAGATATGGTTGTACTGCTAGTGGAAAAGAAATCTGTTTCAGCTTTCACAGTACTCTGTGTGTGCTAAATTTAGTTTCGGGTATATTTCCTTCCCCTCTCCCCTTGTGCTTTTTTCTGTGTAATTCTGAGCATCTTAGGCTCACCCCTTTAATTATAACAGTCTCATACTCAGGGGACTTGGGTTACTTATTCTTGACCCTAGGCATACTTCATACTTACTCTGACAGGGAAGTCAATACATAAGCATAACCAAAGCTGTCTATCATCTTAGTTTAACTCTGACCTGGCCTTGAAAGTTTGTTCCCTGATGGCCATTGCAATTGCTTGTTAAACTCTGTGTCAAAGAAGATCCTGTTTGGCTTGTTTAACTTCTTTCCTTGGAATGGTTGACTACAGAGAAGATTTGTAATACATTTAAACATTGACATTTAGTTTCCTTAGCCAAACTGACAGTGTGTCCAAAAATATTATAAGAACTCTAAAAGGTAGCACAAATAACCCTTGCCTTAAATAGTGCCTTCCTGGGAAACCATCTCTGAAATGGAGGTTTAAATGCCTGTATTTTATTAGATGGTGCTTGCATGTTCAACAAGTCTTATAGAGTGAGAGAGGAAGCTTGTGATGAAGGAAAGCTGGGATGTTAATAACTGCAGCTCATAATCAATTTTTTAGAACCTTGAATGCCTAGGAGATTAGAAGACTGGGAGAGTTCAGAGCAGGACTCTTGTCTCCTGTGTTAGCATCTCAACTTATCTTGTGCTTTTTATATGTTATGTCTGCTCGGTTTACCAAATGATGATGGAATTTGAATAAGAGAATACTGCTAGCTGTTCCTATAGATTACCTACCTGCCTGACAGATATCCTTCTATGACTCCACCACACACAAAAACCTACATTCTAAAACCTAGGTTATCAACAAAGAATTTCAACACAAATATTGGTGTAGTGATATTTTGAAATTAAATGAATTGTAACCATATTTGGAATATGCCTGCATTTTTAAAGGGATTACTTTATTTATAAATAATCCAGATGTTTCTATGAGTGTACATTTTTTACTTTACTCACCCAACTGCTCTAGCCTACAGGGTCTTTGGTACTAAGGAATTTTATCAATGAAATCAAATTCTGAAATATTGTCTTATTGTCTGTGATAATTTGAGAGGACAGATGTGCTAGACTCTTGGTATTCAAATTTGACATTGTTTTGTTTAAAAGATGAGTATGTATGCTGCTAAGATTGTTCTGTTTATTAAATCTATAAATATGTATGTCTCAAATTACCATAGCTATCATCTACCTAGCCCCACATTCATAATAAATTTCACTTTTATAATAGCATCTGGTTTTTATTAATAGACTCATATTGAAAATCACATAATGCCCTCATGTTTAACTGCAAACGACAGTCCTATTGACTTTTCAAGCCAGTGATGTGCTTTTTCCTGTTATATTGCTTATTCCTATGGTTAAATTCCTAAGGACAGTCTTCATTCTTTTGTGAATATTAACAGGTAGAATTTCTGTCCTTACTTTTTATATCTATGGTAGTATGTCTTTTTTGAACTTATTATCTCTGCCAAAGCAGTTTTGGTATTTCCAATTCTTGTTGTTCAGGCCATCATTCTTTGCTTGATTATAACTATTTTGGGTATTTGTTAGTACCTACTTAAGGATTTGGTCAGACTATTAAATTCTATATAGTGAGAGGATAATCTCATATTAGTGAGTTTGATCCAACTTCATTTAACATTCTAATGTATCTAGCAATTTTAGGGGACATTGCCCAATATAGTGTCTTTTTTCTGCAGTTAAAACACACTGTGATTATTTCAGAGACTAGTGCCTTTTCTCTTTTAGCAGACATATATGTTTTCTAATTCATTTTCTCTTGCTATAAGAAAATGAGGGCTTCTTAGTAAGAATATCAACACCTGTACTATGTGTTCTTGCTAAGTTCAATACACACTTTACCTCCTAGTTACATGGTCCACCCTGCATAAACAGTTGATGAATCTCCTTTCAATGTCTAATAACTCTTAGAATGTTTCCTGGTACTCACTGGTGCTGATTAGGTTATGCAGGAATCACAGTCAAGTGTGCTCTAAGAACCAACATCAGTCAGGGCTTGAGGAAAGCAGTGTAAACGTGAGAGATGCTTTCAACTTTAGTGATTAAAGTCACCAGAGTCTTTAGAGGATGCTTCATTAATACCTAGAGTTGATTAAACACCTCAGAATCCACCAATGTATTCAACTTGTCCTGCACTGTTAGGATACCTTGCGGGGTTGTATTTTCATTTGGCCAAGAGAGAAGCATGACTTATTATGTTTTAGTATTCCCAGTTGCTAGGATTTCAAGTCTTTAAAGTGCTAAGAGGGTAGTGTACCATATGAAACATTTCCTTTCTTAATATTGGGACTCTTAAAGCATAGCATATCAAAATGCATTCTTATGGAGATGCTGATATGAATGTGATTGCATAGGATAATGGACTAAAGTTCTGTATTAACAACTAGGCATTCAGCCATCAGGCTAATGGTATGTGAATGAAATACTTAAAATTCTCACAAGCAGCTTACTGAGACAGACACAGATACTTACACCTAACCATTGGCCTGATGTTGAGGACCCCTGTGATTGAATTAGGGAAAGGCTGGAAGAATCTGAGGAGGAGGGTGATCCAATAGGAAGATAAGTTGTCTCAACTAAGCCAGACCCCTGAGATCTCTCAGACACTGAGACACAAACCACACAGCATACAAGTGCTTGCCTGAGGCCCCAGGCACATACATATACTGCAGAGGACTGCTGGGTCTGGCCTCAGTGGGCAAAGATGTGCCTAACCCTTGAGAGATTTGAGGTCCCAAGGGAATAGGGAGGACTGAGGGGGGAGAACATCCTCTTGGAAACAGGAGGAGGAGGAATAGGATGGAGAACTGTGTGTGTGTGTGTGGGGGGGGTGCCAGTAGCGGGATAAAGTCTGGACTGTAAAAAATATAAAGTAATCATAATTTAAAAAGAGAGAGAGAGAAAGAAAGAAAGAAAGAAAGAAAGAAAGAAAGAAAGAAAGAAAGAAAGAAAGAAAGAAGTTCTCATAACGTATTCTTACAACTTGCTCAGTTACTTGTACGTATATGATTGCAGAGCTAACCCCTTGGTACTGGATATGCAATATTGAAGTCCTTTCCCTGGGTATATATGATTTTGTTTTATTTCACACACACACACACACACACACACACACACACACACACACACACACACACACACACAATCCTCGTCTGGATCTTGCTTTTGGGCTTTTGCAATAGAAGAAACCCTCACTGGATTTGTGTTTTCAAGGATGGTTACCTTCACTGGGTTCTAGGGGATAACAGGTTTGAATTACAGGGCCTGATACATTTAAATTCTTAGTCATCAGCAGTATCCCTTCTTGAGAATGGTTAGGATGTGCAGCCTTGCTGGAGTAGGCATGGTCTTGTCACCAAGGGCAGGCTTTGAGATTTCAAAAACCCAAGCCAGGGATAGGGTCTATCTCTTCCCGTGACATGCAGATTAGGATGCTGCTATCAGCTTCTTCTCCAGCACCATGTGGGCTGCATGCCACTCTGCTCCCTGCCATGATGATAATTGGACTAACCCTCTGCAACTGTAAGAAAGCCCAAATTAAATGAAATCTTTCTTAAAAGTTGCTGTGGTCATAGGATTTCTTCATAGCAACAAAACTCTGACTATGGGATGGGTTCTAAGCTTTATCTTTTAATTCATACTCTTTACTAATAATATAAATTTCAAACATTTGAGCAGCCTAACACTGAATAATATTTTTCTCTGAGAAGTCTGAGGAACATCTACACATTTTATTTCATTCCATGTCGTTTTAAGTAACATAATCCTAATTTTGAGACTCTTATAATAATAAACATATCTTCTCACATCTTTAAGAGATTATTATACAAGTGGCTATAGGATAATTAATGTAAAATGCAATATAAATGTATAAAATTTTAAATATATCATTTTACTTCATTATTGATGTTACTCAATACTCAATCACATTGTAAATAATTGATGTAGAAAGGAAATAATTAACATCAGAGGCAAATTGTTATATACTTTTCTATTGTATAGCATCTTCAATTTATCTACATTATACGCAGTAGCCTTAAATCAACTTAACTACTCAATACACTCCCTGAATGAAGGATGGATTTTTAAGAAGTTTGTCAACATCCTCTTGCAAAACATTATGATGACTTTCACTGAGACCAATCAAATCTAGATTATATCTCCCAATGACAAATGGCAATCATTGAAAAATTTTAAGCACGAATCCCATAATTGGTTCAGTTATTTGGCACGATTAAGTATGAATCAGAGAACAAAGAGATGCTTACAACAGGAAGAAAAATTACAAGGAGGAATATTCTTCTAACCATGGCTGAACAATCTGAATTTTAGGTGCCTGCTTAAGAAATCCTTAAATCTTCCCTAGGTTGTGAAATGTCAAAGAAGGTAAATGAATAGACCCCTCTCTACCATGCAATAGGTACACTGCAGCTAGCTAAAGACAACAGCAGACTGAGATGTTTGTCAGCTGTTGAGCTAAAAGTCCATAAATGGACATATAACTCAACTGCCTTCTAAGCACTCATGTTTATATCTGTACACAAATGATCCTGTCAGCCATGGGCATAGAAGCTTCTTTATGTAGTGAGCGATGGTCAGGGCAGAGACTCATATCTGCTTAAATTGTAGAGAGTGACTGTTGAGTGCTCAGTCACAAAGAGGCTCTCTCTATCACCTCTGCCAAGGCTCGAAGAGCATTGAAAAAGAAAAAGCCAGAAGGGATGTAAGAGCTAAAGGATGGGGAGTAAAGCTGTTTTAGGGATAGGAATAGACTTTGCAAACATGAATGAACAACAAATTTACGGTACTGCAAAAGACTTATACACACATAAAATACACTGTGCTATATAAGACAATATAGGGGACAGAACTGATTCTGTAGGCAAGGGAGTAGGATAAGGGTTATGGGGAGTATAAAATATAAAATATGATCACTATATATTATCTGTGTCATATTATATATATGAACATATTTAATATGGGTGTGTGCAAAACTGTCAGAATGCTGTTAAATTTAAAAAAAAAACTTAAAAGGGAACAAAAATGTTTAGTTTGTTTCACTGTAAGCTCAAAAGAAAGTTCTCTATTCATTCGAGAACCTGGAAGAGTCTAGGAGTTGAACTTATTTTTCTTCTTTCCTTCAGGGTATAGCGCATCCTGAGGTTTTTTTGGTTTTTTTTTTTTAATAATTTGCTTCTTACAGGTTGTGAATTGCAGTTCTATTCCACAGGTCTTCACCGGGGGTTTCTGGTGATGAGTGGTCACTTGGTTTCCTTACCTCTTGTGTCTTTCTAGTTAGAGAGATAACAATTGTTGCTGTGCCTCTGTTTTCTAAGATTGTTTAATTTCATTTTTCTCAATTTTCTTTTCTTTTTTCTTTTGCTCTTGATATGTGTTGTGTCCGGCCAGCAGATCACAGCCTGGGTTCTAGCCTGGAAAGGCATTTTGGAAACCTGGAAGAGAAGAGGGGCTAGGCGGCGAGAGAAAGAAATGCAGCTAAGACAGGCATTCTGATCAAAGCTCAATTTTACTTGTTCAGACACTCAGTTATAAAGGAAGGAGGAGGGACCCCGATTCCCGCCGAATGGTCTCGGGGTCCAGTAGCAGGGTGAACAAGCAGCAAAGCTGCACAGTCCAGCAGTGGGCGTGGCAGAACGAATGAGTAGGAAACTCCACCCCTGAGCCAGCAGGTTCCAGGCTGGGGGTGGGGAGGCAACAGATATGGATGAGTATTACTAATTTTTTTTTATATAAGTGACTACAAATTGGTAATCCATCTTTTTTTTCTTTGTTTTATCACTTGAGACTACTTGAAGCAATTGTGTTTCAATATAACTTAGAAAGGAAGGCAAGACTCAAGTTTGTTGGATCCAAAAATATAGTCAGAAATATATTTGTGTATTGATACCATAAATTTTGAGCAACACAGAAAGTATTTACAGAGCAAAAGGATCAGAAAGTCAAAAGTGGAATGATCAAGTGTGTAGATTCCTCACACTAAAGTCAACATTTCATTGTGATTGGTTTCTAGGTTATTACATGTTTACTAGATCTTTGCCATTTTTTGAACAAAACTCTAACATAGAGAAAATGTCAGAAGAATTGCCTGTGATGAGTATAAATATTATGTTTACAGTTTATAACTCTGCATTGTGTGCTTAATGTGTAAAGTATGCTTGTAGGTTAAGATTGTAAAAATTTAAAATAAATGTAATTAAATAGTAAAACTTTTCTAAGTACCTTTTAATTTGGAATTAATGGCAAGTATCACAAATTGTCAGTATTTTATTCATATGAGAATAGTCTACCTGTCTTCAGACACACAGTAAGTGCTCTTAACGGCTGCCTCATCTCTCCTGGCTCAATGTCAGAGGGTTTTAAATGAAGGAAGTTTGCAATAATAACATGCTTGTACTAATACATTGACATATCTAAAATGTGTTAAATAAAACTCCATACATATAACTTTGAAAGTGAATAGTCTATGACACATATCTTTAAACACCTTTAATATTGAATTATAAAATTAGGATATCATACAAATTGTCAATGATTTAATTATTAATTATAGTAAATTAAAATTATTGATGAAATAAATTAGTGATTAAACTAAATATTTTAATTTCTAGTATCATTTTTTAAACAATGGTTAGTCACTTGCAGTTAATACTATAATTTTGACCTATAAATTGTTATTACTTAACAAAGGAGTATCCATTACTAAAAGATTTTTTTTCAATATGTATTTACAAAACTCTTTTGTTCAAATGAAGCAAACAATATAAAACTCTCAATTTAACTTATTTAGATATGTAATTCTGAAAACTGAGTTTTGCCTATATCAAATGAGACAAAAGAAAGACCATATGAAAATAATTATATAATACTTCAATTTTTTTCTAGTTTAGACGATGACTAATAGTATGCAGTTATTTTAGCATTCCATGGAAACCAAAGGATTATCTTAAGCAAAATGTCCACTTAACAAAAAAGTCTGATTTGAGTTAAACATGCATTTTTGTAATTTTCATTTTTACAACGTATATGAGCACTGTTAACGTATATGAGCAATGTTAGTTCAGATAGGTCATTTAATTATAAAATATATAATTATATTTTAAAGTGAATAGACATGGACTGACTTGAAAGTGCCCAACTAAAAATAGAGCGAGCTGGAAACAAGACAAAATTCCAGACGTTAGCTACAGACATACTACCACCTCAACTCTGCTGGCTACAAGATCCAACTTAACTTATGCTGTGTTGTTACTGACCAAACATTCTGGTGGGTCCTTATCCAGCACATACGATGCAAACAAGTAAAATAGGGAATGAAACTTCAATCTTGAAATAACAGACTTTCTTACTAGTACTTTCAATACGGCTGACATGTCTGAAATAAATGTAATATAATTTCTTATTGGACTGACTGAATACTTAAGTGCACAAGACTTTTTGATGTTTGCAATCATAGGCATTTATAGCTGCTAATTGATTGTGTTTTTGATCAAGTTGTACCAAGACCTCTTAAAATGAGACTTAAGAATAAAATACTACCTTGTTTATTTCTTCTCTCTTTCTCATAACTATAGATTTTATTACAATATGTGATTTTTAGGCCAGAATGGTATTATCATAAAATTATATTATCTAAAATCCAAGGATTGTAGCTTTAATCCTCAGTATCTCTTTTTAGGTCTGTTATATAAGTGGGTAATTATGGATAAGTGGGATCTTAAGGACAAGGAACCAATCCCATTATATTAGTATCATACATGAAGAAAAAAAAATAGCAAGATTATTTTAGTGGATCAAGTTCATTGTGGAAATAGGAATGGACATAGTGAGAGGGACATCACAGGCCAGTCAATGGTGTATGTGTCAGAGAAGAACAAACCTGCTACTACGATGGTTCTGGACTTCTAGACTTTAGTGCTTTATCCCACACAGTACATGATGTCTTGATACAGCATAGAGGAAGTTCAGTGCAGTCATTACTATCATAAGTTCAGTGATTTAAAAAGCTATTTTATGATAAAAAAAAGGAAGTTCTATTTTCTACACTGAAGAGATTATACACTATACAACTGTGAGCTTAAAGCTAACGTTTTCTACCTTTTTATTAACATTATATTTAAGTAATATGAATTTTTTTTTTCTCTCAGAGGAAATGTGATTAAAAGTGGGAAACCTATCGATGGATTTTTATTACAAATAAACGCTTCATCAATACTACAGGTAGCTGGTAATTGTAACTAATTGAAATCCAAGTGATGAAAAAAGTTGGATTTTGTTTATGTTTTGTTTCTTTGAATATTGAGATTTGAATGACTAAAGATCTGCCCTTGATATGACATGTGACATACTTGAAGGAAGACACAATGTTCTTTTTAAGAAGAGGATCAAATGATCATGTCAATGTAAAATATTAAATAAGGCAAGCTCAGATTCCAAATTTAAAAAAGGAATGAAATTGAGTTAAGAAGGTATAAAGAAGAAGGTATAATCTTGCGCGCGTCCGACTCGACCAGCAAAAACGATGCTGCAACAGGATCCTTCTGCACGCGTTTATTGGGAGAGCTTGATTGCAGAGGCGAAAAGACCCTCAGCCCAGCCCTGGTGCTGCTTTATATAGGCCTAGGAGAGGCGTGTCTCACACCCGGATTGTGTTGTGTTTGGTTGATGCTTACAACCTCATTTGCATTCTTACATCTGATTGGTTACTTTCTCCCTTATCTGATTGGTTACTTTCTCTCTCTTCTGATTGGTCAATTTCTCTCTCTTCTGATTGGTCAATTTTGGTCAATTCTCAAAACCTCATCTTGGCAAAAAACTTTTCTGCCTATGTATGTGTGGTGGCCAGCAGAAGCCTGTGCCACTCTGCAACGGCACATGTGGCTTCCCACAGTATAAGAAGACTGTGCAAACACTCCTGTGTTTGTTTTAAATTGGTAAATTCCAAAATGCAGAATAAAAAAATGAGTCTGCTCTCATTTTTTGAGAAACAGACTTGTCCAAATATTATTAGCTTTCTATTGATAATGGAATAAATTAACTTTAGTCTTTATCTTTGTCTTCCAGCAAAAGTTTGTAAAAATATCTAGTAATTTAACCACACTGGGAAACATATTTGTATTTTCTCTTCATACTTTTGTTCCTAACTTTCAGAGATATAATCATGAAGAGACTAGTCAAGCAGTTCGCGTTCCATTTTATTTATTTGTTTTTTTTTCTGTAGATACCCTTAACCTGTTGGGCTGAGTGCAAGTTGTGTAGAGCACTCTCCTTTCTCAGCATTTGTGAGCTGTCACCCATGCTGCAGAGGAATTTTGGTGATAGAACTCTCTTTCACCCATGTCTGCTCCTGTAAGTAGTCCTTCACACACACTCACTTAAATAACATGCATAAAATTCATTGTTTCACCCCTTGGGCACTCGAGATTCCTTCCTTTGGTCTGTCATCAATTCCCCATCTGAAATGAGGAGGTGATTGTGCATGTCTTACAGCTTGGGCCATTAGAAAAACAGAGAACTTCATCCGACTTTTGAAGATTTTGGAAGGATTGTGGATTTATTATTGAAAGGAGAATGAATAATTTAAATAGTGACTTCTTTCACATGACAACAGGAACAGAATCATATCTCCTAGCATGTATGTTTGGTTTTCATACAGAAGAAAATATTAGAGGGAAGATGACAGGGAAATTATCTTCAAAATGTCTAAATGTACATTATAAAATAAGGACTATGTTTTCTTTTGTTCCCAACAATAGAATCGATAATCTACTGGAAGTATTAAGCAGACACATTACAGCTTAATGTAAGTACACACTTCTTACCAATCAGTCACACTGTCTTTCCTGTTTGTTTGTTTCCTTGGTTGGTTGGTTTTTTAATGGAATATGGTCCCTGTCATCCTCTATATGTTTCCAACAAAGGCAGAGTCTCCTTTCTAGGAATATATTAAAGATGTGGGTTGCTCTTGATGCCATCAAAGGTCAGTTCCTGTTGGCTCCCAAACTCTGATCTTATTTGATTTTAATTTTGAATTTGCAAATGCCAGGCACAACATGTCCTACAAAGAAGTTCCATGTAAGGAAGGGAAAATGTTCAGACTTTGAAGGGATATAGGAGAAATAATTAAGTGGAAACTGATATCATTTCTTCGATAAAAGAATATTCTCTGCAAAGAAAGACCTTGATAATTATAATGGGCTTAGGTGTAAGTAGCACTGTGATATGTATTTGCCATACGGAAAGCCAGAGAAAAAGTCTGAAGATCATTGAGTTACTGGAGAGTGAGATCATTCCGAACTCTGCAGTACAGAGAGAGACTGGGATGCTTTTGAACTCAATCTAAATTGAGTCAAGCTTAGCAATTGTCTGTAATTTGTTGGAGAGACTCTTTATCACATATTATTTGAAATTGGATTTAGTATTAAGATTAACTATACATAATGGATTTTTGATAGGACCTGCAGAATAATTGGCTGGGAGAATAATTCTGAGATATCACTGATCAACTGAGATCAGGAATTTCTTTTCTTTTTTCTTTTTTTCTTTTTAGGAACAAATTGAAACCAGGGTTCCATCTACACATATTTAATGTCTCAATGTAAGCTGAAGTTTCTGTGTAATGCTGAGACTCTGACTTTTTAAAGGGAAATTAACTGGAAAGACTCCACATCTCACTCAAATATTGGTTCCTTACATGTAAACTTATTATGCACATACTATGCGTGATTCTCAGGTTTTGTCCCATACACTTTGGATATAACTGTTTTATTTCTTAAAGTTTAAGTTTAATAGTTTTAATTTTTAAAAAGCCAAAATGGCACTCCTTTTCAACTGCTATTATTCTGCTGAAGTCCATGTGCAGACTCATCTTCCCATTTTTAGGCATATGTCACCTATGACTGTTTGAATTACTTATTCTGCTTCCCTTTTGGGTTCCTGGGTTGAGGTTGTTGCTGATTCTCCACTCTCTGGTTTATGACGTTGAAGATACAGACTGAGTTCTCACTGGCTCATGCTTCCAATCCTTTGGTTTCTTCTGTAATGTATCCCCCCTTATCAGCCATGATTCCTTTATACCTCACAAAACTCTTCCTCCTGCTCATTAAATCCATACCAAGTGACATCCATACCAAGTGACATCCATAACAATCGAAGATGACAGAAAAGATCCTATCCTTGGAGGTGCTTTATTGTTGTTTATGTTTTCCAATTCTCACTTGGCATTCCTCTTCCTGAACACAAAATGACTGAGTAGTACCACTGCTACTAGAAAGGAACATATTTGTAGGACATTAACTATGTGTAGAAGCTTAGGCCTAACATCAACTGCATGCATTTTTGGTTCTGCTTCACTCATGACAATGTAAAGCAAGTGCTTATGTTCTTCCATGATAACAGGGTCTTTCCCTATAAGAATTAAAAAGATACACACTGAGGCTGTGCTGGATACAATGAAACCAGGAAATTGGTGGGGTTCAGTCCTAACAGCTTGTTTCTACTCTTATTCAAAATGTCCAAATAGTGCCTAAAATGTGGGCAACTGTTAATTTTAAAGATGTATTTGATGTTTTCCATAGAGTGAGCCTATATAGTCTTGCATGCTTAAATTTGAAAACAGAAATATACCTTCTTTTGGTCAATAAAATATAAGTGCATGTTAAAAATGTATATGTGCTAGAGACAGTGTATTCTGTATTTATATACAGGTTTATTCATATGTTGTTGGTTGTTTGTGTAGGGAAGTGTTTGTTCCACTTTTGAAAACAAAATTCCTTTGTTAAGATGCAAGACACTTATGAAAGTCCCTACTGTCACCAGTGTAAATCAGAAATAAACTTTCTTATTTCAAGCTACTGAAATAATATTCTGGCTTTGGATAATTGCAAACCAGCAGATATGCTCCTGACTGAGTCAGAAACTGAAATGTGGTGAAGGTATCCGAAGTACCAGAAAACTCCATCTCATGTGAAATAATGAAGGACTAGAAGGAAGGATTCTATTATTGAAGCCTGGAGTTGGGGTGGGGTGGGCAACTTACAATATACAAAAGCAAAACTTTCAGGGATAATTTAGAAAGTAGAGGGTCTGTTCGATATTTATACCATTAAGAAAAAGGAGAAAACAAAGGAAACAAACCATTGAAGAAACACTGCCAGCCCACTCTAATTCCCCAGTGGCACTGTTTTGAGAGACACAGGAGCTATGCAAATAGAGGCAAACATTTCTGCAATGTGACAGAAGCACCTGTGACAATTTCTGCAATGTCACAAGTACATGTGACAGAAAAGTGAGCATTGATTTGCTGACTTCTTGTAGCCCAAGTACTGAGATAAACACTGGGCTGGAGTGTTGTAAATATGCAGAGACTCTTATGTGTAGTAGATTTTTCTTCTCTGAAGATAGGAAGGAAGAATGAAAGGAAGGACAGTCTGAATCATTATAATGTTTACTTTCATTTTTATTTTCCTTTGTCTCATTGTTTTTCTTTTGTCACCGAAGAAATATAAAAGAACAGAAAACACTGTATGTGCAGCTTTTGAGCCCCATTGATCCCAGAAACTGTCCCTTCACTCACTGCTTTATTCTCACTGGAACTCTTTCTGTTACAAGAGCTGGACTAGTGCATACATGTTTTCACTTGGGATTCTGCTTCCTAAACCTCTTCCATAATAACATCTCCATCAGTGAACATTTGTTTCACATTTTCTCCTTTTCTTCCTCCCTGGATATTGGCCACAGTCTGTTATTTTTCTGTGCTATGGACTATTCAGTGCTTCTAAGGCAATAGTTCTAATCCTGTGGCTCACAACCTATTCAGGAGCCAAACGACCCTTACACAGGGGTCACAAGTCAGATATCCTGCATAACTGATTTAATATTACAATTCACAGCAGTAGCAAAATTGCAGTTGTGATGCATCAATGAAAGAAATTTTATAGCTGGAGATCACAAGATGATCAAGCAACTGTTTTAAAGGTTCACAGCATTAACATTAAATATAATCGCTATTCCAAGGTTTTGACACATTTTAATTTATATTTTAATTAAGTTATTTATTTACTTTGCATCTCAGCCACAGCTTCCACCCTTTCTTCTCATCACACTACCCCTGTTTACCCACCCCCCACACACATTTTATTTCTATCTCATGTAATGGAAAAAAGGATACCTTAATTCAGTTCCTTATTCACATTAGTAGTTTTTCCTTTGAACATCTACTTCCCCTTACTTGATAATGAAATACTATAATATTATCTTGTGGAAATATTGCTTTAACCACCATGTGTTCAGAAACTGCTTACTTCAATAACTCTGGTTCCCTCTTATCCATATGTAGTCAATTACATGCTTTTAGTTTTTTTAAACCTCACCAACTACAACTTTTGTTTCTTTCAAATATCCAATAAACTCTCAGTATATCTACACACACATATATATGCATACCTATGCACATATTAAGAAATATATATGTATATATTTCATGTATATATATTAAAAAAATAAAAAGATTAAGAGCCATTGCCCATATTATAAAATTTTATTTCTTTTAATTTTTGTATTGGAGACAGGTGGTTTTCTGGGAGTTCATCTCATGCAATGGAATGCAAACTTTGCCTACATGTTTTCAGGCCAGGGAAAGAGGTGAAATGATTTACATGCAGGTTTATTCAATTCTCTATCCATTTACATTTGCTAACATGTTTCCATTGTTAACACTTGTATTCAAACATTTACTTGAGTTTTATTCTTACCAAACGGTCTATTTTGGTATAATAGACTTTTATTTTTGTTTCACTCTGTTATAGATTCATTTGAAATCCTTTTAGTGTTTATTTCTATTCTAAAGTTACAAAGATACACACACACACACACACAGACAGACACACACACACCAATGTCTTCTTTCAGGTCATGTGTCTTTAATTCTTAAGAAAACTGAAGCAGAGTGTTCATACTATGTGGCTTAAAGTGTGATCATTGTTAATTCAAGAGTCACGTGTTTCATACATTTGGGTTTTCCCTTCATATAAGAACCAACTCTCCCTTGATAGGAATCCAAGGACTTAAAGACATCAAGGCAGGGATTTCAGCTCCTTCACAATTTACTTATTCAAGATTACATCTCATTTTTTTCTTTCCTAATACAACTTTTTAACCTTTCAAAATGACAGTGTATCTTAAAATGTTATAAGTATTCTCTATTTGTGTTGGTGTGTTTATGCATGAGTGTGAAATATGTGTAGGTGCACATATCTACATGCTTGTGAAGTCAAAAGAAGGCATGTGATTCCTCAGAATTAATTTACAGAGGTTTGTGGACCTGGATGATGGCTTGGGTTCTAGGATCTGGACCTTGGTCCCCACGATTATGTAGCTACAGATGTGTCATTCCTCCAGCTTCTTAAAGTTTTGACATCTCCTTTTGACGGAAAAACCAATTTGGCATGCTAATATTTTTAATCCTGATTAAAGAAAATTTATAAATTTTAAATACATTTTTTGTGTATTCCAAACCTAAATACACATAGATTAATACTACTGCTGAATAAAGAGCTATTTTCACTAATGTTTAAAAGGATACATAGCAGAGAGCTACTTCAAGAAGAGGACAGTGATATGCTAAAGCAATCCACACATTTGCCCTTTTTCTCACTGGGTAAGATCATAATTACTTTTTTTCTACAACCTGGTTCCTTCTGCGAAGCTCAACCAGGCAAAGGCTTGTCTGTCTGTATTTTACCATGTTCCTTGCACACTCTCTGTCATATTCGAGCTATTATTGGATGCATTGAAGAGCACAAGAGTTACTACAGTACTGAAACAAAGTCTTCTGACTAACTACAGCCTGAACATCAGATCTGCATGGTGCACATTCCCTTGCTCTCTAAAGTGATGGTTCTGAACTATGCATTTTCTTTTTCTACTTGTAGACAATTAGAACTAATTGTTATACTTTGCTATAAGATAGATGTAAAAAATCTTTATTTGGGTTTATAGGTATATATTCTTCCGACTTTTGCTTACACCTCCCTGAGGAAGCTTACATGTTCTTATCTTAGATAATTCGTGTTATAATGTTTCACATATACTTCTCATTAACCTACTCAACTCTCTACAGCAAACCTAAATTTACAGCCAAGTCTTAAAATTTGATCCTTCCCACAGATCTAGAATTTAGACTGTCTTCATGATGACATTGACCACAGAATGAGTCACTCAGTTTCTCCACCTGGCTTCCTGTCTCCTTTTCACCATTCCTTGTCCTGTCCTGCACAGCTAGTGGATTCATCAGTTCTTTGTGCTTCCTTTCAGGCTGCCATCAAGGCTAACCATGGCTACATTTGCAACATCGCAGTTTTGTCATCTTTTTTTCTTGTCTTGTCCATTCACGGAAAGAATGATACTTGCAAATCACAAACCTGATTTGGCATTCTTTGTTTATATTCATTCCGTGACTTTAACTACATGAATTCAATAAATGACTAAACCCAGGCATTACCGTTTTGACCTTTCAAATTCCTCATGTCAACAAGAAAAAAAAGGGGGGGTTCAAAAAGAGAAATGTCTGTGTCTTCCGGAATTTTTCTTTCACCAAATGAAACATATCCTGCAAATAATTATTCAGTTATTTTTACCTAATTTTCTTTATCCAGGTAAGGCCTGTTCACTGGGAAATCTTTATCATTTCAAGTACTTAGATCTGGGAGACTTCCCAACTCTATAAGCCTAACATAAATACTCCTGACATAAACTTTTATTGAAACTTACATTTTCAACTTACATACTCACAAAATGTATCAGTATTGCTTATTACTAACCCTTGTGAATGATGCATGCTTGCTTGTGTGACATTTTATTGTCAACGAAGAATATGGAATCCTGGGTCTGTTTAAGAATTTAGCATTGTGAATTTAACGAAATATACCTTTATAGGAAAGAAAACTCCTATACTTTTATAAAGGTATTATACTTAGAAAAAACTGAGTATTCACTATAAAATAGTAAACCAGACAGACATAACCATTTAGAGTTTGAGAGGTAGGGGGCTGAAAATCAAGAAATTCATCCTAAACTCTCTGTTTTGTGTCACAGAGAAGACACTGTGAGTTATCTGTTATAATTCTAACTATGCTGTAGATCAGGAAGATTTGTGCATCTGAGGTAAAAACCTGAGTTAACATTTCAACATTGGTGAGCCGGGCGTGGTGGCGCACGCCTTTAATCCCAGCACTCGGGAGGCAGAGGCAGGTGGATTTCTGAGTTCGAGGCCAGCCTGGTCTACAAAGTGAGTTCCAGGACAGCCAGGGCTATACAGAGAAACCCTGTCTCGAAAAACCAAAAAAAAAAAAACAAAAAAAACAAAAAAAAAAATTTCAACATTGGGTATATAACTAAAAACAGTGTCAAAAAATTCTTAAGTCTTATGTCCTAAACTCCTTAAGAAATATTTTAGCGTGGTGGTGCACACAGTCAATATAGTATAACTTTTTTGGGTATAAGCCATGAATATTGGCAAATAAAAATCAAAGAGAAATCAAGTCAACTGAAAATGTCTCTCCTTTTATAAATATATCATATACAAGTTGCTTTTATTTCAAGTATACATGATTATTTTAAAACATTAATGACATAAAATAATAATAAGTGCTTCACTATTGACAGGATCCTTATTCATATCTCTCAAAAAGAATTGGTTCTAGCTATACAGCACAGGATGTTTCTCTTTCATTTAAGACAATAAATGAAGACTAAAAAGACAATCCTAAGGGCATTAGACATGGGTACAGGCAAAAGCCTGCCTTCACTTTTAGTGAATATTAACTTGTTTGTGTTGGGGTTTAGAGTTTTGTTTATTTTTTGTTGCAGCCAAAATATCTTTGGCAGAAATTACTAGAGCCAGTTTAAATCCTAGAATCTCTCTCCTCTCTCTTAATTTATACATGTGGCCTCCCTGTATAGTCCAGACTGGCAATAATCTTTTGATCTCCCTTCCTTAACATATAAAACACTGTAATCACAGGTATAAGTCATTCTTTTAAAGTAAGCTAGACAAGACAGTATGAAATTAAATTATTTGTCTGGAAGTATTTGTATCTGAAATTCTTATTTGGAAGCTGTGGCATATGATATCACATTGAGAATGCTTGGAACTGAGCTGTACCTTACATTTGTGATGCATCTTATATATATCAAGATGTGAGTTTGCCAGCAAAATGATCTTGACTTTTTGATTTCATTGAGAATTTGACTTCAGAAATTTCTGAAGTGTTCTTGTATCCTGCTGCAAAGTATATAATCTATTCCTCAATATGGTAGGTCTTTCCTGTTATTATCACTCACAACCAGCAAAACTCACTGTACTTTATCTAAATACATTGTGTGCCTTAGAATATATAAATTCAAGAGATGACTCCAAATCTTTTCATAATAACTATTAAAGTTATATATTTCATTAATTAGGAAGTTAAAATTCATAATGCACTCCTTTGTGTTCATTGTGTATATATGTCTTAATCACAGTTTATTTTTATTTGACTTGAAATAGGTAACTTTTTTATAAACATCCCTTAGCTCATTGATTTCATATATACCATATTTCAAACTGTGTTTTTATTTTTAGGGGTTTCTAATATAATTATATAATTTCCCCATATTTTTCTCCACCCTTAACCTGTCATATAGTTTTGCTTCCTCTCTTTCAAATTCATTATCTCTCTTTCATTCATTGTTGTTTCATAAATATTTGTGCATATATACATACATATTCCTTGGTACGTAAATACAGCCAACTCTGATTGTAGTACACACCCTTAAACTCTTTGCCTGGAGTACAGACATGCCACTAGTACACACCTATAAAGTAAAATTAGTTTGTAGAAGAAGTAGTCATGTTTGTACACCTAATTGAGGGGAAGACAAAGTGACAAATCACAGAAAGATTTGACAGAATGGGTCGGCGATAGGATATGCCCAACTCTCATGAAAAAAGCACAGGGTATGAGGGAGTCAGTCAGTTGGTAGTCAGTGCAATGAGTCTAGTACAGTGAAGTTCAGTTCATTAGTGAATTCATGAAATTCAGTGCAAGTCTTCAGAGGCAGTTGAAGCCAGAGAGAAAGAGCAAGAAGAATAGAACAAATTACCAGAGTTAGTTTGAGGCCAAGTAGAGCAATTCAGTGACAAGCTGAGAGAAGCCAGATAGAATCAGTCAGCTTGGAAAGGAGTTTGAGCCACAGCAACTGTGTTGAACCAGTTAGCCAGAGTTCAGAAAGATTTATTGCTATCTTATCTTTGTTGCTGAAAAGTTTTGTATGCAGAAGAATTGTCAATGCCTTCTTGGCTACAGTAGGGAAAACATGACATTCCCCACCCCACCCTCCCATCCCCAGAACAGAGTCAGCATATTGTAGGCCTGCTCAAGATGCTATAGGCATTAGGCTTGTTTATATAATAGTGTACATATTTTCATATTCCTCTTCCAAGGAATATCCTCTATTAGGAGGTTAAAGACTCCATGATCATTGGAAACAGCACAAGTCTGGAAGGCAAGGGTGTGTCTGATATCTCAGCAAACTGGTAGAATGCTGTGACATTCAGGACAGCCCTTATGGCTGTAGGAAAGAAAACTGAAAACATGAGTTCAAGAATACATAATTTCTCAATTATGCCAAATACAAGGATGCAATGTGAATTACATGAAGAGCTTTAATGACCTAGAAAAACAGTGGCAACTGCGTATTGGCTGGGTTGTAAGAAAGATATTAAGGAAGGAAATATAAAGATTTAGGGAGTGGTGATCTCACACCTTAACAAAGGTAAGCAGATCTCAGAATTCTTTTGCACTGTTAAAAAAAATTTGTTTGCTGTTTCTTTGTAAGAATCAAGGGTCTGGAGTCATGGGATGATGATTCATGGGATAAACAAATGGAAATCTGGGATAATAACTGAATTAACATGTAAAAAAAAAGATTGGGCTATTGATTTGCAAGAGATGTGCTATCCAGATAATTTTCAGAATATCAAGTAAAATCTGTCTGGAGCAGAACATAGGCCATCAGCTTCTAATCCAAAATTTGACTACCAGTCATATGTTTCACTGCTCCCAGAGAGATGCCCTCTCTCTCTCTCTCTCTCTCTCTCTCTCTCTCTCTCTCTCTCTCTTATTTTATTTATTTATGTTTCAAATGTTATATATTTTCCTGGTTACCCCTCTGGATACTCCCTAATCAACCTCCTCCCCCAGCTTCTATGAGGGTGCTCCCCCTACCCACCCACTCCTGCCTCCCCTCCCTGGCATTTCCCTACATTGGGACATTGAGCCTTCACAGGACCAAGGGTTGTTCCTCCCATTGATGCTGGACAAGGCCATTTTCTGCTAAAAATACTGGAGCTGGAGCCATGGGTTGCTCCATGTGGACTCTTTGGTTGGTGGTTTAGTCTCTGGGAGCTATGGGGGGGTTGGTTGGTTGACATTGTTGTTCTTCCTATTGTGTTGCAAACCCCTTCAGCTCATTGAGGTGGATGCTCACAGTCAACCATTGGACTGAGCACTGAGTCTCCAATGGAGAATTAGAGAAAGTACTGAAGGAGATGCCTTCTCTTAAAGCCAAGGCCTGTCCTTGGCACACAATGATGGATCATGTTTTCATATTCATTCTGTTAGCTTGGGTCTTTTATTGGGTAATTGAGGCCATTGGTGTTAAGAGATATTATCAATGACTGTTAATTTCTTTCATTTTGATGTTGCCTATGAGAGAGAGAGAGAGAGAGAGAGAGAGAGAGAGAGAGAGAGAGAGAGAGAGAGAGATTGAGATTCCATTTTGGGGGGGGGGGGCGGTTGCTGGTATGAATTACTTACTTCCTGTGTTGTCTATGTTATCAACTCAGGGTTGGAATTTTCCTCGTAATATCTTCTGTAAGGCTGAATTTATGAACAAAAATTGTTTAATATTTTTGGTGTATATCTCTCTATGTGTGTACATGTGTGTAATATCTTGTTTTCTCCATCTTTGCTGATGAAAATTTTTATTGCGTATAGTAGTCTGGACTGACATTTATGGTCTCTGCAAGATATTTTTTCAGGCCCTCTCTGGCTTTAAAATCTCTTGAGAACTTGGGTGTAATTCTGATAGGTCTGTCTTATATGTCACTTGGCTTTTTATTTACCCAAGAGATTAAAAAAAATAAACAAATTAGTTGCCCTTAGATAGTACTATAGTGAGTTCCTAGTATTTGGATAAGGAGATTGACTTAAATTTTTGTTTGTAGATACAAGCACCTATGACATTTCCTACAATAACATTCTTGCAATTCTCAATGCAAATAGTTTTCATGTTCTATACATGTCCCCTCCCTACAGTCTAAGGTCACTAAGATCCATTTATAATTCTAGTCTCAATTTGAAACATGGAATACATGTATAACATAATTTTCTAGTTCTTTTATTCTATGTCAGTTATAAATATAAGACTCTGAGCCCAAGGGAACGTTTGCCTTGCAGCACTAGACCTGGTTCAAGAAACATGGCATTCCAACTCACCCCAAGATTAGAGGCTAATGTAGAAATCTTATTTAGTGTCTAGAAGATGATGAGGTCATTGTAAGAGAGACAGGATTCAGAAACTCAAGTGATATTTTGAGGCTGGAAACCAATTAATGCTGCACTGAAAGAAATAATAAGACCCACAGCAAACAATTTCATAGGTGTGCTCTTATTGCCCTTCTTCACTTTTATAGACATGTAACTCTTTTCTCTTAAATATTCTAATCTCACTATTAAAATGGTAATGGTAGATGTTGGTTTGATGTGTTCAAAGTATTTAATATGGAGTTAATTTATGGGTCTTCTTAAATTCAGGTTTGGTATAGGACAATAGGGGAGGAAGAATTAAACAAGGTTTTGGCACTAAAAGATTTTATCCTAATCTGTTCTGTTTGCAGTGTGTTAAAATGAGTATTTTTAACTAAGTCTCCAAAACCTGCTACCCTAAAAATTACCCGTTCACTGGTGACAGGTATCAAGATAGCTCTGGGGAATTCTCCTGAAGTTTCTATTGTACTTCCATAATAACATATTTGAAACCACACACATTTCTGCTATAGAAACATTTCTATTAGTAATAAAATATGAGATTTTATATTTTATAGCTAGTAATATGTCTCTTGCTGGTAATGACTATTGCCTCCTAGCCTAGCAACATGATAATATCTAATTTCCACATGATATGAGGACAGAACTATTATCTACAGTTTGTTCTATGACCTACCTGTATATATGATGACACACACACATACAAACACGCACACACATAAGTAAATATAAAAATAACTGGTTATATTTGTAAAACACTTATTTGGATAATAAAAACTGATAAGAACAATTTTATTTTCAATATTAAAATGTAGTAAAATATTCCCAAATAAATAGATGACGTTTTAACTAATAATTGGAAAGAAGAAACCATTAGAAATTATTTCAGAAAATAATTGTTAAAGATTACAGTAAGAAACCACTGTTTCTAGAAGTTAATTGTTCACATAATGTGTTAAGTATTTGAGTAAATGGATGATATAATTATATTTAATGTTGGTATGAATTATTTTAATATCAACATATTCTGAGAAAATGCGCACATTTATTTTATAATAATTATAAACAAATGAATGCTAAATTTCATAAAATATCACACAATAGAAAGGTAAAACTTTCTTACATGAGTTTATAGTGCATATTCAATATGAAATCCAGGTACAATTTTCATCCTTTGTACATTATAGAGAACATGGTGGCGTTATATGGCCATTCTCCATGTTTCTCCAGCTATCATTATGATACTAACAGCCAATTTTACAAAGTGCATGTATCTGTCTCCCTTTATTTACTCTGTAAGTCTACAGTGTATAAGACATAGGTTAGATGAAAGGTTCCCCAAAAATATATTTGTTAAAGAAATAAACATATTATCACTACTTAGAAGAAAGACAGAGTTATAAAAATTTGTAAAATCAATTTTACAATTTAATATGATCTTTACTCTTTCCCTACAATATATATGACCCTTAAGAATTAGTTTCAAATTCTTATGGTTCTACAAATAAGGCAGCATTTACAAAGAAAGATTTTTTTGAGGGATAAACCATGAAGACAAGAGAAATTTGATGACTGAAATAAGTTGATTTCACTGAATGTTAGGGCTATAAATTTTGTGGATATTCTGTTTCCTTCTTTCTTTCAATAAATATAAATATCAAGAAATGCAAAGAAAACAACTGACACGTGTTCTTCATATTGCCTGGAAGTGTTCAAAAGTCAGTATGGATCTCTTATCTTGAAAACAAGCCTGTAGAATTTGTCGACCACCTATTTCTTTTTCCTCCCTTCTCTCCCCATTTAACCATCCTTCCCACCTTTGTACTCACCTGGATTGAAACAGACTTCTCTTCATACTTGACTCTTATAGAACTATCTTTTACATCTTAATCTAAAATAAAAAAATGTTCTTCAGAGTCACACCTAAACATCAAATGTGGCAGCACTTTAATAAGCCTAAAAAATTATCCCTGGATGAAGTGAAAACAACTCCTTATTTAGTGTATATGGCTTAGAATGTCAGTAATTGGAATATAAGCAACAAGTGCTCTGTACTGCAGGTTAACTGATATTTGGATGAAGGTGACTTCCCCTGGGGTTGCTGACCATCCTTACAGACATGGCTTGGCCACAGAATGAAGGGTCTCGTCTCCTGACAAAGAAATTGAAAATTCAGCACAATCATTGTTACATCTCTCCTTTGGCAATCTGACCAGCTGTCAGAAATCATTGCCTCTTTAGGCTGACAAGCAGTAAAACACCCCCGAGGATCCCTGTTTTGTAGCTGTCTGGCAAAACAATGATTAGAATAATGATAGTTTGTAGGAGGCAATGTATATGTAAACCATTTTCGGTTCTTTAATGTTCTGTACATGTGAGCTGTTTTCATTACCCATAATTGAAGTTGCCATGACTTACTGTTTTCTGTGCTGGGTGAGAAAGACTTTATTTAACTCGGGCTTCCTTTTGTATTGTGGGAAACACATGTCTCACCGACATTAAATATGACAGCTTTCTGGGGGAGCTGGGGCTTGTCTGTAATATCTTTGTGGATGATCTCTTAAGGTTATATAGCTAGTTTCAGAATCTGGCATTTTCGTTGGTAAATGAATTATTTGTGAAAGAAGGTCATTGTGCAATGCATTATTGAAAATACTGACGGTGATACAGTTTGCTGACTTTTCCAGAAAACAGCGAATCCTGCATATTTTAATATTAATTGAACTTAGAGGGTGCAGTGGAAAAATTTCAGAAATGGAGAGATGAGTTGGAGGCTAATGAGGAAAAGCTAGAAGGCATGTTCATTAGTGCCCAGTAGAACTTTAACCCACAGCATCCAAGGGGCTGCTCTGTGTCAGTACTAATTCACATAAGCATGGCAAGACAACCCTATGTGTCTCTGCTCATCCTCTTCCTTTGGAGATCTGTGTGAGTGTGCATGAATGCATGTGTCCTACATATCCTTGGAAGCCATCACTTAGGCTTTCCTTGTTATACACTGACATTTTAGATGCAAAAATCAGCATGGGCTCTGTTGTAGCTGAAATTTACTCATTCATTTCTTCAGTTCCTCCATATCTTTGTTTTTGCAAATAACGCAGGCAAGGAGGACCATGCTTTGTGATTTTCCTTAGTTAGCATAGACTTGAATAACTGATCTCAGGGTAGTTCTGCTACCCAGTCAGCAGGAGAATAAACACGAGCTTATGCTCTGAGTGGAGGCGATAAACTACTCTATCAAGATAAAGTTATGTGTAACACATAGAGTGGACATACAGCTGGCATGTGCATGAAATTGTCTATTTCAGTCTACTTTTTTGTGCAGATGTTATGAAGTAATGTACACATTTATTCCTTCTGAAACAGTTTTACAAAATCATCGAATCTTAATGTAAAGTCATCCAGAAGTATGCTTAGGTCTGCTGTTTTGTAAGATGACAGAATATGTAACACTAGAAGCTCAGCCTTTTTATGATTTCCTTAAAATATGTGCTGGTAAATTACATTGTACAGTTTGGCGAACTGACTATACAGGTCTATAATATCTTTTATCTAAGAGTCTACCATGTGCTTTGAAGGTAGAATATTCAAGCAGTAAACATTATATACAGATCATCCAATTGATTCTATATTACCATATATGTATATATATATATATATATATATATATATATATATATATATATTGCAGCTAGCAAAAGTACATATTCCCAAGCAAAGTTTAGTACAACACAAAGCTTCTCTCCCATCACACTGTTTTCTCTTCAATCTGGCTGCAAAAGTTCTTGACAGCACATGGCAGTTTCAAGCACATATAAAAGTTCATTGACAACATAACGGTGTTTCATGGACCAGGACTTTTGTAAATACATGGCCATAAGTAGTAAAATTTGTTTCTGCTTCAACCTGGACAGAGAGTGTAAATAAGCAAATTCATACCTCCTAGGTGTTAAAATATGTGTATTCTCTTTGTTACTTGAGAGAGACCAATTTGCTTAGAAAAGAGTCATTTGTCATTTAGTAGAAATACCTAGAGACGTTATAAAAATAACTTTTCACAAATAATGACCTTATATATGAAAATGAAACATTTTTTGTGGAACAAAATAAGTGACCCTGAGATGTTAGAGGGGTTTATCACAGAACTTATAGAACCGAGTGCAACCTGCCTCTCCTGACCTATAGAAAAAGGCTCCTTGTGCAAACTTTCTCACCCTACACTCTACCACAATTAGGGAAACTGAAGCACATTTAATTCAAGGAGAGCTTTATATTAATCAGAAGCAGAGCACAGAGCTCATTAATGTGCTTACAAGTCCTAAGAAAGAGTTGGTGATGTGTTTCCTATTCTCCCACTGAGAAATCCATGAGCTGTTGCT
This sequence comes from Mus caroli, assembly GCF_978045245.1. Classification (NCBI taxonomy): domain Eukaryota; kingdom Metazoa; phylum Chordata; class Mammalia; order Rodentia; family Muridae; genus Mus; species Mus caroli. The sequence continues at coordinate 82,985,261 of NW_028227259.1, read as the reverse complement.
GCTCAAGAGCTCAATTGCCAAAATCTTTTCTATTTCTGAATGCGAGCTCCTCAGTAGAGATGAAAGGATAACAGTCGGAAACCATCCCCTAAAATATTTATCCTGTCCATTATTGTCAGTGGCTTTAAACATTTCTTTTCTTCTGGGTTTCTTTTAAGTTTGGTGTACTTTTGTGGCATACGATGTCTGTGAGGAGCCACATAATTTAAAACCAAAGATTTCTAAAGCATAAATATACTTCAAAATCATTTTTTCCAGGCTTCTCATCTTAAGCTAGGCAAGGTAGCACATGATAAGGAATCCTAAACCAAGAATGACTTTTATGCTTGTTTCCTGAAAATAACAAGTCAGAGAAGGTTTGAGAGGAAGTGATCTTACTTAGTCTAGAACGAAAAGCAGCGTGAGATAGCTGCTGAGTTTCCAGGCAAGGTTTAGAGAGGACATAGGTAAGTGAGATGACAGATTAGCATGGACCTGTGTGCTTCCCAAGTCATGAGTGAAAAGTGGCCAACCCATAGCCTGGCAATAAAATAAATAATGGGTATTCCTTTCCAAAACACATCAAAAGGTGACCCTCATTCTAATGGCCAAGAATCAGCTCTTGTAAAGAGTTGATTTAAACGGGATGCAGGCAAGCAGGACTTAAGTTAGAGACCTAGTTGCTGGGATGACTCACTGGGTCATAAATAAAAAAAAAATCTTAAGAAATTTGATATGGAGACACACCTCTAGTTTTGAGTCAAGGATACAGATCTCTCTCTCTCTCTCTCTCTCTCTCTCTCTCTCTCTCTCTCACACACACACACACACACACACACACACACACACACACGCACATACACTCACTCACTCAGGCTTCTGTGTTGTTTATTATTAATATGCCAGTCAAATTACTAATTAAAGAAAAAAATTTGCTACCAGGTCTGGTGGTACAAGCCTATAATTACAACTATTTAGGAGGAATCTGTCTGTAGGGTCACGTGTCTAGGGCCTGTTTGTGTTACAGAATGAGTTCTATTTCAATATGCCCTACTTAGTGAAATGATGCGTCCAAGCAAACAAATGAAAATAAATCCATGTAAATAACAAAATAGATAAAGATGATCACCCAACAAATGGATTTGATGCCTGAAATCTGTGTAAAGGAGAAAAGAGAAAACTGATTTCACAAAGTTGTCCTTAGGTGTCCACTTGGGGCACATAGACATAACACACACACACACACACACACACACACACACACACACACACACACACAGAGAGAGAGAGAGAGAGAGAGAGAGAGAGAGAGAGAGAGAGAGAGAGAGAGAGAGAGAGAGAGAGAGAGTTATTAAAATATTATTAAGGTAAAAGTAAAAAGAGAAATGGAAGCAAAACAGAATGTGTAATTCTGTCTGTTTAACATGAACAGCTTTCCTGGAGCTATATAAGCTTGGTCCCGCGATCTGTTTGAATTCAGTAAAGGTATCTCCCTCCCTCTGCTCACCTCTTTCATGTTATTTTGTACCCAACTAACTTTCTGTATCACTTTATTGATATTATTATGAGGAAGTGATGAACTTTCAATTTATCATAGATATTCAGTTATTTACAAGGCTGTGATCAGGAAAAGGAATAATTCCAGGCAGATGAACTCCAGCTAAGGACACTTGACGATATTTTGAAATTGCTTTAGGTTGTCATTTTGAAAAGTGCTATTTATTATTACGGAGTGAAAAATTGAGTGTCTGTTCAATGTCTTACAGTTCACTAGGTAGATTCTGCTAAAGCTCTCCTCCTTCCTCAATGCAATCCAAATGTGTAGAGAGCTGGTTTAAGAAAAAGTTTCAAAGTGTGTACATAGGGAGTGTTTAATGTGAATAATTTCAGCAATTTTTTTGTTCTTAAAGGCAGATGTTAACAGATGTAAGGAATGATGGAGACAGTGTATGCAAATGATGGGAGCAGCAGCACTCTGAGTATGTGTTTCAAATGCCTTTGTGTAGATGTACTATAACTTTTATGCTCACACAAGATTTCCAGAAAATGCATTAATAAAGATATGCTTTGATATCTTTGATAGATGGGGAAATGAGCCTACTACAGTGTTTCTCAATCATATGCAAAGTAAAGCCACCTGCAGAACCAGAATGGAACATGTTGATGCTAGTGCTCTCTGTACACACAGATTGATTCGGGATCTCTAGGGGATATCCCCTGATAGTGGCAGGTTAGCAAATGGCCTAAAGTGAGTCTAATGTTGAGACAGGTTGGAGAATCATTGATCTACGACCACATGCAAGTGTGTTTTACATGCAGACAACTCATTGCTCTTTCTTGGTGTACCCCAGGCTTCCTTCTGTCTTCAGTTAGATTAAGAAAAAATATGTGGCACATGAGTAATGATTTACACATATGGCTAATCTAGCTTCTATATTAAACTCTCTATAAAATCATTTCTTTTAAATCTGTGCCTTATTATAGCCTACTCATTGCCATTTCTGTAAAAGGTAAAGCCATTGTATCTTAGCCAGCAGGATCTTATTTATTTTAACTAATGTATCGGTGGTGATTTATTTCCTGGTCTGTTTAATAATGCTTACCTAATACCTGCTTAGCAGTAGGTCATCTGTCTCAATTTCTCTGCCCTTCTGGTTGGTTTTCATAACAGGGGCCACATTTCCTCCTTGTATAGATTGTATTTGGTTTTAAATCACAACTATTGGTGGTGAAAGCTCAAAGAATCTTATAAAGGGGATTTGAATCAACATATTTTGTTTCTAATTACTTTAATAAAGGTATGAAAATCATCTGTTTTAAACAAGCATTTTCATGATTTATATACTCATAAATCTCAGTAAATGAAGAGCATGGAATAAAACAAAGCCCAAATGTTCACTAAATACACAAAAAAATTAAGTAACACATTGTGGTAAACATGGTCTGAGAGTGCGAAAGTAGCAACACTGTCAATCATTCCTCGCTGTCATTTATTGAAAAGGAATATACAGTGTTTTAAATCTTAGTGTAAACTAATTTGACTATTTGACACCTCCTTTTGTGTAGTAAGTTATATTTTAAAATCAAGGAAAGAAACATACAAAAAAAAATCCAAAATCTTTCTGGCATATGTAATAGTGTCTGGGTTTGGTAGCTGATTATGGGATGGATCCCCTGGTGGGGTATTCTCTGGATAGTCCATCCTTTCGTCTTAGCTACAAACTGTCTCTGCAACTCCTTTCATAGGCATTGTGTTCCCTAATCTAAAGAGGAATGCAGTATCCACCCATTGGTCTTCCCTCTTCTTGATTTTCTTGTGTTTTTCAAATTGTATCTTGGGTGTAGGGACCCTGTTATAGCTGTCTCGTATGAGGCTATACCAGTGCCTGGCAAATACAGAAGTGGATGCTCATAGTCATCTATTGGATGGAACACAGGGCCCCCAATGGAGAAGCTAGAGAAAGCACCCAAGGAGCTGAAGGGGTCTGCAACCCTATAGGTGGAACAACTATATGAACTAACCAGTACCCACAGAGCTCATGTTTCTAGCTGCATGTGTAGCAGAAGATGGCCTAGTTGGCCATAACTGGGAAGAGAGGCCCCTTGGTATTGCAAACTTTATATGCCCCAGTACAGGGGAATGCCAGGGCCAAGAAGCAGGAGTGGGTGGGTAAGGGAGCAAGGCAGAGGGAGGGTATAGGGAACTTTCAGGATAGCATTTGAAATGTATATAAAGAAAATATCTAATAAAAAAAACCCAAAAACAAAAACATGTTTTTTCCAGAAGACATATATTTCATACCAGCAAATTCTAAGAATCCAGCTCAAAAGAGAATGTTTTTGAAATTTTCACTGTTAAAATGGTCTATGTAAAAGCATAAGTTCACAGAATAGAATTACTGGAAAAAATACAGCCAACAGCAGATAGTGTTGGCTGTCAATATTGTCTATTTTTATTTTCAGATACTGAATATCTCACAATATTATGTAGAGAATCATTACATGATTTGTCTTATGTATATGAAAATAAACAAATATGTATAAAGTATAAATAGTTTTAGTATCAACTGTATTTGGATCTTTAGTTGTTAGTGATTGCCTGATGTGTCTGTATTATAGCCACAACACTTTCCCAGTAACTGATCTGAAGCTATAAAAATTGTAGTTTTCCTAGATACAAATGGCAAATGGTCTGGGTAAAGATTAGAAAAACAATTTCTTTCACAGTAGCCTCAAAAATTATAACATGTTTTGGAGTAATTCTAAACGAAGCAAGTCAAATGCTTGAATGATAAAGGTAGAAGAAAAAAAGAAGAAGAAAATGTCAAAATATGGAAAGATTATGCATCAGTTGGATTAATACTAAAATGACCAATTTACCAAAAGCAAGAGGATCAGGGAACTTTTCATGAACTTGTGTCTCCTATAATATAGAAATATTGCCCTTAAAGTCTCCTTCTCCTCCTCTCCCCTCCTCTCCTTACCTCCCCTCCCCATCCACACCCCTCCCCATCCACACCCCTTCCTTCCTTCCCCTCTCTTCTCTTCCCCTCTCTTCTCTTCTCTTCTCTTCTCTTCTCTTCTCTTCTCTTCTCTTCTCTTCTCTTCTCTTCTCTTCTCTTCTCTTCTCTTCTCTTCTCTTCTCTTCTCTTCTCTTCTCTTTCTTCTCTTTCTCTCTTCTTCTCCTCTTTTCTATCCTCTCTGTTCTACTCTTCACTTTTTTCTTTGTTTCTTAGCAGAAGCTCACTGGGTATCTGTTGCTGGCCTAAAACTCACTACTTAGAGAGCAGGCTGGCCTAAGAATGATGAGATCCACTTGCCACTGCATGCTCTGGGATTCAAGGCTTTAAAGGTGTGTGTCTCCAATGCCAGCTGGGATTGAAGAGCTTTGTAGGCAGTACTATTTTAGAATGAAAGGTCACACAAAAGGTTACTCTGTTGCCTGAAACATATTTATTAACACAGAAATCCTAAGGAGCTATTAAAACACTTAAATTATATGACTTGACAGGTTACTGTGATCTGCACATATTTGTAAATATCCAAAGTAAAATTTCATAGTTTCAATAAATTTGATAATAATGTTGCAGTATGATTTTTATTATCAGGTTGAATTTCTGACATTAATTCACTTGCAAGTTAAAAACCACATTTCTGTTGAATTTACATATATATGTATATATACATAATAAATAAGCATAGAACATACATTAACTATTGTTTTAGAAATCAGAAAGCATTGGTTTGATTACTTTAAGTGTTTTAAATAAAGTATGATTTTGCTATAATAATCATATAAATGTATTTTAATGAATTATTAAACCTATACTTATAACATCCTTTTGAAACTGTTTTATTTAAATTTACAATATACAAAAGAATGTCATTTTGAAGCAAAATTAATACCAAGATACATGTATTACATTATATAATATAATAATTAGAAATTGTTGAGTACAAATAAATTAGAACTTGGTTGAGAGTTCATATTTGTACATCTGTATGGGGTATGTCATGATGGTTTGATTCATTTATACACTATGTAATAATCAAATTAGGATAATTAGCACCTCTATATGTTAAAGAATTAATTGCTTTGTGAGTTAAAATTATACAGTACTTTTACTTAATAAATAATAACAGTATTACCCAGTTTACAAAATACTTGTTTAACTAAGTTGATGAGAAGATAGACTCAAGAAGTCTTATATATGGCTTTAGAAAATTGTGTCTTATAATTATTTCTTTGTTCCTTATTTTCCTGCTAGAACATCTCAGCTGATCTTGACATTTATTTCAGTATTTCATGCTTAGAAATAATTTTAGTCATAACACTGTCTGATGGTCCTCAGAGCTTATTCTGACTTACCAATGGACCCAATTACTCAATTTGTACATTTTTTTTCTGAAGGTGCAGAAAGGATTTTATTCACAAGAACCACATTTTGGTCAAGTAGGCTTCTTCTTTTTAAAAAATTCTTTAATCTTTTTTTATAGTCCAGACTTAATCCCCTTCCAGATCCCCCCTCCTATTGTTCCACATCCCACTCCTCATCCCGTTTCTCCAAAAGGATGTCCCCACCCCACAACTCCCCACCCTACCACCAGACCTCCACACTCCCTGGGACCCCAAGTCTCTTAAGGGTTAGGCACATCTTCTCTGACTGAGTCTAGACCCAGGAGTACTGTGCTGTATGTGTTGGGGGCCTCATATCGGCTGGTGTATGCTGCCTGGTTAGTGGCTCAGTGTCAGAGATTTTGGGGGTCCAGGTTAGTTGTGACTGCTTCTTTGAACTTTTCCCTCATTCAATATTTGGCCCTCTTTTATTTTTACTTATTTGTCCATGTTTCTGTCCTGTCATTACCTGCAACCTCCTTTTGCAGTTAAGGACTGACTACTCAGCAATACCACGTTCTTACTGGAATCTTCTAAATACTTGTATAGTATATTCTTCAAAAAAATACTGTAAACATGTTGTATGTAGAACATATTTTGAAAGAATTATTTGTAATTTATGTATATGTGTGTCCCTACTTGTCTGTAATTGCTCTACCTGCAAGCAAGTGACTTAGAACCCAGAAGAATTGGAACTGTAGTAACAAGTGGCTATGAGTCTCCTGAGAGGCTAGTCTGTCTCCTGTGCTAGAGTCCCAAAGGTTCTCAAATATTATGCTTCTTGAGCCCCAGCATATAAACTTTTGGTCTGTAGAACTGTAATTCCCCTTTTTGCCAACATCCTTTAGTCTCAATTTCATATATCAGAGAATGGAAAGATAAAATGTTCTTTTTCTTTCTGTAAGTAAAATAGCTTTGAATTATACAAGGCATCACTGCATGGCAACGGGAAGTGGTCATCTGCAATCTTGGCATTTAAATATTAAAAATCAGACAATAAACATTTGATAGTCTCTCATTTTGATCCCTTGGTAAATAGTTTTAAGTTCTTAAATATATTTGCCTTATAATTATGAAGTGCAGTGCTGTGGTTGTTGCCCTGGGTTGCCTCTCAGAAGTTGATGCTGAAGTTAAGACACTGGAAACATAGGATGCAGGAATCAGATGAAGTAAACACATCTAATCTGAAGTTTTATTCTGGTCTTTAGCTTCCACAGTACCAGAAAGCATTATGCCATCTTTCAAGGGAAGAAAGCAATCACTAATCATGTCCTTGTTATCTTTGTCTTGCTGTGCTAAGATACCATGACTAAGAAAACATTAAAATAATGTGGTTAAGTGGGGACTTATAGTTCCAGAGGTTAGAGTCCATGACCTTATGGCAGAGAGCATGGCAACAAGCAGACAAGCCTGGACCTGGAGCTCTATAGGTGAGAACTCATAAATTCATGGAAAATCACTAGTCAGAGCAAGCTAAAATCAGGATACTGTGGGTTTTCGAGCCTCCAAAGCCCACCTCAAGTGACAAACCTCCTCCAAAAGGGCCACATCTCCAAATACTTCCCAAACAGTTCTAGCAACTGAAGAATCAAGCATTCAAATATACAAGCCTATCAAAGCCATTGTAGTTAAAAACCACCCCCAAAGCTATGTGTAATGCCTATAAGCCACCATAATGATCACTTTGGCAAGATGTATCTAAATGCCCAATAAGGAAACTCACTTACTAGTAGAAATTTGCCACTATCTAAATGGACATAGAGCTCACTCTCTGTGACTGAAATCATGCCTACTACTAGAAATTTAGCCACCTAAGTGAGGCTAGTTGTGTCATAAATCTTAGAAGAATACCTACTTCTGCAACTTTAATAGAAGAGCAAAAATATTAATTACTTCCCTAATTCTTGTTGGACACCCCCACAAGTTCAGAGCTACGATTATCTAACAACATCTTAGGACTCTTTATTTTTCCACCTTGCAGAAACTTGATGTACTAGGGTCAGGGAATACTCAGGGGTCCCTACTTGCTCTGAGGAGAAGAGAAGGGAGGTAGGGGGAAGAATTCTGGAAGGGAGTGACTGGGAGGGGACAGTGAGATGTAACGTGAATAAGTAATATATATATATATATATATATATTAATTAAAAAAGAAAGCTATTTTACTACAAAACATTCATTCCTCTCCCTCCCTCCCTCTCTCTCTCCCTCCCTCCCTCCCTCTCTCCCCCACCCTGAAACGTTTTCCAACTCATTCCTCTCTTCCCTTCTTCGCTGAGATGGTGCACCCTGTATCTCCGCCCCCCACCCTGGTGCATCATGTCCCTGCAGGATTAGGTTCATCTACTCCCAGTGAGGCTAGACCACACTGCCCTGTTGGGGAATGGATACCATAGTCAGGTTACAGCCTTAGGGGTAGAAATCTTGTCTTCCATGTCCCCCCCCCCCCACCCGTTATTACTGATCCTAGTGCTCAAATCATTAACTATTGAGTACAAGGATATTCATTGCTAGAGAAAGAGATGATTAAATACTAATACAGTCTAATAGATGAAGAAAGAGAGGCTGCAATAAAGAAAGGTAGAGTGAAAGAGAAAGCTTTCAAAGGGGAGTTCCAGCCTTTCATTGATAAAAATGCTTGGTTTTAAGTTTCGTGTTTCGAGCATACCAGAGCATGTACACTACATCCTGATTACAAGAATGTTACTTACATTGTAGTTATTCAAAATGGCATGTATCAAGCATTTAGTATACCTTTACTTCAGATTGAATTTTGCTGTGGATGGAGATGGATGGTGATTGGTTACCAGCTTTGCTTTTCTCAGGCTCTCATTTGTAAAACTTAAGTCAGTTGGTGCTTATTTTCTTTGTCTTCACATCCTTCTATTTTATAGCATTCTATCCTGGTACGTTTTTGCTGTGTGTGTGTGTGTGTGTGTGTGTGTGTGTGTGTGTGTGTGTGTGTGTGTGTGTGTTTTAATGGAGGAAGAAAAGATTACCCAATCAGATAAATCCACACATAATTTTTCACATATGAGTCCAGCTCTGGACTATAAGGGGCTGTTCGTAACCTCCCAAGTATTCAAGTATGGTTTTCAAATTAATGTAAATAAGCATAGGTTTGAATATGATATTTATATAGTTATTTTTGTGTAAGAACACTCAGGTCCTTGAATTTTCCTATGAGCTTGGATTTTATAACTCATTTTGTGAGATGCTTTTAAGTTTATCCATTTACTTCATATTGTAAAGGCACTGCCACATTATAACAGTCTTATGTACATTTTCAGAATCACCCTATCTACCCTTTCCCCAGGCTGTCCTCCCTCTGTAATTGCCAAAGTGGTCTGTGGGCTAGAAGAACAGACAAATGTTGAGATGTGGACAGAACTAATTAGCTTTAGAACCCTAGTAAACCTCCTTATGTGAGAGCCATAATTGTAAATACAGCCTGCTTCAAACCACTCTATTTGAGAGCAGTCATAACGAGGACCATCTGCCAAAGTGGAGGGAGAAGGCTGCTTGGAGCAGTTGGTTTGTAGGACGGCCTCTCATCGTGTCACTGTGTTCTGGCTCTTTGTTCCAAGAAAGTACATTTGATTTGACAATAAGCTCTTATGTTTCCTTTTAAATATTGTTTACAGGGGAGTTAAACATCAAATAAACAACAGGCATTGATGTTTCGATATCTCCAGCTGATTTCCTTTGTGTTTTTCTTTCATCTAGGAAAGGATTATACTCTATTGTTCCTATTTACATTCAAATCACTTGCATATGTTGTAATTAAAATCTTTGAAGTTTACTGATTTCCAATATGTACAGAGAACAGTATCATTTTTAATCTACATAAGCTCTACAAATGGATGATATGAACATAAAATTCTTAAGCGTCTGTGGTATATATTAAAATTACTAGAGATGTCTTTCTTTTATTAAAGATTTTGCTTTTCTGGTATTAAGTCAGGGAATATAGATGATACCAATATTGGAAATTTTTTATATGCTGTCCATTGCTTTTTAAAACAATAAGATTTAATTATAAATCAATGCATCTGATATAATTCATTGCTCTGCTGGGTTCTTAATCAAACATAGTCATTGCTGACAGAAAAGGGATTATAATGTTGACCAAAGTGATAAGGAAGGACATTTGGGACCATAATGATGGAAGTTATTACTAACAAATAGGTAGCAATTATCTAAAAGTAGATTAAAAATAAGGAATAGTTGGGAATCCAGTTTTTCAAATATCATAAATGTTGCTTTAGCACAGGGACTGTTTTAGAGGATGGAAGTTAATAAAGGAAGAAAAAGTATGCAACTGAGCAAGTGGGAAAAAGTAAAATGATAGTTGAGTTAAGTGAGAGACGAGACCTTATGCGCTTAAAAGTAAATAGGAAAGTTTTCTTGGTTTAGGGTAAAGCTTGGAAGTGGTGCTTAAATGGAACATTCTCATAGTAAAAATCATTAACTAGAGAGAGAATTAATAAAAGTAATGAAAGCCTAAGAAATATATTGATTAAAAGATGAAGAGAAATAAGAGTATAGGCAAAATTATCACTGGAGTCAAGTAAATAAAACATAAAATAATTATTATTGCTCAACATCTGGGAATAGGGCATTTTTGTCCATTAGCCAGCCCAGTGATATGCTTCACAGTTGTGAGAATGTTCCATATTTATGGCCAGTAGCAGTGTGCATTTCATGAGCACTTAAAGTATGGCCAGCCCAATTAAAAATATCTGGGATTGTCATACTTCCATATTTGATCATTGAAATCATTAATAAAAAAAAAACATTTTAAAAAGAAAAGAGTTACTTGTATAACTAAATACTAATTCAAAATGTTATACAACCACATGAATCTGCAACTTCACTGAGACAGTAGAGAGATACATATCACGAGAGCAGAGCAATGAATCATATCATATATATATATATATATTTCAAAATGTTATATCATATTATATCATATATATATAATATATATGATATATATATACATATATATATATATATATATATATATATATATATATATCATTGTGGGAAGCCACATACGCCATTACAAGGTGGTGTTGGCTACTGCTGGCCACCACCCATAAGTTTGGGTAAACAACCAATGTACGCATATGCAGTAGAGTTTTTTGCCAAGTCATTGCCTGGCTAGGGGTATGTAAATGATGAGGTACTGAATGCATAACCCCTCGGGTGTAGATATGTAAATGAGGTATGTTAATGAGGTACTGAGAGCATAACCAATCAGATGTAGATATGTAAATGAGGTACTGAAAGCATAACCAATCGGGTGTGAGACACGCCTCTCCTAGGCAGCGCCAGTGGTGTTGTTCTTGCTGGTAAGTCTGGCGCTCACATATCCTATGAACAGAATCAGAATAAATTATCAGTACATTACTCAGATATATATATATATATATATATATATATATATATATATTATATATATTTTTTTCTCAATATATTATATAATATCAGTACATTATTCATATATATATATATATATATATATATATATATATATATATATATATACATATGAGCAGAATCAGAATAGATTATCAGTACATTACTCAGTTTTCCATTACTATAGCAAATATAGATAATTAATTTGTCCATAGAAAATGTAGGTTTGGGCTCACAACTTTGATGCTCTCCTTCCTTCCTTGTCAGGATATACTGGACCTGTGAAAGAATATAACAAGGACAATGTGTGACATAATATAGCTACTGGTACTTAAGTTCTACTCTGTGCATAAGGGAAGGTGTTCCAATAGGTAGACTTTTGTACTTATCAAAGTCATCAATACTTGGATAAATGCCAACCTCCTAGGTGGTTCAAATTACAATTGCACTTATCACTCAAGTTGTTTTATTCCCACCATCTCTTAAAGACTATACAAGGTAAATATTTGTGTTTTACACATTTTTATATCTTTATTTCAAATATAATTCCAAGAAGCACTGAAGGTGATGTGAATTAAAGAAAGAAGAGTTTTCATACTTCAAAAACACAAATTCAGGTTCTAATATCAAATTCTTTCATATATGTTGTTTTGAATTTTATGTTGCTGTAAATGGCTTTAAGCTTGAGAAACAAGAAAGGTTAACTTTGCATTGATTCTTGCAAAAATGACCATTCTAATGACATTGGATTACCTCATTTTCTTCTTCAGGTACTCTGATGGAGAGAAAATAAACAAATAAACCTCCCATGAAATTAAAAAGAGAAGTTTCTGAATTAAAAGTAAAGAGCAGTTAAGAAGTTCTTGAAACTTCGAGAACTTCGAGGAAGTATAAGGACAAGACAAGTGGACACTAAGAAGGTTGTAGCCATACACACACACACACACACACACACACACATATATATATACACACACACACATATGTGTGTGTGCATGTGTGTGTTAATTTTGCTGTTGTTGAAAATTAAAGTTTTTTATTATCGAGAAGAAAAATAAACAATGCAAACAGACGATTTGGAAAAAAACAAGTAGAAGAGGAAAACTAAGTTCAGAAAAGAGAAAAGTTGAACTAGAGGATCAAATACGTTGGTAAAGAAGAGTTATTTATGATAGTAACACAAGAAGCATGACCTCAGTGAGAAATCAAACAAAACAAAGTGTGCAGGGGAAATGGATTGAGGTCCACAGGTTAACAAAAGAGGGTGCAGGCTATTGGAAGTACATGTAGATAGAAATGTGAAAGTTTTTATATATAAAAAATTTATATATGAATTCTTTGATTTTTCTTTTTCACTAATGTATTTATTTTTTCACTTTACAACCCGATCATAGTTCCCACTCCTCCTCATCCTGGTCCCAACTCTCACACAGCCCCTCCCACATCATCCCTTTTCCTTCTCCTTTGAGAAGGGTGAGGACCCCACTGGATAACACTTACCCTGGAACATCTAGTCACTTTAGGACTTGGTGTATCTTCTACCACTGAGGCCAAAACTGCCAGCCCAATTAGGTGAACAGAATTCACAGGAGGCAACAGAGTTAGGGAAAGCAGAGTCTCCATTTGTTGGGAGGCCTGCATGAAGACCAAGCTGAACATCTGCTACATATGTGCTTGGGGCGGGGGCTAAATCCAGCCCATACATTGTGGTCTTTAGTTGGTGGTATAGTCTCTGGGAGCCCCCAGATGTTTAGGCCAGTTGATTCTATTGATCCTGTGCAGTTCCTATTGTGCCCCACCCCAGGTTCCCTCAATCCTTCCTCCAGTTCTTCCACAAGACTCCAGGAGCTCTGTCCAGTGTTTGGCTATGGGTCTCTGCATCTGTTTCAGTAAGCTGCTGAATGAGCTCTCAAGTGACAGTTAGGCTAGTCTCCTGTGTGCAAGCATAACAAAATCTTATTGATACCAGGAATTGGTTCTTGCCTATAGAATAAGTCTCAAGTTGGGCCAGTCATTGAGTGGCCATTCTCTATGTCTCTGCTCCATCTTTGACCTTGCACTTCTTGTAGGCAGGACAGCATTTAGGTCAATAGTTTGTGAATTAGTTTGTGTCCTTACCCCTCCACTTAGGTCCTGTCCGACTACAGGAGGTAACGCCTCCCCGTAGACCCCATTAATTATCCTCTATCTCAGGTCTCTGGCATCTCCTAGAGATGCACACACCATGCTTTGCCAGCTATTGATATCCACTTCCTCCTCCAGCCTTCTCTCCACTGCTATCCCCACATTGATCTGCTCTCCCACCCCATTCCTCTCCCCATCCCCTTTGCCACCCAGATCCATCCTCCTTCCAACCTCTGTCCACCTCCAATGACTCTTTTATTTCTGCTTCTGAGTGATATTCAAGCATCCTTTCTTGGGCCCTCCTTGTTAATTAGTTTTTTGGGTCTGTAGATTGTAGCAGGTTTAACCTTTACCTTATTATTAATGTATACTTTTAAGTAAGTACATACCATGTATATCTTTTGTGTCTGGATGATATATTTTCTAGTTCCATCCATTTGCCTGCAAATTTCATGATATTCTTGTTTTATACCATCAATAGGACAAAACAGTAGTTTACAGAATGAGAAAGGATCTTCATCAATCCTACATCTGAAAGAGGGGTAAAATTCAAAATATAAAGAGTTCAGGAAGGTAGATACTAACAAGCCAAACAACTCAGTCAAAAGTCAAGTACAGAACTAATCAGAGAATTCTCAATAGAGGAATCTTTTATATCCATGAAACACTTAAAGAAATGTTCATAGTTCTTAGTCAGCAGGAAAAGCAAATCAAAATGATTCTGATATTACACCTTATACTCATCAGAATTGCTAAGATCAAAATTTCAAACAACAGCACCTGCTAGAGAGGATTTGAAGCAAGGTGAACATTAGGCCATAGTTGGTAGGAGTGAAAATCATCCAGCCACTTTGGAGAACAATCTGGCTGTTTCTCAGAGAATCAGGAATAGTTCTATATCAAAACTATAATACTCCCATCATAATACCCAAAAGCTGTTGCACCAGACAACAAGGACACATGCTCCACTCTGTTCTTAGCAGCTTTATTTGTAAGATCCAGAAACTGGAAACAATCCAGATGCCCCTCAACCAAAGAATGAATAAAGAAAATGTGTCATATTTTTATGAAGTTCCTTCTAGTAGCTGATTAATTTTTCATTTTAAATTAAACAGACTGTCAAATTGATTATCATTTGCTCATACTCTGTGGGATCCTTTTAAATTGCTAGTTGATTTGGAGCTATGATTTTTTGAGAATCATAGTAAAGGACCACTGAACTTAAATATTTGTGTACACTGTCATAGTTCATGATATTACACACACACACACACACACACACACACACACACACACACACACACACATATATATATATATATATATATATATATATAAATCAGGATTAATTAATTCAATTAGAAAAATAATTATCATAATTTCTAACTACCGTATTATTTCTATAATATGGTCAACAGCTAGGTAGATTTTACTCTGAAAAAAAAGCTGTTTGTTTTCTCTTAAGAACATGAAGTCATTTGGTAATTCTCTCCAGGAAGTACAAGTTTATAATAGTGGGGAGCAACTCTGTAATATATTATTTCCAGCTTTCTACTTATACATTTAAGTGTATTATGCATTTAAAATATTTGATAAATACTTTTAAATTGATTGAAAAAACCATAGTAATTACTACTCCCATTATTGCAGTTTGCCTTGGATTCATGCAATGACCCTTCTGAATATTTTGGCATGGTAGCTGAGTAGTTTTCTCAGTGTCTTAATATCTCTTATGGCTACTATTTTATGATGTGGTTTTTGAGGCCAAATTGCAAAATACCTCCATCTCCCTCAAACTGTTGATTTTCTAGTAGGGTTTGAGTTATTTTCATGTAGCTCTATTTTTACATGTGGTTGAAATCAATAAATAGGAATTAAATCAATTAATTTTTGTAAATTTCTTTTTAATCAACTTTACTTCAAAAAATTTTAAGGATATGTATATAAATACACACACACACACACACACACACACACATCAGAATTCCATATACCTGTACACAAAATCACACTTCCTTTGTCCAAGGTTGGTTCATTTTTCTTCCCCTTGCACTTTTGCTAAGTTATTTGTAAATTTGCTTTACTATCTTAGTACTGAGAAAGCTCAAATATATTCTTTTAAAAAACCATAAAAACTGAGCTCCCCCAAATTTCAGTAACTAGTAGTGCATATTCATATCTGCATTCTCATGCTAAAATTGTACTGATCAGGCAATAACTTTCTTGATAGTACCCATGTCCTACTGAATCATCACAATGTAAAATCTGACTTCTGAGTCTACTTCAGTTACAGAAGTATATTAGGGAGAAAAAAGAAGGCTGGCACTCTTAGAAATTATTTTATAGGCTGAAGAGATGTTTTGGGAGTTTAGAACAGTGGTTCCTTTTTTTCAGAGAATGGGTTTGATCTCAGCAATGGCATAAGGTCTCACAGTTGTTCATAATTCTAGTTCCAATGGATCTGATGTCCACTTCTGGTCTCCATGGGAGCTGCATGCCTGTGATGTAGAGACAAACATGCAGGCAAAACACACATACACATAAAATAATACAAATGTAAATAATGAAAAAAATTAAAAAAATATGAATTGTAGAATATTTCACATACACTTACAATGTAAAAATATATTAAAACAAAATAAATGACCATAAATTTTATAGTGAAAATAAGAGCTTTTAACTGCTTTGTGTGTGTGTGCATGCACGCAAGTGTGCATGTGCATGCATATGAGTGTGCGTGTGTGTGTGTGTGTGTGTGTGTGTGTGTGTGTGTGTGTGTGTGCATGTGTGACCTGGTATGCACACCTGGTCAAGTAAGAAAAATACGGGCGGACTTCATGTGTCTTCATTTCCCATACTCTTTTTTGTCTCTCTCTTTGACATGTTACATAACTGTAACTTTTAATAAATGAGTTCACCATCCATTATCCTGAAACTTTGGTAATCATTTTACTTCATAATTTCTGCCACTGTTATTTACATTTTTTTCATTACTATCTGCTGCTGAGTGACTTCCAGGGCCTTGAGTATTGCCCTTTCTTCCTTCTCAGGCTTGACTTTCTGGAGTCCTTTCCATAGAACATATTACATTCCCACTAATTTTAAACTATTGCCATAAAAATTTTCTTATAAAATATTGACAATATAAAGAAGGTGTACATTCTCTAGGTTTATATACTGGTTCATATTACTACATCTTTATGTACAATAGAGATTATCTTATTCATTATTTTATGTAACGTTGGTGTACTGGCTATTTTTGTGTCAACTTGACACAGCTGGAGTTATCACAGAGAAAGCTTCAGTTGAGGAAATGCCTCCAAGAGATCCAACTGTAAGGCATTTTCTCAATTAGTGATCAAGGAGGAATAGGCCCCTTGTGGGTGGGACCATCTCTGGGCTGGTAGTCTTGGGTTCTATAAAGAGAGCAGACTGAGCAAGCCAGGGGAGGCAAGCCAGTAAAGAATATCCCTCCATGGCCTCTGCATCAGCTCCTGCTTTCTGACCTGCTTGAGTTCCAGTCCTGACTTCCTTTGGTGATGAACAGCAGTATGGAAGTGTAAGCCGAATAAACCCTTTCCTCCCCAACTTGCTTCTTGGTCATGATGTTTGTGCAGGAATAGAAACCCTGACTAAAACAGTTGGGTTTCTCTACTTTGCAGAGGAGAAAATAGATGTATAAAAAAAAATCTGTGTCCAGATTGCTATAGAAATGTCCAATGTATGAAAGCTTTATAGTAACTGTAGCTCAAAGCCTGTATATCATGAGAAATTGATGTTTGATAATGAATTGTTGCCAGGATTCACCTATGACCAACACAAAAAATTATTCAGAATTTCTCTCTGATTTTTATCTGCCCATTTTCAGATTGTGCTAACAGACGAATTTTGTGATAATATACTGAAAATTATTAGAAAATGTATCAAGTATAAGGAAGCATTATTCAATAAGACTGTGTCTGTTGCAAAGTAATAGGAAGAAATAAAATACTGAGCTCACATAGATAGTAAAAATCTGACTTGTAATACTGAGTGGTAATTGAGTTGAATCATAGGAACTAAATTATCAACAATGTTATAAAAATGTATCATACATTGTTTTGTGTCCAGAAAAGTCTACATACATACCGACTATACATACACACAGAGATACAGTAATTTGTAATTGTAATTTGTTAAACAAAATTTTAAAAAATGCATGGGTGTTATGAATCTTTTCATTTTTATGGATAAATACTTTGCATGTATTAAAATGATAAAGCAGTTAACATTGCAGATTGATTTGTAAAATAATCAAAATTAAGTATCAGCAGGTATTAATGCCTCAGTGAGAGGGCAATTACAAGAAAACTATGAGCAGGAACCATTTCTTGAAATTGGCTAAATGTGTACAGAATTCTTATGAGAACTAATAGGTCTTGGATAAGTTGACTTCTGTAAAGAGGTTATAATTTCATCAAATATGTGTTATGATACACCAACCTAGTAAGGATATGGATACAATACTTTAATCAATGTAGAATCATCAGCTTTTTGTAAAGGCAGTATGTAACCTTAACTATTTTAATCTATTTTTAATGATGGTTCTTAGATGCTTTAATTTGCCTTGTAGCCCAACACCTACTAGAAGTAGTAGAAAAGAAAGGATACAGGGCAGTTGACCTGTTTAGAGAGGTTCTTTGGAGCAAGTCCCATGTGATTTGAAATCAGTAGTTCAGTTCACAGGTTAGTAGGCAGTGGCAGTTCTATTCACTCACAAACAGTTCCCAGATACATAAGCAGTCCAGTTCAGTAGAGTCAGGTTAGCAACAGTGGTGACATGACCCAGCAGAGAAAGCAGAGACAGCCAGGCCTCAGCCTCAAGTCAGCAAGAGGGAACCAGAAGGACACTAGAAGTTCTCAGCTGTGCCTCTCTCAGGGAAGGAAAGATCACTGAAGACTAGAGACCAGCAAGCACTGAACAGCTAGCCAAGCTCTGTCTCTGTCAGTCTGTGGAGACCTATTTATACCCACCATACAGCACGTGTGCTTCATGTGCCTTGCCTAAGCAAGTGCATCCAATCAGCCTGAGTCCCAGAAGCCCCGACAAATGCAGCTCAACTAATCAATGTAAGGTGGACTAATTTATGTGCATTGTTAGCAAAGAATCCTTTATCCTGTGTCCTTCCACATGTGTATAACAGAAAGCTCTCTATCCTGTGTCTGCTTCAGTGAAATGTTCCTTCATGAGTCTGCCTTAGTCTTTCACCTGTGTCCACTGCAGCTAAATGTTCCTTCAAGTGTTTGCCCCAACAAAACACCATACAACTGACTTTCCAAAGAACCCTTAAAGTTTCCACCTGAGCAGAGACAAAGAATCAAGACCATCAGTGTATAGTGTATTTTGGATAGCAAAGTAAGAGGGTTTACTAAATGGCCATTGAGTTTTTCTGAATGCAAACAATAATTTGTATTTATAGGCAGATTAATCAGATATTGGCATTATGCTCGGGTGGCAGAAATTATATAATTATTCAAATTATTTCCTAAATTATTATGTGAAAAAGTTTGCTCATTCCATGAATGTAAAAAAATAGGAGTGCCAAATATGAAATTGAAACATTTAGTCTCTAGAAATTACTAAGATTTGTTAGAACTTAATACAAGCAGTAGCAAAATATAATCAGTAAAACTCTAAGTGATTCCATTATACATTGTCTAAGCCTCAGTTCAGTGCATGACATCATAATAAGGGCTGATTTAGTTTTGATCCAATGAATGAAGGAATAGAGAGTGAAAGAATATTTTTATGAAAAAGTTTATATTGATATTGGATGGTTATCAATTACTTTTCAGTTGTTGTGGTGCTATGGCCAAGATTGCAATGTACTGAAGGAATGTTGGGAAACAGGTAATAGGCAGGAGGTCGTACCAGGAGGCTGAGCGCACACATCTTGAACCACACCATGAAGCAGAGAATACAATCTAATGTCACAAGACTTCAAACATGTAAAGCCAACCGTTAGTCCCATAATTCCTCCAACAAAGCTAAACCTATTATTAGGACTACAAACTTAGGACTAAATATTCATATATAAAAGATTATGGAGGAGAGTTCAATGACCAAAATATATAAGAGCTCATTGGGAATGAATTAGTTTGAAGATCTGTCTAGAGGATATAGAGGTCTCAACATGTGAAAATGTGAGATTGGGTTTAGTAAAAGAGTGAGAACAGTGTTGAGATCACTTAAGGCCATAGCTTACCCCTGGCAGGACACATTCTGTTGGAAGGAAGAAAAAGGAAATTAAAAAAAAAAAAAAAAAGGATAAATCAAAGTTTAAACACAAGTAAGACTGCTTTATGCCTATAGGAAAAAATTACAAACAATTGAAGCTATAGTAAGTGCAGAACACTCATATTTGAAGCCTGGAATATTGAAGACTTACACATGAAGTTTTTTTTTTTCTTCTAGTTAAAAGAAATTTTATCATGGATTTGTTTGTTTTTTCAAGCACATAGTTTTTTTCTGTAAATTATAACCTTCAAAGAAAGGTGAGAATTCTTTTATAAACAACTTCCAAGAGTTTTTATGGTGTTAAAAAAAATTACTTTTTGTTGTTGTTGTTGTTGTTTCTTTCTTTCTTCCTTTCTTTCTTTCATTTCATTTCCACAAATTATAATTTTACTTTTGTTATTTATTCAGCTACATCTGGATTGCAGAACTTTGTATCTTCCCAGTTCTCCCCTCACAGGGCCTGTCCAAACCATTGTCCCCTTCCCTCCTACTCTGAAAAGGAGAATGTCTACCCTGGATTCTAACCCACCATGCTATCTGAAGTCTCTGATAGACTAGATACATCTTTTCCCACTGAGGCCAAACAAGACAGCCCAATTGGGAGAACAGTAACTCTAGGCATGCAACAGAATCAGGGTAAGACACCCAGCATCAGTTGTTGGGGAACATACATGAAAACCAAGTATCTCCTGTGTCTGTCCAGGACAGTGGAGGATGGAGTGGGGTTATGGATCAGTCTCTGCTGTCCAGATTAATTGACACTATTTGGTCTTCTTGTAGAGTCTCTAAAACCTCTGCGTTCTTCAGTTCTTCCCCTGACTGATCTACAAGAGTTTCTTAGCTCCATCCAATGTTCGCATGTGGGTGTCTGCATATTTTTCAGTCAGCTGTTAGGGGGTGGGGGCACTCAGGGAACAGTTATGCTAGGATCCTGTCTACAGGCATAACAGTATCATTAATAGTGCAAGGAACTGGTTCTTGTCCATAGGATGGATCGCAAGTTGGGCCAATTATTGTTTGACCATTCTAGGTCTGTTCCATCTTTATCCCTGTTCTTCTTGTGCACAGGACAAATTTTGAGTTGAAAATTTTGTGGATGGGTTGGGGTAATTCTTATTCCTCTAATGAATCAAATTTAATGGAAGAATTCAAAACACTAGTTTCCTTAAAGAAATGTTCTTGTTTGTGTTTTCATAATGGTAAAATACAACAGATTATAATTGTCCTGGACATGCAATATTTTGAAAATTGCAAGTCCATAGTATAACAACAAAGTAAAATACAAAGAAATTCAGTGTTTTATATAGTTATATTTTTTATTTTTAATAAGTATTTTATTGTTTTTGCTAAGAGAACTATACCTCTTTCTCCTGTCACAGGATTATTGTGCTTATTACTAAACTTTCAAATGTCAAAGGCATAAGTTTAATAGTTTTGTGTCATAAAAGATATTCTTGGAAGATTTGAGAGCTTTGGGAAAACCTTATTTGCATGTGGGAGGGCTTGGTGCTGTTCCTATATGACTGATGGCCACATACCACTCTGCAGGAGGTGGGGGCGGGGAGGCTGTGGGAGGTTGTAGCTGCCAGAGCCAGGGGCCCAAGAGGCATGTTCAAACAACTTCTGTTCCAGGAAGGCAGAAATCACCACCCACTGGGTCACCAGGATTCCAGACCTTTGTTCAGACCAGGCTGGCTGTGCACAGCCCACTGCCCCACAGATGGCCTTGTCAGTCATCAATGAGAGGAGAGGAGAGGAAGGCTTGATTCTCCAGTGTAGGGGAATGCCAGGATCAGGAAACAGGCATGGGTGGGTTGGTGAGCAGGGGGAAAGGGTTGGGATAGGGGATTTTCAGAGGGGAAACCAGAAAAGGGGGTAGCATTTGAAATGTAAATAAAGACAATATGTAACAAAAACATGAAAAAAGAATAGTAAAAGACAATGTGGACTATTTAAAATATGTACCATGCAATTTGTAAAATGTGGTTCATAGCACAGTCTCAGAAGAGTGTCTTTTTTTCTGGCTGATGGGTACATCAATCAGAGGAGAGAAAACATGTTGTACTAGGTTCTGGGATACTTTTTGTAAAGGTGATTTTTAAAACATTTTCCTGGTGCTAAAAGTCAAATGAACATGTAACAAAGGGCAGAAACAAGTATAAAGAGTTCTTTTTTTAAAAAAATATTTTTATTAGGTATTTTCCTCATTTACATTTCCAATGCAATCCCAAAAGTCCCCCATAGCTTTCCCCCAGTCCCCTACCAAACCACTCCCACTTTTTGGCCCTGGCATTCCCCTGTACTGGGGCATATAAAGTGTGCAAGTCCAGTGGGCCTCTCTTTCCAGTGATGGCTGACTAGGCCAACTTTTGATACATATGGAGCTAGAGTCAAGAGCTCCGGGGTACTGGTTAGTTCATATTGTTGTTCCACCTATAGGGTTGCAGATCCCTTTAGCTCCTTGGGCACTTTCTCTAGCTCCTCCATTGGGAGCCCTGTGATCCATCCACTAGCTGACTGTGAGCATCCACTTCTGTGTTTGCTAGGCCCCGGCATAGTCTCACAAGAGACAGGTATATCTGGGTCCTTTCAGCAAAATCTTGCTAGTGTGTGCAATGGTGTCAGCATTTGGAAGCTGATTATGGGATGGATCCTCAGGGATGGATCCCCGGATATGGCAGTCTCTAGATGGTCCATCCTTTTGTCTCAGCTCCAACCGTTGTCTGTAACTCCTTCCATGTGTGTTTTATTCCCAATTCTAAGAAGGGGCAAAGTGTCCACACTTTGGTCTTCATTCTTCTTGAGTTTCATGCGTTTAGCAAATTGTATCTTATATCTTGGGTATCCTAAGTTTCTGGGCTAATATCCACTTATCAGTGAGTACATATTGTGTGAGTTCCTTTGTGATTGGGTTACCTCACTCAGGATGATGCCCTCCAGATCCATCCATTTGCTTAGGAATTTCATAAATTCATTCTGAGTAGTACTCCATTGTGTAAATGTACCATATTTTCTGTATCCATTCCTCTGTTGAGGTGCATCTGGGTTCTTTCCAGCTTCTGGCTATTATAAATAAGGCTGCTATGAACATAGTGGAGCATGTGTTCTTCTTACCGGTTGGGACATCTTCTGGATATATGTCCAGGAGAGGTATTGCGGGATCCTCTGATAGTACTATGTCCAATTTTCTGAGGAACCGCCAGACGATTTCCAGAGTAGTTGTACAAGCTTGCAATCTCACCAACAATGGAGGAGTGTTCTGAATGGCAGAGAAGCACCTGAAAAAACGTTCAACATCCTTAATCATCAGGGAAATATAAATCAAAACAACCCTGAGATTCCACCTCACACCTGTCAGAATGGCTAAGATTAAAAACAGGTGACAGCAGATGCTGGCAAGGATGTGGAGAAAGAGGAACACTCCTCCATTGTTGGTATAAAGAGTTCTTATATTACACTAAAGAACACAAAACTAGCACAAGAAGAAGTTATTATCTGTAAATAAGAAGTACATATAAGTAGAAGAGAGACTTGTCTGAACAGGGGTATGAGTTGAACTTGATTCCAGAGAAATAGTGGAGTATGCCCAAACACAGAAATGTAAAGTTTAGATTAGCAAATTTTGGGTCTGTAATGAAGATAGGTTGACTGCTAGTAAAATTCGTGCACAGAATTAGTAGGTAATGAATAAGGATACTCAGGTTAATACCTACTTGAAGAATACAAATTCTAAGAAACAAACTACAGACATGTGAATATCACAAATGGCGACAAAGTTAATTGAGGAACCATTTGAATGAACACTTTACCTTAATAAATGTTATTTTTTCCCCATAACTGATAGAAGAAAATAATTTATTTCCATCTGGTAGAAACACATGAGGCTACAACTCTAATGAAAATTATTTGGTTTAGAGAATTAACTTGTAACCCTGTTGGCCATGCTATCTAATGCTATGACAGATTCCAAGCTTAGAAGACAGTTTTCTAGAAGGAAACGTAGCAATTAGGCTACTCAACATGTTAAAATCATAAATGTCATTAAATACAAAAGATGAAGGAGAGGCTTTGCTTTCATTTACCCAAGGAAATACCGTCCACGTTTCTTGATACCCCAAAAGGCTATTGATAAATTTACATTGAGAAATTTAAATAAAGTCTGATTCTAGGCACTTGACATAAAGAGAAAGGAATCTTACCTATGTTGATTAGTCTCAATGGAGGTGTGCAGGGAAACACCCTTCTCCTAATCACTGAATTAAGTGGAGTTTGCCAGCATTGGTTTAATCAGTACCTTATAATTAAATCAGGCAAGAAATCAGGTTTTTATTATATATAATCTCCCTATTACTAACATATTGGAAAATCATTGGGAACACCCTTCAATGTGGGGGATGATGGTAAAGGATTGTCAAAGCAAGTAGTTTGTTTAGTGAAAACAGACATACAATTAGATTTCACCAAATTTACAAAACAATTCTGATTTCCTATTAGATGTCACACACACACACACACACACACACACAAATGGATCCTTTGCTCCTAACGTGCCTAAACATAATCTAAGAAGCTAATATATTGATTATAATAATTTCTTTTTCATAGTACCTCCTATGAAAATTCTATAAAATTGTAAGATTTTATTCTAAAACACAATTCAGGGAATTTATTTCTGACAAGAATTCCTACTTAACAGATAGAAATATTTTAAAAATAAGTTTGCTTTATTCTTGAGAAAGATGTATCTAGGACCATCTACAGTAACAATAGATTAAGTTCCAATTTCACATTGATTCTAACAACCATAATAATAAATATTTATTCAGGAAAATAAATAAAAGCAAAATAAGAATAATTTTTATCATATAAAATAGGCATTAGATTTGTCATTGAAAAATCATTAATTACATAGATTTTAAAAATATTATCATTAGAAAATGTCTCTCTCTATATATATTAGCTTGTGATTAAAGCAGGCCAAATTATAAGCACAGGAAATTGTAGGCAGTAGATATCTAGGGCATTACATATTTAATATATATATTAGAGACAAATAAGTATAAGGATAGTAAATAAAGATAATTTGTATACAATTGGAAAATATGTTCATGGTCATTCATTTCTGCATCAATTTAACAATATATCAGCATATACAATTGCAGTTTGGTCCTATATAGTGTTCATTTCAACAACCATCCTTGTGTAACTTCCTTACTAGCCATGGACATTGTTGGTATCATAGAATGTAGAAACACAAGGCGTGTGTTCATGTGTGGTGATAACGAAAGTAGTCCCTGGAACTGTCTGTATTAATGTCAAGTATATGAGTATATTTTCTGATATATCTTGCTTTATACTTGAGAACAGAAACTATTGTTGCATTGTTTTATTCATTTTTACTTTTACCATGAATAAAATCCATAGCTAATTGGATTATGTGTGATATATATATATATATAATTTTTTTTTTTTGCTGTGATAAAGAATTCTGACCAAGGCAACTTATATAAAAGAGTTTATCTAGCTTATGTTTACCAAGGCTTAGAATTATAGTGTCATAGAAGAAGCATATTACAGCCAGAGTAAGTTGATTTTCTCAAAATTTGAACTACAAGTACAAAGAAGAGACAATTAACAAGTAAGGCAAGGAGTTAATATCTAAAAGGCTTTTCCCAGAAACATATTTCCACCAAAAGACCATGCTGCTAACACTCCCCAATCAATACCAGAAACTGCTACTCAAGTGTTCAAATACAGAGGCCTTTGGCGACATTCTCCTTCAAGCCATTACCAGCTTGTTCTTCAGGAAATACTCCAAAAGTATTGTCACCACAGGGACAATAATCCATTGCATGTCATTACTCCAAAAGACCTTGTTGAAGTGCACAGTGTTGAGGTGGACAAAATTTTTAATCTTCTTGAGTATTCCTAGACTTACATTAAAACACAATTTTAATTGGAAAATGTAAAAAAAAAAATAGTTAAACTAAAGAAGGTCAGCTAAGGCCTTCAATAACATCATTAGGGAGGGAGAAGGTTAACACAAGAAGATATTTCTTAGTTAAGGGCCAACCTGGTCTACATAAGCATTCCAGGCCAGCAAGGTTTACCTGGTTATATATTGTCTCAAAATTCAACCAAACAAGCAAAATGAAAGATTGAAATAAGTTTTAAAAATATGTGTATAAATTCTTTGTTTTATAGCTATGCAATATATTGGTAAGTGTAAGTAAAGTATTAATGTAAGAGTTAATTTTTGTAGTTAAGTTTATGATATATTAAAGAAGAGCATACTTGAAAATATATGTAATATATATACATGCACCCAGTTGTGGAATCCCCATCAGTGATTAAATAAACCTTTATTACATGTTAATAGTCTGAGTAGAAGTTTCCTATTAGTATATTCATTTATTCATTTAAAATTGTTTAGAAAATTTTCTTTGCCAAAATTGCTTTAATTGAAAAAATCTTAGTTTGTAACTGTCAGAATTGTAAGGATCCATTCTTTCTTTTTTTTATTAGGTATTTTCTTCATTTACATTTCAAATGCTATCCCCAAAGTCCCCTATACCCTCCCCCTGTACTGCTCCTCAACCCACCCACTCCCACTTCCTGGCCCTGAGGAATGGTTACAGAAAATGTTGCTCCTTTCTTCCTTAAGGTTATGCTTAGCACACATTTTAAGTCTTTATTAACACCCAGTAAAGAAATGACTTCTATCTTTCAAATACATGCAATGCTAATGATGGCAACCTTGGCAAGCTTTTCCATTCCAAGCCAACAACTCAGTTCATTCCTTTATGTCATATGAACCTAGGATTGCCGAGTTACAAAACATTTCTCCATAAAGAGAGATTCATTTGGAGGATAGTATGACACCAAATTCAATGTCATTATTAAGGAAGTATAAGGAGTAAAAGAATGCCAATATTGATAAGCAAGCCACTCTTGCAGAGATGAAAGGTTTTCTGTATTTAAAAATAGTAATAATAAAGCACTGTCCATATTTGAACACAAAGAACACCCTGTTTGTCTATATAAAGCTTTCAAAAGACTCTGCAGGAATCCTTAGTTCATGTCACCTACCTTAGATGTCCTATTTATCCCTATGTGTGGCAAGCATGTGTTCAAAGTCCAAGTCCAAATTATGCACTGACCACAGTACAAGTTTACTTTTATGTATTTGATTATACCTTTTGTTTATTCTTTTTCTCAAATCTTTTAAATAGAAGTTATCAAGGTCTAACCAAAACAGGGAAATGTAGTAGAAAGGAAAATGTACACTGGGCTCACATTCTTACATCTAGGTAGGATAGGACAACTTGAATTTTTTTTGTGCATACAAGTGCTGGAATTTTTCCAAAGCAACTGTTCAGAGATCAAAAAAAGAGTATTTCAAAAGTTCTTAACTTCATCTGCAGCAGATTGCTGGATTTATATAATGATAAAACAAAATGAATTAGTAATAATAAGTGGATTACAGCTTCACTTTGACAAGGTCAAGATTTATATAACAATTGGTTATACAATTTTTTGTTCACTTAAATTATGTACTGTTCTGATAGACTTAATTTGTTTATATCCTTCCCATTTTAGACGTTGATGTCTAGTGAAGAAAACCTGAGGTAATGAGAATTGCTTGTCACTGATTAAAAAGTAAAGTTCCAGAACAAAGAGAACAATAGGAAATGGTAGTAGAACAGAAAATGACAAAAAAGCATTATGGACACATTGCTCCAAACTCACCAACACCAAGAAGACACAGCAAGATGAAATATAGACATTTCTCAAACAATGGGACTAATGAGAAAGATAACTTGCTCATCTCTACCTAGACTTCAGTCTCACTTGTCTATTCTTTAAAATAGGGAATGAGGTCTTTCGTCATTTATCGTCTATTCTGTTTATAGTTTTCTATGGTGTCAAGCAAAGTTCTGTGGAGACTGACTCATTCGACATGGAAGCAGTGGGAGAAGTCAAGAAATAAGTTCATGTGGAAGATTCCTATGACCAAAAAAGATAACAATACAAAAGCAATCTCATCTGCTATATGTAAATATCTAGTACTCCCAGCAGAGGGAAAAAGAGAAACAATCTTACATGGAATACCAAAAGAAGCACTTGGTATCACTCATGTATAATGGCTTATGCTCTAAGATCAAAAATTGACAAATGGGTCCTCATAAAATTGAAAAGCTTCTAGGCAAATGATGCTGTCAATAGGACAAAATTGCAACCAACAGATTGGGTAAAGATCTTTACCAATCCTATATATGATAGCGGGTTGATATCAAATATATACAAAGAAATTTAGAAGTTAGACTCCAGAGAATCAAATAACTCTATTTAAAAAAATAAAATGGTATGCATAACAAAATAGAGAATTCTCAACTGAGGAATCTCAAATGGCTGATAAACACTTAAAGAAATGTTCAACATCCTTAGTCATCAGGGAAATGCAAAGCAAAAACAACCCTGAGATTCCACCCTCACACCAGTCAAAATGGCTGAGATCAAAAGCTCAGGTGACACAAGATGCAGGTAAGAATGTGGAGAAAGAGGAACAGTCCTCCATTGCTGGTGGGAAATAAGTCTGGTGGTTCCTCAGAAAATTGGACATAGTACTACTTGAGGACCAGCTATACCACTCCTGGGCATATACCCAGAAGATGCTCCAACATATAACAAGGACACATGCTCTACTATGTTGATAGCAGCCTTATTTATAATATCTAGAAACTGGAATCAGCCAGATGTTCATGAACAGAGGAATGGATACAGAAAATGTGGTACATTTACCCAAAGAGTACTACTCAGGTTAAAATCAATGATTTCATGAAATTTGCAGACAAATGGATGGAACTTGAAAATATGATCCTGAATTAGGTAGAACACACATGATATGTACTCAAAGTTAAGTGTATATTAGCAAAAAAGAAGCTCAGAATATCCACATACCACTCACAGGCTATATGAAACCTAAGAAGAAAGAAGATCACAGCAAAATTTGGATGTTACAGTCCTACTCAGTAGGGGCAAGAGGAAAATCTCTGGGAAGAAGAGGGAAAGAGAGGAATCTGAGAGGAAGAGAGAAAGGTGAGGTTAAAAGTGTAGCCAGTTCAGATATGGGTAGAGACTAAGGAGATGTAAAGAGGATCCAGAATTTGAAATTAGTGGGGAAAGGGGACTGGGGGTAGCCACTAGAAAGTCCCAGATCCAGGACCCAAGGTGTGTTCCCAGAAACCAACAGGGAGGACATTAGCACAATAAAGGGATGATACACAATAAAGGGATGATAGAACCTATAGAGACAATATCCAGTGGATAAGACATGGCCATCATTATAGGGTTGGGGCCACCCACCCACCTCAAAAATATTAATCCAGAATTTCTCCTGTCAAAAGGAAATGCAGGGACAAAGAATAGAGCAGAAACTGAAGAAAAGGTCACCCAGAGATTGCCCCACCTTGGGATTCATCCCATTTGCTCATATCAATCCAGACACTATTGCTAATGCCAAGAAGTACTTACTGTCAAGAGCCTGTTATAACTATCCCCTGAGAATTAGCCAAACATTGTACTGAGTGCAGGGACCCCAATAGAAAAGTTAGGGCAAGGACTGTAGGAGCTGAATGGGTTTGCAACCTCATAGGAAGAACAAAAATATCAACCAACCAGACACCCCCAAATATCCCAGGGTCTAAACCTGCAACCAAAGAGTACACAGGTGGTAAACATGGCTCCAGCTGTATATGTAGCAGAGGATTGCCTTATTACTGGAAGGGGAACCATTTGGTCCTGTGGAGGCTTAGTGACCCAGGATGGGGGAATGCTAATGTACTGAGGCAGGGGGAAGGAAGAGGGGATAGGGGGTTTGTAGAGGGGAAACTGGGAAGGGGGATAACATTCGGAATGTAAATAAATAAAATAAACAATAAAAATACAAACATAAAAATAATACACATGAGAAAAGAGGAAAATTGTTAAGGTAGATCCTATTGGTGTGCTGATTTTATAAAGGATGATATTAAAGGAAGTATGTTATATAGTAGAGAGATAGTAAGCAAAAGAAGTAGTGTTAACTGGGGCTTTGAGATGGAGTCATTGCTGCTAATGCACAATATAAGAATGTCAGTGTTGGCAGGTGATAAAAAGCAAATAAAATCAACAGGGGAGGCATTGACAAGTAACTGCAAAAGCAGGTTGTAGAGACAATCAATAGATATTAAAATAACCTCAAGACAGAAATAATGATGGATTAAAAAGAAACAGAAAAGTGAACTCTGTCATTTCTTATGAGGATAAACAAACAAAAACCAGTAAATGGATCACTGTAATGAGTAGAGATTGAGGATGCCATGCCTGATACCTTTTTAGAGAAGATGAATTGTCATAGTATACATATATATATGAAAGGGACGAGTAGGTCACTCAAGTGATGTGGGAATTCATGGCAAAATCAGTGCATCCCCTCTCTTTAACATATGAGTGTCTCAGAAGCAACTAGAAGTATGAAGAAATATTAGGATTAGTCAGATCAAATGAACCTGTAGGATTTGAGCCAGATACCTTAACATTAAGAGATGGAGATATAGTTAGGAATTATGTGGATTTAGTAAAGTATCAGTTGTAGGTTCTCCTCCAAGTTCCATGAGATCTGTATCTTCAGCAATAGTTATATTTCTCTTGCCAGGAATTTACTGCTATATTAGTTTTTCTTATGCTCAAAAATATATGTAGTCCTCATTCTATCCAGACAACATCTCTTTTCCAAAGATGGGAGCACTGTAGAATAATCACAAACAATCAAACTGCAGAGGTGTGGAGCCCAGTCCCAACTTTCACATCTCAATCTCAGATATCCTAAGACAATGGAGATTACAAGGATTGTAAGAGCCAGAGGACCCTGTGCTTAAGATGAATGCCAGATGATGATCTTGGTACTTCCAACTTGGATATTAAGACTTTCATTGTCAAAGTCAAATAGCCTGAGGTAACATGCCTGCCAAGATGTAGTTAAAATGGCCTAACATGGCAACAGAATTCAAAATGTGGTAAAGGGGGAATACTCCTCTATTGCCAGTAGGATTGCAAACTTGTACAACTATGCTGGAAATCAGTCTGTTGGTTTCTCAGAAAATTGGAAATAGTTCTACCTGAAGAGTCAGCTATACTGCTTCTGGACATAACTCCAAAGATTCTGCACACTACCACAAGGACACATGCACATGCAGCTTTATTGATAATAGCCAGAAACTGGAAACAATTCAGATGTTTCACAACTGAAGATGGGATATAGAAAATGTGGTTCATTTACACAGTGGAATAGAATTCAAATATTAAAAGCAAGGGCATCGTGAATTTTGCAGATAATGGATAGAACTGGAAAATTTCAACCTGAGTGAGGTAGTCCAGTCTGCAAAGGACATGTTTAATATGTACTTCCTGAATAGTAGACATTGGTCATAAAGGACAGGATACTCATGATACACCACCACAGACCCAAAGAAGCTAAACAAGAAGAAAGGCCCAAAAAAGGATGCTTGAATCTCAGAGTTGAGGAATAAAGGAATCATAGGAGCCAGACAGAGGTAGGGAACAGGGTAGGAAAGTTGGGGGGCGGGGGGCAGGTGCTCAGGCTTGGAGAAAGACAATAGCAAGGACCAGAGGTCCAGAAGAATCAATGACAATCTGCAGTTGATAGGGGTGGGGGAAATCTCTAGGAAGTCCCAGAGACCTGGAATGGGGGACAATACCATGGGGCAATGTGGGTGAGCTTAGCCAAGATGCCTAACAGTAGGGATATAGAACCTGAAGAGGCTGCCTCCTGTAGCCAGGCTGGACTCCCAGTGGGGGAACAAGAACCCCAACCTACCCACAAAACTTTCAAACCAAAATTTGCCCTGTCTAAAAGAAATACATGGACAAAGATGGAGCAGAGCCTTAAAGATGGGCCAACTAGTAACAGGTGCAACTCAAGACCCATCTCATGGGCAAACATCAATCCCTGACACTATTAATGATACTTAGTTATTCTTGCAAACAGGAGCTTAGCATGACTATCCTCTGAGAGGGTATTATGAATAAAGCTGCAATGGACAAAGTGGAGTACTGGGGACAGCATACAATGACAGGGACTGCCTGCAGTAGGTCTAGATGGAGACATCTCAGAAACCCGAGGTGGCTCCTTATAAAAAAGGATGGTGTTGGGGACCCTGAGAAGCAGGAGACACATCCCTCCAGTGGACCCTCTATCTAAAATAAGGGACTGCCTGCAGTAGGCTGGGATGGAGACATCTCAGTATCCAGCAGAAGCTCTTTGTAAAAAGAAAAAAACAATTGTTCCCATTTCTCCTAAGATTAGCCCTGGACAAAGGCTGTATAGATTTCATTTGTGCATGACTGATTTTCAGTTGGCCTTTGTGTGCATAATTACTCTATTATATCTGAATTTCTTTCTTCTTCTGCTCTAGTGAATTCTGTGAAGGTAGATGTTCCTTGATGTAATGATTCTTAAACTATTAAAAACCGAGGCATAGGGGCACAGCACAGCACAGTCCTAATGGCCCAGGTGCATGCTATGTGTTCTGATCTTGGAAACAATTCAATAACTGCACAATGGTAGTTCCAGATTAATGCTTGACTTACAAAGAAAGTTTAAAGAAAATAATAGAAAATGAATTAGAGCCAACATTGGAACCCCAAGAAAGGAAAAAAATTTGACGTTATAAAATAAGTTTGTTCCACTTTTGAGAGTGATGCCTGGATAAGAAAGTATAGAATACATATATTTATATACTAATAAAACTAAGTCAAAACACTGAGACTCTTAGGAGGGTCATTGTGTGAAATGTGCAGAAGTAGAAAGCTAACAGAACTCACAGTTAGGAATCAACTTGATTCTGGCCACTGCCTGGCAGCTTTGCCCATGCCATTTATCATTAGAGCTTCATGAAAAATTGCAAGTAGCTGACCTCAGATCTCTGAACTCTGAAGTATAATAAGTTAAAAGTTAAAAGTTAAAAGTTAAATAATGATATGTTTTCAATTATTATTTTTTTGACTACAGATTCGGAAATAGGGAAACTTGAAACTTTGGGGGAATAATTGTAATTCTTGATCCTTTGTGGAATGTGGTTATTTTTTTGAATTTGATTTGGTAATGATTTCACAATGTCTTTTTTCTACCTGCTTTTAGAATATCAATAAAAGATTATGGCAACAAAAAGTCAAGAGAGCAAGAGAAGAGCATGTGAAGAGTGTGTGAGGAATGTGAGGTATGAATGGAGAGTGTGTGTGTGAGTGAAAGGAGAGTACATGTGGTGTGTGTAAGATGTGTGTGAAGAATGTGTGTGAGAATGGAAGGGGAACACACAGAAGTGTGTTTGAGTGTGAGAATTTAAGAAAAGAGAAGTGCACAGGAGAAAAGCAAAGTGCACAGGAGTATGCAGAGTACAAACAAATGAGAGGGAGAGCAGAGCGTGAGAGAGAAGAGAGAGAGAGACTTTAAGCCTTGAAAAGTGACCTGTTGGCTTGTACCCCAAAAGTAGTCTTGCATATTTATCATGAGCCTTCCAGATATCCCTCCTTCCAGTTGAGAATTCCAATCCTGTGCAGAGGCTGGACCCCAACAGTGGAGCACACGGACTTGGGGTATGGTAGAACTTCCTTGGACCAGGAGCATTATAGCTAGGTCTTCAGGTATATCTAATTATAATTTTCTGAGAAACCAAGATTGGCTTCCAGAGTGATTGTACAAGTTTTCAATCCCACCAGCAACGGAGGTGTGTTCCTTCTTCTCCACACCCTTGCCAGGATGTGTGGTTGCTTGAGTTATTGATGTTAGCCATTCTGATTGTTATAAGATGGAATCTCAGTGTTGTTTTGATTTGCACATCCTTGATGACTACAAAGTGCTTTTTTTTAGTGCTTCTTTGTCATTCAAGATTCCTCTAACTGAATGTCTGCATGTAGAAGAATGCAAATTGAATCGTATTTACCACCCTGCACAAGACTCAAGCACAAGTGTTTCAAGGACCTCAACATAAAACTGGATACACTAAATCTCATAGAAGAGAAAGTGGAAAATAGCCTCGAATGCATTGGTACAGGGGTCAATTTGCTGAACAGAACACCTAAGATCAACAGTTGATAAATCAGACCTCATGAAACTGAAAAGCTTCTATCAAGCACGGGACATTGTCAATAGGACAAAATGGCAGCCTATAGATTGGGAAAAGATCATTACTAACTTTTCATCTGATAAAGGGATAATATCCAAACTTTACAAGGAAGTCAAGAAGATAGATTCTAACAAATGAATTTAAAATGGGGTACAGAGCTAAATAGACAATTCAAAACAGAGGAATCTCCAGTGGCTGAGTAGCCCATAGAGAAATGTTTAACAGTCTCTGTATGTTTACTGACTAAATTTATCAAAAAATTATAAACTCCATTAACACCGTATTAAAATGGCATGAATATGTTGTACAATATTTCATAAGCAAATAATTTAAATCTGTTGATGATCTAAATTTTAATAAAAGAATTAATATAATATTGAGATAAATTAATTTCAAACTTTTCAAGTCTACTGAATGTACTCTGTTTTCAAGTTCACTTAGTCCAACAAACAATTTCGATCTCAAAAAGATGCTGTTAGGCTGAAATAATGGAAGTACAATGAAAAAATATAAACTTGAGTTCTAGAACATAGAGGAATAGCTATAAAATACAAAACTTTTGTAAAGACACTTTTGGGAAAGTAACTAGGAGATATTTAAGTGATACTTAGAGTAGATATTCATAAAAGGAATAAAAATATCATGGGGGATACTTTTTATTAGATATTTTCTTTATTTACATTTTAAATGTTATCCTCTTTCCTAGTTTACCCTCAGAAAATCCCCTGTCCTCTTTCCCCTACTCCTGCTCCCCAACCCACCTGCTCCTGGTTCCTGGCCCAGGAATTTCCCAATACTGGGGCATAGAACCATCACAGGACCAAGGGCATGACCTCCCATTGATGACCAACTGGGCCATCCTCAGCTACATATACAGCTAGAGCCATGAGTATCTCTGAGTGTTTTCTTTAATTGGTGGTTTAGACCCAGGAATTCTGGGGCTACTGGTTAGTTCATATTGTTGTTCCTCCTAGGGGGCTACAACCCCCTTCAGCTCCTTGGGTACTTTC
Organism: Mus caroli; assembly: GCF_978045245.1. Classification (NCBI taxonomy): domain Eukaryota; kingdom Metazoa; phylum Chordata; class Mammalia; order Rodentia; family Muridae; genus Mus; species Mus caroli. The sequence goes on along the minus strand of NW_028227259.1, from coordinate 82,950,368 downwards.
TCTAGCTCTTTCATTGGGGACCCTGTGCTCCATCTAAAGCATGACTGTGAGCATACACTTCTGTATTTGTCAGGCACTGACAGAGCCTCTCAGAAGACCCCTATATCAGTCTCCTGTCAACAAGCTCTTATTGGCATCTGCAATAGTGTCTGGAATTGGTGGTTGTTTATGGGATGGCTCCCCAGGTGGGAAAGTCTCTGTATAGTCATGCCTTCAGTCTCTGCTCTGAACTTTGTCTCTGTAAGTTCTTCCATGGGTATTTTGTTCCCCCTTCTAAGAAAAACCAAAATGTTCACACTTTGATTTCCTTCTTCTTGAGTTTCATGTGTTTTGCAAATTGTACTTGGGTATTCTGAGCTTCTGGGCTAATATCCACTTATCAGTGAGTATATATCATGTGTGTTCTTTTGTGATTGGGTTACCTCACTTAAGATTATATCCTCCAGATCTATCCATTTCTCTAAGAATTTCATGAATTCATTCTTTTTAATAGCTAAGTAGTACTCTATTGTATAAGTTCCACATTTTCTGTATTGATTCCTCTGTTGAGGGGCATCTGGTTCTTTCCAGCTTCTGGCTATTATGAATAAGGCTGCTATGTATATAGTGGAGCATGTGTCCTTATTATTAGTTGAAATGTCTTCTGGGTATATGCCCAGGAGTGGTATTGATAGATCTTCTAGTAGAACTATGTCCAATATTCTGAGGAACCACCAAACAGATTTCCAGAGTGGTTGTACAAGCTTGCAATCCCACCAGCAATGGAGGAGTGTTCCTCTTTCTCCATATCCTCGCCAGCATATGTTGTCACCTGAATTTTTGATCTTAGCCATTATTAGTGGTGTGAAGTAGAATCTCAGGGTTGTTTTGATTTGTATTTCCCTGATGATTAAGGATGTTGAACATTTTTTAGGTGCTACTTAGCCATTCAGTATTCCTCAATTGATAATTCTTTGTTTAGCTCTGTACCCATTTTTAAAATAGGGTTATTTGGCTTTCTAGAGTCCAACTTCTTGATTTCTTTATATATATTGGATATAAAACTCCTATTGGATTTTGGATTCTAAAGATCTCTTCCCAATCTGTTTTTTGCCTTTTTATCTTATTAACTATGTCCTTTACCTTACAGAAGCTGTGCAATTTTATGAGGTCCTGTTTGCCAGTTTTTGTTCTTACAGCACAAGCCAGTGCTGTTCTGTTTTGGAATTTTCTCCCTGTGCCCATATCTTCACGGCTCTTCCTCACTTTCTCCTCTATGTTTCAATGACTCTGGTTTTATGTGCAGTTCCTTGATCCACTTAGACTTGAGCTTTGTACAAGGAGGTAAGGATGGATCAGTTTGCATTCTTCTACATGCTAACTGCCAGTTGAGCCAGCACCATTTGTTGTAAAGGCTGTCTTCAATCCCCTAGATGGTTTTAGCTCTTTTTTCATAGGTCAAGTGACCATTGGTGTGTGAGTTCATTTCTAGATCTTTGATTCTATTCCATTGACCTACCTCTCTGTCACTGTACCAAGCACCATGCAGTTTTTATCATAATTGCTCTGTAGTGCAACTTGAGGTCAGGGATGGTGATTCCATCAGAGGTTCTCTTATTGTTGAAAATAGTTTTTGCTATCCTAGGTTTTTTATTATTTCAGATGAATTTACAAATTGCCCTTTCTAACTCTGTGTAGAATTGAGTTGGAATTTTGATGGAGACTGCATTGAATTTGTAGGTTGCTTTTGGCAAGATAGCCATTTTGACTATGTTAATGCTGCTACTCCATGAGCATGGGATATCTTTCCATCTTCTGAGATCTTCTTCAATTTCTTTCTTCAGAGACTTGTGTTCTTATCATACAGATTTTCACTTCCTTAGATAGAGTCACACCAATGTATTTTATATTATTTGTGACTATTGAGCAGGGTGTTGTTTCCCTAATTTCTTTCTCAGCCTGTTTATCCGTTGTGTAGAGAAAAGCCACTGATTTGTTTGACTTAACTTTATAACCAGCTACTGCACTGAAGCTGTTTATCAGGTTTAGGAGTTCTCTGGTGGAAATTTAGGGTCACTTATATATACTATTTTATCATCTGCAAATAGTGATATTTTGACTTCTTCCTTTCCAATTTGTATCCCCTTGATCTCCTTTTGTTGTCGAATTGCTCTGGCTAGGAATTCAAGTACTATATTGAATAGGTAGGGAGAGAGAGGGCACTACAATCTAGTTCGTGATTTTATTATTATTGGTTCAAATTTCTCTCCATTTAGTGTGATATTGGCTACTGGTTTGCTGTATATTGCCTTCATTATGTTTAGGTATGGGCCTTGAATCCCTGATCTTTATCATGACTGGGTGTTGTATTTGGTCAAATGAATGCTTTCTCAGCATCTAATGAGATGATCCTGTGGTTTTTGTCTTTGAGTTTGTTATAGTGGATTACATTGATGGATTTTCATATATTGAACCATCCCTACATTCCTGGAATGAAGCCTACTTGATCATGATGGATGATCATCTTGATGTGTTCTTGTATTTGTTTTGTGAGAATTTTATTGAGTACCTTTGCCTCAATAGTCATAAGGGAAATTGGCCTGAAGTTTCTTTTCTTTGTTGGGCCTTATGTGGTTTAAGTAGTAGAAAATTGTTGCTTCATAGAATGGATTGGGTAGATAACCTTCTGTTTCTATTTTGTGGAATAATTTAAGGAGTATTGGAATTAGGTCCTCTTTGAAGGTCTGCTAGAACTCTGCACCAAACCCATCAGGTCTTGGGCTTTTTTTTTTTTTTTTTTTTTGGTTGGGAGACTATTAATGACTGTTTCTATTCCTTTAGAGGATATAGAATAGTTTAGATCATTAATCTGATCCTGATTTAACTTTATTACCTGGTACCTGCATAGAAAATTGTCAATTTCATCCAGGTTTTCAAGTTGTGTTGAGTATAGGATTTTGTAGTAGGATCTGATGATATTTTGGATCTACTCAGATTCTGTTCTTATATTTCCGTTTTTATTTCTGATTTTGTTAATTAGGATACTGTGCTCTCTAGTTAGTATGGCTAGGGGTTTATCTATCTTGTTGATTTTTTAAAAGAACCAGCTCCTGATTTGGTTGATTCTTTGAATAGTTCTTTTTGTTTCCACTTGGTTAATTTCAGCCCTTAGTTTGATTATTTCCTGCCATCTACTCCTCTTGGGTGAATTTGCTTCCTTTGGTTCTAGATCTTTTAGGTGTACTGTCAGGCTACTTTCTGCAGATTCTTTTTGGGGGCACTCAGAGCTATGAGTTTTCCTCTTAGGACTGCTTTCCTTGTGTCCCATACTTTTGGATATGTTGTGGCTACATTTTCATTTAACTCTGAAAGGTCTTTAATTTCTTTTTTTATTTCTTCCTTGACAGAGTTATCATTGAGTAGAGTGTTGCTCAGCTTTCATGTGTATGTGGGTTTTCTATTATTTATGATGTTATTGAAGATCAGTCTTAATCCATGGTGACCTGATAGGATGCATGAGATTATGTCAATATTTTTGTATATGTTGAGGCCTGTTTTGTGACCGATTATATGGAGAAAGTACCATGAGAGGCTGAGAAAAAGGTATATTCTTTTTTGTTAGGATACAATGTTCTATAGATATCAGTGAAATGCACTTGTTCCATAACTTCTGTTAGTTTCACTGTGTCTTTGTTTAGTTTCTGTTTCCAGGATCTGTCCATTGATGACAAAAGGGTGTTGAAGTCTTCTACTATTATTGTGTGCAGTGCAATGTGTGTTTTGAGCTTTACTAAAATGTCTTTAATAAATGTGGATGTCCTTGCATTTGGAGACTAGATGTTCAGAATTGAGTTCATCTTGGTAAATTTTACCTTTGATGAGTATGAAGTGTTCCCACTTATGTTTTTTGATAACTTTAGTTTGAATGTCAATTTTATTCGATATTAGAATGGCAATTTCAGCTTGTTTTTTGGGGACCATTTGCCTAGAAAATTGTTTTCTAGACTTTTACTCTGAGGTAGTTTCTGTCTTTGTCACTGAGGTGGGTTTCCTATATGTAGAAAAATGTTTGGTCCTGTTTATGTAACCAGTCTGTTTGTCTATGTCTTTTTATGGGGGGAATTGAGTCCATTGATATTAAGAGACATTAAGGAAAAGTCGTTGTTGTTTCTTGTTATTTTTGTTGCTAGAGTTGGTATTTTGCTCATGTGGCTATCTTGTTTTAGGTTTGTTGAAAGATTATTTTCTTGCTTTTTCTCAAGCATAATTTCCCTCCTTGTGTTGTAGTTTTCCATTTATCCTTTGAAGGGCTGAATTTGTGGAAAGTAAATTTGGTTTTGTCATGGTTTTGTCACTGTTTTTTCCATTTATGACAACTGAGAGTCTTGCTGGGTAAAGTAGCCTGGGCTGGCATTTGTGTTCTCTTAGGGTCTGTATAACATCTAGCCAGGATCTTGTAGCTTTCATAGTCTCTGGTGAGAAGTCTGGTGTCATTCTGATATGTCTGTCTTTATATGTTACTTGACCTTTTTTCCATATTGCTTTTAATAATCTTTTTGTGTTTTGTGCATTTGGTGTTTTGATTATTATGTGACCAGAGGAATTTCTTTTCTGGTCTAAACCATTTGGAGTTCTGTAGGCTTCTTGTATGTTTATGAGCATCTCTTTCTTTAGGTTGAAGAAGTTTTCTTCTATAATTTTGTTGAAGATATTTACTGGCCCTTTAAGTTGGAAATCTTCCTTCTCATCTATAATGTATTATCCTTAGGTTTGGTCTTCTCATTGTGTCCTTGATTTCATGTTTTAGGTTAGTATCGTTTTGCATTTTGCATTTTCTTTGTTGTGTCAATGTTTTCTATGTGTCTTCTGCACCTGAAGTTCTCTATTCTATCTCTTATATTCTGTTTGTTATGCTTGTGTCTATGGCTCCTGACTTCTTTCCTAAGTTTTCTATTTCCAGAGTTGTCTCCCTTTGTGATTTCTTTATTGTTGCTACTTTCATTTTTAGATCCTGGATAGTTTTGTTCAATTCTTTCACCTGTTTGGATGTGTTCTCCTGTGTTTGTTTAAGGGAGTCATTTATGTCCTTCTTATAGTCCTCCGTCATCTATATCTTGCTTTTCTGGTGTAATGGTGTATCCAGGACTTGCTATGTTGGGAGAGTTGGGTTGTGATTATGCCAAGTAATCTTGGTTTCTGCTGCTTGTGTTCTTATGCTTGTCTCCCGCCATCTGCTTATCTCAAGTGATCCGTTACTTGATATATCTGATTGGAGCCTGTCCTTCCTCTAATCCCAGTTTAGTCAGACCTTCACAAAGCTTTCTTTGTGATCCTGTGATTCTGGGATCCTGTGATGCTGAGATTCTGGGTGTGTCAGAGTTCTTGTTAGTCATGCTTCCTCTGAGACTCTGAGATCTGGGTGTGACCAACTCCTGGGATCCTGGGATCTTAAGCCTGGGTCTGTTAGAGTGCCTATAAGTGGTACCTCCTCTGGGGACCATGGGGCTGTCCACTGATTTCAAAACCAAGGTAGACCAGTACCACCAGTAGGAACCTGAGCCACTGGTCGGTCAGGGTTCCTGTGTCTGTGCTCCAGCTGTCCCTAGACACCCCTGTTTCTGTTGGAACAGATGTTGGGTTCCACTTACCAGTGATCCTAAGATCTTGGATGTTCTAGGGTGCCTGTGGGGTGGAGAGTCCTCTGGAGACTGTGGGACTGTCTGCAGAGTTCGGGCCCAAGGTGGCCCAATGCTGGTGCCGACCTGAAGGGACTGGAGCTGAAGGAATTGATCAGGTGCCTGTGCTCCAGCTATCCCCCAGGCATCCCTGGTTCTGTTGGAATGGATGTTGTGTTCCACTCACCAGTGATCCTAAGATCCTGGGCATGCTAGGGGGCCTATGGGGTGGAGAGTCCTCTGGAGACCATCATGGGGGATACTTTTAGATAACAGTATATAACTGAAAGTCTTCACAGTGTTTTAGTCATCTAGGAAAAGTAATGTATACTAACAATGTGAAAGGTAAAATATGCAGTAGTTCAGCAAAACAAGTAGAAAATTATATTGAGCATATTGCCCTATGTTTAAATCACAAAACTGATAGATTTTCTTGTTAATGGAACACCTTCAGAAGATAAATTTGAGGATACTGACCTTGAGGTATTATGGTTACTTTGTGTTTAGAGTAAATAGAAAAAAATCTGAGACTGTTACAAGGACATTGAAACCCTATTTGGGATACCAACCTTAGTGTGCATTTATTATCTTATACGCCAATAAGGCAGTGACTTTTTTTTTTATCTTATACTTTTTTTATGCTTTCCATGCTCCGGTTTGTACTTTGGAAACACACAGCCTGAAAGTATAAGCGAATCATATTCATTTCCACTATCCCTTTAGGCTCAGCTTTAAAGATCCTGTGTAACATTTAAATATATCATTATATAATTTATTATATTCTTGTCTAAACTGCCTTTTTTTCAAATGCTTAGATGCTGTGCCTCTCAGGCTGGTGAGTATTCTTTGAAATGTAATATGCATCTGGCAGATAAAAAAAGAAGGAAACAAGAATTTGCAAACACTGTAAAACATTTCAGAGGGCTTTTCAGGAGCACACAGCCATTAAGGCACTAAGAAAGGAATAAAGAGGCAGGTCAATATGACTGAAGGGAAATCTTACTTAAAAGATGCATCTAATATTATCAGCCTAAAATGCTATTGTAATAACTGTTCAAGCACTAAATGTTACTCTTCCAGTCACTTAGACAATAAAGGTAATGCTGCAAGATTATATGATGCTAAATGTTAAGGGATACCTGAAAAATCATCAGTTATTCACAGCTAAGATCTCCAAGAATCAAAATGACAAAATTTAAAGCTGTTTGAAATTTCAGTATCCATGTTCTTTTTATATATACAAGTGTATATAGTCACTTGTATGTGCACATTTGTACACAAGAACATGACTCCTAAAATATTAAGAATAAAAGAAATGGGATGGAAACTATGATAGAAGCAAGAGGTAAGCATGAACTTTATGATAATTAGCACAAAAATCTCTTCATGACATTGATGACCATTGTTCTTTACAGTTTCTTTTATTAAGTTAGCTAACATAGTATCTGTCCTGGTAGACTTTCCATGTAAAATAAAATTCATTTCAATACTCTTTTGTTTTGTTGAAGTTTAATCTTACTGCCATTCAGGAGCAATGCCAAGTAATTGTGGACTTAGGAAATATCAGCTATTATTAGTTATAATAAGGTCATGATTTTCCACTATTTGCTTATTTGATTGTAAAGGAGTCATTTATCACATATCCTCTTTGTGACATAACAATGTTTTATATTTGAAGATCTCTCTGTATTTGTTTTGAGTACATATTGAATTGCTATGAACAAACTATACCATGTATATGTATACACTCTGAGATATCATTTTAATTTGATAAGCCATACTAAGTAGATATTTATTTTTCACCCTGTTAAGCTTGTTGATTTCCCCATTATGCAACATATATGATAATTATTTTGTGTGATTTTTTTAAAGGAGTGCTTTACATTATAATAAGATAAAGTTGTACATGGATGATCATACATCATTGCAATATCATTAGGCAGTTGGAAGTAATGAGAGTTTAAATTTAGCCATTAATAAGTCTTAAGCAAGTTTTTAATTATAACACTCTTATTGGCTACAGTGCCTAGGATTCTTATGACACCTATCAAATGCTATTACATTTTTTGTTAATTTTTAATATTTTTATTACATATTTTCCTCAATTACATTTCCAATGCTATCCCAAAAGTCCCCCATACCCCCCCCAACTTCCCTACCCATCCATTCCCATTCTTTTGGCCCTGGCATTCCCCCGTATTGGGGCATATAAAGTTTGCAAGTCCAATGGGCCTCTTTCCAGTGATGGCCGACTAGGCTATCTTTCGATACATATGCAGCTAGAGACAAGAGCTCCGGGGTACTGGTTAGTTCATCATGTTGTTCCCCCTATAGGGTTGCAGATCCCTTTAACTCCTTGGGTACTTTCTCTAGCTTCTCCATTGGGAGCCCTGTGATCTATCCAATAGCTGACTGTGAGCATCCACTTCTGTGTTTGCTAGGCCCCGGCATAGTCTCACAAGAGACAGCTATATCTGGGTCCTTTCAGCAAAATCTTGCTAGTGTAGCTATTACATTTTTATAAACAAATACGGAATCTATATACTGGAAACTGAAGCCATATGAAGGCTGAAATTAGGTGCCTAGGGTTTTGAATAGGTTTCTTCAGATCATTTTCAAGTCTATACTTTCCTTCATCAATCATGTAGACACTGTACTGATAGCATCTCTCAGTGTGCTGACAATGTATTGTCATCTCAGAATACAGTTTAACATGCTTATATGTGTATGTTTAAATATGATTTACTGTTCCACACCGAGTGGAAGTATTCATTGATAAAAAGGCATGTCATTGCTTTATGACACCTCATTTTAAGAAATGCACTGAGATCCCAACCAACTACCCAGGGAATTATCGTTTTGACAACTTGCACACAATCCAGCTGACTGGCCTGAAGTAAGAAGCTAAAGAATTTCTATCATATTAGTATCTGCATTAGTATACCTTTTATCCTGAGACTCCTCAGGATGGCCCTATTCTAGTGTGCTCGACTTGCAGTATCACAGTGAAAAGTTACATCAAGTAAACACATGTTGAAATTCTTCTTGAATAATTAGCAAATATGTACATATGTAAATTACTATTAAATTGCAGAGATATTCTTATCATAAAAGTTAATTGATTCATTAGAAAAACAAGCTACCATGCAATAAAACCTTGAGAAATATTTGGTAACCTTCTGTTTCATGACTTGTGAATGATGTGGTATATCTATAAAGATTAAGAACAATTCGAATATATACAAGGGTAAGAGACACGGGGCACATGCTTACTAAAATAGAAGACATAAAAATGGGCAAATGACTGTAAAATAAATTATGCACTTAACCTCTTAATATGACATTGTCCAACAGTCAGAAAAATACATCATCCAGTGAGTATGGATTGGGATTTTAAACATGGTAGACACAGTGGAGGTGAATGTTAGGAACTGATTTCAGGCTGTGAGTAAAGTTCATACCAAAGTCACAAACATATATTACAAATGAATCAACAATTTTAAGAAATGAAATGTGAGTGTCTGGAGCAGAACTTGTCCATAGACAACAGTAAAACAGGAAGGTGTGATAGATATAATATTCTAGTTAGACAAGAAAGGTCTTAATGTTTGAAAATCACATAAGAACATGACAATTTTAAAATAGAACAAATAATTTTATAAAATTGAACAGTTTATAAACCTTATATCTTGTGGCATACCGTTGTTGATGCCCTGTTATCATGGCTGACCAACATAGCAAAGTGCTGAAGAAATGTCAATATCATGAATCTGATCTTCCTTTTATGAACTGGCAGCAGGGAATGTCAGTATCACCCAGGGATGAATTTGATAAGAATCATAAAATGCAGGCTTGGAAAGTCTCCTTGAAGAATGATGAATCATATATGAGTCTCTTCTTAAGACATTTTCTTAATACAATTAAGGCTAATTGACTGGACTACTGATTTTTAGTAATCTATAAAAATATTTGAAGAAGTGTAAAGAGTTTTATGGGAGCTAGACCATTGTTTGGCTCACAATGAAATTATAACATTTAGATAAAGGAATGCATTGAAGTGAACCGAACTTAGTTACCTTATCTATTTCTCTTTATTGGGATAGCTGACATAGTAACACATATTGGCTAAGGCACATTTTATTACAGGCATTTGTTTCAACCTGTGAAAGTCATGAAGATTCAGGTAGCCAAAATTGGCTTAGCTACAAATTTTAAGTGAAGATAAGATATGACAGAGTAAATGCATAACCATTCTTGTCTGCTTTTTGAAGATATCTAATGAGTCCTACAATTCCTGAGACTTATCAGTAATTTCTGTTATTTTGAGGAAAGGGCAATACCTCCATAATCAGATGAATGTCTCAGTATAATAAAATTAAAGCACATAAAAAGCAAACAAATCCAAGGTTAAGTCTTTTTCTAAATACAATGCTTTAAACTTCATGTGGGCGTTATTTGACACTAAAAGGCTGTTCCTGAAGAGATTAACACAGTTGAAAGTTATAGTCTCTTTTGAGCTCAAACTCCAATTTCAGCCACAATCTTAAAAATACCCATCCAAAGTGTTTGCTCCGCCCATATCAGACCCACCTGGGGTCAGGCAAAAGCACTCCTATTATCCAGTGACAAAGCTGTGGTTTCTCTTAATTTTACTCTTATCTAAATATTAAAAGACAGCAAATGTCAACAAGACTCACCTTCTTAGAAAACAATTTCCAACGGCCACCATGTATTTTGCTAAACCGACCCCATTGGTTAGTAACTAAATAAGCAACCTTTTTCTAATCACAATTAAAAGAGAGTCCTGTATTTGTCCAAGCTAGCTAAAAGAAGTAATAGACAAAGTAAGGAATGAACAAAACTAGGAAGTCTAACCACTTGTTTTTCAGGTTTATGTCAATTAGATTAACAGGATTCAGCTTCAAAGACTGATCAGCTGTTTATATTAAATTTCAGAAAAAACATGACCGAGAACATTTGTTTGAATTATTTATTTTCAGTGAAGTAATTTTTCTTGATACAAAGTAAAAGGGAAACTTAGAATACTCAGCGCATGTAACTTGCTTAAAATTGCATTTTCACAAGAAAGTCCACTGGTTTTACGTGAACATTTTAATATTATACTCATATTTAGGACATAGATATTGATCCAGTAAATAAAATGTGCAATTTACACATATGTTGCATGTGACCCTTACCAAGATCCTTGGGCGCAGGGTAAGAAGGCTCAAAGTCAACAAAACAGACTCCAGAGTTCAGGTAAATGACAAAAGCAGACTCCTTTATTGTAAAAACTGGCAAACTTTTATACTCGCCGGGCCCCATTGGCCAAATACTTCTCCATGCAGTAGGCACTATCTGATTGGTTGCTCCGACCTGGTTCTCTGCTGTCATTTGTTTCCAGCTGTCAGGCTGACTTTAGGAGTTAGCAGGTGTGGAAGCTACTGCTACACATGCATGGTCCACTGTGAGCCACTGACCAATAAGTGTTTGCTGATCATTGCTCCTACACACACTCACACACACACACACACACACACGCACGCACGCGCACACACACACACACACATATATACATCAATGTGCAGCACAGAACTATCACACGTTACTGACAATGTAGTTCTGATACTGACTATTAAAATCTGAGTTTGAGAACTATGGAATATGGAGTATCTAGACCATGTCCTGAGAAAACACCTTTCCCTTGCTAAAATTTCCAGAACATTAATATCCTGAATTTTCAGGTGTCCATGGCTATGTCAGGAACAAGATGAACACATTCCACTTATCTCAGAACATGCTATATTAGAATAGTATATTTTTATTATAATGTATTTGAACAATATTTATTCATAATTCCCAAATTTTAAGCATTTAATTTATATCAATTACTGTTAATTCCCTTATTTAAGAAATCTGTATTTAATATTCTGGATATTAGACACATGGAATGAAATATGTTAAAAACTTGGTCATACATTGTTATATCGATATTGAGTACAATATCAAGTATAATAAACAGAATACAGACACTCATTTGCTTTAGACTTAAATACCTCCATAACTCATGTGTACTTACAATGCTGTTTATTATAAGAACTTATCTTCTGTTTCCCAAGAAAATGTTTTTGCTTATCACCAAATCTAAAATCATACTTAAATAGAACTAAACATCGATACTTGCATGAGAATAATACTAATGATAGATGGAAACAAAATTCATAGAATGTAGGCAGACTATTTATCTGCACTTAATCTTGAACTCCAGATTCTGACACCTGAAGAGCATTGCTGTTCCAAGAGTTTACAAAAGCAGAAGAAAAGCAATACTCTGGAATGGAGAATTTTGACAACAGTTTAAATGACTTCAAAATAAATTTAGCAGACATTTCCTTCCTTTTCAATTAGCTAGAGTCACTGTTAGTCTCTGGAAATGTATTTATTTACATATATACACGTTGGTTCTACTCTTGTACTTAGCTGAGATCCAAAAGGTAGTTTATGACTTCTCATGGGAAATAACAGCTGATGTCAAACATAAGCAGTCTTTTTCTTGATTAATTATTTTATTGATTTGCATCCCAAATGTTGACCCCCCCCCATATCCCCCTCACAGGTTTCATCATCCCATTTCCCTATCCCTACTCATCTGATAGGGTGCTCCTCCTCACCATAGACATACTCCTTCCCTGGAGCATTAAGTCTCTAAAGGATTAGGCATATCTTCTTCCACTGAGGTCAGAGAAGGCAGTCAGTCTTATGTTACAAGTGTGCTAGGTGGACTCAGAGCAGCCTGTATGCACCTTGGTTGGTGGATTCATATCCCCAGGTGTCCAGGTTAGTTGAGACTGTCAGTTTTTCTATGGTGTTGCCATCCCCTTCAGCTCCTTCTTCCTCTTACCTCGTTCTTAGGGATATCTAACCTCATTCTAATGGTTGGTTGTGTCTACATCTGTCTCAGTCAGCTGTTGTCAGAGCCTCTCAGATGACAGCCATGGTATGCTTCTGTCTGCCAACACAACATGGCATTAGTAATAGTGTCAGGGTTTGGTGCCTGCCCATGGAATGGATCTCAGGTTGGGCCCATCACTGGTCCACCATTCCTCCAGTCTCTGCTCAATTTTTGCCCCTGAATTCCTTTCAGACCAGAAAAATCTTGTGTTGAAAATTTTGAAGCAGGTTAGTGTCTCCTTTCCTCCACTGGGGTGTTCTCAATTTTAATCTCTCCACTGTTGGGTATTTCAGGTAAGGGTACACACACTGAGTCCCAGGAGCCTCTCACATCCCAGGCTTTTCGAACTTTCTAGAGGTTCTCCCCAACCCCCACTTTCCAATCCTCCCCTCAGCAGATTATAATTGCTCTGTTTTGGTTGTAATAATACCCAGTATTAATAGTACCCTGTAGCAACCATATCCAAAGGTTAGGGACAACTCCCAGTTGAGAGATGGGGCCACCAACCCTCCTCAAAATTTTAACCCAGAATTGCTACTGTCTAAAGGAAATACAGGGACAAAGAGTGAAACAGATACTGAAAGAAAGGCCATCCAGAGACTACTCTATCTGGGGATCCATGCCATACACAACGACCAAACTTCCACACTTGCTGAGTCCAAAAAGTGCTTGCTGACAGAAGCCTGATATGGATGTCTTCTGAGAGGCTCTGTCAGAATCTAATGATAACATTGTGGAGGCTTGAAGCCAACCATTGGAATGAGCACAGGGTCCCCAGTGGAGGAATTAGGGGAAGGACTGAAGGAGCTGAAGGGGTTTGCAACCTCATGGGAAGAACAACAATATCAACCAACCAGAACCTTTCCCTTGCCCACAGAGTTTCCAGAGACTCAATTGCCAACCAAAGAATACATGTGGAGGGATCCATAGCTCCAGCTGCATATGTAGCAGAAGATAGTGTTGTCTGGAATTAATGGGAGATGAAGCCCTGTGTCTTGTTAAGGCTTGATGCCCAGCATAGGGTTATAATAAAGCAGTGGGGCAGGGGTGAGAGGGTGGGTGGTGTAGCACCCTCTTGGAGGTAGGGGAGGGGATGGAATGGGGCATTTCATGGATAAACATTTGAAATGTAATAAACAAAATGACCAATTAAAAAAGAAAAAATAACCAAATTAATAATAAAAACCAACCAAACAAACAAAAAAAGGAAAATTAACCATATTAATTAAATAAAAAAGTATGCTGGCATTCTCAGGATTGTCTGAATATGTTTCCGACCTTCCTGAAAAGGCAGAAGGTGCAGCTTTCTCTCTTCCAGGTTTCAGTATTATTGTTTTGAGCAGCATTTCCAGAAACCGATGCATTTCAATGGAATACATTATGAGTTTCACATAATTTAAATAAGGGCCATGTTCTATTATATTTGTGCTTATGCTGTAAAATCAAGATTCATGAGGTCTCAGGGAGAATCCAACAATGAACATGTTATAAGTAAAATCGCTAAAGGCTATAAAGGTAAGGAAGTTGTATTGTGACAAATTATAAATCTGAAATATACGTCATATTTGATGAGATGATAATTGATACATACAAAATTTAAACCCATTTAATTAGATTTTTCTACTATTTGAAAGAAAAACACTATTGCTAAAATTTTGCCTGCAAATATTGCCAATATCACAATGCTTTCAATGATTTATAGCTCAGTTATATTTGATTTTACAATGAAACTTGTATGAAATTATTTGACATTCCCCTGTAATTTATCTATGCTAAAATAGACATTTTTAGAAATGCGATCTGTGCCTGGAGGTACAGCTTTCTGAATTGGTACAGATGCAAGATAATAACTTCAGACTTGAAACCCTCCTCAATGACTAGGGTGCTCACTTAATTCGATTTGGGGGATTTTTCAATGTAACTGGTTGTCTTTACTGGAGGTGGCCATTTTTTAATGCATATATTTTGTTTTAGTGTTTATTAATTTTTAAAGGAATACCTTTGTTAAAGAGTACAATGTTTTGTATTGTTTTGGATATCCCATGGTGCTTCAGTAACGCTGAATGTGGCAGTGTTAACAATAATTAAAAAAATATTCAATAATGGATATTTTTCTCTATTTGTCCTTATAGTTGATAATTACGGTATAAATAAAAATAGTGTAAAAGCCGGGCTGTGGTGGCGCACGCACGCCTTTAATCCCAGCACTTGGGAGGCAGAGGCAGGAGGATTTCTGAGTTCAAGGCCAGCCTGGTCTACAGAGCGAGTTCCAGGACAGCCAGGGCTACACAGAGAAATCCTGTCTTAAAAACAAACAAACAAACAAACAAACAAACAAAACCAACAAAAAATAGTGCTAAAATAAACATTATATATTCATATATGTCTCCTTAAGTTCTTTATAATTCACAAATCAGATTGTTTATCTATTTTTCTGTGCATGTAATAAGAACAAGAATCTAGAAGAAATGTGAGCATCTGAAATCCAATACCAAGACTTTTGATCTCACTTTGAGATATTTAAAGCTAATATGCTTTGCCTTACATAGAACAATTGATTTGCATTAACATGCTGGCTAAAAACACATAGTTGACATAGGTCTTGGGTAGTACTTAGTATGATTACAGCCCCTAGCAAAACAGTGTGCTAGGAGTGTTACTTTGTCAATACGATTTTTAAATTACCAACCTATGTATGGTTTCTTGTCCTCTTTTCCCACTGCTCTCTTCTAACTGCTTGCTGGGGCCATCTGTGCAGTCATATCTACTCCTCTCCTATGGACCGTTTTTCTTTCAGCCTTATCAACTTAAAATACTTCATTATTTTGTGATCTGATCATAATAGTCTTATTGATTTATTTGTTGTGGTGGCGTTTTGTGCTTTGCCCTTTCTTTCATAGATACTTTCAATCTCAGGTTTTATATATCCTTCTCTCTAGACTTTACTTTTGCATTCTTTTACTATGTTCTTACATTATATAATTGTTTAAATATCATTTTACTAAAGATTTGATTGGGAGTATTTGGACCAAATTATTTTTCCTGATAGTCTTGTTAAAAATAACCTTGAATTTATTTTTAGATAATTTTCACAATTTATAATTAAATATTAATTAAATTACTAGATTATCAATATTTTTAATTATAAAAGAGAAGTAAATGGTGTAGGTTGACTAGTCCCACCAGTTTACACTTTATATTTCAATCACTACACAATAATTTTTAGGAAAGAAAATGTTGTCATATGAGCTTTACCTTGATGCAAATAGTGATGTTTCGAGTAGTATCTGGAAAAATTAGTTTATGAATACATCAAATATTAATCATAGTGAATGCAAATGAGTTGCCCATTGTGATTTTAGATTGTTATTTTGGTGTTGGTGTTGGACTTAATGGGCATCATGTCACCAAGATATTGCACAAATTGTAATCTCTTTCCTTTGTCTTCATACATAGAATTTTCTCGAACAATGGCAGAAATGCAATATGTTTGCAACAATCAAAGGCTATGTATATAGGTATTGCAATAGGATAAAATAAAGTTAAGTCAGTTTCTTTTCCTATGTTTAAAGTTAGTAATCACAATTGACTCAGGCTGTATGCTTTTTGACCTGTGTGGGATGATCCGCTTTTGGCTTTGTTTTTTGGTCAGTACAAATTCATGTAAGGTTATTTTGTGATAATATCTTACTTGTAAATTTATTACAGAAGCAAAATTCAATGTTACATTATGTTTCTCTACTGTAAAAGTAAAAGATACAGTTATATTACAATTAATTTACAATTTTCAAAATTCTATTGTAAAACTAGTTATCAAATAAAAGAACTACATCAGTAATTTTCATTATATTCATGTGTGTGTGTGTGTGTGCTAGTATAGCCATGAGTGCAGATATGTTGGTATTTACATACTGTTTAGACAAAAATATTCCTGTATATTGAACAGTGACACATAATTTTACTCTGATGTTGGTGTTTGTTTATTTGCCTTAGTTTGATTTTGCATATTGTCATTGATGATATTTTCCACTTTCCCTAGGGAAAACATGCTTCCTTCTATGTTCCCCCAAATATACTAAATATCAAGGTGATAGCAATGTAAGCAAACCACAAATGAGCACATTGGACTTCCACTTCCTCTATAGAGAGGGACAATCACGAGTGCTGCTTTATTTACAAAACTGCCAAAAATTCTTCTGGGAGTTTTTGAAATATTTTACTTGAGAGATAAAACAAAACAAATCCCAGCTGGAATAAATATGTCTTAACAATGAAATTTAGGCCAATTTCATGATTTTAATCAACTACATAAAGCCTAGTTAAAATGATAAGTAAAACGTATAACACATGTTTGCTTCAGCATTTTAATTGCTTTAACATATGTTACTAGGTTTGGTGAATTATTGGCTACAGTTTCAATTATTTCATACCTGGCATGAGGAAATGTTTGATTCTCTTCTTAATCAAGCATTTTCCTTTGGTTGTAAACATCCTCACAGGTATGAAAGAAGGACGTCTAGTGAGTTATGCCAATGATTTAAATCAATGCTGAGATACAATATCCTCATCTATAAAAACAATACAGTTTAAAAGCTCAATGAATTAAATTTAACAACACTAATAGTAATATTTCAATGAAAAGTACCAATTTTACTATTATTGTTATTTTGTTTTCCCTCAATTGATTTCTGTAGTGATGACGTTGGTTAAGGCACACCATTTTGGTTCCTGGTGTGTAGCACTCGAGCACCAGTCCAGGAGCAATCTTGATTTATAAATGAAAGACAAACACACACACACACACACACACACACAGAGATTTTCCAGAGTTGCGTGCAGTTGCACACGTTAATATTAAAATGCTCTGGCTAGCTCAGACTGGGCAGTTCTTATTTATTTATTTATTTATTTATTTATTTATTTATTTATTTATTTTAGATATTTTCTTTATATATATTTCAAATGCTATCCTGAAAGTTCCCTATACCCTCCCTCTGCCCTGCTCCCCTACACACCCACTCCCACTTCTTGGCCCTGGCATTCCCCTGTACTGGAGCATATAAAGTTTGCAATACCAAGGGGCCTCTCTTAATTCTCCCCATGGCTAGCACACACTTCCTTCCGGTAATCCTGGCTTAATGCCCTCTAATTCTATATTTTATTTTTGTTGCCCTTGCTCCTTCTGGGCAGCTCCCTAGTCTTTGCTGCTCAAGACGCTCTAAACAGCCCTTTTAGTGGCTACATTCCTTCTTACCCACATTTCTGATGATTTTCCTTCTGCAGCTCTAAATTTTATCCAGCTTCCTCCGAAACACAGAGATTCTTCTCCTCCTATTTCCCACTTCATAGCCAGTGCAATCTAAAAGTTCTGCCCCCTCTCTCTGCCCACCCATTGGCCAATTGCTCTTTTTTTCATTGATCAAAACCAGTTGGGATTGTGGGCAGTCTCTGGATGACCTTTCCTTCAGTCTCTGCTCCACACTTTTCCTCCATATTTCCTCCTATGAGTATTTTACACCCTTCTAAGAAGCACTGAAGCATCCACATTTTGGTCTTCCTTCTTCTTGGTCTTCATATGATCTGTGAATTGAATCTTGAGTATTCTGAGCTTTTGGGCTAATATCAACTTATATGTGAGTACATACTGTGTTTGTTCTTTTGTGACTGAGTTACCTCACTTGGGATGATATTTTCAACTTCCATCCATCTGCCTGCGAATTTCATGAAGTCATTGTTTTTAATAGCTGAGTATTAATTCATTGTGTAAGTGAACCACATTTTCTGTATCCATTCCTCTGTAGAGGGACATCTGTATTGTTTCCAGATTCTGGCTATTATAAATATGGTTGCTATGAACTTAGTGTAGCATGTGTCCGTATTACATGTTCGAGCATCTTCTGGGATGCTCGAACATGTAATACGGACACATGCTACCCAGGAGTGGTATAGCTGGGTCCTCAGGTAGTACTACATCAAATTTTCTTTGAAAGAGGCCCGTTACTGCTGTCTCATGAGAGGCTCTGCCAAAGCCTGATAAATACAGAGGCAGGTGCTGGCATCTAACCAATGGACTGAGTGTGGGGTCCAGATGAAGGAATTGGAGAAGGGACTAAAGTAGCTGAGGGTGTTTGCAGTCCCTTGGATGTAGCAACAGTGTCAACTAACCAGACTCCTTGAGCTCCAGGTGACTGGACCACCAACCAAAGAGTACACAAAGAGGGACCCATGACTCTTGCTGCATATGTGGCAGAGGATGGCCTTGTTGTTTTAGTTTAAACAAAAATTTAAACTCTAAGGTTTATATTTTAACCCAAAACTCTGAGCTGAGTGTTGTGAAATGCTATGAGTTATTCACTAAAAGTTAAAACAATTTCAAATGAGAATTTATATTTAGGATCAGGGAGCATGCATTTCTCTGTGGTGTAAGCCTTTAGGAGTTGCATAGGATACCACTTGATCTATTTTTACCTCTCTGAAAATAGTTGACAAATTGAATGTTTTGGAGACGAAGACCTGTCAGCACCACACTGAGCTCTCTGTCGTTGGGGCTCTTATCAGACAATAACAATGATTAAACTTGAATAGTATGTGCATTTGAATCTATAATTGAACGTCTTCAGCAGGATGACATTTTCTTACTTTGAATTTGATTGTAGGATCCTCATGTTCATCAAGAGCAAACATTCATACTACAGTGACTTATTCGTGGTCCCAAGTTGGATCCTCCACATAGTCCTCTTGCAGCTGAAAACCTATAAAGCAGAGACTAGAGGCAAATCCTCAGGGAGCTGAAAGTTATGTCTTATTGAAATGCAAGATATACATTAGTTTAAAAGTCCATATTGTGCATTTTTTTCCAGATTAGTATGTGTCCCCTAGGTTTGATAGAAGCAGTAGTTGTTGTTAATAAACCAGAGAAACACATTGTTCTTTAGGTGCCATCAATGAGATGATGCTATCAGTTCTGGCAAACTGCCAATTGATGTTTCTCAAGTTGAAGGGACACATGGAAGGTAGATAGTGGTTAATCGCGAAATGGAATTGCAATGTTTTCTGTTATCAGAACCTTGATTGACCAAGCTTTCATGTTATTGTATGCTGTATTATTCTGGGAATCTACAGTCCTCAGCAATTTTCAATAAGTACTGGCTTATATGTCTTTCATCTGACATTGTTAGTTCATTGCCTGGAGTAGAATGTGAATGTCAGTCATTTGAATTGATGATGGAATACAATGTAACTACCAACCTTTGGTTTTCCTTCTATACAGTGTCCTGTGACTAAAATTGTTATTCGTTTGTCCCTGTGAAAGAGTGTTTCATTCGCAAAATAATATCAGCAATCAGTACACAAGAATGTTAGTTGTAATTTTGGCTGGTGGTCTTATTTCTTTAAATTTCAATGGATGCTGACACAATAATCTCTGAGACCCATTGATGTCTAAGTCCATGATTTTCTCTGCCTTTGCCATGAGGACAAACATCAACTCAGATGTATATCTTGACCAAAACTCTATACTTAAATGCCTTCCAGTCTGCCTCACCTCACTTCATCTTATCAGGCTCTCTCTAATTTTCCTTTAGATAGATTGGGGGTTGAACCAAGGGCCTCCTGCGTCCTAGTCAGATGTAGTGCTATGGAAGGTCAACTTGACACTCATGCTTCGATTTTAAGGTTTCTTCTTCTTCTTTGTTTTTTTTTTTTGTTGTTGTTGTTTTGTTTTTTGTTTTTTTGTTAATATATGTTTCTATTCCAAAAGCCTTAGTATACATTTCCTAATATTCTTATGAGTATTAGAATCTTAGAAATTCCATTGTATTATACTTTTGTTATTGTTTTAGTACTTTGTTTTTCTTTTAGAAATAAAACTGCTAAAGCTTAAATTACTTACCTCATTTTTCCAGTTAAAACATTAAGAAATCCAACATTAAATCCCAGTCACATGAATCATGTAACTGAACAAATACTTTTTATAGTCTGTCTTCTGTAATTTGAAATTTATTAGGCTCACAGTGACATTGATTACTCGGTACAGCCTATATATAAAACATTTATATCTATATAGATAGAAAGATATAGATATATAGATATATGGAGAGAAAGAGTATGTATATATGTATTTATATGTAGTTGTACGTTTATACAGATGTATACTGATTGATCTTGGATTTGACTAGCACCAATGGCATGCTGACATACTTGGAAGACAAGAGGTTTCCCCATTAAACTTCATGTCACATGAACTATTTGGTTAACATAAATAAAATAGTCCTTGTAAGAATTCAAACTTAAGAAAACATTTTAAACATTTATTAAAATAGTAGCTAAAGAGAAGAAAATTAGGAAGACTAGACATGTGATTCTTGGCTTGATATTTTACAGTGAAGAATGTGGTACAGCATAAGTTAGAACCATTCTGAATTTTGAGGTTTTCATTTGTAACATAAGAGTTGGGCTCAATAAGCATTAATGCTTTTGGATAAAGAAATGTGACATTTGATTATTTTAATTCAATCAACTGGTGTCTTTATTCATCTTTCTAAAAGTCTATTCATTATCTATCAATCTATCAATCGATTGATCTATCTATTTTCTACCTACTTACCTATCATTTATCTATCCTATTCATTCCTCTGGCTAAAGCCTTCAAAGCTCACTGCATAGCTTTTATTCTGTGCAATTTTTGTTACTTCTGAAAATTATTTGACAGAAATAACAAAGGCAGGTATGAAAGAATTTTGACACTAGTTCCAGAAGTTTGCTCTATTGTGGTAGAGAAGTTGTATGACACACCTCCAAGTTAGTAAGCATGTATCTCAGAGTTTCTTATTTCTTGTTAGATCAGAAAGTACAGAGTTAAGAATGCCATCATTTGGAAGAGAGTCCCCTTGGTATTGCAAACTTTATGTGCCCCAGTACAGGGGAACACCAGGGCCAAGAAGTTGGAGTGGGTAGATAGGGGAGCACAGTGGGGGGGGGGAGAGTATAGGAAACTTTAGGGATAGAATTTGAAATGTAAATGAAGAAAATATCTAATAAAAAAAATAGACCAGAATCAGCCAGTACTTTTTATCCCCAATGAACCACTTCTTTTACCTAAGGCCCCACAGCCTCCCCAAACAGCACCACCTGATAAAAAATGTTCAAACACATGTACCTTCTGAGGTACATTTCATATTCAAATTATAACATCCTCTCTTTCTCTCTCTCTCTCTCTCTCTTTCTCTCTCTCTCTCTCTCTCTCTCTCTCTCTCTCTCTCTCTCTCTCTCTCTCTCTCTCCCTCTCCCTCTCCCTCTCCCTCTCCCTCTCCCTCTCCCTCTCTCTCTCTCTCTCTCTCTCTCTCTCTCTCTCTCTCTCTCTCTCACACACACACACACACACACACACACCACACACACACACACATTTTCACATGAATTGGCACATATGTGTTCTAACATACATGTACTCACACATATACTTACATATATATGAATTAACAAAAGAAACGAAAAATATTTTGGAACAAGTTAGAAGGAAGGAAGGAAAATAGTAAATGAAAGGAAGGAAGGAAAGAAAGAAGGAAAAAGGAAACAAACAAAGACAGAAAGAGAAGAAATGAGATTTATATAAATTCTTTGCTAAAAACTGCTACAAATAAAAAAAAATATTTGTCCACCATGCCATGCATGGTGAATTTCAAGCAGCATGAGCAAGAAAATATAGCAAGAGATTTAACTCATTTACCTGAATTCCAATAACTTTGGTGAGAATATTTTTAAGTATTAAATAATGTTTTGAAATGTCTAAGAGTATGGTGCAACAATTTGTACAATTGATGTTAAATTAAGTGCCATGTTTTGTGCTCATAGGTTTATCAAGATTTCCTTTGCTCCTCTCTAGTGGTCTTGACATTTTTACCTACTTCACTTTTTCATTAATATGATTTGGAAGAGGGTGTCAGAAATCTATCTATGACTTTTTTATTTGCTGTGATAAAATTTCCTGAGAAAGGTATCCTATGGGGAAAAATTCCTTATTTGGCTGAGGACTCCAGGGTGTATTCTGTACTTATGGTGGCAAGAACTTCAGGCAAATGGTCACACTTCATCCACTCTGATTCCAGAGAGTAATAAACACTTGTGCTCAGCTCACTTTCTCCTTTTTATATACTCTAGAATTTTTCCATCCACAGTATTCAGATTTTTTCCACTCCAATTAATATAATAAAGGTAATACCATACAGGCACACCCAGAGACATGTCTTCCAGGAGACTCTAACTCTGCTCAGGCTGACTATTAAGATTAATCATCACAATATATAACTGCTTTTTTTTATTTGTCATTCTTCACAAGCTCTTGATGATTAAATAAGAACTTTGTCTTTTGCAATTAAATCTCAAATTCTGGGGTAAAATTATATGGAGTGATATTAATAAGCCTAAGAATCAGTATAATAGTTTAATCAAGTCTATCTTTCATGATTACTCTTTCCTTCATCATGTTAGCATTGGAGTCATTCATACTACAGGAGACACAAAACCTTTCTGATACATATTTGAGAGGAAGATGTAGAGTCCAAATAAAAGAGAAATAATCAGAAAGGTATAGGTACCTACACTGATTTTAGGACCATTTGCTGCTGTGATACAGTGCTACAAATTTTTACTGAGTATTAAATTACAAAAGAACAGTTTCAGCATATATTAAAAGGCCATCTATTGTGCCAAATATATAATAACTACATATTATATGACAGAATTACTTTTGAAAGTTGAGCAATTTTATAGTTTATAAATTACAATCAAGTAAAATATAGATTGTATAACTATGTAATTAATATGCATTCTCTACCAGATTTAGAGTAATACATGTTGCCAGTTATTTTGCTACTAAGAAAGTGTAGTTCAAATATATTATAGGAAAGGCTAAAATTTAGATGTTTCCCACAAGAAAGGCCACCACATACCTGCAGCCAGTATCCATGGTTATGTGGCAATAAAGTATCTGTGTGTGTGTATGTGTGTGTGTTTGTGTGTTTGTATACATATATATAATGCTTATTTTAAGAATACATAAAAGGAAAAGGAAAGATTTTTAGATTTGTTATTCAGATGTCAATGAGGAAATGAGTGTCCAATGAGTAAGCAGCATGTGCTGTTGGAATTAGCTGGGTGGAATAAATAAGAATGCATCCCTCTCCAGAGCTCCATCCACTCTCATCCTTGCATGGTTCCTTTATACATGTTGGAGTATCTTTGTTTACTTCATGTTATATATTCCAATCTAAAGATCTGGAACTAGCAACTACAAAAAATAGAGATGATGCTGTATTTGTCTTCCTGGGTAGTAGCCATGGTACTATTTCAAGGGGAACATGTAGACAAATAGAGATGATGCTGTATTTGTCTTCCTGGGGAGTAGCCATGGTACTATTTCAAGGGGAACATGTAGACAAAGTAGTCTGGCTTAGCACGCATAGCTGAAATTCTCAAAAATAGAATCAAATATGTGTATGTAACAACAATTAATGAAAATATAGGTCAAAATTTTTCAAGAGAGCAAAGACGGGGACTTTATATTCATGTTTGGAGGGAATAAAGGAAGGGGAAATAATGCAATTATATTTTAATATCAGGAAATTAAAAATAAAAAAATGACCAGTTTAGAAAGTATTTAATGACTGTTACACATCAGACACTTCTTGAAATTTAGAGTGACTCAAATGTAGAAGCTTCCAGAAGAACCTGTGTATATAATGCTCAGGAAAATGAGTCAAGAATATTCCTATATATGGGATGATAAAACTGGAAGAAAGGAAGTTATGAAGCAGTATCATCAAGGGATGTATGGAGAGTTGATAATTCGGTTATTTGAGTGAGGGCTCTACGAAAGAACTCTTTAATCTCTTTGTGAACTATGCTTCAATACCGCTTCTCTTTCATTCTTCTAACGGACATTCTAAAATCACGTGCTCTAGGAAGATAATCGGGTTTCCTCCTTCCATTCGCATGTGCTACTCGTCCTGTTCATGGCTTTGACTTACAACACTGCTGCTTATCCAGACATTCAGGTTACAAATCATCACAGCTCATGATGGTTAATGTTTGCACTTCAAACTGACTAAATCTGGCCTCTTGGGTTTCTGTCTTTTTCTTATTTCTGAGTCTGTCTCTGAGGAAATCCTAAGATTTTAAACATTAGCTTGTCAGGCTTAATAAAGCCTTGCCTAGTGTGAGGAACATATTCTGTTGAAAGCCTGACTAGAGTAAAATAATCAATCAAACTTATAAACATAAAAAAAAACAAGTCAAGAAAGGAAGAATTTACACATTCTGCATCTTTACCTGATTGCTTGAACTGGAATAAAAATCATTTCCCACCCTTCATCTGAGCCTTACAGTGTTGGTAAGCCTGGACCTTAGTCCTGAAAACTCTGCAGTATTTATTGTGGATAAGCCTAGTGCAAGCTTGTAGTTCCAAGTTTTCAGGAAAAGCAATGATTTGAAGGCAAGCATTAGCCCCAAAAGCAAGATCAATGTCAGGCTGGACACAGGGAAATCCAGGTTTAAAACAATGAAACAAACAAAGGAACAGAATTCGCCCCCTGTGCTCCCTGCTTCCTGGGCTTAGGCACTTGGATGCTAACTTACACCACTGGCTGTTTGGGTTTGCAGGATGATTCAGTTTGGAACTAACACACAATCTTTTCCAGGTCCAAAGCTTGAAAGTGGCAGATTTTAGAACTTACTCTCCTAGGGTGTGTAATTTATCAGATTACATGTCTTTTTAGAAATTTCAAAATATATTGTGCTTCAAAACACAATAAGAACAAAATGTCATATACAAGCCTGTTGATAAAATTTGAGCTATACTTGAGGTGTCAGGGGAAATGTTACCTTAAAGAACATGCCATTTCTTTATTAAAAAAAATTCTAGGCGGGGTAAGGGGGGGTAGTAACTAAAACTGCCAAAATCACCTTTATGAGAATTCTGTAACTAACTAAAAATCCCAAAAGTTTGAAAATAGTCAGTTATAAAAATGGGATCTCTGAAATAACACTGAGATGTTTAATTTTTTTTTAAACTAATTCTTCAGCCTCACTGGTAGGCCATGAAATAAATAAAAACATTTCCAGTACCAACAAGTGGAGGAAACATAGCAAACCATATTCTGAAGTGATTTTCATAAAAACATTTCTGAGGACAGAAAGGGCTGGTCTATCAAGCCTGATTATGATCTCTGAGCTAAAACTAAGTATGAGAAACAGGCTAAAACATTTACAGGCGATTCAGGAACAAATGGGAATATGATAATACAATTATTGCGATACAAGCCTGAGAAATGGTAGGCTTTTGGGAATTACTGGGTTTGAAAATCTCTGCTATAGTATTGGGAATCTTGAAGAAAGTTTAAAGATCAGAGAAAGTCTGAGAAGAATCTATTGTTAGCTCTGACTATATTTGAGGCTGTCTATGAAGGCTGATGTACAAGTAAGACTTACAAACTGTCCTTATCTCTGTTGAAGACTTGAAGACCTGACTCAAGGTAAACCTTTATGAAGAGTTAGAACCTTCTTAGGTTTTTTTCCTATGGAATATATTTGTTCTTCCTATTTTTCATACATTTATGTTTAAGGGTATATAAGAAAATATCCTTTCAAATGTTAACTACTCCTACCCTATTAGTGAAGCATTGCAAAGGAGAGTCATTTTCATAAGACTATAATCATATATAAGATGGCCATTTAGTCAGGAATAAATGCCAGGCATTTGGAGTCCATAATACAACACAGTTTCAATAATGTCAATGTTTTTTTTTTCAAGTATTGTATTGAGTTCCTCAAATTATAGGTGTTTTAGTGTAATGTTTTCATTACTTCATTTGTTTCAATTAGTGCTTCTCTAAAAATATCTCAGTAGAGCAAAATTTCAGGGCAAGCAACTTAAATAACATCATGAATAGTGTCCTTCCTTGATTGATTTTTCTGAGACTCCACAACTAAGTAGATCTTCAGGTCAATATCTCCATTCCTTTGTTGTATAAACTGTAAAAATCTAAATCTCAGTATCATGTAATCATCAGATATATCAACTTAGTAATTAGCTGATTATATATTTATGTATCACTTATAAACGCATGAAATATACATCTAAATTATATACTTCTATAAGCATATAGTGAACTTAATATATCTTATATATTCTAAGAATCATAAGAGCTTGGTCATTTGGCATAGAGTATGAGAATATAGTGAATATATATATATATATATATATATATATATATATATATATATACATCATGCTCATATGTATATCATAAAGTGGCCCAATACATGTAACTTATTGGAGAAACTGCTTTCTTTAGCATATAATTTTAAGTAACATTCTATCACCAGCAGTAAGACACAGTGGCAGAAATTGAGATAGCTGATCACATCAACTATACATTCAAGTCTGCAGAGTATGCATACATGAGTATGCATGGTGAAACATTGTATTCATTTTCTGTATCTCTCTGTCTCTCTTTTTTTCTCTACTTCTTTCCTACTCTCCTCATATAAATCCATGATCTGAATCCCGTTCACAATGGGGTTGTCTACATCTGTTAAACTCATGGAGACATTCTCAAGAGACATTTCCTCAGTTCAGTATGATCGTGACAAATGCACTTTGACTCTCTTTTCCCAGTTGATTTTATGAGAGTCAAGTTGACAACTAAAATTAGCACCTAGATTCATGTAGTATTTAGGTAACAGATTTCAAAATTCAACTTAGAATGGTACAGTAAACAGGAGTTATAAATACTCAATAAGTTCCAGCTTTAATTTATTTGTTCAAGAGATTATCACTAGGAGGACAAAGGATATGTCATCAAGTCAGTTTCATTAAAACCTCTAGCGCATTTTTGTCACTCAATGTGACTTTAAAAGCCAGGTTTTTAACTATAATGATTTGGTATTTCAATAGAAAAATTTGTCTTTTTTGTTTAAATCATTTATTTTAATATTCCTATATATCTTAAGTGAACAGCATATGCTTGCTTGAAAAGGAATTCTTTATCCTATATAGAATATAAGGATATTCTTCTCTAATTAACAACAAAAATATATAGTGATGTACTGTTATGTAGTTAAAATATATGACATTAAAATTGATATATAATATTCTTTATTAATGCACCAAATATAATCAGTATATTTTTAAAATACCATGCTCCAAATCTCTGGATTTTCCTCATGTTCAATACTGTTTTTTGATTAAGATAATATTATTGAAAAAAACTGTAGGAAAAGAAAATAATCCTAAGCTAATGTTGCCCTACTTAATAATTAATTCTTTATAAGGAAATGATCAGTAATATATATTTCAAACAGAAGGTTTCGTTATTGTGCTGTAACAATTTTATAGATGAAGAATGAACCATTCTAGCTAAGCAATGTGTCTAACGGGGTTGGAAATACATAGCTGTGATTGGGTGCATAAGGAGGTAGATTGGATCTGGGAGCAATTAGGAGATAGCTAATCATATGATTAAAACAGGCAGTACAAAATAAAAAAATAAAATTGATTTCAAAATTATGTTTATGATTAAAAGAGTTAAGAAAAAACAAAAAAGGTATGGGGTGATTAAGTACAATGACTAAGAGGCTGGAGAAATGGCTCAGAATAAGAATATTAAAAAAGGTATGGGGTGATTAAGTACAATGACTAAGAGGCTGGAGAAATGGCTCAGAATAAGAAGATTAGATGTGCTTCCAGAAAACCTAGGCTGCATTCTCAGCACCTACATGATTGTTTACAAAGATGTGTAACTCCAAGCCCAGGAGTTCTCTTCTGTCCTGTGTTGGCACTGGATGGACAGCGCACCCATATACATAACATAATAATAAATGTTACAACCTTCAGAGCGTAAGAAGTGTGAAAAGCAGAAATGCCCACGTGAAGATGCTTCAACTCCACTTAGAAGTTGGAAGGAAATAATCATGGGAGGCAGAAGGAGGGAGGGAGAGGGGAGGGAGAGGAGAGGGAGAGGGGAGGGAGAGGAGAGGGAGAGGAGAGGGAGAGGGGAGGGGAGATGAAGGGAAAGGAGAAGCAAGATCAGATATGCAGTGGGGGAGATGGGGGCAGGATAAAAGCCAGAGGGGGCCAATGGAAATAAGCAGCCTTATGGAGTAGGAGGTGGGGGGGAGGACCCTCTAGAGAGTACCAGAGACTCAGGAGGTGAGACATTATCAGAACACATGGGGGTAACCTTAACCCAGCATTGGGAAAAGGGAACTCAAAAAGTACAAGTGCAATATAGACAGAACTTCAAGTGAAGGGACAAGGTAAAATACCCACAGGCAAAATACCTGACACAGAATTGTTACTGTCTAAAAGAACTGCAGTGACAAAGATAGAGAAGAGACTGAAGGAATGGAGGTCCATCTCATGGGGGAGGGAGGAGCATCAAGACCTGACACTCCTGTACTATGATGTGCTTACTAACAGAAGCCTGGCAAGGCTGTTCTCTAAGAGGCCTCACCAGCAGCTGACTGAGACAGAAGCATATACTTACACCCACCATTGGACTGAAGTCAGAGACCCAATGGTTGAATTAGGAGAAAGATTGAAGAAGCTGAAAGGGAGAGCAACCCCATAGGAAGACCAGCAGCCTCAAATAAACCGGACATAAGGGAGCTCCCAGAGACTGAGTCACCAACCAGGCACATATGCAGGCTGGTCTGAGGCCCCTGGAACATTTGTAAAAGAGATCTGGCTGGTCTAACCTCAGTGGGAGAAGATGCTCTCAATCCTTGAGAGCTTTGAGTCCCCAGGAAAGAAGGAGAGCTTGTAGTGGGAAGAGCAACCTCTTGGAAGCAAGGGAGTGAGGAACTAAGGGAAGGAGAACTGAGAGGGGCAACAACTGGATAGTAAATAAATAAAATAATTTAAATTAAAAAATAGTAATAAACAAAAAATTTTAAACCTGTAAAAACAACAAAAAAGATAAGAAGAGAAGAGAAGAGAAAAGAAAATAAAAGAAAAGAGAAGAAAAAAAAAGAAAAAGAAAAATTGAAAGTACCCAAGTAGACGGAATCTTCTACCTTCAACAGAGAAACACCATTTTATACAGAAGCAGTGTGTCATAATTAGGCTTAGGAGGCAATAAATACCAATCCACAAGCCAAAGTTATTAATAGATGTGAAGCTAAGATTGTTCTATGTCCCTCAGGCATGTGTGTATGTGTGTGTGTGTGGGTGTGTGTGGGTTCCCCTGTGTTTGTGCAAGTGCTCTCTCCCTTTCTTCCTCCTTCCCTTCCTTGAACCTTTCCTTCTTTCCTTCCTTCCCACTCTTATCTATCTCCATCTCTCACTTTTGCTCTCTCTAACTAATCAATTTATAAATCCAGAGTTCACTGCTTATTATTTGCCTTTTCCCTCTCATCTCCATTTCAGATTCAGCATGTTCTGTAGGAGACAGAGCAGTCAAAGTTAACGGTTGCTTCTCCTTTACTTTCTGGTTGCTTCTCCTTTACTTTCTGCCAGGTGAAACCAAAAGAGAATGAACTTCCTGTTAGGCACATTACAGAAACATAAACTTTCTTAAAACTCATTGCATTTTTGCTAAGTTAAAATAAATAATTAAGACAGATTCACTGCCAAAGAAGCACAAAGATGAAATTTTCTTGGAAATAAGAAAACAACAATGGACAGCAAATTAGCAAATCTTAAAGATGACAAGCCAAGCTGGCTTTCTTTCACATACCAATCTGACTTTATGTCATCATTTTATTTCACATCTCAGCATGCTTATCTATTATAAAAGGGGAGTTATCTATACATTTCTTCAAGTATTACTATCTTGACTAAGTCAATAACATACAAAACACATAGTTCCTAAAGATAACTTACTTACAAGATTTCTTGAAAACTAGAAACATGCAAGATGAATTGCTATAATTTATATTTTAATAGTTCTTTTACTTTTAAATGAATTCCTCTTTCATTTTCTTCATGTTATGTGGTCCAACATGTACTGCTGAGTAGGGAGGAAATCTTTTATTGCTACATTAACATCATACGGCCAGTAAGGGTTATTTCGTTCACCCTGGAGTCATAATTTATTACTCTGGATATTTTTATTAGTTTGAAAGAGTCAGTGCTAACATTCCCTGTGCACTAATATGGTCAGACTTATTGCTGGGAAACTGCTATGGAGTTCTCAGTGAATAATATTCTATAAACATAATTTGATGATGTTTTAATAGCAAAGGGTGGATAATAACTGTGCTTTCCAATGTGCTGAGTAGAAAAGCCTCTTTAATGCCTTGTTCTATTGAGGTCTTAATTCTACAAGATGACTCTAGCTAAGTCTCTGGCAGAAAGATACCACCAGGTATTCAACTTTATGCTTTGTGTTTGTGCATGCATAGAACTTCCAAAGAACAAGGTATCTTGCCTTATTTCTTATTTCTGACTGATGTGTGGATGACACTATTTATTTACAAGCTTATCAAGAACTAAGATGACAACTGCAGTAGACCCATCACTGTCATAGATTTCCTGCAACTTTCTCACTAGCCTTTTAAAAAGAATTTATCTACAAATATAGTTGGAACAACTCCTTACTTCAGTGAGCAAAGAAATAGGTCCTATATAACTTGTTTAAAATGTGATGTGGTATTCTTTAAAGTCCTCTAAACGTTTTCTTTCCTTTTACATTTGTACTGCATTCCCTTGGCCTATTCTTTCATATTATAATTTTCTGAACGGAAGATTGTAGTAAACTCATGTCTTAGCATTAACATAGTAAGTTTACTGACAGAACTTTGAAAATGAATGGAAAACACATCAAGTTTCAATAGAGTCATATTAATTATGAAGTATCTTTATAAGGCAAATTGGGAAAATTTGCACCAGAGAAAATTTCCAAGGCTCTAAGAAATTAGTATTTTTAAGATAATATATTGTCATATATTGTCTTTTCTTCTTACCGATTTTTAAGTTGATATGAAAAGTGTAAACACACACAATGACAGGCAGAGAGACAGACACACACACACATACACACACACACACACACACACACACACACACACACACACACACACACAGCTCTTACAAATGTCCTAAGACCTTTCATATGTTATACAAGTACTCAGCATGCAAGCTGCATGCTTAAATATATTTCTGGTTACTTCACAGAATAAGCACATTTCTTATTAAATTGCTTTGTTCTGTAAAAATTAGAACAGTTCTAGCCAAGTGCATGTTTTCTTATACTGCTGATTGAAGAAGAACATTCATACTTTTCTACATTTTTTAAATTAAATCAAATGAAAAACTGGACTATACTACAAATATAATGGAAAAGAAATCTCCCTCTGCAATCTGGAAAAAGAACAAGGACTCAGTTTTATTCATGTCATATTTAAGCTTCTAGGATATTCTTCAATAAACTGTACAATGTAGGTACTAATGCACTTACAGTACTGTCACATAAGATTTAAACCTCCTTTGGTCAGCAAGAACAATTAGTTATTTTTCAGTTGCTCTGCTGAACACTATGAGGAAGAAGAAGACTCCTCAAAGGATGTGTTTATGTTTGTGGTTCCAGATGTGTAAACGTCCATTATGATAGTGGGCCACAGTATTGGGTTTCAGTGCTAACAGGAGTACGAAACTGGGTCCACATTCTCAAGTGCAAGCAGTTTATAGAGTTTGCAAACAGGGAGTGGGCTGCAACTATAGAAATTCAAAGATCCTCCTTATTGTTCTTCCTTAAGCAATGATTACCTCAAAAGTTCCACAATTTCTCTACAATAGCCCCAGGAACAGTGTTCAGTTACCCAGTCCATGGGAAACATCTCTCATCTAAATCACTTTAGAGTCCTAGTATTTACATTTTTTATTTTTCTACCTATATCTACAGATTGTTAATGAAGGAACAATGTTAACATGCATCCACATAAATTCATATGTATGCCTATTTACTTCTTAAATTTATGTTCTTGTGCTAGTTTAGTAAATATTATCTACTTAATCGCTCTTAACTGGGACTTAATGGGTTACCCCTAAGAGGGCTTTACAAGACTGTACTGCATACAGCTATGTAAAGCCCAGTTCAAGAGTTTCCAGAAGGGGAAGTATATTAGCAACTTGGTTAGAGAATTTTCTTAAGCATTTAAAGAAAACTGTGGCTGTGAGTTTACCTTTGCCTAAGAATCTATCTTATACTTAGCCAGAAGATATTTCTTTTTTTCCCTCTTTTTTTATTAGATATTTTCTTCATCTACATTTCAAATGCTATCCCAAGTCCCCTATACCCTCCTCCTGCCATGCTGCCCAACCCATCCACTCCTGATACCTGGCCCTGGCATTAACCTGTACTGGGGCATATAATCATTACAAGACCAGGGGCCTCTCCTCCCACTGATAGCTGACTAGGCCATCCTCTGCTACATATGGGACTAGAGACAGAGCTCTGGGGAGAGGCGGGGAAGGTACTGGTTAGTTCATATTGTTGTTCCTCCTATAGGGTTGCAGACCCCTTTAGCTCCTTGGTTACTTTCTCTAGCTCCTTCATTAGGGGCCCTGTGTTCCATCCAATAGATGACTGTGAGCATCCACTTCTGTATTTGCCAGGCATTGGCATAAACTCACAAGAGAGAGAGATATATCAGGATCCTGTCAGCAAAATCTTTCTGGCATGTGTAATAGTGTCTGGGTTTGGTGGTTGTATATGGGATGGACCCCCCAGTATAATATTGACTCTGGTACTTGGTTAGCAGTAACCATTTTTTCTGTGGATCTACAATGAAAAAGAGGGAGCAGAGAGAAAAAGACATACAAGGATGTACAGCTTGAGGAGAAAAGGATTGCCACGTAATTTAATGGAGGAGTCAAGGCTTGTACTTAACAAGGTAAAGAGAGGCCAAATTTTCTTTTTTTTTTTTTTTGATTTTTAATATTTTTATTACATATTTTCCTCAATTACATTTCCAATGCTATCCCTAAAGTCCCCCATAGCGCCCCCCCACTTCCCTACCCACCCATTCCCATTCTTTTGGCCCTGGCATTCCCCTATATTGGGGCATATAAAGTTTGCAAGTCCAATGGGCCTCTCTTTCCAATGATGGCCGACTAGGCCATCTTTCGATACATATGCAGCTAGAGACAAGAGCTCCGGGGTTCTGGTTAGTACATCATGTTGTTCTAACAATAGGGTTGCAGATCCCTTTAGCTCCTTGGGTACTTTCTCTAGCTTCTCCATTGGGAGCCCTGTGATACATCCAATAGCTGACTGTGAACATCCACTCCTGTGTTTGCTAGGCCCCGGCATCGTCTCACAAGAGACAGCTATATTTGGGTCCTTTCAGCAAAATCTTGCTAGTGTATTGAATGGTGTCAGCGTTTAGAAGCTGATTATGGGACGGATCCCTGGATACAGCAGTCTCTAAATGGTCCATCCTTTCATCACAGCTACGAACTTTGTCTCTGTAACTCCTTCCCTGGGTGTTTTGTTCCCAATTCTAAGAAGGTGCACAGTGTCCACACTTTGGTCTTCATTCTTCTTGAGTTTCATGCGTTTATCAAATTGTATCTTATATCTTGGGTATCCTAAGTTTTGGGCTAATATCCACTTATCAATGAATACATATTGTATGAGTTCTTTTGTGATTGTGTTACTTCACTCAAGATGATGCCCTCCAGGTCCATCCATTTGGCTAGGAATTTTCAATGAAACAAAAGAGTGACTCCTGCAGTTGAGACGAAACAGCTAATCTTTTAATTCGTAAAAGGAAAAGGCCTGAGGGATTTCATAGTCCTAAAACCCAATACTAAATCAACATTTATGCAAATGTCATTGAAGGAGGGTACCAGGCTCTGTCCCAAGCTGGCAGCCATATAAGGCAGTGTTGGCAATATGTATGTCATTTTAGAGCTGTGATGCATATGAGGAAAGGAGTTGGTGGAATTGTCCTCCATGTTTAAGGAGAACTCCTATGACCAAGTAGTAAGCACTGTCTTTGCCTTTTGTAAAGTTACTATCAAATCTCAATTTCAGTAACTGTGAGAACCTGACTCACTGTTATTTCACCAGAAGAAGCCATGGCACCACCCCCACATGATATACATCCAGCATCATGAGGAAGATGGAGAAATAAACTGAAGGAAGGTGTGAATAAGTAGAAGCTGCGATGAATGAGAAGGAGAGATGGAGCACAGTCTCCATGTAAGGTGAACCACAGAATGAAAAGGAAGTAGAGCACTAATCCTTGCATTTACTGAGCTTCAGAGTCGACTTATCCACTATAGGAGATGGAAGCAAAGAGCCATCTGAGAACAGGAACTCCTCCAGTCAGAGGAACACTGAGCACGGAGGGAAGCGTTCTTATTTATTGTATAGAAAGAAAAGAGAAGCAGATGAGTTGGCTGAGATCTTACCTGAAGCACAAGCCATGTGAGACATATATTATTACAAATATTTATATCATAATGTAAATAGATAATTATAAACTGCCCATGGAATTGAAAGGAGAAAGTATATACTGGGGCAAAAGGTTTAAACGTGACCGTAATATATAGTCATACATTTATTAGGCACAGGTTATCACTATGTAGAACAAGCTGGCCAGAATTTCACACATTTCCATTTGTCTCTGTCTCTCAAGGGTTGGGATTAAAGGTGAACACCTGGCCTACTCTTCTTTTTTAGATATTATGTCCAAGAAATTCATTAGGTTCTTAAGGTCATTAAGCAAGAAAATTTTACCTGCACCCTTGTCAGGAGGAGAAAATTTTAACCACTTAAAATGAACCTAGAATTATAGCAAATAAGCACTCCTTAAAAGAA
Source organism: Mus caroli (assembly GCF_978045245.1). Taxonomy (NCBI): domain Eukaryota; kingdom Metazoa; phylum Chordata; class Mammalia; order Rodentia; family Muridae; genus Mus; species Mus caroli. The sequence continues at coordinate 82,914,936 of NW_028227259.1, read as the reverse complement.
AGGGCTTTATCTAAAGTTTTATCCCACTTTGAGGAATATATCTCTTTTACTTTGGATGCTCAAGATTTAATCATTAGATGTAGAGTGCTTTCCTTGAATCAAACCAACCACACTCCTCCTCGACAGCAGCAACAGTGTAGAGTTGATGGTATACCAGGTTTTATCAAGAACATTGCTTGAGCTAGATCAGTGTTGAAAAAAAAGTGGAGAAAAAAAAAAGGGGGAGGAGGAGAAAATGAAAAAGAAAAATTGAGACAGGGTGAGTGACCTGAAATGTGTAAATTTGAGATTATGGCTGGAGACGAATAAGTTTTACACATACATAATCATTTGAAACCTAAATAAAGACAAATAAGAGTATTAATAGAAATTAGAACATCTGCCGGGCAGTGGTGGCACATGCCTTTAATCCCAGCACTCAGGAGGCATAGGCAGGCAGATTTCTGAGTTCAGTTCAAGGCCAGCCTGGTCTACAAAGTGAGTTCCAGTACAGCCAGAGCTATACAAGGAAACCCTGTCTTGAAAAAACAAAACAAGCAAACAAACAAACAAAAATATAGAACATCTAAAAAAATGTCAGACTAAATAATTGTGATAAGGCAAGACAGTTCAGAGGTTCTTCCATCTTGTATTCCTTGAGGCTATTTCAGAGTTAAATAGAATTTGATCTCATTGTTAGAGAGTTCCCTGGGAAATTACTCAACTCTACTCAGAAAACCAAGGTTACCCAGGGATCTATCCCATAATCAGCCTCCAAACACTGACACCATTGCATACACCAGCAAGATTTTGCTGAAAGAACCCTGATATAGCTGTCTCTTGTGAGACTATACCGGGGCCTGTCAAACACAGAAGTGGATGCTCACAGTACACAGGGCCCCCAATGGAGGAGCTAGAGAAAGTACCCAAGGACCTAAAGGGGTCTACAACCCTATAGGTGGAACAACAATATGAACTAACCAGTAATCCCAGAGCTCCTGTCTCTAGCTGAATATGTAGCAGAACATGGCCTAGCCGGCAATCATTGGAAAGAGAGGCCCCTTGGTCTTGCAAACTTTATATGCCCCAGTAGAGGGAAATGCCAGGGCCAAGAAGTGGGAGTGGGTGGGTAGGAGACTGGGGGGTGAGGGTCCGGGGGACTTTTGGGATAGCATTTGAAATGTAAATGAAGAAAATACTTAATTAAAAAATAAATTAAACAAAAATGATATGCTAGCGAACTTGTCTTAGCACCTTTTAAACTGCTTGCTTGTATAAAACCTCTAGCTAACTGCTTATTTTGGCTTCTGTCAAGTTCCTTACTTAAGAAAAGTCCCATCCAGCACCTCCTCACTCCTACTGCTACCTAAGTAGATGCCAGGATGTATTTCTGCTTCAAAGCCCTGTTCTCTTGGCATTCATTGTTACACTTATGAATTACTAACTCATAAATAAAGTCCCAGCTAGCTGGAATAAAGATTTTCAACTAGCTATAAGCTATGTATGAGTAGTTATCTCTGGTGGGAGTATCCTGAACAAAACTAAAACATATGCCTTGATATATCAGAGACAGCTTAAGAAAGAAGAAGAAGCAGGGCGTGGTGGTGCATGCCTTTAATCCCAGCACTTGGGAGGCAGAGGCAGGCAGATTTCCGAGTTCGAGGCCAGCCTGGTCTACAGAGAGAGTTCCAGGACAGCCAGGGCTACACAGAGAAACCCTGTCTCTAAACAAAACAGAACAAAACAAAACCAAACCAAACAAAAAAACAAAAACAAAAAAAGAAAGAAGAATATTACATTGCTAATGAGAAAATATATTGCAAAGTAAAGAACAGATCCAAAAAACACACATGAAGCTCAGATTATATCAAGCAAAATAATAAATAAAACAAACAAGAAAAATAAAAGTATGAAATATGTAGTTATAGTAATTGTAATTTTAGAAACAAGAGATTAGAATAGAATATTACAAAGAGCTACATGTGGGGATTGGGAAATGCCTCCTTATCTATGAGGAACAATTTCACTGAATGAAGATTTCTCAGTTGGTACGCTTTTGTTTTTCAAAATACATTGTACTGCTGTCTTAGGCTCCCACAGCCATGGGTATGAAATCTGTTCTATTGATAATTCCTATTGTTTTTGCCATGTCCCAGTGCACATGGTATCACATTATATTTTCATTGGTATGACAATGTGGTGGATATTAGAATTACCTTTCATTCTTGTGTTCTGTGGTTAAGTGGCACTGTTTTAAAAAAATCTCTGAAAATGAGGTTGAATGTAATTAAAATGTATTGCTTACATGCCTAATCATTACCAAAAAAAATTGACTTGTGATTTTATTTTATAATCCACATCTGTTATTTTAGCAAAAGTTTTTAATGCTTTGAAATTTTCTTTTTCAATCACTTTAATCTTTTCTCTACATAAGTTATTATGTATAGTTATAAACCAAAATACATAGACATATATGTTCAAAAGCATAACTCCTTATTTTGTTGTATAAATAGATAGTTTTTTTTACCTGATTCTAAAAGTACAGTTTTAAGAATGGCTTTGTTTAAAAACACCCTATGTATAGAAGTTTCTTTCTCTAAAGCTGGTTGCACTTACAAATATTTATATTTCTTTTTAGACTTTTACATTACCATATAAAATAATGGAGTTCATTGTGACATTTCCAAAGTTTTTCAGTGTTATCTATCACTATAATTCCCTTCTCTACTCTGTCCTTAAATTTCCATCTCATTTAAACTTTCAGAAAAGATACAGTTTTTACATTGTCTTAAATCTGGTATGTTCTTGAGAAACCAAAGAAATATACTAAAATTTGGCCAAAGTGTCTGCTAATAAGACATAATGAGCATAGTGATAAATTATAATATATATATTTATAGTATTATCTTGTATTGTATGAGCAATATTTAAATTGAGAATGGAATCATATTTGATGCCAAATCCTATACCATACAAAGCAACAAAATGTAGTAAATTATTTTATGAGGAAACTGACATTTGTTATTAACAATATCTTAGTATATGTATAATATAAATGAGTGTATAACATTATTTACATATATACCTAATAAAGTTTTAGTTAACAAATATACAATCAAAATCACACATTTTATTATACACTATAACATTTTTTCCATACAAACAGGTACAAATTATCATAGTTTTACATTAACCATTTAAAGGAAGAAAACATGTCTATCATAGCTGCAAGTACAACTGATTTTAAAAATGTTTATCATAATTCATAATATGTTATTAAGAAACTCAATTTTATCAGCATAAGTATAAACCTAAGTAACCAGCAGGCTTAGTGTTTGTTATAGTTAATCTTTGAAAATTGTGTATTATTCATAATCAAATTGGAAACTTGTGAGGGACACCTATGGTCCTGTCCATGAGAATGTTTCTGGCTACAGGCCTAAACATAATCCACTAGGAAAAGGGTAAGAACTTTGAGCAATGGCATTTTTCTTTTCGTAGTCTTGACCTTCAACAAATGATCATCCTGTAATGTCACATGTTTCTTTTGGCAGGGCATTGGATACATTTACACATATTAGGCATGCAACAGAGACTAAACCTTGGGAAAAGCTGAGACCCAATAAATTCTTCATTCCTTAAGTTATTTATGTCTGTTACACGGATGGTAAAAGTTGACCAAGAGAATCAACATCATTACACTGGAGCAAATCTTAATAGATGCATAATAGGTTCTGACATTTCCCTACATTAGCATTTTGGGAGTCATATATCAGCAATTCTCAGTTACTACTCAGTATTTTGGAGAAAAATTAGAGACCTGAAGCACATAACATGCTTTTAACACTGGCACATCTTGGCACTATTAAGTTTCAGCTGATGCATCCATTATTGTTGTTGCTACTAAAGCCAAGGAGTTGTATCTGTGACAATGCTTTCATTTTACATCATTCTGAAAATTGTTACTGATGATGTAGGTTGCAGAAGTGTACATACTGAAGATGTGAAAAGATCTTGGAGAGTGTTGCAACTATTAATAAATATCAATATATTAGTTACTATCCTAGTGACTATAAAACAGATCTACTTGGTTTAAAATGAAACTAAAAGTATTTCTTAAGTGAGGGAAATAACGATTATTTTATTTCAGTATACAAATATATATAGGCAATATTCAGGAACTGACAAAACCAAATTTACTGTTATTTAAAATATTATTTAAAAATTCTTTGTGTTTTTGAGGCTTACCTTTTCTATTTGAATGTACACATTCACAGCAAGTCATGGTCGATTTTTAAGTTGAGATTCACCGTAGCTTGTTTACAAATTTCACTGACTGGAGTAAATATGGAGTGGAGATGAGGATGCATTAAACTGTGAGAAGAATGGTAGACTGACTAATGTATGAAAAGAATGAAACTCTAAGCCCAGTCGCAATAGACTAGATCATACTGCTTTAAATTGGGAATTTATGGAGATTTGTGAATATCCTTAGAATAATTCTCATGTTCTACTAGGCAAATATTCAAAAACCACTGGCAATATTTGAGCATTGTGTCGACAGGCCTGGAACTTTAGATTAATAAATCATTCTTCAACACATGAAGTAAGCCCTTCAGGGTTAGAAATCTCAGGTGAGTCAGGTTTCAGGCTCACTGAAGCAATTAAATGAACAGGGTGATCCTTAGATCTCCTGACACAGAATTTGCTAGACTGCAATGTTACATAGTGTACTTTCTAATGAACCCTCCAGGTAATTACACGGACCAGAGTTTTCAACTGGAATGTTAGCTCTCAAAGGTTATCAATTCTAGTACTTAAACACTTGGTAAAAATGTAAAGTTAAGGTTCTTCAAAGTGTTTAACAGGGAAATGTAATGACTCCATATTTGAAAGTATGCAGTTATATTAAAGCCCTTAACCCTAAGAGAAATACAACTTATGTTACCATTTGATACATAGTTCGCTAATCATGATTCTTTCTCCAGGTAAATAATAATTGCTGTGGGTATACAGGATCATTTCAGGGAATGGAACATGTGGTTTTATACACACTTTTCATTGGTGGCATTATTTGCCGAGAATTTAAAAATATTTGTAGCTGCACTAATGGGTGTTACTTCTGACAAGAGAAGTTTAATGTCACTGCTGCTAATGAAGTCAGAAGCACATCATGTAAAGCTACATTTATGTTAGATATGCAAGGTTTATTAGGGTTTTGAAATGAGTGAATTTGGAGAGTCCCATGACATGAAAAGCTGCCTTTTAAATGACTACAAATAGCAATTGAAAGGAAAAGTAAAACTCACTTTTGAAGATGAAAGTTTAGAGTGTAATTTTGGGAATAGAAAGCTTACAAGGGGAAATCATTACCCACCCAAATTTAAAAATCAATAGGAATGGGAAGTATTTGAATAGTAATTAAATATGCATCATCTCAGGATCCGGCAGGCAGAGCAGAATAACCTAAACCGCTCCAGTAATATATTTCCTTATATAAACTCAAAGAAGACACCTATTGATCAAACCTGTAGCTGTAACACAAACCTCTGTAAGCTTTAACTCTATAAGCACAGTCTTTTCAAAGTGCTTTTCCCTCACATTGAATAAATTTAGAAACCAAATAGAGCTTGAGAGCACTTGAATAGTCAGCATTTAACCAAAAACAGATATCAAATTCTACATGGCAAATATCATTCGAGTTTAGCTTTTTGAAATGTTCTGTCATTGCCACCATCTTTCTCTTGAACCTATATGAGAACGCATGTGCATGTATATGTGTGTGTGTGTGTGTGTGTGTGTGCACATGTGCATGTATGTGTATGTGTTTTAAGACATTGTGTGTACAAGAAATTCTTATATCAACTAAACATGTCCCCACAAAGTTGGCTGGAACTCTCATTTCATATAGCGAGTGTTGAGAATATTCATAAACATATTCCATTAACTCAAACTGTAGGGGAGTTTTGTAATCTATACTTTCATGTTTTCTTATGCTCTACTTTCTCATAGTAAGAGCTTTTCCACATCATTGAGTCATAAAATTATACTGCTTTGATGCAATCACAAGATTCTATAAACTGAGCAAATTGTAGGTCCTGGACTTCATATGATTATCTGTTTTATACTTTGATCATAATATTTGTCTCTAATGACATAATTTAGTTTAATCTTCATTAATACCAATTAGTATTATCTTTAACTATAATCTAAGTCCCTGGGAAACAGGTACTGAGGGTTATAGTATGTTTGAGACCCAGTATGTTCCACATTGAGAATTCTGGGCCAACCAGTATTAAATAGGAAAATGGTTGATCTCAAACAAATAAACTAACAAAAACCAAAAATGAATACTGAAAGTATGCTTTAGTAATTTTTTTCTTCTCTGTTTGATTCACAAAGAAACTGACCATCTTTTTACCGAAGTACCTACACACCTCTGTTTCCTGCTGCACGCTTCGCGTGGCATGGCATGATGCATGGTGGCCATAATCAGATGAATGAATGAAGACATTATCATGCAGATGCGGCAAAGAGCATTACTTAGACTTAAAGAAAGATTAGAGTATGCTAATTTCAGAAAAAAGAAGATAGAAGTGGATTTCATTATAAAGACAAAACTGATTATTCCTGCAGACAGAATCATCTGTGGAATATATGGAATAAAAACAAAAGTCAAAGGGTGAGGAATTGGGGATAGGGGAAAGAAAGGGTTGATTAAAATAAAGCTTTATATCTGATAAGCTATCTAGGTTTCTAAACAGTACATTGAAATCCCATTCTTGTTTAAATTAATATACTCTATTAAAAAGGTTTTAGAGGGTATATGCCATGACAAGTTACTACCAAAAGAACATGTTTTTATTAGCTCCATAACCCTAGAATATACCATAAAAATGCTTCTTTATGACAGCAAGAAATCGGTGTCTTCTCACAGATGACAGAATCTTTTCAGGATTGGTTGCAGAGATATTCATGACATTTGACCTGAGCACTAAAAATAAAATAAAATAGAAAGTATTTCCAGCTAGGCCTATGTTGACCAAAGGTCAATAAGATTGAGCACTAATGCAATTTGAGGGGTTCTCTCTTCCTCCAAGTAATGTTCAGTTTAATATCTGCAAGACAGTGTGGAGACATTCCACACATAAAGGTTGCTAAGAGAGAGGAACAACTCTTCTTAGATACGTTTCCCACACATTCCTCTTCTTAACATTACTTCTGACAATGGATCTTGGTGGAAGTTCTAGGTCTGTATTGGCAACTTTTCAATTACATTACATTTATTTAATAACGAACATCCTCAGCTACAACATAAACTCATTAGAATTCAGACAGCTTTGTGTGACATAACTTACTAAGCTGGAGGATAAGTATGATACCCAGGTCAAGAGTTCAAATGAAACTCTAGCTCCAGCCATTTCTGTTTACTTGATATAATTGATACATGTTATCAGCATATTTTCAACTTTTTAGTATTAAAGTCATTCCGTTGTTCATATGCCTGCCATTGGAATATGTGATAAATTAACCTCTATTATTTTACTGGGATATTTAAATCTTTAGCTGTGATGTGGTCAGACTGATTTTGGCCTTGATATATTAAAAAGAAAAAAAAACTATACTTAGCATCATCGAACACTCAGAAGCTATTTTTAAAGAATAATTTCACATAGCTTTTATTTTTAAAGAATGTCATGAAACCCACCAATTTCCAATGTTAAATCAGTATTTTTAGTAACTTCCAAATAGTTTACATTACCATAGATTAATTCTAAAGTATTTTCACCCTTTTAATTAAATTTGTCATGCCAATTTAATCTTATGTCTTCTTAGCTTTAGCTCTGGGTGTAAAATAATTTATGTACTTGGTATAAATTTGTTTTCTGGACTTAATAAAATGGGCTGCTGTGTCTGAATTTGGGGTTTTTGAGACCTGTATCTCATGTAACATTTGATAGAAAATTACATTCTTTTGTAGTTCAGTAATAGTTCATTGTATGAGTAGATTCTATATTTTCTGGATGGGCACAGGTTATTAAGCATTTAAATTAATTTAAAAATTTTTGCTACATTGAATAATGTTACTATCAATATTCTCATGCACATACAGAAACATGCTTTTATTTATCTATGTCTAAATACCTTAAAATGAAGTATGTAGCTTGATGCTAAACTTCTTGTGAAGCATTGTGTTTGTTGTATTTCTAATCCTATTAGCTATGTATTAACTTCTTATGTAGACATCCTGAGATTGATTGTTTTTATGGTCTATTATTTTATTATAGCTATCTTGCACCTTACAATATCTCTTCTTGTGTATGTAAATTGTACTTACCTGATAACTTATGTTTAGTGTACTTTAACATGCCTGCGATATATTTCTCTTATATTGTGAAATGCATATTCATACTTTTCCCAATTTATAATTGGGTTCTTCTTTTTCTTATTAATTTCTAAATAGTTATATATTCTGTATTAGTACACACTTCCAAGTAATTACTCTCAAATTTTTGCTGTTGTTCAGCAGTTATTTTAAACTTTCTCTGACATGTTTATGCCAATGTATGATGCAAATCCTATCTGAGAAACATATAATTAAGATGTTTCATCATAGCACCAACAATGAAGATTCATATTTATTCAAATCTACATAGAAGACAGTGTTTACTGGATGTAATCCTTGCACTTAATCATTTTCAAATTTGCCCCCAGATTCATCACCAAAATTGCATATTACTGACGTTGTTAACAATGTGTTTTGTTCATAGAAGGTCCACTAAACAAAATGGAACTGTAGCTAGTATAAGAGAAAACGATTCACTGAAGAGACATACAAAATATAGGATAAGTAAGGCTAATGTTGAAATAAAATAAAAGACAGTTTCAACCCCTTTTTAAAATATATCAATATAGAGGCAGTATATTCTACAATAATTATTAAATATTAAATGTTGTAGTAATATAATCACTTAATACTCTCATAAAATATTATGATATTGAGTTATTTTTATTTTATGTCATCCAGTTGCTCAATAAATGTGTCTGCACTAAAATTAATAGAAACATGAAAGAAACCATTATGTACTTAATAATTTTCACCATCCTTGGTTTGTAACTTTACACTACTGTAGCCATCTATATTTTGTTTCACAATACAATCTTTTCTCATTTTTGCATGATGTCATCAGTTGCATATTTTTCATTTTAGTTTACCTTTGATTCATCTAATTTAACCATAACAGTTTTAAACAAAATAATACATTCTTTTCAGTTTGCTAACTGGCCATATATATTTTGATTTCTCATATTCATCGAAATGTCAGCAAAGTTTAATGGAATAAGTGATGCTATCCCCAGAAATCCAGAAGTTGATAAGTTTTGAACTTCAAATAGATCGATCATTATATAAAGTATAAAGTTTATCTTTCTAATTGTATGTTTTAAAATCTTATTTATTTATTTATTTATTTATTTATTTATTTATTTATTCATTTATTTATTTATGGTAGTCATATATGCCAGATCACAACGTGGAGATCAGAATCCACACTGTATGAACTGGTTCCCTTTTCTGTCATGTGGCTTTCAAGGATTATCATGTTTGTAAGCAAATGCCTTTAAGTGTCTTATAGTAGTAAATGCCTTACTGAGACTTGTCAACATCCTGAAGTCTGTCATTTTTATGTTTCCTTGTTTTTATTTTATCAACCATAACCATAATTGTAACTATACCTTATGCTTAAGAGAGTTTCCAGAATATCAGAATGCAAAGTGAAAGTCATATCAATTATTCTGGCATTTTCATATTCCTTTATACTTGTTATGGGTATCTTTATTAAGTAGATGATTATAGTTGTTACATTTTTGCATGCTTTTGATATTATGTAGTTCCATAAATATCCTTAGAAGCTGTGTGATAAGCATTGATTTCAATTGTAACAAGAAAGCAAAGCTCAATTTGAGATAAATTAGCATGAAATATTTAATCGTTTGTAATCTTTCATCTATTTCACTGATAGCTATAATACATCATAATTAAACTACTTACAATAGTCTATTTGAAATTTGTGCCTTGTTCTATATTCAGTTATAATCGTTATCTTTTTCTAGATGCTAAGATTCAAATGCACTGTTAAAGGAAAGGATATAACTTCTATGAACACTGGTTGAGACTACGCGCATATATTACTAAACTGCATTTCAAATATGGAAGGATTTAGTATAATTTTCTATTTGAAAACAATCCCTGTTGAATTTAATCTAAAAAAAATGATTCTACAAAACATATAGAATGTGGCATAAAAAGAATATTATGTTTTAAAAGAAATTATTGAATCAATCCTTAAGAGAAATTTTACTGAATGAACTACTTTCTGAAATGATTGAAGTAGTGTTTATAAATAAATTCTGTTATAAAAGAAAAACACAAACTCTATCTACATAAAACTATAAACATATAAGCAGATACTATTACAGTGTTCCACAGAGAAACTTAATACACCAAGAGATGACCTAAATCTTCTACAGAACAATTAGTGTCTTTCTTTTGTTTTTACTTCTTTACTATACACATAATATTTAATAATTTTTTTATTTATAGAAAACAATTTAATCTTTGTAAAATATGAATATATTTAATACTGTTAATCAAATCTAATTGTTTTAACTATTAAATCATCTTCACACAACTGGTCAATAAGGACGTATGCCTGCAATTTCTTCAAACATATTAATTTGATTCATTCATATTTGTCAACTCTAGGTAAGGCAAGAGGGATAATGAGGAGGAACAAAAGAGATGGAGGATGGAGGGCAGAGTCTGCTAAATGCCATCTGATAGATTTTATGTTGATACTGTAATCAAACATTCACAGAGGCTGTGGTTCCCTGCAGAAGATTTGCAGTATTTCATGCTGGTATATTACAACATGGATTGAGGACTAGCTTATAGAATCCCAGATCCTGGTGAAGAGTCAATGCAGGGAGCTCATTTCTACACAAAAGACTTAGATTAATTCCTCAGTGACAATTAAACCTCTGGGACCACTGCAGAAGAGGTACCAAAAGAAAATAAGAGACAGATAATAGGTTGAAAGACTGAAACAGTATCTTCTAGACATGAAATGGATATCATGATCATGATTCTACAGAAAACCCACCTAAGATCAGATACAACCCAATTTTCTCCACTGGTCATATTATGTTTACAGTGGATAATTTATGGGAAAAGGTAAGTTTTTATTTATGTAGGTTTAGGCAATAGTAATGTCCCCATGTCTCAATGGCCCAATACCATATGGTCATGGCCACATTGAGTAGATTATCAAAATAACAACTACAACATAAAACCAACAAGAAATAAATTTGTTATGGGTGTATGTGTGGTCAAAGATATCTGGGTGGAGGTAGAAGTGGAAAATGGGGTTTGATAAGATTGTTTATGTATTTAAGAAATTTTCAAGGACAAATTAAAATAAAAGTGTGTACAATATATTTAAAAATTAAATTAATAATAACTAGTTTAGAGGAAAATGAAATCAGTATGAATGAAAAAAGAAAAAATGATTAAATTTTAAAACTGAAATTAAAATTAAATGCGATCAAATAAATATTAAATGTGCAAAAAATTCTAAATATATTTACAATGCAATAATAAAAGTACAGTTATATAAACACACACTTTACTTCACAGCTACTAGCTAAATTTAGAATATAAAATTTCAAGAAATTCTTTGAAAACTGCTCTGAAAATTATTTTTGTTAGAAGATCCAATCTCATAATTGGACTCCTTAGGATATATTAACTTATCTGCTTGGCAGATACTGAATAGTGATACTTTATTCTGTATAAAAGGTAAGGTCTTGGACAGCTCCTTTTAGAGTTAATACCCCATATACTGTCAAGAACAAGAAAATACAAGCATGCACACCCGCCGCGCGCGCGCGCGCACACACACACACACACACACACACACACACACACGTGATAAAAGAGATGGAAAAGGGTGCATCATGTCATTTCAATGTCCAACTACTTTGTAATCCACAAGATATGAAGCAATACATTCTATGCTGTCTTATGGTATTTATATCCTATTTTTAAAAGTATATTTCAAAGCAACATTTTATTTGTTAATATCTCCCAAAGCACTAATAGTCATTTAAGTATTTGACAACTATCTGACAAGTAGAAACTATTAATGCATGTATAATTTTTACAGAATATGCACTGGACACACAGAAAAGCTGATTTCACCATTGTGAGATGGTTTCAATTTCTAAAGCTTTTTTTCCTGTAATATGTAACACATAGAAGCATACAGATGCACAGTGATTCCTTAGCAAACATGATGCATCTAAAACTGGTGGAATTCTGCTCTGAATCTTTCAGGTAACAGAAGAACAAATAAAATGTTTTTATTCTGCAAAATTCAAAAGAAAAGAGATAAATGAGGTCTAATATAGTCAACGATAAGACTCCTCATTTTATTTAGCTATTCACCTCAGGTATTTGTTCCATAGCATTTTGGCAGGGATTGAGAATTACAATAAGGGGAATAAGTAAGACAACACCAATTATTCTGAGGGCATGCAGTTAGGTACATAGCAACTAACCTGAAGCTCTGTGGATTCCAGATGGGACCAGTAATCAGATAACTTGTGGGTGTTTTAATGGTACCCAGAGGGTATCATAAAAATCACTCACCATATGTTTAATACTCAGACAGACCTGATTCTTTGAACTGCTTCTTTATTCTTACTTTTTATTTACTTTTTATTGTATGCACATAAGTTGATGTCTATTTTATCTACAGATAAACTTACAGATAAACTCAAGCACACCTCTTGACTCAAGCATATCTCTCATTTTACCATATATTTTTACTAAGTTCATTGATATTTTGGCTTTCTGCCTTATAGTATGGCTAATGCTGATGTGTTATAACTAATTTTTATTCTCACATCTCTGCAAAAATTGCTTGGGGTTTATGCTTAGAAATATTAAAGATAAAACCAAAATTGTCAAAGTTTGATATTAACATCATTTTGGCAATATGGAAAATTGAGTATATGCTATATGATGATATATTGAAATATTTAAATTAATATCAAGAATATTAAATTATAATTTAATGTTTATTAATATTAAAATTAAAATATATAACTTTAATATTAATTAACTTTCATGTTCTAAAGAATTTGTTTCAAGATATTGTTGCTGTTTCTTTGTCTACAAGGCTATTTTAATGTTGTTACCATTTTTTCTCCTGATAAACTGGAAGTTGGTGTTCAAATCTAACTGGGACAAGGGAAGGGCAATCAAGCTCTCTAAAAAACCTTCTTTAAATTTAACATGTAGTGTCCTAAAAACCACAGCTGAGAGACCAAAGAGTATCTACTATAAAAGACAATGGGAGAAGTTGAAAGATTACAAATCTACTTTTGAAATTACGTGGGGACACACTGTGCAATTGCAGAATTTATTTTGCATTTGTTTATTTATATACATTGTTAGTTTTCAAAATCACTTATCATGACAGACCATCTATTATGTGTAGGGCTTTATTATAAGCATTTTGAATGGGAGGACATGTAGTTACTGCATCTCCAGTAATTCTTTCACTGAATTGGAATGAAGGCGTAGTTCACTCAGTATTAGCACACACTGTTCTTTCAGAGGGCATAACATCACATCCCATCAGGAAACTTAAAACTGCATGTCATATTGGAAATTATATGGAAATTGGAGGTCAAACTTCATCTGCTAGAGTAGACCAATCTGTGAGCCATCTCAGGGCATTTTGAAGAACACTAGGCTCTTGTTAGCAAACAATTTTGGCATTAGCAATAATGTCTGGGTTTGTTGGCTGCAGATGAGATGGATCACTAGGTGGTACAGTCTCTGAATAGCTTTTCCTTCAGTCTCTGCTCCACTCCTTGTTCCTCCTTTTTCTTTACATAGGAATAATTCTGGGTTAATATATTTGATATAGGTTGATAGCCTTATCATACTGCATACCTGTTACTTTATCCTTAGACCTAATTGTTTTTCCTTGGACACAAAATTGTCCCAGGCTATTTCTCTATTTAGCATAATTATGAAAGTTCATTGTATTCCTTATTTTAATAAACTTTACTTACTATTCTGAGGTGTAGATGCAATCCTTTCTTGATTGTAACTTTACTACATCATTCTCACAAGTAAGACCATCTCTAAAATCTTTCTTCATAAAATTATTTGAAAAAAGTCAGAAATTCTATAGAATCATTGTCTATTTGTCTATATAGCAGCACTACAAGATAGTATATCTTCATAGGTCTATAGAAATCTACTCAAAATGGTGTTTCAATACCTAGTGATTTTTATACATTTAATAATAACAGGAAAGCATAATAATAGCAAACAAAACATCCATGGAAGAAGTTACAGAGACAAAGTTTGGAGTGAGACAAAAGGATGGACCATCTAGTGACTGCCATATCCAGGATCCATCCTATAATCAGCTTCCAAACGCTGACACCATTGCATACACTAGCAAGATTTTGCTGAAAGGACCCAGATATAGCTGTCTCTTGTGAGACTATGCCAGGGACTAGCAAACACAGAAGTGGATGCTCACAGTCAGCTATTGATTGGATCCCAGGGCCCCCAATGGAGGGACTAGAGAAAGTACCCAAGGAGCTGGGGGGATCTGCAACCCTATAGGTAGAACAACAATATGAACTAACCAGTACCC